>NC_086157.1:99917443-100542443 GCF_035149785.1 Candoia aspera
AGAATAAGTATGTTTTGTCTGTTGAGACACATATGTAATCCAAAACACTGCTAGCATTCCCAGCATGGAAGGTAAAAGGATATGTGAAGCAGCTGCCTTTGCCTCCTAGGATGTGAAGGTTGCATGTATGTATCAGAGAGATCAGTTTGGAGCCAGCCATGTTCCTTTTAGAGTCTCTGGAGTGCCAGGGTGGGTCGTTTGTTAAGTAGCTCTCAGGTATGATGCCCAAGTGTATGTAATCATACAAAGAAGCCCCCACCCTAGCACTGAAGTCTCCCAGTAGGATCACAGTGGTTTTGGATGTTTTACATTTATCTCTATGACTGTCTTTTCTAATTGCACCCAAATATCAGAAGAAAAACAGGGAGAGGAGTATGGTGGTATGTATGCATTTAGCAGCACAACTTCAAATAATTTGTATTTGAATTGGATAGCTAGGAGATAGAAGGGGTCTTCTCTGAGGACCAATTGCTGCCCTTGCCAACCCAGCTCTGCCTTAGCAAGTATGCATAATCCCCCTGAGGCCCGCCCTTTTGAATAAAATTTGCACGCTGGTATAGATCAGGATCTGAAGCCTGTTAAGTGAGCTTCCTCATCACTGGTGGTTAGTCATGTCTCTTGGAGTGCTATGATGTCAGATTTGGAGAGGAATTCCAACAGATCTCCATCTGACATTCTATTCTTCCATCTGGCTATATTCCATGTCAATATCCGAATAGAACTTCCTTGTTTGTTGTCAGGAGGGATGACTGGCATTGAGCTGAAATCTGTAGTTGGATGGTGTGGCTCATGCAGTCATTCTACAGGTAGGATAAGATCTAGCATTCCTTCAGTATCTAGAAAGACACACTGATTGAAATTTGGCCTTCCTTTACCACTCTCTTGCTGCTGTGTGGGTACAGGTAAATTGTGTGGTGGCTTACATAGGGTGGTAAGCATCAACAGGTTGTTGTTTCATATCTGTGTCAGAGGCCAGAGGGGTTGTCTCAGTCTCAGGAAGTGGTCTTCTTCCTATCTCAGAGACTGCCTTTACCATAATTTCCTCTGGTTCCTGAGGCAGAGGTCTGCCTGGAGAGCTGGAAGAGGTGCCAATTTTTGAGTGAGCTAGACTGCAGTTATCTGTCTCAGATTCCTGGTATTAGGGATTTGGATCTGCTCCAGGGGCCTCTGTATTGATGATCTGCATATCTGAGTTCCACCTGGTAAGGGAAGGAGCACAAGTGCCAACAAGATCTTTCTCAAAGTTATTACAATTGCCTTGGGTAGTTGGCAAAACTAGATCGATTAGTGGTTGGCTGCTTTGCGTGTTGCCACTAGGGTCTCTCTCAGATCATCCAGTCTTTTTATAATGTCAGCTTGTTCCATGTCTGACAAGGCACTAAAGGAGTTAATCAGATTTCCCTCCAGAAGATCGTCTGTGTGCTGTCTTGCTATAGGTAGTACAGAGTGTTTGCCTGGGCTGTCTTCTCTCAGTGGCTGAGCTGGTGAGGTGTCCTTGAGGTTATCTGAAGTCGAGTTGTCACTTTTGTTCTTTAAGGTGACAGTGCTCTCTAGGTACCTACCTAGATTAACTTTCTGTTTGGATTCTACTGTACTGAATCCTACACTTTAGGTCCTGGGACTCCCATCTAAGGCAGCCTTTCTCAACCTTTTACCCTGGAGGAAACTTGAAATATTTTTCAGGCCTCAGGGACCCCCTGCCCATTCAGGCTCAAATATAGGCCAGAAGTTACAACATTATTATATTTGTTTCATGTGTAGGCCTGTATATATGCATTAACAGTATTCTTAAACTAAAAATAAAGAATGAAACTTGCCTCTTTAATGTGAAGTTACCCAAATTTGAAATAACTTTTTAAATAAACCGTGATCTCCCAGGGAACCCTTAGTGGCCTCTCGTGGAACCCTGGGGTTCCACAGAACCCTGGTTGAGAAACCCTGATCTAAGGACACAATCCTATCTTTAAAAAATTCACTGGGGGAAGAAGTCAGGATGAAGCAGAGATCACTGCCTGTCAGGTAACACAATGAGCTATAGAACAGAGAATAAGTTAGCAAAAGAACTAAAACATGGGCAGACAAGGAGAACAGTAAAGGATGACTGTTATTTTATTTCCAAACTCCAGCTAGACTAGAAAGATCCCTCCATATATTTTTATGTTGTATTCTATGATTTTAGTAAAGTCTGTAATCTCAAGTAGATATAAATGGAGCAAAGAAATTTGAGATAATGCCCATGTCTCCTGAGGATGGCATATCATCAAAATAGCAAGAAGAATGTTCAGGAAATAATAGTAAAAAAAGATTAATAATGCATTACAACATTCTATATGTTTATCTAGTATTCTCAGTCACTTTGTAATCTCATTACTGCAACCCTGATCATATCTTCATTGTTCCCATTCTTTGATTTCAACCATTATACATTATGTCTTAAACAATAATGCTCACTTATTTCTTTAGTCCTGGGACCTTATGTTTTATTCATGTTTTATATGCCTTTTAAATAACACAATTTGTTTGCCTAGCCCCAGACAAGTTTTGATAGCGTCTACATAAAATGTATTGAGTCTGAAAGTGCAAAGCCTTGTTTTTTCTATTCACAAGGCCATATTTATAGAAACCTCCCTAAAGTGCCAGGAAAATATGGAGGCATCTGCTAAGAGTGAGAGTTAAATTTGGAAAAAATCCATAGATTTCTGCAAGGTAGAGGAAGAAGAAAAATTGCAAACATGGCCCTTCATCAAAGAAAGAGAAGTAATGTGGGATGTTACTGCACAGACCATTGTTTAGCAGGGCTGATCAACTTTCTACCAACTTTGTTGTGTGACTCAGAACTTCCTTAAAGAATGATGATTAAACATTGAGAAGCGATTTGCCATTTTGTGCTGGGAAACATGTGAAAACTGGAGTGTAAATCCTAAAATAACACGTCATATTCAAAAAACAAAATTTCCACCCATGTGTGGTATAGACCATTCACTCTGTATGGCTTTTTTCCCTCCCTCCCCAATGTGACACTAAGAATGGCACTTGGCTAACAAAAAGTTGCCACCCTTGTTGTAGAGGAACAGCAATGCAAGAAGAGGAATTCTGGCATTTCAAGCCGTAATATTTTTGGGATCTTAACTACCACACAGTAGTTTCTACATTGCTAATTGTATGTAAAAGGCATCCTGTCTCTCTTCATTAATGGGAATGGACACAATTAAAAGAATTAAAAAAACCAGAAGTGAGAATACTGTGCAATGTACAATGTAAAATGTCCACTATTTCAGTTACTCAATTCATTTTCATTTTCACTGAACATTTAACTTCCAAAGTGTTTTTTTTAAGGGGGTGGTGGTGGTTGAGCCAGTTACCAAGGGGCATCCTTTGTTGCTTCACAGCCATGGCTTCATTAGCATAGACAAACTTCTGCATTGGCACTGATTGTTGTTGTTTGAATGTGTTGGTGCTGCAAGACCTTGGATCACTGAATATTATCTCAGTCACAAAATGCCTCACATGCTACTAGAGACAGGTAATGTGAGTTACATCCTTGTTTGTCCACTATATGCTCAGAATTAAACATCAGTTGGGTTTGGCATGAACTTTGTTGTGTGGTTAGCCATGCATGTAAATTATAGCATGGGTCCCCCAACATATTATTCTCTAATCTGAATCTAACTCATCAACTGGCATTGGCTTGGCTCAATCAATGTCCTGTTTTGTTTTGTTTTTACTTCCTAGTACTGCAAAAATATTGAAGTCCTCAACCATCCATGCATTTTTGTAAGCCAAAATCCATTACTGGCATGTTATATCCGAACTGTTAAATGATAGGCTGTGCAAGCCTGCTGTCTCATAAAAACTCAATGGCTGCTAGGTATGATACAACTTTCCCATCTTTGGAGACAGTGTGCCCTGCCTGAATAACGCATTATCTTGGGCTTCCCAAGTATAGCTGGCTGTTTTGGAACATAGGATCTTAGACTAGGCAGAAGAACTTCTAGAATAGCACTACTTATGTTCATCTGAAGGATTCAGGAGTAGCAATATAATTAACCATTCTGGCTTTCATTTTTTTTCTGTTGCAGTTGAAGTTGCACAATGTGTGCCAAGATATAGTTAAAAACAACTATTTTTCTATAACGGGCAGTAAAGCTGTCCTCAAACGAGGAAAACCCATTTGCTGCACCTTAAATCAGAGGAAATTCCAATTATTCTGGAGCTTTGTCATGCCTCATTAATTTGTAATTAAATAAAGTGAGCTATTTATATGCTATTGTTCCTATTAGAAATCATGGTACTTAAAACACACTCCTGCAATCACATTAACCCTTGACTGTGATGATTTCCAAGAAACTGCCCCCAATTGCTATAACTGCCTCCTGCTATAACCTATGTCAAGTCCAGGACTTTATTTACTTCTAGAGAAGTGGACAAGGGATACCTTTTCATGAATCAATATCCTTTAATGCCCATTTCTGTGACTTAGAAAAACTATTGGGGTACTAGTACAGGTGGACCTCTGATCAGGAATAACAAGAAATGGTCCATTAAACATGCTGTAGATATGCAAGTTCATAAAGTTGGAAATCAAAAAAGCCATAAAATAAGGGGAATCATTTTAGTAAGGAAAGCTTTGTAGCCTTAGATCTCACATTTTCATAGTTCCCTATGAAGTATGAGCTTCTCATGAAGGATGAGTTCTCCTCTAAGAAGATTCAGGCTGTTACTGAATGCCAGGACAATGTGTAAAAAACCCTTTATGAAGGAAAAGCAAGTAGACTTGATGTGCATAGCTGAGCCCTGGTTGGGCAAAGATGTGATCAGATGCCCTACTCTCAGGTGCCTAGATATGCCAGTATTTGAAGTCAAGTAAGGGGTGCTACTGGTGTACTTTCCTGTGGGATCCCTCTCTCACCTCCTAGACCTCACTGCTGCTGGGTTGGTGTCAAGTTCCCCCAGGTTATGGTGCTGAGAGTATAAACCTCATGCCCTGGGGAGGGGATCTGGAAAAATTCAGGAGTTCATGGCCTCCATGACATCCATGAGTTTAATTGATACTTGACCTGACACATCCAAGTAGCCATATGTTGGATGTGGTTTTCAGTTTTTAATGGCTGATTTGTGATCTGAAGTTGAAGGACATGCCAGTTAGTTCTTTGTCATTGACAGGTAACTTTCTGATCATAATGTGACTCATCAGCAGCAGATTTGGGGGTCCTCCTGGTCTCAGGGCTGCTGTTTGAACAATAATTCACAGTCATGACCAGGGTGGATTTTGAATAGTGAACCAGTTGTGGCCTTTTTGTTAGCAGGAAGATCTTTTGACAGTTACTCATGCTCTGATTGTCTTGGGATTCGATTACTGCAACATGGTTTACATTGACTTTGAAGACTACTCTAGCCCTTCAGTTGGGGAAAAATGCAACAGCTGGCATGCTGCTGGGTAAGAGACACTTCAACAGAATAGTACCTTTGTTTCAGGCACTGTGTTGGTTATCAAGTGCTGCTTATGTCTTGGTCCTGGTTATCTATGGGAACATCCCCAAGTAGAATCTGTCTGCCTGTACATTTCAGCTGCGAAGGAATGCTTCGGACCCCCCCTCCCCCAATGTTGAAAGTTGGGGAGTGGGAACTCTGTGGGATTTCTTGATTCCCCAAGGTTAGGATACCTCCTTATCTTTCTTACTTTTATAAAATCAGGCAAGATGGGCTTTTTTTTGGTCACAGATAATATTTGCAGGGTTCTAGTTGATTTATCTTTAATTGTACAATTTTCTATTATTATTTTAAATTTATTTTCATTTATAATTTAACTTACTTTAACTAGTGATTAGTTTGTTTTAATGGACTATGCTGTTTTATTGGATGTAAGTTGCTCAGGATGTTTGGATGATGGTGGGGGTATAAATTTTGTAGATATATAAACAAATACATAAAGCTAAACCTTTGATAAATTAATATGAAGCCTCACCATCTGAAACTGCTTTCTCAATTAATCTAACCGCTCATAGTCCCTCCTTGGGGGGAGATGGGTGGTAGTACAAATTTGAGACATAAATAAATAAAAATAAATAATCTATCTTCAAGAAGAGACTTGACTCTGTTTGTGTCAGGATGGAGGTGGAGTCTGAGGAAGAGGAGGATCAGCTGATCTCAGAAAAAGTGAGAGGGAGCCTTGAGCAGCAAGATCCAGAGCCACCAATTGAAGACAGACAAGAGGCAGATTCACCTCCACCTATCGGTGTGTGAGAAAGGAGGCTGGAAAGGCTGGCTGAGCAGCAAGAGAAGTGATTGGCTCTTATGTGAAAAAGGCAGGAAAGCCAAAGATATAAAGAGTACCAGAAGCCACAGCCAGTTGTCGGAGACAACCTTCTCTTCTCCCTGCCTTGTTTTTGGAACGTGCTGCCTCAGCTGACCTCCTTACTTTGTCTGCTGACCCTGAGCCTCCTGCCTCCATTGCCTGCCCTGCTGCCATGCTGCTGCTTGCCTCAGAGCCTTGCCTTGCTACCAAGCTCAACCTTGCCTCAGAGTCTTGCCTTGCTACTCTGTGACTCCAGCCTTCCAGTTCAGCCTTGCTTGCCTTGCCCTGCTGCTGTGCAATTTCCAGCTTCCCAGTCCAGTCCTGCTTCGCCTTGGTGGCCACCTTACTGACTTGGAAACCAGTTTATTCCTTATTACCTTTTAGTTATTGTGTTTAACAATTTGCAAATAAAGAACTTTATTGCACCTCTTCTGTGTCTAGTCGAGTTGGTCAGGACAGTTTGTCAATTGAGCTGTAATTTACTACCATTTCTTTTCTTTTCCCCCATAATCCTCTTAAATATTTTTTTTTAAACCACAGAGAGAAGTATAATGGTGGTCTGGTCCTGTCCCACTCACCATCACCCATTTTGTGAGACCAGATGCCAGTCAAACCACAATACAATGCTTAGCAATCAGAGGAGTTCTTACTTTACTGCAGGGTGTCTCAACCAGGGTTCCGTGGCACCCTAGGGTTCTGTGACAGGTCACTAGGGGTTCCCTGGGAGATCATGATTTATTTAAAAAAAATATTTCAAATTCAGGCAACTTCACATTAAAGAGGCAAGTGTCATTCTTTATTTTTAGTTTAAGAATACTGTTAATGCATATATACAGGCCTACACATGAAACAAATATAATAATGTTGTAACTTCTGGCCTATATTTGAGCCTGAATGGGCAGGGGTTCCCTGAGGCCTGACAAATTTTTCAAGGGTTCCTCCAGATCAAAAGTTTGAGAAAGGCTGCCTTACAGTAAAGAGATTTCTTGTACCTCTCATTTCTCTGAGTTTAGGTTTGGTGGCAATGGTTGTCTTGATGCAGTTCCCAAAGAAATATTGACCAACAGGTTGGACTTGGCTGTCAAGATCCCTGGGACTGACAAAGGTGACCACAACCCTGCCTTCCTTGAGAGCCAAGGGTTAGTGGATTTTTGAAGGAGGACTCTTACATGGCAGATGTTTCCCTTCCCAGAACTGATTCATGCAGTAGATATCTAATTATTTGATCCTTTCCCTTGTCCGTTCCCTACTTGGAGTTTGTTAATTAAACTTGAAGCCATTACTGAAAGTTGTGAGTCCCATGGTAGAAGATTACGAACAACGCATAATGTATAACCTTGACTTGTGTCATATATAACCTTAGACCTGATCTGCGCTGATTTTGGCAGAAGTTTAGAAGGAGCAGCCTGAAATACAGATTCTTTAATTTATTCTATATTCATTATAATTTCTTGTCACATTTTGTATGGCCTGGTGGACAAGGTGGACCTTTCATTCTGGCCCCATGAAAATGCTTGTATAGTGAGTAAGTAATTGCCTGTTTATAGATACCCTAGGTAGTCTGACCTTCACAAAGACACCTCCAGCCTCATTATATGATGTTTTAAATTGCTTCTGCTGGTATGGACTTCATTGAGATTTGTGGGTGTTCAGCAGTTTTGAAATATGCAGCTGTAATTAATCTCCTGATGCCTCAGTTTCTCCAATTGTGGATATACAGCAAGGTGAACAGCTGCACAGGGCATTGTGCTCCTTGATGCAAATACCAAAAATGTGCAAATAGAAAGTGGTGCATGATGTAAAGGTAACTAAAGTGCTTTCTGTGGGTTTTTTTTTCCCCTTCGTGCTAAATTCTATTTGCAGATCAAGCACAACAGAAGATATTGGGAGACAAATTTAATCATCAGAAGGTGATTTATGCTCTTTGGTCATGCCAATTATATCTGTAGACAAGGTGCAGCTGGATAAATTACTTGAATGGATAATACATGGTTGAGAGACAGTTTGGTGTAGTGGTTAAGGCACTAGATTAGAAACCAGAAGACTGTGAGTTCTAGTCCTGCCTTAGGAACAAGGGCAGCTCAGTGCCTTGGGCCAGTCACTTTCTCTTAGCTTTGCACGGTAATCCAGACAAAAATCACACCCAGAAACACCAGCTCTAACTTTATTGTAAGGTTACATGAACAGAATCTTGCAGGTCTGAAAGTACATCTCTCCCCCATTGCCTTTACAGTCCAAGAAACTAGGAAGGGGCTTTTCTGAGACTTTGCCATGCCCCCATTGCTTCTGTGGGTTAAGCCAACTCTTATCTGATTGTTGTCTAGACTGTGACTCTTCCTCCTGTCTCCAAAAGTAATTCCCACATATCATTACACTTGCAGTCATAGGAGGAAGGCAATGATAAACCACTTCTAAAAATGTTGCCAAGGAAACTACAGGAACATGTCTAGGCAGTCACCAGGAGTCAACACTGACTCAAAGGCACCAAAAAAAAAAAAAAAAAGGAGGTGGGGAAGAGATGGTACTCCCCACATTCTGTCACCCCATTATGTCCCATGCTGATCTCATTAAAACTATCAGAGCATGTCAGACATGATAATCAGGATATTAATATGAGAAGGTTGGACTCGCACATTGTGGTAAACCATGATATGGTTTGTTGAATAAGTCAGTTGTAGCTTATTAAATACAACACAGTTAAACAAACAGTTGGGCAATATGATCCAGTCATAGACATGTCTTCCTTGTAGAAAGTACCAGGTTGATTTCTAAGTATCTGTACTGATAAAGAGAGATGAAGATATGAAATATATATTTGACCTTCTGCAGAACCTCTACTAGTCAGAGTATTGTCTTGTATTTGTTGTTGTTTAAATTTGTGTGCTACCAAATTTTCAAGATTTATAGCAGCTTCCCACATAATAAAATAGATTTAAACTGTCATAATATTTTCCCCTAACAAATGCTTTTTTTTTTTTTTTTTGCTTCAAGTCTGTGTTGGCTCCTGAAACCGCTTTTCAAAATCCGGGGAAGTACCATTTTCAAAAAAATAATTTTATTTTCAGTTCACATATACTCTGCTGTGGGGATGATTGAAAACCTGTGTGTCCTAGCATCTGAGACTTGATTTCTGACTCAGATTTCTGTTGGATTATACCAGGATGAAAATACATGATTGATTTTGCTTCATATGTAATTAGAATGTGCCTAATTATCATATGCATTGGAATGGTCTGTGAATATGAATAGCTCTAATTATTTTCAAAAGTATGAATATCAAAACTCAAGGAGGAGTCTAGATTATCGTTGTCTGATTGTTTAAAATAAAATCTGTTTGATCGTCACATGCTCACATTGAATCAGTGATAGAAACAAAATTGCCATCTAAATAGCAAACCGTTAAGTTTACAATATATCTTACAAGGAGAGCTAACCATGCATGAATGGGAAAGAAAACTATTGGAACCACTATGATGAATAAGAGAGCCAGTTTGGTGTAGTGGCTTAGGCACCAGGCTAGAAACTGGGAGACTGTGAGTTCAGCCTTAGGCATGAAGCCAGTAGGGTGACTTTGGTCCAGTCATCTCTCTCAGCCCCAGGAAGGAGGCAATGCCAAGGTGTTGGTTTTTAATGCAAAGTGTAATTGCATTAGTCTCACTCTGTCCCTATCTCTCTGCTATTGCTACACATTATTGCAAATCTTCACAGGAAACACATACTAAGAAGCAGACAGGGCAATATTTTTAAAAGACTAACACCAAACCAAATCTTGAGCACTGTATCCAATTCTACTTTAAGCAGGATTTAAAGACTAGAGCAAGTTTGGAAAAATGACAAGGGAACTAGAAGAGAGATGGACAAAATCTGAAATGTTTAGCCTCTAGAAAAGAAATATGAGGAGAATCAGGAAAGATGCCACACAGATGTTCAAGACATGTATTATTTCAGAATTCAGGACATAGAATAGTGGATTTAAATTACAGGAAGGCAGAGTCCCATTGAATATTAGGAAAAGAAATCCTAACAGTGAGATCAGTTTGACCTTAGAACCAATTATCCAGCAGGAGCATGGGTTGTCCTTCACTGGATGTGCTCAAATGGACACTGGACAACCAACATCTGTATTCCTGCACTGAGCAAATGATTGGACTCGATAGCCTCAATGGCGTTTCCAATACCAGGATTCCTTGATTCCATCAATTTTTATTTTATATATTGTCTATAGATGAAACTGTGTGTATGAGTGGAATGGAGAATATGGAGAGGCTACTTTTCTCTCAGGTCTTACCTATTACAGGAAATTGTCATTTTTTGGTTCCAGTGCAGTAATAAGAATAACAATATATATTGCCATAAATGTTCTTATTGAGGTCCATGTAGAGAAGGCTTATTTTGTGGTTCCATATGTGAATGAACATAATGAAGCAAATTGTAAGATTCTTTAGAACATGATGACATTTGTGAGTTACATGGGAGAGAAAAATGAGAATTATAGATAAATCCTGCTAATATTCAAACATGAATTCTAAGCTAACAAGTATCAATAAGATCTGTAGCACATCCCAGAAAGTGTTCTATCATTTTTAATGCCATGGCAACAGGTGTAGTACACTGTAGTAATATATATTTACCTCTAGTGAAAGTATGCTCCGTGAGTAACCTCATCAAATCCTGCTATAATAAACTCTCCTCAGACCCACCAGGAACATACAGTATGAGTCTGAGGAATCAAATCAGGTTTTATTATTACGATCAAAGATCAGCAAAACCAGACAAGATTAAAAAAAGAATAATAAAATTAATAAAGTGGATCTGGGCTGGAAAATTGATCAGTTTTGTACTAATTGTTGCCACATGTTCACTGCAGCCACAAAAAAGTTGGTCCCTGTGTTGGTGATAGCATGGTTGGAGTCTGAGAAAAGGTGATTGGTATGATTACTATTCCTCTGTTCTTTGTGTGAGGCATTGCAACAAGGGTAATATATGATCCTTGCTTATCGCTTACAGAAATTGCAGTGAAACAACACATGTTGGACAATATTTCCTAGAATCATACCTGGGCAGGTGTGTTCTGTTAATGGAATTTTGTACATTCTGTCCTGTAATGTTGAGGGTAGCATGTTGTGCCAGGCCCTGACGAAGTTGTTGCTCAGCCTGAGGAAGGTTAGTTGTAGGTAAGTATCTTGCAAATTCCCAAATATCTTTAGCTTTCATGGTTCTGCTGTTCTGAGGAAAGGGTGGTGACTTTGGTTGGGTACTCAATGACATTAGAGACCGTCTTTTTTTACCTGGTGAAAACTGAGGTTAATAGCAAGTCTAGGAAATCTCAGTTTCTGGTGCTTTGCTGATAACCATGGTTAGGGGTAGTTATCTGTCAGAATTCACAGTACCAGGCTATTGGGGAGGGTTTGAGCAATTTTCATGTATCATTCAGAGGGAGAAACCTATGAGGCACCACAATTATGAACCAACCACAACACACACCTCTGAAGAGCCAATATGTAGCAGTGTGACAGCCCTATAGACCCTATTAAGAAACCAATGCCATGTAGGTCAGTAACTACTTTTACTGTAACAGCTATAGTAAGAGAATCTTGCAAGTCTGAATGTGCTTCCCCCTCACTCCCTTTATCTCTGGGTGAAGTAGGGAAGGGCTTCTCTGGGACATTTCCTCAATTTACTTTTTGACCTGGGTTCAAGGGTATCTGACCATTCTTTTGGCAGTGGGTTTCCTTCTGTCCTTCAAGGCCATTCCCTATGTCCTCAATACAGTGGAACCAGAATACAGTGGAACCAGAATAAGCATTTTTAATACAGTGGTAATGTGTATAGACACAGAGAGAATCCAAATATGGAGATGGATTTTCTAGTACAATCAGAATCAAATTTGCACACAGAATGTCTCTTAAGTATTTTGCACATCTCTGGATGTACGGTTAAAGTTGCAAACTCTACTGATTCTCAAAGGTTTTTTCTACTAATTAGGTACATATATAGAAGAATATTCACTTTGAATCCTACTTTGGTGCTTCATTCTGATAAGTGGTTAATTTGCCCCAGATGGCTGCATTTTGAAATCAGAAGGCATAAAGTTATATGTGTATTCTGTTCCGTCAGAACTGAATAAATCTGCAGAAAAAGCTTTCTCTTCTGAGGGGATTCATTCTGACAAAATATAGGAAGAAGGTGGTGGTGGGGTTTTGTACAACAAATCTCTTAATTTTAAGCATTTTTTAAAGGATTATGTTATTCCTTCCCTGAAATGGAGAAAAAGGCAGCCTTTGAAATCTAGCAAGTTTCATAAAGGTTTTATATTCTGCCATGTTTTGTGAGCATTTTTTGTGAAGATAACCTGAATCACAGAGATGCCTGTAGGTAAGTAACCTGTAAGATTTCAAAAAGATAGGTGCACAGGTTAGGGAGATATAAGGATGGAAAAATCGCTTGAGGCTTTCTGTTTCATATTGCTTTGTGCTCAGCTCTGGCATCCAAGTCACAAAGAGATTCATCCTTGATATTGGGTAGATGGATGACACTTCACTGAGAAAATACATAGCCCACGTATATACTGTAACACTATGTTTCATATACTACAATATAAGTAACATATATTATAAGGGTGCATGTTAAATACAATGTCTTATGCTATGTAATATCGAAGGGGAACCTTTAAAAGCTTGAAATGTTTTTCTTTTTAAATATTGCTATTTAAAATATTTTTGTGAGCCATTTGTTGCTCTCACTGTGATTATGTTACGTGTTATTTAACACAACAGCTAAGTGTTAGAATATCAAATCCTTTAAGCTTCTAAAGCCTTCAGAGCACATTCCCCCACCCATCCCAATTATTTCAGTAAAGAGGTGGCGTCCTCCCTGTGCTGCTATTGGGTGCCTGAAGCATGTGCAGCCTATTATCAGGTCCCAGCACTTATTACCTGTGACAGAAAGATGTTGCTCCACCTGCTCTGAACTGGAGGCCAGGAAGAAAGTAGTGAGCAAGGCAGACTCAAATCACCAGGACTTGATAGAGCTGCAAATACACCATTGGGATACTATTAATGGGACACCAAATATTCATGCTGGTTCTCAAGCCATTCCTGGACGCTCAGAGGGGCTTCCAAGACTATGAACATCAGTCATAAAAATAAGTGAAAATATTATAATGGCCTCCATACGTTCATTAGATGTTCCTTCCCAAAGCATTGTGATTTACTTGAAACATAGTAAAGCTATTCCTGGCTGAAAGTGAGAATTGTCAGTTATGCAGTGATATTTTCCTCCATACCCTACCCCATCCCATCCTACCTCACCTAAACACCATGCCTTTCTATGCAATGTTTTTGTAAACGTGGATGTCACATCACATACAGAGCTAGATTGATCTTGAAAAGGCTAAGCAGGATTGGACCTGGTTAGCACTTGGATGGGAGACCAACATGAAAGCCTAGGGGGAAATTTGTCTGGAAGAACGCCATTTCAATGGATTATTCATGGCCGGCTGGCAAATTCTGAGAGTTGAAGTCTACCCATCTTAAATTTGCCAACAAACTGTCTAATCTATCTCCCAAAAAGATAGATGAACTTTTTTTGCTTTCTATTTTAAAATAAACTCCTCAGCAGAAATACAAAGCAAACATGAATATGTCAAGGTCACTGTCAGCTGTTGTTTATTGACCTAAAATGTGTATATGTCTCCACATCTGGTTTAGCTAATTTTGTTTTTTAATACCATGAAAGTAAATATCTTAATCACATTAGCAATGCTTGATCATCCAGTTCCAATGCCAGCACTAACTATTCATTAAAAAATGGTGTTGGAGAAAAAAAATTACTACAAACATCCAGCTGAAAAACTTCAGTTGGTTATATTCTCAATTCTACTGTTATTAAGTTAGCCCTTGCTAACCTGGCATCTTACAGAAGTGTTCAGAATTCCCAGGCACAGGATCCTGGAAGGTATATTCCCAACACATCTTCAGGAGATGGCTATTTTAACAGTGATTCAATGCCAGCAATATAGAAGGAACAGGACATAAGCTGAAGCAACCTTCTACTTGGCCACAAAAGAAAATCAGCTTGTTGGCTGGAGAATTCTGGAAGTTGAAGTCCACACATCTTAAAGTTGCCAAGGCTGAAAACACTAATCTATGCAAATGGAAACTGCAACATTTTTTTTTCCAGTTTAGAGAGCCTTCTCTCCCTTGTTCTAGGCAACCATGCCCTTTTCTGGGATAATTTATTTCATTAGTGTTCCCGGCTTTTTTTCTTTTCTAAAGCAGCATTCCAGGGGCATTGACTATTTGCCCCATAACTTTAGGGCTTCTTTCAACCCCAAAACATATTATTTCAAATATGTTTTGAACTTTTGCATACTTTGGAATTCCCCCTGCTGTTCTAAATCTGTAAAAACCCATATGATGAGAGTCATTTCTTATTACTATGAGAATGAATGTTATGATATATATGGTGATGATGATAATGTTTGGTAGGCAGGGCTGCAACTAGGTTCTGTGTCACCCAGGTCAAACATGGATTCCGTACCCATTTTGCCCCCCCCCCCCCAGGGTGGCACCCGGGGCACATGCCCTGCTTGCCCCTCCTTAGTTGCAGCCCTGTTGGTAGGACATGTTACACTTAAAGCTGCATTTGAACTGCAATTTCTCATAGTTTTTATTGCCTGAGACAAAATGTAGGGAGAACTCACTGCCAATTAAAAGGAAACAACTAGCATCAATGGTTAAGTGGGAGGTTGTGCTAGACTAGGCAGAAAGGATCTCATCCATTCCATTCTCAGTGCATTTTTGTAGCCAACTGTGTCCTGAGCTTATTCCTCCCAAATCTGATTTTTAATTTTGGATGGATAAGCTTAGGACACAACCGACCAGAAAATTAATTAGAAAATTTTGAAAAGGATTTAAAACTGATGCATGATCAATTTCTCAATGATTTTCCTGCAGAAATGCTATCTCAGGGTAAACAAATACATTATTGCATTAAAATTCTTTTTGTGCAGTGTTTTACTGGTACTTATAAGGGCTCAAACGGGTACAATCAGGCACAGGGAGGTGGTTACAGAATGTGCATGAGAGGAGGCAGGAAGACCACCACCTTTCATTGAAGGAGAAAACAGGTGTATCAACAAGGTATAGGAGAACACAGGTGTGTATACTATGTGGTTGGCCTTCACGCCTTAAGTTAGCCTGTTGCTCTCAGGTGAGGATGCTGTTCCATTACCATGTCCAGGTAAGAATCATCAACACATTACACACACACACACACACACACACACAATTTGAACCCCCCCCCCCCAAAAGGATCTTTTCATCAAACACAAACTCAACTACTGTATAGTTGTACTGGTCTATGACCGTAATAAATAAATTGATTGATTGATTGATTGAACTCAAGTATAGAAGAAAAGAACCAAAAAAAGTAAATATGTATAATCTAAAAAATATGGAATTGTGTGTGTGTGTATGTGTATGCAAGATTGAAGAGAGTATAGAAGATTAATTTGCTATGTTTAATATGTTTATTCAAAATTACATTTTGGTTGATGGGGACAGTTTATCAGGAAAAATGACAACCTTTGGTATTTGATAAATCACTCATTTCTTCATGCCCCCCTCCATAAAATTTTTGTTACTATCAAAACCATAATTACATCTTGTTTTTGGGGTAAGATTTATGAATGCCCACAAGTGCACATGGGCATCCATAAAACAGGCACAAAAATTAGATTGAGACTTTTGAGCACATGGGAATTATAGACATCAGGAACACAGTTGATGGAGAAAAGCTGTAAAGTGAAATGGACAAACTTAGAACTCCAAGTACTTGGGCAAGCCATAATACACCTTAGGAAATTCAGAAAGAGACAAAAAATCTGCAGGATCATGGTTCCTAATGTATTTGTACTGCTTCAGTAACAAAATAATTATATTTTGCAATTCTGAAATTCAGATAAAGAATTCAAAATATCCGTTTATCAAACTTGTTGATTTGGGCTATCGACCCTGTACTCAATCAGTGATCAGTATGGGAATTGGCACACATTTTTTATGGTTTATTATATAATGAATTTCCTATAATGAAATTATATAATGAAGTTTTGTGCAAAATATTTTTTCCAAGTTGATTGTTTCATTCAGTTATAAAATATGAATAATACTTTATAGAATACAGATAACAACTGAATACAGTGGTACTTATACAATAGAAACTGGAAACTGCTAGATCTCTGAGATTTAGGCAAATTAAACCTTTAATGGTGAGAAAACAAGTTTGTCAATTTAATTTTAAATGTGGGCTCATTTAAAGAAACTGTACAAAAATGCATATTTTCTGTAAAAATAAATACAAAAATTAAAGTATTATTGACTAATATTACTGAATCAACTTTATATAGTTCTAAGAACAACTGACCTTAGAACAACTAAGGTTATTCAGCAGTTTTTAAAATATGTAGGATCTCATTGTGAATTTGTATGCATTTTTAACTTTCTCAAGTCACTTTCAATCCCTGAATGATCAGGGTTAAACTTAACTCCTAATCCCCATAATATGGTTTCTTTCCTTAGGGAACCAGCAGAATTAAGACCAAATAAATTGCACTTTTCGGAGTAGGTACTGTAGAATTGCCACCACATAAGTGCAGCTCCTTTGGGAAAATATTGAGTACAATATTAATAGCATCTTTAATTAATGTTTCATATAACAGAATACCTTCTTAGAAAACATTGGACTCCTACTGCTCTTTAAGACAGGCTTAAAAGAGGATGATAAATACTGGTGTTTTGCTTGAAATATGCATTGTCCCAAGGCTCTCATACAGAAAGGGCTTTACATAGATCAGGGGAGACCAGCTGATGCACCCTGGGCTCTTTCAGGGTCTAGAAAACAATTTTATCTTGCCCATAGCAACTTAACCAACCATAAATCATGGTGCAGTGAAACATTTTGTGTTGAAGGAAAGCAAACAATGAATGTATATTCTAAAATACTAGGTTAGATCCACAGCTAAGCTTGGAGTATACCTAATGAATTTATTGAAAAGTAACTTGATATTAGGCAAGAAACTTAAGGCATCAGGCTAGAAACTGGGAGGCCATGAGTTTTAGTCCCATCTTAGGCACAATATCAGCTGGGTGACCTTGAGCTGGTCACTTTCTCTCAGCCCTAGGAAGGAGGCAAGGGCAAACCACTTCTGAAAAACCTTGCCAAGAAAACTGCAGGGACTTGTCCAGGCAGTTTCCAAGAATCAGACATGATTGAATAGATTAAAAGAAAAAAGAAAAAAACTTAATCATTATTAAATTAGGTCCCAGCTTTTCTGGCATATAACAAGATGAGAGTTACTCAGAGAGTATTGCGCAATTTAAGCCTTGATGTGTTCATGAATATTAATAGTGATAAACTAGGCATATTGAAAATGATCCATTGATTAATTTCTTCTGTCTGGTTTTCTGGAGAGCTTTGAAGGGTGAAACAGAGCTGGAGAAAACAGTAATGCAAGCAGTATAAATTTCAGCTTAGAGCCAACAGAACAACCATTAGATGGAGAGTCATGCCTACTATATGGCAGGAAACACTACAAAACCAGGCATACTTTGTGGCTTTCAATACATTCTCAAGTAAACATCCAAGAAAACCTCTTAGAATGCTCAAGGGGGTTATTGTCACCTGCCCTAGAAAACCATGAATAGGCCCACTGAAAAAAATGTAATAGATGCATTATTTTGTTGGAATTGCTGCAACCCAGATGTCAAGTATTTTGAAGTTTGAAATCATTTTTCTTGACACTGATTTGAATCCTGCTTTTCATATAATACATACTAAAGTGTCCATTGCACCATCAGGGATAATTCTCTGGTATCGCTTTGAGTCTCAAGGATATGGACAAATTGCAAGTCAAAGGATATTGATTGGGTGGGCTCAAGAGGTGATAAAGGCAATTTTGATAATGAAGCAGTGGCACTAGCCTTAAAGGATGCAGTGATTAATCCATTTCTGAAGAAACCCTTGCTAGATATAGAATATTTTGTCAATTCCTGTCCAGTTACCAGTTCATCCATTTAGGTGAAGTTTTGGAGAGTGCTGATTCTTTTCAATCTGGATTCAGATCTGATTTTAGGACAGATGGTCAACCTGATCTGATTTTAGGACATATGATAGATTATTTCCTGTGGGAAAGAGAGACAGAAGGGTGGGCAAAGAGAGAGATGCTACTGCTTCATCTCCCAGCAGCTTTTGGTATATCTTTAATCACAGTATCTTCCTGGACATCTTCATTACTTGATGGCTGAGGTCACTGTGCTAAGTAGCTAAACTCTTATTTGCTTTGATTCAGATGGAGGTATTGGATGAATGAGCCCTACAATGCTTTATCTTGCAAAGAAATTAAGAAAATTAAAAAATATATTTTGTGACTTTCACTCTTCAATATGAAGCTGCTTCCCATTGAATTGGGTGGGCAACTGGTTCAACTTGGTAAGTACCGCCTATCTGAGTCTTCTCTAACTCTTGTGTCATTCAGACATGTTAGATTACAACTTCCATAATTCCCAACCTGCATTCCCTCTATTAAGCAAGGCTGGATTTTATCAAGAGAAGATTTCTATTGCTTCTCTTCTCTTCTTAGAGTAAGTGTGTATATAATGCTGTAGAATGTGTGAGGAGTCCTGTTTTTCTGTATGAAAGAACTTAAAATGTATGACGTGGTAGATAAATTACTTGGTTTTCAGTTACTCATAAGTATTCCAATCTCTGGAATTGAGCAAATGCTAAGGGTTGCTTGTGTGTTAACCAGAATCCATGAAGATTACTCAGAAAAAGAATAATTTGCTTTTTCTTGTGAGTTCAACAGGTATTTCACTAACATCAAATATTATTATATTTATACTTAAAAACCTTCCACTGTATTAAAAAAAACAACTTTTTTGCAATGTATATAAATGGACGACAGTTTTAAAGAGTAACTTTCAAATCCAATACATTATCCTCAGCTTCTATAGCTGGTTGGGCGGGGGGCCGGAGAGTAATTCAGGTTTTCATCTGCATCCTGATAACATGTTTAAAGTCCCTTCTCCTAATAGTGTATTTTCTCAAGAATCAATTCCTTCAGAGGTTGTTTCAATCTGATATTATAAAGAAATAATACACTTTATTCCTTTGCTTTGAAATGTAGTTTTACAACTTTAAGTTTCTAATGAAAGTCTACAAGAATACAAGAATTTCTTTTCAAATAATCCAAATTTAGTCACAGTTAGAATAGGGCCTTTGAAATGTATGAACCTATCTGGATATTAGCATCTGTAGAAGAGGTGCTCTAAAAACTATCTTCATTTTCTGAGACAGGACCTCTGGATGATGCTACTTCAGGAATTGTTCTCAGGGTGATGCTACTTCAGGAATTGTTCTCAGCCCCACACTTTCTTCTTTCAGGAAATGAGTCAAGATCTCTTTCCAGCCACTGGTCTATACCAGTACTTTATTTTAACTGTTCTGATCCAATTTTAACTCTGTGTTTTATTATTTTATTTTTAGCTACCTTAAGTGCCTTCTGGGCTAGCATCATATGCAGCAAAGCCACAACAAGGCCAAAATGATGACATACATACAATGATGCCATGATGCAAATCTTACCCTTTGGTACTTGTATCTTAATGTTGGATGCAAGTACATAAGTTACAATATTTCCATCATGAAGTAATGAACTTTTGTTATTTGTTAATGCACTGGGTAGAAAGACAAGATATAAATAAAATAAATAATGCATCTATTACATTTATTTCAGTGGGCCTACTCATGGTCAGCTTACATCTATTGTTACATTAGACTAATCTTACTGACTTCTGATCTGAGCCATTCTTCTACTCAAACAATACAATTTGATGATACACTTGTTGAGTTCAATGAGTCTTATTCCTGGATAATAAAAATTACATTGCATTGTAAGTAATTGCTTCATTTCTTAATCCCATATTGTGAGTCAAAAAATGCTAAATCAAAAAGTAGAGGTAGCATGAAGAACAATAGTAAAAAAGTTAGCAATTGGTTAGGTGGAAAATTATAAGAAAACTAAGGCATGAATGAATCTGCTACAATTAGGGCTACTAGATCTAGACTGAGAGCCAGATGTAGTAGTCAAGGCACCAGGCTAGAAACCAGGAGACTGTTATTTGTAGTCTCACCTTAGGCATGAACCCAGCTGGGTGACTCTGGGTCTGTCACTTTCTGTCAGCCCTGCAAAGAAATCAATGGCAAACCACTTCTGAAATCTTTCCAAGAAAACTGCAGGGACTTGTCCAAGCAGTCACCAAGAGTCAACACTGACTTGAAGGCACAATACAAATATAGAACTAGACTGCAAGAATCTGAATAAGTAACAAAGTTAAAGTTTTCTGTATCTCTTTAGTGCTCATATGAAGCTACCAGTTCTCAAAATGGCAACATCTGGGTGTCAAAGGTACACTGATCTTTGCCAACCTAGGCATCCTCCAGCTGTGTGATCTTCAACTCCCAGAGTCCTGAACCTCCACTCTGGGAGGATGCCCTGGTTGGCAAAGATTAGCGTTGGGGATGGCTAGGCTACATGTTCAACCTATTGATAAACAAAATGACCTTAGCAGAATTGCCTGTTGCTGTGCAGTCAGAAATCCAACTAAAAAAAAATCACACCACCTCATATTTTTAATGTAATCTTTCCTCAAGGCACCAGTGTGCCTTTTCTTTGGCCAGTTTAGAAATGCCTTATCTTCTGCAATTATCCAAGGTACATTTGCTGATGTCTCATATGATAAATACCTATGTTCATGCCTTTGTGAATCTGCTGAGTAAGTGGCACATGTATTAATTCTGCAAGGACTCCTGACATTTTCTTGGAATACCTGTTTTAAGGAAATACTAAGGTAGACCAGCTATCTTTTATGTCAACCTCCTTTTATCAGATTTAAATCCAGACACTACCTGCAAGATGGCAACATTTATCTCTGGAGCTGTAGCTATTAGGAAACGAATGGTATCACAGGTGCTATAAAGCTGGACCTGTATGCTTAGATTTAACTTACAGACAACGATGGCAAAGCTAAATCTGAGCCTACAGGTCCACCTTCTCCTTTGAATGGTTGTCATTCTCTATATTTTATAGTGGTCTGTGACAAAAATAAAGATTGTCTGACACATTCCAACCTTGGATTTTTCTTTGTGTCTGTTATGCATCTTTTCCCCTTCCACATCTTTCATCTATGATTGTTTTAAATAAACTGAATCTATACTTTAACATTAGTAATGTACAATCTTAGTGTATTATATCTTACAGTTTAAATTGTTTTATCTGCTGACTATTTTCAGTTTTTTTGCTTTTGTTTCATCCATTCATTTTTGCTACTCTGTTTTTACATTGTATAGCCACATCACAAATTTTAAAGTCTTAATATTAGTAGTGACTCTTCTTATTGTTATACCTTAATGTTAAAAATTTGCAGTTTTGTGTTAATAACCCCTGTAACATTGATACTAATCTGTTATTTCATACCTTAAATTGTAATACCAGCAATTCAGTGAATTCATGAACTCTGTAAGAATATCACAATATAGCTTGCTTTTTTTAACCACTGACTATTTTCAGTCTATTTTTTTTTAAAAAATCATTCATAACATGCCACTCTGCTTTATTCATTATGCTATATTGCCATATTTTAGTGTTTATAGTTTTATTAACAATAGTAAATACAGTTCTTATAATTAGATCTCAGTATTTCAAAGTTTTAGAATTGTATATTAATAATTCCTATAATCGTATTATTAATATGTTCTTCTATATCTTAAATCCTTATCTTTCAAATGGGTGTAAGTCTATATATGGACTTATAGTATGGTTTATGACCAAAGTAAAGATTGTCTGACATATCCAGTAGAGATCCATGCATTTCTAGTCATTTAGCAGGCCTGGGGGCACTAAGATGTGTGAAGTAATCAGTGATGGCTTGAAAAATTACTCTGTATGTGGGTGTTTCACTGGTGTATTTATGGGATCAATAAAAATGATTCTCCTTCGCTTAAAAAATAATGGTTAAAAAACTCAGTTCTTTCTCAGTGTCTTTACTTTTTTCAAGAGAACCTTCTTAGAAGTGTGGGTGTCTGTCATATTGGCCAAGAAAGAAAAATGAGAGAACAAAGTGGTGATTATTTCTTTTGAACACTTTGAAGCTTCTCAGGCAGCAACACACAAGATCCCTTTTGTTTGTGCGCATCTGTGTCAGCCTATTTATCTGCAGTTTGTTTTACAGAAATGAGCTCTCACTCCTTAGTTTCTTCCTCATTTCTGACACATTTTCTACACTCAAACAGATCCAGTTCCATTTTACCATTAGTGCAGTAAATGATTAGTACTGATCTTCTCTGCTTGGAAGCTCACCCCCTGGAATAAATTCTATGCATTAGAGAAATTAATAGAATTTGAAGCAAGCCATCTGCATTCATATGTTCTCATTTTTTATTGCTCCATATTTGACAGTGGGTAATGATTCACAATAAGCTAAGTACTAATGTGTCTGACAAAGGCAGATTAATTTGATAATGCTATTGACTTGCATTAAGATACATATTGTTGTATCAGATGAGACAGTCATGGGCAGAATCAATACTGCCTTTTGCTGAGTCAGATCATTGGTCTATGTAGCACACACTGTCAGACTAGGCTGATATGTACCAATCCATTGCTGTTTGAGTTTATTTTAAATCCATTGAGTTTATTTTAATTTAGCTTTTTTTAACAACTGGGCACAAATGAGCTTTTGAAATTATCCATCAAATTCATGGGCAAGGTGGGAGGAGAAATTCTCTAATAATTTCTCAAAGGAAGGATTCTCTCTTACCCATGAGTGTAGAATAGTTACTGAAAAAAGCCTACTGATGGGACTCCCCACCTGAACTCTATTTATGGGATGGGGGTCAGGGTTCCAGACCAGTGGCATCTGGAAGGATATAAAAAAAGTCAAGATGGTGGTTGCAACCTGTCCTGTTCAGACTAAGAGGCTGCCAGGCTGAATTACATCTGAATACTTTATTTCAAACAACTATTTACAACAATGAAGTCCTAGATTAGGCAGTTCAGTTCAATCAAGTCTACCCAGGCAATGGAGGGAAACAAGACAAGGCTGCAGAATCAGAGGTAGCAGGAGATTGTGGCACAACAGCAAGGCAGAACTTGGCTAAACCCCTCAATGAGGTGGCAAGACCCGGTTGGCTAAAATGCATGGCAAGGAGGAGGCTTGAGATGTGAGACTCGAGCTCGACACAGAGGCTAAGAAAGGCTCAGCTGGATCAATAAGACAAGGCTCAGATCTGGTGGTGAGGCAGGACTTGGCTGGAATGGAAAGGCAAGGTGTGTAACTCAAAGCAGAGCTAGGCTTGGCTGGAGCAACAAGGCAAGGCTTGGAACTGGAGGCAAGGCTGGACATGGCTGTAGTGATGAAACAAGTCTTGGAGCTGGAAGCAATACTGGACTTGCCTGGAGCAGCAAGGCAAGGCTGGAAGCTGGAACCAAAGCTGGGCATGGCTGGAGCAGTGAGATGAGGCTTGGAACTGGTTGCAAGGCTGTGTTCCACTGGATTGGCAAGGCTGGACTCAATTGGAGTGACATGCGAAGGAAGCGGGTCCGCGATGGCAGGAGAAGCTGGGTCTGATTCCGCAATGGCTACAGGCAAGGCTCCTGACTCCAGTAAGGACTCTTCCACAGGTGCTGTGAGTTCAAAGGATCAGTTGTCTCCAGCAGCTTGCTCTTGGCACAGTTGCCTTTTTATTCACTCCTTTTCATGCTGTTTTCCTTCAGCAGCCAATCAGGCTGCTTTTTCCTTCATGTGCTTCTCTGCTCTTCTCTCTTGAGCACTGATTGGAGGCTTCAAATCTCCCTCCAGAGTTTGTCCAATCAGTGTCTGCAATTTCTCCTGCTCTGCTGGGTCACTCCTGGTTTATATTTCTCCGATTCCCTCCGGATGAGTTTTGTTTTCTCCTTTTTGCTCAAGATAAGTTTTGTTTTCAGAGACAGAGTCAGACTCAAACCTCACACAACTCCACAACTGAAGCTCCATCCCTTTTGTATGTATCTTTGTGTTGCATGCACACACAAGGGGGTGGGTCTTCAATCGCACAGTTGTGACTGCTATCTTGACTATTATGAGTCTCCCTATGGATGCTGCTATTGAAGACCATTAGAGAGATCAGTATACAATGAAAGACAGAAACAAACGTCTTGGCCTCATTTGAGTTAAATAAGGATAAGAACAGCACTGTCCACTATAGGAATCTTTCCTAAATTATCTTCTCCTTTGATATAATAGCTCATGCAAATTCTACTTCTCTAAATTGAATGAAAACTGTTCCAAAAAATGCAGGAGAATTTCTCAGCTCAACTAGGTTTTATGTCTAAACCTATACGAAGCACAGCTAGATCTAGTATATATTTATGCATTTTACAGGCTGGCTGACCTCCAAAATGACTCTGGGAAGCTTAGATTTTTTTTAAAAAGATAGAAAATGGTAAGATAAAAAAGATAATGTACATCCAGACAAACCACACTCCATACATGATACAACACAGCCAACAACAGCTGCTCAAGGATCGTACCCCAAGCCTGGGAAAACAGCCAAGTTTTTAAAGACTTTCAGAACATCAGGCTGCAATTGTGGAAGGAGAAGAAAGTCATGCAACGATTATAATTGAACATGCCAAGGAACAAGGGGATATTTCCTCTTGATGCCAGCCAAAAATACAATGCAGCTGATTGAGCAATGGTGTGGTATCATCATATTGGTGAATCCCAGTTAGCAGCTTTCTTGGAATGGAAAATTTAAGGAATCAAGTAGTCCTTAAGATTCCAATCTCAGTATTCTTATTTTTCTGGGCTGCCTTTTCTTCTAATATTTTGCTATTTCTTTATTTTGAAGACTTATTTTTATAAACCGGTGACACAACTTTTATGTGCTTTGGCTCTTCAGTTAAAATTGGGTGTAATGGGAAGAGAAATGCTTGTTGCGTTTTGCTTATGAGAATGTCTTCTTGGTTGATGAATAGCCACACTGCAGAAAACAGGAGTTTAACACCTGCCCTTGAAAATTTAGATCATACAACATTACTTTGCATTTCCTACACATCTTGAGTTATGCATTCTGCCAATTTAACTAAATCATGGTCTCCTTTGCTGTCAAAATCCATTTGCATTTCTTTAATCAATACTCAATATTAGCATTGGAAGCAGCATCTAGTGTGGCCGTATGAGATTAAAAGTGGATTCCTGTATAATGGTTGGAAATGACCAAGACGTGGTGACCAAGATACCACATCTCCACCTTCACAAGTATATTTGTTTGATCTGTCATATGCTTAATATCATTTGGACTACTTTTGCAGATACATATTACAGAGCTGCTTACAAAAGTCTGATGGTCCAGTTTATACAACCAGCAAAATCAAGATCAAAAGAATTCCTGGACCACATCCATTTTACGTAACTGAACAGAGAGGGGATATTTCCCTTTCTGCATGTTGCACTCCTAACAAAAAGAAAGCCAGGGCAGCAGATTAGCCTAGCATTTTTCCTGACATCATCTGGATAGGGGCAATACAAGCTATGATGACATCATATGAATCATGGTATAATAAGACAAATCATGCAAATTACATAATTCTGCCATTTGCAAAATATTTTTATGACCTTCATGATGTCATTTGCTCCCCTTGTCTCCCCTCCCATAGACGCCTCTGTATAGAGGTCCGCCGCAACATAATTGAACATTCAAATGCCCAGTTTCTACCAGCAAACATGAATATTGTTGTTGAGGGCTGCAAATTTGCATATACCCCACATTTCTGCCAAAAAAATGGCACTTAGGGTTGCTAGCAATACATGGTTTTCAAAAATCATATCCAAGCAGTCATGCAGGTGTGGGGAAAGGTTCAGGGGCCATTTAAAATCTTAGAAACCAATATTTTATTCCTATTTATTTATTTATCTAATTTATCCCCACCCATCTCCTCCCATTGGAGGCCTCTGGGCGGTTTACAACAAGTGATTAAAACCATCAGAATAATACAAAAAATAAAATACAGTAAAAATACTATAAATAGAAATAAAAAATAAAGAATAATTTTATTCCTATGCCAGAAAACATAACTCCAGTTTACACACAAAACTATTGTCTAAGTAATTTGGGAAATAGAGTATCAGTACCAGCACAAAGACTGATGTCAGGTCAAATTAATTATGAATTATTAAATAAATTTCAAAATCAGTGCTAGGGAGTATGGGGTTTGCTCCCTGTTTTATATAGTCGCTTGCCTTGCAGGCAAACCTGTCATGAGTAAGGATGGCGAGCAGGGGGCTCCCATCCAGACTGTCAAGCGCATGTGTAGCACTGATGAATTGTTCAGCCATTCAAAGAGACACAGATCGGGACTGCCTTAACCCTTGGGGGTTATATGGCTGGGTTTTCCCCACACTTCTTCAGTTTGTTAGGATTCCTGTTAAGTACTAGCAATAAATATTAGAGACCAGTTCCTTGTCTCAGTGTGTTTCCTGGTTGTTAGGACAAAACCCCACACTAGCACAAGTATTGTTACCTAGTTGGGTAGTGAAATGTCTGCAAGCAAACAACCAAGCTTAGAGAGCTCCAAGGACTCTGCAGTTCAACCCTGAGCCACAGATATTCTCTTCTGTTGTTACTAATTATATTTTAGTTTTTTTTTTTTTCTTTTTATTGTATGGCATAGCAGTTCGGTGTTCATGCTGATTTTTCTTGCTGGGAAATCCATGTGAGGTCCAGCAGCCAGATATGTAGACTATTTAGCCATGATGAGTCATGTTGCCCGGGGTGCACCATGAGGAAGCTAGTCTACCTTGCACCGAGTTGGGCTGAGAGAGAGGGACTGGTCCAAGGTCACCCCGCCGGCTTTCATGCCTAAGGTGGGACTAGAACTCACAGACTCCTGGTTTCTAGCCCAGCACCTTAACTGCTAGACCAAACTGGCTCTCTTTAATTTTGGCTAATAATAACAACTTTTCTGCTTCAAAAGTATCTTTAAAAGTACTTATTCTCTTCTATTTCCAAACGGTTGAAGGCTTTTTTTTTTCTTCTTCAGGTTCATTCAGTCTATCTTCATATATATTTTTTTTCATTCTGAGTACTTCTTCTCTTCTTGTCTTACTAAGGTAAACTGAAAAAAAAATCTTCAGTTCTTTAATAACTTCATCCAATGTAAGATTCCTTATTCTTAAATTATCATTAATCTGAAAAATTCCTTTAGTTCTTTCTGATACTTCAGTACAGAGACTTTATTCTGTAGTTTTTCTCCCAAGGGTATGTAATCTTCACATTTTGCTACTACTACTGTAATTTCCTAAAGGAAATTTTCATTTTATTTTGGCTAATCTATGAACAATTTCAGATTTATAACAATGTGAAGGAACAGAGAATTCTGTCTGGATATTTGGTCCATGGGCTAATCTACTTTTTAAAAAGAATTATCAGGCAGGGAGAGGGAAAACAATAATTCCATCATTCCAAATGACCAACTTTTGTCTCACTCCCAAATCTAAGGACAGTGAACGAAAGCAAGATCATATTTTTTAACCCTGAAAAGTGGGCTTCATTAGATGTTCCATCCTCCCCAATAGCCATTTCATCAGCCTCAGCAGAGGAGAGAGCAGGAGACAACTGGCAAAGCCTCCTTCTCAAAGCAGCTAAAAAATGCAGCATCCCAGACCCTTCATTTTAAAAGGTCCAAATGCATGTCAAATGAAATGTATTACTCTGCATCCTAAAACTGAACATTAAATAAATGAATTATGCATTAATTAATGAATTATGCAATGAAAGTATTTTCAAAGATTCTTCAAATTATAAATTGTACCTTATTAAAGCTATGATTAGTTCTTTAAAGAAACAGCAGCTCATCAGTGTTATGAAATTCACATAAAAGAACAACTTCTGATAAGAATCAGGACTTCAGCTTAAATTATTCTATGCCATCCAATGCTTCCTTCATTTAAATTTAGGCAAAGCTTTTAGCCATGCCCTTAGAAGACTTGATTGAATTTACCTGCATCCTGTATCTGATAGTTACATCATAGTTTATTGCATGCAAATATGATGTCTTACTAGAGTATTATTTAATGCTGCATTAGCTTATGTGTTCAAGAATGCAACTTGTTCCTGAAAGTCAACTTCAAAGGGCAGTTTGGAGATTTCCAAACCCCCCGCAAAGCACAACACTGATTGTTGCTCATTGTTTTTTAAGCCAAGGTGTTTCAAATCCTTCAGTAGCTGCAAGTGAGCTCAAGGAAAGCTGGTTCTTGGTCAGTATTTTAGGAGATTGTCCCAGCTCTTTACCCAGATACTAGCTTTAATTAGCAGTGTTCATGGTCAATATGCTTCAATCAATCCCAAAAGAAGCCATGCATCACCTGTTGCCAGGTTAGACCCACCGTGACTAGCAGTTTTGGGCCAATGTCTGAGCTGTGTTGGGAAACTCCCATTGTAACACCTTAAAGGACTGGACTGCCTGGTTCATTCTCTGATTAGACACTGACTGCAATTACTGGAAGACACCCCTCTGGGTTAGTTTTATGCTAATATTGAAGATGGGGCATTGGGGTTCCCTGTGTTTCAACATCCATCCCACTTCTACAGAAAGCCTGAGCTGCTAAAATTGTTTCTAAATCCAGTGTGATTTTTGATACCATCAAGCAAAAATATGCCTTTGGCTCATTGGAGAAATGGATCAGCAGGCAGTGTAAAATTAACTTGCTTGTTGTTACCAAAAAATCAGAAATGTGGACAGAATGGAAGAATCTGTTAACACAATCCATTGATGGGCAGGAGCTAAGTATGCACAAGGTCTTCATTGCCAAATAACTGTAGTCCAAACTGAACTCTGGACTAGATCTTTGTATGAGTAGGGTCTTTTTTTCAGGCTGTTGCAGCAGAACAGCAGATTCCCAAGGATTTCACCTACCTTTGACTTGTGGTGGTGTTATTTGCTGTTTCACCACAGAAGCAAAATCTACTAGGCTGGAAACTCAGAATCATCTGAAATAATAAAACAGGGTTGTTCAGTTGAACCTGTTTGGTCTAGTGGTTAAGGCAATGGGCTAGAAACCAGGAGACTGTGAGTTCTAGTTCTGCCTCAGGCATGAAAGCCAGCTGGGTGACCTTGGGCCAGTCACTCTCTCTCAGCCCAACTCACCTCACAGGGTGGTGGTTGTGGGGAAAATAGGAGGAGGAAGGAGTGTTAGGTATGTTCCCTGCCTTGAGTTATTTATAAAAATAATAAAGGCGGGATAGAAAATAAATAAATATAAATACGTGCTCTGCCAAAGTTTTCTTATGCATGTTTCTATCCTTCCCATTTAATTCGATGAAGATGAAATTGTTTGTGTAAAGGTGTACGGGTGGTATGTATTGTTCTTGCCCATTGTTATGAAGTGCCATCATTCAGGAGTGTTTATCCTGTTCTTCACTGTATGATGATTCCCATAGCCACTGTATAATAGATGCATTGGTTGATGCAGTCAGTGAAGATACTGAATTCAATGCTGCCATGCCCTCACAAAGACAGCACAAAGGTGGTCTTCTATTTGTAGGAATGTTTTCTTTTCAAAAATGGCTTCTACTGAATTACTTTGACTAGCTGCAGGTTATCTGAGGGCATTTCTGACCTGCAGAATCACAGACCAATGTCCCTTTTTTGTTGTAAGTATGCCAGTGGCTCTCATACCTTGAATCATTTTCTCTTTCCAGAGAAGAGTTTGAATCCCCACGGGCAACATTTGCTTTTGAAAATGCATTTGATCTCATCTATAAATTTGTGAATATCAGCTGTAAGTACTTTGGAATAGAATCTCTTGCCATATTACATCCACTGAATTGGATAGTTTGCACAAAATATTAAGTGCATTGAACTCAAGTACAATTGCAAAATATAAAAGGACTCTATTACTGTCTTTTTGCTCATTGTTAGAATAAATCAATCATTGTAAACAGCTTCTATAAACTGGATATGTTCTTTAAAAAGGAAATCAGTGTGAGATATCAAAGACCATCTCCTCGAGCATGACTGATTTGTAAGAGCTTTAATGAAAACCAGAGTTAACACAAGATGCTTTTGGAATTCTTCTGACACAATTTGTTAGGTTTTGTTTTTTTAAAAAATCTGTTCAGTTGTGTCTAATTCTCCGCAGCTGCCTGGACAAATCCCTGCAGTTTTCTTGTCAAGGTTTTTCAGAAGTGGTTTGCCATTGCCTCCTTCCTAGGGCTGAGAAAAAGTGACTGGCCCAAGGTCACCCAGCTGGCTTTGTGCCTAGGGCAGGACTAGAATTCATGGTCTCCCACTTTCTAGCCTGATGCCTTAACCACTACACCAAACTGGCTCTCATTTGTTAGTAAACATATCTTTAAATGACAAAGACTTCCCATTCCTTTCATGAACTTAAAACTTAGACCACCTATGGGTTTGTTTGAATTGATTTTGATGTGAGTAATGATCAAATAGGGAAATGGTTCTCTTGCCTCACTGGAAGAAACCAGGTGAGAGGTTTGTATGATTAAAAACCACATCATGCAGTCATTCTCCAATGTATTATACCTGTATTTAGAAGACATGGTTACCCATAAATCTTCTGCATTTTGGTTGCTTCCTGCAGACAGTCAGTACCTCCTGGGTTTAAGTCTCAGTAGCTGTTTAATTTATCTCATTTCAACCTCTGTGATGAAAAATTGTCAAGGTGCATGGTGGTCTTGCACAAACATTTGTTTTCTTCAGCTATTCAGTTAGATATCACATCTGTGGATTGTGGAAGTTGACAGATTAATTTGGTTGAACTTTTTTTGAAGAAGATTATCCAGAAATCAGTGGTTTGTTGTTGTATATCTATGTTAGAAAAAATCTAGAATAAAATTTCCACATATATACATACCCATCAGGCGATTCGCTTTTGGGATAAACAACATTATACAGAATGCAAAGGGGGAACAAGAAATAATAAGATAAAGACATCAAAGGGATGAAATAAGAAAAAGATAAAGAAACATAGCTAAAGCTACTTTACATCAACACCATTCACGATACTTCTCCATATTTTTCTATCCTTGCAAACATCCTTGCTTCTATCATGTCCATATGCCATTTTGTATATTGCCTTTTGTTCTTTAAACATTTCACCTCTCTCTTTTTGAAGATCTCATGAATTCCATCCTACCATGACTCTCTTGATTCATTCATCTTTCCTTTATATAATCATTTTTGCAGTTTGATTTTCAATCATTCTCTTTGTCTAACCTGATTCCATCTTTATTAAGCATTCTATCAAGGTGCATAAATACATCTACTTGCGCTTGTTTTTCTTCATTCTTCATTTAAGTTACATTATACATTGTATAATGCATAATGTAACTTATACATTAAGGGACGCGGTGGTGCTATGGGTTAAACCGCTGAGCTGCTGAGCTTGCTGATTGGAAGGTCGGTGGTTCGAATCCGCGTGACGGGGTGAGCTCCCGTTGCTAGTCCCAGCTCCTGCCAACCTAGCAGTTCGAAAGCATGCAAATGTGAGTAGATTAATAGGTACCGCTTGGGTAGGCAGGTGATGGTGTTCCGTTTAGTCATGCCGGCCACATGACCACGGAAGTGTCTACGGACAAATGCCGGCTCTTCAGCTTTGAAACGGAGATGAGCACCGCCCCCTAGAGTCAGACACGACTGGACTTAATGTCAAGGGAAAGCTTTACCTTTAACTTATACATTTTAAGTTACTGGTCACTCACTTTTGTATTTAATCAACATTCATTCAGCATCCATTCATTCTTGACCCTATCTCTTTTGGTTTGACCACACACACTTCCTAAGTACTCCATTATCTCTACATTCAACTGACTTTTGTTTTTTCTGGCATACCAGATTCTCACTTCCATAAAATGAAGTGGGCAGAAGCACTGTGTTTATGAAATAGCCATTTTCAGTTCTTTTCACAAACATTCAATTCCTTGCGACAGACCATTAATCGCTACATTTCTACTAGCATTTGCACATCTAAATTTTATCTATTTCTCCATCTTTATTAAGCATTCCATTAAGGTGCACAAATACATCTACTTGCTCTTGTTTTTCTTCATTCATTTAAGTTACATTATACATTTTCCTTGTCAAACGCAACTATCTTGGTCTTTGATGGATTAATTTTCAGAGTCATACTCCTCATTGCATCACTGATTGATTGATGATGATTGATTATGTACCATCAAGTTGTTTTTGACTCCTAATGACCACATAGGCAGATTTTCTCCATGACAACACTGCTTCATACAATCTATCTAACATTTACTGAAAATAATTTGGGTTCTTAGCCAACAAAGTAACACCAAAAATACATAAGCAAACAACATCCATATTTTAACATTTTTTCAGCTACATTATCTCTTCTGTAGCCTACCATTTTTCAACATTCTCATAGCATTTATGATTTTCTTAGTATCATTTTTTTCTTGATACTAATATTTAGAGCATTAATTTCTACTCTTTGACATTTATTTTGCTGAATGCTGCTTGCTGAGCCCTCTTTACCCAATCTCCCAAACAATTTTTTATTTCTATCATAATTACTCTCCTATTTTCACAGCCTCTTTTAAAATTTAGCAGTTCTTGCTCTCTTTCTGCATTCTTTGCAAAAGTCTTTTTTTATACATGTGCATTATGCAATGCTTCATCCTTGGTTTTGCAGCAGTCATTTTCTTACATTTTCCCCTCATTCATAGCCTTCATCATGCCACCACTTTTTCATATTTCCCTTCAGCATAAATCTACACAAGGCTGATGCATTCTACAATATAATTACTTTTATCAATTCTATTGGGAGATCAATGTGTTCTCTCCCTTTTGAAGTCAAGGCTAGTGTTTAGTCACTATGAACCACCTTTCATTTAAATTGTACAAGTACAAGTTAATGCACCAAGTGGCCCTGCCATTATTTCAGCAGGCCTAAATTGAGCAGGGGGATGTGGTTGTTTCCTCATCTTGAAAATAAGGGTGGTGAGGCAAAAACAGGGTGGAATAAAGTAATTGAATGTTGACCTTTGGTCAGTTGAAGGGAGCACTAATTGACTCATGGGGAATGACAAGGATATGATGGAATAGACATCTATGGGGTAGTGTTCTTACACTTATTTTGATATCAGGAGTAAAGGTACAGTATATCTGTGACTATCCAGTTTTCCACTGTAAATTCCTATCCACAGCTATCTATAGCTTCCATGACTTCCCATGTTTCAAGGCATAAATAATGACAGAAAAATTCTTGAGCCTCCTCCTCATCCCATTGGTCATTTTCAGAAGTGCTACAACTGTGGAAGGAGAAGAAAAATATACTTCTCCTCTGAAAGCTGCACTGACTCCCAGTTGGCTTCCAAGTGCAGTTCAAGGTGTGGGTTGTTACCTATAGAATCCTTCATGGCATGGAGCCAGTTGTTTGTGGGACTGCCTCTCTCAGTTTGCTTCTACCTGTCCTATTAGGTCAGGCAGGAGAGACATGCTGCAGGTCCTGTCAACTAAATAATGCCATCTTGTGGGACCCAGGAAATGGGCCTTTTCTGTTACAGTGCCTGTCCCCTGGAACACCAGGCCCCCCAAGATATGATGGGCCCTGACATTTCTGGTCCTCTGAAAAGCTGTGAAGACTAGATATTTTTCTGCCTTGGGGACTAGGCACTTAACTGGAACCTGTGTGTGGGTGGTTTGAATTTATTGTGGATTGGGTTTTATCTTGGTTGCCTTCATAGCTTTTTCCAATGTTGTTCTGATTGGGTTTTTTTCCCCTGTGTTTTTATATATTGTTAGCTCTAAGAGTTGCTACAGCAAGATGGGCAGCCATAAACATTAAACAAACAAATAAATAGCTTAATAATGCATTTTTTTTTAAAAAAAGACACTTTTTAACTTCTAAATTGCTGAATAATCAAGAATAGTTATGAAATTTGTCCTTGCTTGTTGTTAAGTTTAGGGAGTAGGATTTTTTAATGGTTTATGATTGTTCCTAGGAAGAGAAAATGTGCCTTGCTTGGAAAATCAGCCTGTATGATTTGTTCTCTCAGTGACTCAGATTGCTGTTGTTCATCCTCACTTATAGCCTCATTTACTATATAGCACTATAATGTCAGGAACCAGTTCCTGATTAGCTGAGGTCATGTCATAATAGGAAAACAAGAAGCCCTGTCGAGTAGTGCTATAGCAAGAGATCAAAGTAACCATGGAAATAGAAATTAAATGTGTGCAAAAACAGTGGAAGGAATGGTAGGTACTTCCCTCTAAAATAAACTGTCCCTCCCTGCTGAAAATGTCTGTAGGACAACATTCAGTAAAAAAAAACTTGTCTAGGGTGAAAATCTCTTAAGTATTCCACATGTGTAGAAAAAACAGATGACTGTACATACACCATTTTGCTTTTTAATTTAGGCCTTTGTGGTATATATCACATTAACAAGACATTTTTAAATTGTAGAGTAAAGCATGCTCAAAATATGTGAACAAACTGTTGCCAAATTAAACCTGATTAAAAGCATTTATTCCTTCCAACTGGAGTCGGGATCTTTCAATTTAGTAAAAAAATAGGCTTTGTTTACCAACATTCCATACCACAAATTCAGTTATATGCTATCCAGCAAATTATTTACTGGAATGGCAGGTTGTTTTTTTAAAAAGAAGAGCCTGTATTTGCATTAAAAATGCATAACCATCTAAAGTTTTCTCTTCCTTTCAACATTCTATAAAATAAATTGCTGATTTTTAAGCTTGACGGCACTGTGGTAGAAAATAAAAGAATTTTGTATCAACTTGGGATGGATAGTGCCCCTGAATTAGGTTCTTAGAGAGATCACATGGGTGTTTTAGACAAATGCCAGAAAGCGGGTTTTTTTTCCCCTTCACTAATTTAAAATATATCTATCTTATTTTTTTCTTCCAAATCTAGGTTCTTAAGTTTGAATAAGAACAACAGGGCAAGTCATGGATACTAATCAAATCCGATTTACAAGCAGATAAAACTGCCTTCATATCAGATATGTAATATGGATTATGGGGTGTTGATTGTGTTCCAGAATGGCATAATTTAAGAAGATATTCAATAATTTAAAGAAGACACCATTGGTTTAACTGGTCCTGATAAGATTTCTAATAGTGCTTCAAAAATCTCAGGAAACTGGAATATAAAACATTCATTTTATAGTCTGTTCTACATAAAATGTAAGACTTTGTTCAGCCATGCATGCTATAGTAAGTTTACAAGTCAAGGGTCCTAAACCCACAGTTTTCAATGATCTTTCAGGACAACTTTGGACTGGGCTGAGATATATCTAGGTAGGCATTCCAGTGGCAGAGGTTTACTTTACTCACTAGAGATGCCCATGAGGAATATGTGCCTGACACATGACTACCAGGCTCAGAGGTACCCCAAAATTCCATTCACTAAAATAATTGGACAGGTAAAAATTCAGTAGGTATGTTCAGTACAGGAAAGCATCTCATACCAGACATTCAGCCCTAAATTATTGTAAGTCTTTCCTTCTTTTTCTAATTGTTTTCTAGGAATATGTTTCAGTATTATCTTGATTTTTAAAAAGAAATTTCAATCAGCATAAAAACCATAAGTGTATGTTTCCAATGGGAGAATGGTTGCCAGTAATTTAAAATATGCCTAGATTTTTAGACTGCCTTATTTCAGCGAAATTTTAAACATCTGCACCAATTTGCCTGCCTAGACTAGTCGCTCTGACTTATGTATACTAAATAAAAGTAGAATATTAATTTTATGAGCGAATATATATTGGATGTTCAGAAAAAAGGATGGAATGTAAAACCCTAGTCTATCAGGATATATCCGAGCCCTTATAATTTCAAAATCTAGCAGTGCAAAAGGTCACCATTGAAAGTGAGTGATAAATTTTATGTTAATGTTCATGTATTTTAGGTAGTTGACTTTAGTAAGGACAGTTGTAAAATGCAGACAGATCTCCCAGTTCTTAGAACAAGACTCCTAGAACAGCTCTACTTGGCTAAGTGGAAAGTGATTTCATATTCAATGTGATTCAATCAATTTCAAGTGATTTTTCCTATAGAAATCTTTGGATTAGTTCCCAGTGTTCTAACCAATCTGATTTTTCATGAGAGAAACTTCTGGCACAAGTAGGAAGCTACCAACATTTCAGAAGTGGTTGTTATTCTGTTTTGGTAATCCTGCTGAGGAGTTCTCCAGATAAACGTTAGGAAGAATAAAGTATGTCCCAGAATGAAGTTCTTGAATTTATTTATTTAATTACCTATACAATTTATTTCTTTAATTGATTTAATCAATTATGCTTCAGATTGGTTGAGAGACCTAGGGGGAAATGCCCGCAGTTTCATACAAACTCAATGGCATATCGATACCTGATACATACTAACAGGACAATGTATTGGTCTCCATTCTGTGCTGAGGCTTCACAAAGGGAAGAATATTTTTAGCAGGTAGTCCACACTTAAAAAAAAAATGGGAAGGGGCATGAAGGCAGGGTTTTGTACTGGGAGGTTTAAAGTTTTTTGGTTTTATCTTTTCGTTCGTTTCGTTTTTTGGATGTGTTAGGCCTATCCAAAGGCTTATGCACTCCTTTCTATGTCTAATCTAAAAATAGGCAGGAATCCCATTTTGACTGTTTGTTGCTGAATTTCAGCAGCATGAACTCAGGAATTATGAGTGATCTGGGGGCACAGATATATCCATCCTTTGAATTAAATTTTAGAGCATCATTTGAAATCAAACCTTAATTTCACACATTTTCTGAAATGAAGGTAGTTCACTTTAAATCCAGTCCTGCTTTTTCCTAGTCATTTGAAACTTAAAATCTCCTACTTGGTTCTCGCAGACACAATGATTTCAATTTTCTGCAATGAGATGCTTAGCATTTAACAGCAGTGGAAAAGGGAGATATTGATTAGATGGGAGTGGTAGAAAAAAAAAGCAAAGACTGTCATTCAAAGGTTGTAATGTTGCTTTATTTTCTAAAACAAACAAAAGCAAGAGTTCTTAAGATTCTGAATGTCTATGTTACCACATCACTTTAAAAAAATTCAGAAGATCGCTTTCTGAAAACATTAACAAAGTGATGCAAGAATGGAATGGAATAAACTTCTCTGTAAAACAAAATTAAAATTGTAACAAATGTGGGAAAGAGAGAGAGAGAGGCTCAGTTTTTATAACTTCAGTGATAAATGCACATTTCACTCAATTTAGTCCTTATTGCACAAATTAGAATAGATTTCAGTTAGAGAAAGGAAAAAGATGATAACACAGTAACCTATTATTAAAACTGCAGTAATAATAAGCAGGCATGGTATTGATCTAACTATCAAGCAATTACAAAAGCCTATGGTAAGAGTGATTCAAATTCACAATATGCATTCAAATGAGTCATATACAGCTCTGATGCAAAAGAAGAAGAAAGAAAAGAAAAAGAAAATACAGTAGAAGATGAAGACAGAGAGAAAGACAGATAAAACCTCTTTTTTAAAAAATAATAATAAACATATACATAGCCAACTTGGACCAGATGGATATTCAAAGCATCTCTGATAGAAACAAATGGTCTCATAAGCCAGGCTCATAGCTCACCCCTCCTATTTTTTAAAGGACTCCAGAGCACCTCTTTAACATTAGTTGAAACTTTAATCAGTGACACAAAAATGGTAACCTAGACTGAACTGAACAAGATAGATAGATAGATAGATAGATAGATAGATAGATAGATAGATAGATAGATAGATAGATAGGAGAGAAAGCCACCAATTCTACTTCCTCACCCCAAACAATTGGAGGATAAAACTGATTATCCTACCAATAACATCCCTTTTTCCATCCAAAATATTTCAGCAAATCCCCTGGCCACCAAAATTGCTTATTCCTGCTCTAGATCAATTATATATATTTTTAGTGTGGCTCAACTATTGTGTTACGCTCAAAGGTCAAGATTAAAGGAAAGACACTCTAAATGTTGCTGAGCTACTTCCAGCATCCTTCATCATTACCCATCCGGATAGGTGGTTGGGACTTGTGGTTCAGCAACTTTGACAGGCCAGAGATTTCCCATCCTTCTCTTAGGGACAAAATTGGGATCTAATATATCTTGATAGCTGCGTAGCATTTTAGGGCTACTTGATTTGTGATACCTTTTCCAAAAGGATTGCTTTATATTAGCCAATGCTATATTATGCTTTCAGGACCTTAAACATGCTGGATCATCCTGGTTCTACTCTTCTTTTGCTGCAACAATTTGGAAACAATATATTGGATCCTGGAAATTTTCTTGTCTGAGAAGTTCCTTTTGCCTATGAGCTAGGGGAAAGTTGGCAACAGATCAGTACTTAAACAAAAAGATGGTTCACTCTCCTTAATAGCTATTTAAAAAAAAACTGGTAAGATGTTTGCTGCCAATGATCTTGCAGTTTTCTCAACAGGACTCTGATTGAATTGTGGATGAATAGAAAATCTGCAATCAGAGATTTGCAGGTTCTGGAGTACCTATGTGAATTAATTAGATAAAAAGTGAACAGTGGTAAGTCCCGACTTTCTGATCCTGGTTGGGGCTAAATCTTTGTTTGTTTAGAGCAAAAATCTAGACTGCCAAATGGATCTAAAATGTATTATCCTAGCTTAGATCCTTGGAGGGTGGGCTGAGAGGGAGGGCCTGGCCAAAGTCACCCAGCCAGTTTTAATGCCTAAGGGAGACCTAGAACTCACAGTCTCCTGGCTTCTAGGCCAGCACCTTCACCACTCCACCAAATGTCAGGGTAGTCGAAATATCTCATTACCACAATGGGATGTTTCCTGGCACCTCAGCCATTTGATTTGCAAAGATTTCACCCATCTTCTGCTTGACTGGTGGCTTGTAATACACACTCATAATAGTGTCATTATTTTCTCTTTCTCTTAATATTCACCCAGATGCTTACAAGCAGGGTTTTCATCCTGCAAGTGTAGTTATTTTTGGCTGTGTTTGTACCTTCTGGTACTATGTTCTAGTCATGAGTTCTGGGTTTCAGTAATACTGACAATGTCACATTTGCCTCCCTATACTAGGACTTCAAATACTCCTTGCTTGTTCCCCATATTCTGCATTTGTGTACAGCCATCTCTTTTATACTAGCCTGCTATATTTAGGTTTGCCTGCTGTATCTCCTGTGTATTGCTGAACACCAATTCCTTCTTACCATTTCCTTCCTGGTTGTATGCTTGACTATATTTGGGCATATGTTCTGGGTATTTATCTCCCTCCCCTTCTGGATTTAATTTCAACCCCACCAGATGTCCTGAACAAGATGTCTTCTAAACATTTTCTTCCCAGTCTTTGAGAGATGCAGCCCATCCCTTGTCAGAAGCCCTTCCTGTACCTAGTGTAGACCAGGGTTTCTCAACCAGGGTTCTGTGGAACCCTAGGGTTCCATGATAGGTCACCAGGGGTTCCCTGAGAGATCACAATTTATTAAAAAAAAAATCAAATTCAGGCAACTGCACATTAAAGAGGTAAGTTTCATTCTTTAATTTCAGTTTAAGCACACTGTTAATGAATATATACAGGCCTACACCTGAAACAATATAATATTTTGTTTACAAAATAAAATATATTTTATACAAAATAATATATATACAATATAATTTGAATTTGTAACTTCTGGCCTATATTTGAGCCTGAATGTGCAGGGGTTCCCCAAGGTCTGAAAAATATGTCAAGAGTTCCTCCAGGGTCAAAAGTTGAGCAAGGCTGGTGTGGACCATGGTCCAGGAACCCATAGTTTTAGTTCATATACATATACACACATGAAAAGTACACTGAATGGAGTATATACCTGACTACAGTGAAAATGAGCATGCTTCTGCAAAAGATCAGCTGAATTTAGATGATATTCTTTGTGTTTTGTTCCTCACATTTCCTTGGCAAAGAGAAGAAACTGCTGCTATCTTTTTACTCAACCAGGATATTCTGACTGTTTCTGCAATGACAGATTCTGTTTGCATGGGAAGCAGATGCCGGTGTTTACCTAGATATAATTTACAATCATGAGCGGTGATGACTGAGATAGCTTTTTTTGTTTTTTTGCCAGAGCAATATGTTGTATAAGAAAATGCCGCAAATCATTTGCTATTAAAGTGCTTTAAACATTTCCTATAGAAATGCTTTATACCTGGCCTGTGTGTATGCTGATCCATACAGCACCATCCCTTAGAGGAAGTAAACCCCATAGTTACTGTAGGTGTCAGAATGGGGCAAAAAGTGAACTTCCCACTCCCCTTGTTTCCCATTGTTTTTCCAATCCACTGCCTGGAACAGCCACTGTATTGCACTCAAAACTGCTACTTTATCATAGACTGACAGCTGTAACTTAAGTAGAAATGTAAAACAATCCTGCAATAAAATCTTATAAGAGGAGATTTGGGGGCAGGGGGCTTGCCCTCAGAGGAATTCATTATGGGATAAATTTGAGCTTCAGTGCGGCTGTAATTGCATTTATTGTATTTTTAAAATTGGTAAGGTGGCCCTGGGCAACTGCTGGAATTTTTTCAAAGTAGGGAGAAGCTGCAACATACAATATAATTGTGATTTGTTCAAGGAGACAGCCAACTACAGCACGCTTGTTCATTTTTCTTGCCTGTCTGCTTTCGTGCTTAGTGCCACAGTTTGTGACAGATGCATAGTTCAGAACTCTAAAGGAAATGTTGGGTATTTTATTTTGCCAATACTATATTTTTTTCAGATAATTTGTAAGGAAAACAACCCCTTGTTCAGGAGTAGGAATATGAGTTGTTGCAGTTCTGAGCCATTTCTGAACAGGTTTTGTTACAACCTGTAACAAAAATGACAACTTTTGGTACAACGTGATTTGATTTCAGAGAAATGGTCTCACTATTAGCACAAACTCAAGTTTATCATGGAGTCCATTTCTCTTCAACTTTAGGCAACAAAGCCATCAACAATCAGCTAGATTGGACGGAGATGGTGAAAAACCATAGTTCTTTGTAGTCCAGTAAGTCTATACTGACCTGTAGCAACTCTCCAGGGTTTCAAGCTGCAGATTTTCCCACAACACCAAAGACTAAAGCTGGTTATTTTGTGCTAGAAAAAAGACATAAGTGCCAATTGAAGAGAATATTTGTAACTCAGGGTTGAACTGTGGGGTCCTTGGTGCTCTCTGAGCCTTGTTGTTTTCTTGAAGACATTTCATTGCCAGACTAGGCAACATCTTCAGTGCTTCAATGAAATGTCTTCAAGAAAACAACAAGGCTCAGAGAGCACCAAGGATTCCACAATGACATAAGTCTCCACAACTTTCCTTCATCTTAGAAACATTAGAAAACATTAGAAAATGTTAAGTATGGATCAACAATGGAATCTCTGGGGAGTGCCTTCAATAATCAGAGCTATGAACAGATTTGGGCTGAGTTTCATGTTCCTTGTACCTTGTAGATCAGCCACATTTTTCATTAGTCAATTGATGTTCAGATAAATCACCCAAATGCTCTTGGAACTCCATGTTTGTTCCTGGAACTGCAAATTTTGTATCTGGCTCCATATGTTAAATACACAAACAAAACCAAATGCATCAGAAAAGAGGTCTACAATTCTTTAGAAGACCATTTTTAAAAATAAGAATTGAATTATAGTATTACAAATCCATTCTTTTGTTTGGGGGGACACACCACTATCACTCTTATATCAAAAGGGTGATGTACTGGATATCTTCTTGTCTTTTTTTAAATGGTAATAATCACTTATCAAATATTTTTTTAAAATCATCATTTATGTATGAATCAGGACAAGCATGTTAGTTACCGTTAGGACTGATTTCTCACTGGCCCAAAACACCAAGAAGTATGAAGAACTCTTTCTTAGAAAATGGATGGATTAGAAGCTGCTCATGTTGTCTTGTGTATTTGCTTCTGAAAAAGTGAGAAAATAGGTGTTTTTTTTTAAAGTGAAACCTGGAAATCTGAAGATAATAATTAATCTAGGAAGGACAATACACTTTCTTGGTCCCTTTTGCAAATGTTCATGGAGGTGTCAGGGTGGTTCTCTTCACTGTCTTTTAAAAACCTCTGCAAGCTCATAGAAACACCGGGGTGTTTAAAAGATGATTCTTCCTTTCCTCAGTGCTTCTTGGAATGATCATATGACCATCCTAGAAAGTGTCTGTGAAGAAATCTGTGCAATGGGATAAAGAAGAATTGAAGACAAATCAAATCCTACAACAATATTTGATTGAATTAAAGATTAAGAATGTTAGAAGTAAAAGGAAGGAATATAAAGTTGGTTTATTTAATCAAGGTTAAAATAAGACTTCTTTTTTTCAATGTTCTGGCAAACCTTCATGGACTTTTTGCTGACACCAGGATTGAAAAGTTGATGTTTTATGGATTTGCTTATAGATAAGGGATGGGTTATGGGATGAAGAAATATCTGCTTGCAACCTTATAGGGGGTGAAGAGTCACTAAATTTGTTTATACTTGTGATGAAGGTTGGATGTCACTTCTTCATATATTTCTTTTTCTTTGTTTCTTTTTCTTTTTCCTTGAACTTTTAATTCTTTTTTAATTCTTTTTGTCTAATTATAATAGTTTTTACTATTATAATCAGAAAAGAGATAAGAACATCAAGCTATTGTTTATAATAAGATGTTGACCTTTTTTCATGGAACTATAGGACCATTTTTAGATAAATATAATAAATCCTTCTTCCTAGCATCTGTCAGGTCTTGGCATGTTAAATTTCAGTGCAGTAATGTCAGCCCCACTAGGTAGACAGCCCATTGAATCAGGGAGGCATTTCCTTGAGTTGCTTCTGGATATTATCTTGCTTCTCAGGACTTAAAGAATGTTTCAGCCCTCTTTGCCTAGTTAACAGTTCATGCATATTTCTGTCAAGATCATCTCCATTACTCTCTACAAGTAATTACCATAAAACACCAATACATTTGTAAAGAACAAATCCTTTCAGATTACCTGTATCTCTCTCTCTCTCTCTCTCTCTCTCTCTTTTTTTTTAAAATGGGATTCCCTAATAGATTGTGGGAATGCTGTAAACATAATATATCTTGACTTCAGGAATACTTCTGACAAATAACTCTGTAACATGCTAATTAGCAATCTTATTAAGTGTGGACTGAATGGCAGAACAATTAAGTGGACACAGAGGTATCCACAGAAACCAATGATTTTGTTAGAATGATGAAAAAAACATTGCAACACTGTGGTACAATTTCTGCCATTTACAAATGCACAATGTTCATTTCATCATTTGCCTTCCCTGTGGATGCCTCTGAGTGGATATATATCTAGTTTAAAAATTGTACTCAAAGAGTATTAATTTCTAATCAGATTGGAAAGCTATTAAGTGGGATAATCAGTCCTGAATTTTCTACTCTTCAATGTTTTTATTAATGACTAGGATGAAGAAGTAGAAATAACCTTTATTAAATTTGCAGATTACAAAGAATTGGGTGTGATGGCTAATGTCCTAGAAGAAAAATAAAACATTAAAAAGACTGTGTGTGTTACAAAAAAACAGGCTGAAAGTAACAGAATGAAATAAAACAGCTACACGCAATATCTTTTCTTAGGAAGGATTACAAAGAGGATTGTCCTCTGCTATAAAATTATGATTCTTTTATGCACCACCAGAGCAAACTCAGAAACACCATCCAACAATTTCAGGAGACTACTGAAGGTTTATTTTAGCAACAGAAGCATCTCACCTTCACTCTCTCAAGCATTCAGATAACACACACAGTACCAGTGACCCTACTTGTGGTGACCAGGTGACGAAAGGCCATGGGAAATCCCATTAGTGAACCCTTTGAGATGAACCTTGATGCAATCAATGCTGGAACTTCAGACTTTTCTTCCAGCCAGCTCTCATTTATAAGAAATGCTGGATTACCTCAGTTGGATTGCTGGGTTATCTTGCATCACAGATCTTGTCATGAAAATTCATAAAAATCTAGTAGTTGTCTATCAGATCAAGGATGATCTTTTCCATTACTGTTCCATGGCCATAGGGAGTACAAGAATCTTATTATAAAAAATGTTTCCAAGAATTCTTTATCCCTTCATATCTTGGCTAGAAATATCTCATATCTTAATACAATCTTGTGCATGTATATTTTCATGTTTCTTCTCCAGTGCAACTTTTTCATTCTTTATTCCTGGCCATTAACTTATCCTATCATGAAAGAAAAAAGCAAATGAGAATGTATAATGGGGGGAAACCTGGGTTTATTATATTACTTGGGATAATAGTGGGGGGTGGGAGGCAAATTCAGTTTTAGGATGCATCATCAGAGGTATCATTTTGAAATAATGCTAAGTAATCTTTTCACTTTATTCTGCTTTGGTCCGACCCCATATAACTAACAGTGCTACTTCTATTTCTGGATATCACATTTTGAAAAGTCTTCAGAGAAAGTGGAACAAAACAGAGAAGGGCAATGAGGGTGATCAGGGGATTAGAAGTTAAGTCTCAGAAAGAGAGAGTGGATATGTTCAAACCTGAGGAAAAAAAATGTGGGGAGGGAGATGATAAGACACTTCTGTGCCTAAGGGATTTCACACCGAAGTAGGTCAAGACCTAATCTGTCTTGTTCTGGAATGCAGAAGAGCAAATAATGAATTTAAGTTAAAGAAATGCAGATTCCCAAATTAAGATGAGAAAAAAGTAGTAACAGTAAGAACAATGGTGCCAATTACACAGAGAGCTGTTAAGCTCCCTTTCAATTGGATACGTTCAGGCAGAGACTAAACAGCAATCTTCCAGGATGCTTTAAATTAGATTCTTGCACTGGATAGAGGATTGGAGTCAATAGGCTAAATGACTTCTTCGAACTCAAGGATTCTAGTTATGTTTCAAACACTAATAGTTACGTTTAGGACTGCAGGAAATATTTTGATAGCCCAAGATATCTCACTGGGTCTATTCCTTCCCCCACCCACCCCTCCCCCAATCAGCAGCTATTTTATACTTCTCTAACATTAGCCAATAACTTATTTTGGGTTAATAGTTCCCATTTTCTTCTGGGCTTATGTTTTATATATTGTTGTCATCTCTCCTTTAGTAATTTCAGAGCCAAGCTGTAATATTTAACACTCTTTAATCGCTCCTCATAAATCAGTCATGCCAGGCTGCCTAATTGTTTATGTCATATGTTGCTGATCTTGTTCCAGTTTGTGGTTACACTACAAGTAATGTGTTGCCCAGAACTGTGGCCATTGGGTATACAACTCAGAGCAAATTTATATAAATTTTGTTCGCAACATGACATTGTAGGATGCTAAGAAGCATCTGATAGAAGATTTTTACATAGATAGAACTTAAATACAAATATATTTCATATTCATATATTTTATATTTAGTATTCATATATTAGAACATTTGCACCCTTATTATGGCCCTGAAACTGTGTTTTATTTCCTTGAAGAGTTGTGTTGGCTTTTGTTACTCTCCCTTCTAACAGACCTTGATAGACAGCTATACCCGTAGAAAGATAAGGTGTACATTCCAAAGACAGCTTCTTCAGAGGGTCAAGGGGCCCTAGCAAGGATGGAAGGAAGTCCCTTGTATGGAGTGATGTTAAGATGGAGTGAAGGAAGGAAGTTCCTAATATGGAATGAGGTTAAGGTGGAATATGGGTAACGGAGTAAGGGGTGGTATTCTAAAGGAAGAGTTGAATGGAATGTATATAATGTGCTGTAAGGAGGGGGTCCCGTGCGATTGCCCACCCAACAGCTTGCTGTCACTGCTTTTGCTCTTGGGTGAAGAATAAAGAACCTAATTTCATGCAACTGCCTGTACCTTTGATCCTGGCTCAGAAGCAAACCTGGTAAGGAAACAAAAGTTGTAACACATCTTAGCCTAACATTATGGATGTTTTTTTAAAGAAAGATATTGTATTAGCCTAAACTGGAGCTAAGCCAAACTATTCAAAATATTGTGTGGATTGTTCCACTTGTGCTGAGGAACTTTCAAGCTTTTGTGATTTTCCTCCCTGAAAAAGGCCATTAAATGATACAGACCCTCTAATCCATGATTCTGACTTGCCCCCAGATGGTCACATCACACAACCATTTCTAATGATGGCATTGTTCCATAACTGGTGTGATCACAGATTGGATGGCATCATCTGCACAACTGAGGAAGGAAGGAAGCAGCAATATCAGCAGAGGTGAGTTTTCATCAAACAGGGTCAACAGGAAAATATGTCCCCTCTCTGAATCTAGCAGAAGGATGTATTTATATATTTTATGTATTTATCCCATTTTCAGGAAACATGCTGCTAAATCATCCCTCAAGCATCCCTTTTAGTGTCCCTCTGCCACACTAAAATTGTGTTAATGCCAAACCTGAAACTAGAAGATATCTATCAGTGCTTTAACATAAATTCACTGACCAAAGAAAATTGTTACTATACCTCATCCTCTGTAGACCATGTAGCTTCCAAGCTGAGGAGTTTCCATATAGATTTTCACATCCATAGCTGTTTTGTTGACCCATCACATTTCCCTCTCTAGAAGTAGGTGCTTTTATTTATATCCCACTTTTTCTTCAGGAGCTCAAGACAGTGGACATAACACTTCCTCCCATTTTTCCTTGAAACAGGAACTTTGTGACAGAGGCTAGACTAAGTGCTTCTGACTAGCCCAAAGTCACCCAGTGAGGGTGGATTTGAAAGCTGCCTTTTCTTTGATACTTGTTAGCATTTTGCTGTCTTGACTGAGCAGTTGATAAAGCAATGTTTTCTCTTTCTTTTATTTTGAGCATGTCTTGAACTTTTAGTTTCTCCTTTTTTAGGACCTCTGCCTGTCTTGAGTCCCTTTTCCCAATAATTTTACCTATCATGGTATGTCTGTGTGTGCGCACCTTCAAGTCATTGTTAACTCCTGGAGACTAGCTGGACAAGTCCCTGCAGTTTTCTTGGAGATATTTCAGAAGTGATTTGCCATTGCCTGCTTCCTAGGGCTGAGAGAGAATGAATGGCCCAAGGTCACCCAGCTGGTTTTATGCCTAAGGTGGGACTAGAATTCATGGTCTCCTGGTTTCCAGCCTGGTGCCTTAACCACTACACCAAAGTGGCTCTCTTCCTACCATGGAATTCCTACTAATTTTTGCTCTAAGTTTATTTGTGTTTGCTTTCTCAGAATCCAAGATACATATTCAACTACACTCAGCTTTATTTTACTTTAAAATCAAGAATGCAAACATTAAATGTTATTTCCCACACCAATGTTCTATTTACTTCGATTTTTTTCTTTTCATATTGGTTACTATTGTCAGTCTTCCTTCAACCAGTGAAAAAGAGAGTTTTTAACAAGTCAACTCAGGAATTTTCTGGAAGACCTACGCTTAACAGAATTTGTTTGGAATAAATTTGTTTGGAATTTGTTTGAAATTCCCCCTCCCGCAAACTCATATCTCTCTGAAAGACTGAAGTTTGATTCTAGAAAGAATTTTCTATGTCTTCTTCTTGTTGGGGCTGCTGATTGTAGACACCACCAACCATATAGTTTTATCAGTTTTTCCACTTATTGCATTAATTCTTCCACTCATTTTATTAATTCCTCCACTTATTTTAAGCCATATGCTCTCTACAATATTGCCACAATTGTTTCACTTGAATTTCTCAGCAGGTATGGATACTTTTAACATATGCACACTCTATTTCTCTTGCTTCTTCCTTTTGAAGAAATTGCATTCTCTAAATGCTATCTTCCAATCTTAGGAGTCAATCCATTAAGTTTTAGTTATACCTATAAATCCGATGAATGAGAATCTTCTTTAGGATAAGGGAATTTATAAACATATCTCACAAATGGAGTGAGGTATTCTTGAACTTACTTGAGAAGAAGACACAATATGTCTCTATATCAGCCTTTCTCAACTTTTTGACCCTGGAGGGGTCCCCAAGGTATTTTTCAGACCTTGGGGAACCATTCAGGCTCAAGTATAAGCCAGAAGTTACAAAATTATTATATTTGTTTCATGTGTAGGCTTGTACATATGCATTCACAGTGTTCTTAAACTAAAAAATAAAGAATGAAACTTGCCTCTTTAATGTGAAGCTGCCTGAATTTGAAATATTTTTTTAAATAAATCATGATCAACCATGGAACCCTGGTTGAGAAACCCTGCTCTATATTGTCTAGATGTAATGACAGCTTAAGAACTGGATTAATCTTATACTGTTATCTGTAGTTATTGTATGAATCTTTTTGAGGATTGGTTTTCCTTGCTTGTTATATTTACTTTATATTAATCATTATATTTAGGTTTTCTTCATCGTATAATCACTGTCTTTTGGGGGGTGGGTGTAGTTTTCTACATTTAACTTAAAAAAAACCTATGATCTTGGGTTAAGTAATTTAAAAGGCCATGTAAGAGCAGAATTACAATTTGCAAGAAATATTGATATCCATATAAATCATGCAGCTCTATATCCATTTTATATCTGTAGATTTTGTTACTTTTACATTTCTTCCACATTTAAGCAGACTATTCAAATGAAAACTATCTCAACCCCTAGATAATGTGAATGAAGTAAATGAACAAAACCCCTTTAAAACCTAATTAGTATTCTTTATAGAAAACATTTGCTTACAAATGCAAAACAAATTTTGTAAAGGCAATAACATTTCAATAAAGAAGAACTCCTAAAGCATCATGGCAATAACTGCACAGAAATGGCATTATTCCTCTTTTTTTCCCCCTAAACATAATCACAATATTATAAGAGGTGCCCTTCCTTTGGGTTTTATTATTACAATGTTTTGTTGTACATATTTTTTAAGGGAATGACATTCTTAATGTGCTAAAATGGCACAACTGAAGACAATACTGTATTTCATATAGCATTCTTAACTGAATAGTATTGAATTCCTGTACTGAATTTAGTTATAAATTAAAACCTGTGGCATCTAGACCTATGGATTAAAACAAGCACACAGAACATTGTAATTGGAAACTGATCGTCAATGAAATTGACAGATTTAACTATGCAGAACCACATGGTATATTGAGGCATTTGCAGAGTTATGAACCATAGCCCCATCATTGATGCATAGTTAGAAGAAGAATGTGCATTAAAAGGGTGAGGGCTGTATCACACGCAGACCTGGCACCAGCCAAACAACAAGACAAATTTTAATCTGAATTTCAGGAAGCTGTGGGAATGATATTGAGATTGGCTCCCTCCCTCCTGGACTTTAGGAAACAGCTAAAGACCTGGTTCTGTAATTATGCCTGGGGCGGGAGGGAGAGTAGCCATTTCTGGGGATGGTTAGTTTCTTAGAAGGACCCTGCTCTGCCTGCAAATCATAAAGAACTTCCAGCCATTGAGGTTTTTATTATATTTATTATATTATATATTATAGTGTTTTACAGTTTTATATTTTTATTTATGTTTTATTGTAAACCACCCAGAGTCCCTTCTGGGAGATGGGCAGTGATAAATTTGATTAATAAATAAATAAATAAACATTGTGATGGATTTGAGAACAGGTCCTAATAGCTTCTTAGAATCCTTTCCAAGTCTGTAATTTTGAACTCTAAAATTTCTAGGGGTACAAATTATAGGATAACTTCTTAAGTCAAGGATTTGTAAATTGGTACACTTGGAACGTTTCAGATTTCAACCTCCGCTAACCACAATCAACTTGTTTATTGGTAATGCATTGTGGGAGAAATAGTTTAGAACAACTAGCAAGGTTTTTTTATCCATTCAGTTGTGTCTGATTCTTGGAGACTGCCTAGACAAGTCCTTGCAGCTTCCTTGGCAAAGTTTTTCAGAAGTGGTTTGCCATTGCTGCCTTCCCAGGGCTGAGAGAGAATGGCTGGCCCAAGGTCACCCAGATGGCTTTTTGCCTAAGGCAGGACTAGAACTCATGGTCTCCTGGTTTCTAGCCTGATGTCTTAACCACTACACCAAACTGGCTGTCTAACTAACAAGTACCAGATTGCTTACTTCTTTCTTAATACCTAACCAAAGGCAACTGGTAGCGGGTAAGATTAGATTCCAGTGATATATTTTAGTGGGAACAGGATGGCCCAAGAATGCAAAGGTAATGATACAGATGATTACATCTGACTTCCACTCCCAATAGTGAAAAGGAGGTAATGTAAAATGCATGTGCAAAGGAAGAAATCTACATTGAAATATGTAGAGGCAGAGTGATATCTTTCCTTTCTGTATGAAATTATAGGACAACAATTTGCTGGGAAAGAGAAATTTTTGGAGGATGATGCATAACTCATATATGCATGTGTAAGCAAACATTATACTGTAGAAATACCACTAACCTCCCCTTACCTTCTTTTTTAATTCTGAATCAGCACTTGAAAGAATGTGTAATAGTACTGGGAAAAGCACAGAAGAGGGCAACAGAATAATCAAGAGGCTCAAATGTCTTTATTAGGAAGAGCTTAAACATAGGACTAGGGATCATTCAATGAAGCTAACTGGAAGGAGACACCAAATAAAGGACTTTTTCCAACAGTGCATAAGGAATCTGTGTAATTCATTAGCATGAACAATAGATGGCAAACTAATTTGGCTGGTGTTAAAAAAGGACTGGGTAAACACATGAAGGACAGGTCAGTTAAAGGCCATCAGTCTTGTGACTCAGTGTTACCACTAAATTGGTAACAACATGCCTCCAAATACCAGTTGTGGGGCAAGAAACATGGAAGAAAGGAATATCTTCACCTTATGCTTGCAAGCACCCAAGAAGCAGTAGTTTAGATTCCATGAGAAACAAAAATTGAGATGGATTGAGATGGATTGAGATGAGCGTTGGGCTATGCTTATGTTCTTAACAGCCATAGAAATTATCAAACGTCTTCTCTGAAATGGGTTCCCTCAATAATGTGAGTCCTTATTCGTATATGTTAGTCTTGCACAACAAGGCTGTCACAGCTGTAGTTACTGTGTCAGAGTGAATGTAGATTAAAATGGCAATGAAAACTGGGTCAGATACTCCATCTGTTGGAGTTGAGCTGTCCTCCCAGTGGATCCTCCTTAATAGGAATGTTTTTGCTGTTCATTCTAAAAGTAGCTCCATTTTGGGGGCTTCCCAGTTTTTCTCAAGAGACTGAGTATTATGTTGACATTCCAGTTTTAGACATACATACTGTACATACCCACACACCCTGCCATTTGTGTAGTAAAAAAGCTTATATTTTTCTTAGAGAACTATTTCACAGTGACAAGAATCTGTTTCCTGACACACGGGCAGGAAGGGCACGAGCAAACAGGTTGGAAGAATTGTGAAGCATTGAACCCAGTTTCCCAAGTGAATGGAGAATAAGACATGGCTACAGAGTTGTGACTAAAATCAGTATTCAAGAGCAGGTCATTCATAAATCAGGAGTGGGCAACCTGAGGCTTTAGGGCAGGGTTCCTCAACCTTGGCAACTCTAAGCTGTGTGGACTTTGCAAAGCTGGCTGGGGAATTCTAGGAGTTGAAGTCCACACAGCTTAGAGTTGCCGAGGCTAAGGAACCCTGCTTTAGGGTATCTATAATCCTTAAATCTCTCTCTTTTAATCTCTCTTTTAATATTATCAATGTAAAACATTTGAAGTCATGCAGGCTAATACTACTTTTATTATAATGTTGCAGTAACAGAATCTTGCAAGTCTGAATGTGCTTCCCCTGCTCGCTTTTTCTTCCTGAGAACTAGGGAGGGTCTAGTCTGCGATGCTTTCTCAGGTTACAGTTCTGGTCCAGAGTCAGGTTTCTTTTATCTGGCCATTTTCTTGGTAGCTTGTCTGCTTCCTGTTCCTCAAGGTTATTCCTTCTGTCCATTACATACATGCAGCAAAAAGGTACCATTATAACAGCTAACTGATTCCATGGTCAAACTGCTTTTATCATTAGGATATTTTTCCCTATAAATCCAATCTAATTTGTTTTTCTGTGACCATTATTCCATGTCCTGCATCTTGAGGCATTAGAGAAGAGGGTTGTGGCCATATTTTCTGACACCCATCAGGTATTAAAGAGTGCAATCATATTCCTTCTCAGTTGTCTTTTCTCAAGGCTAAAGGTATCTAAAGGTATCAGAGTCCACTGGAGTTGGGCAGCCAATAAGTTTCAATAAATAAATATAAATAAATAGTAATCTAACTTCTTCAGTTTCACTTTATAGGACTATGTTTTCAGTCCCCCATCATCTTTCATTAGTCTTCTCTGAAACTACCCATTTTTTTGTTCCTTAAAGTGTGATGCCTGGAATGGAGCACAGTACTTGAGATAAGTACTTGACTAAAACAGAATAAAATGCATGTATTACTTCCCCACCTTGTAAACTATGCTTGTGTAGATGTGGCCTAAAACAATTGTTTTGTTTTTTACAGCAAAATCTCATTGTTGACTCATATGCATTGTATAATCCTCCTACTATTCCAAGTTCCTTTTCACAAGTACAAACCAGATTTTCCCCATCCTGTACCTACAGATTTGATTTCTGCTTTGTAAGTGAAGAAGTTTCATTTATCTTCATTAATTTTATCCTGTATTGTTCAGTAGATCTCTTCAACCTTTCAGCTTCATTGTGAAGGCTCTTTCTCTTTAAAAATACTCTAAAAACTCAGTTCCTAGGCCCACATACAACCAAAACCTTTTCATGCATTTTTCTTTCTAGATACAGATTACATTAAAAGTGCAAATTAAGCTCTGTCAAGCAGAAAAAAGACTTTATCACAAATTATAAACTAGAAAATCCCAGCCTAGCTCAGGTGTGAACAAGGAATCTCTGTATACTTTGCATCAATTTTTCACTCACTGTGGTCCTAGCCTTCCCTAAAAACATCAAGCACAGCCCCATGCTATCTGAACATTGTCCACCTTTGCTGTAAATATTACTGTGCAGTCCTTTGGATTTGAAGACAAAGAGTATTCAAGGAGGAGCATTCAAGTACTGTAGCACCTGTGTGGCTGCCCTCTATAGCTCTTTGTAATTCCAGAAAAAGACACTTGCAGTTAATGGAGTTGCAGACAGGTTCTATAGCTGTGTCCTTGAAAACTCTTAAATCTCTTTTTTGCCTAAGCACTGCGTGGCCCTAAAACTACTTCAGAAGAATGAGAACTACTCATCCCATCTTTATTCCATTTTTCTATTGCTCATTAATTGCTTCTTGTGGCTCTGGAAAATATGAAAAGTAAATCTCAGTCCATTTCTCTTTTGCTTTTAGACTGCCTTGAATCAACAGGGTGTGGGAATGTCTGCTAGCAACCACTTGGTGCACGATTTTAGTGTTCCCTGTAATTGCTGAATTGATATGGGAGTTTCATTGACAGAATATAAACTTAATCAAGAAACGTCAGCTATTTTTCTGATTGATGCAGCCTTCTGCTTGAGAGGAAAAGCTCCATTCTCTACAACTTGCCAGAACAGTCAAAGAAAAGAACTAAACCAAAGCATAAGCAGTACTGACAGCAAACAACCACACCAATAACAATGGCAATAATAAAGTTAGCAAAACATGTTGCCCCAGATAAGTATTCTGGAGCAGAATTATTGCACCAAAGATGTGAAGTGCAAAATGCCCAGCATGGGAAACATTAATTAATTGTTCTAAAGACTAACAGGATTCAATGCAGTCTTCATGGCTCAATGTTCGTCAAATATGTACAAGATAAGGTATCAAATATTAAATGCTCCACTGCTAGTATGTCATCAGAATATATGGCTCTCTCAGATGTTGTGGAGAGAGAGGCAAAGACACCTCTGAGGTACAGTAGGCCCCAGATGAGGTTAAAATAGATTGTATGAGGCAAACATGCAGTTCCCAACCTTATTTTACCCTAAAATATTAGTAAGGGGATGTTGTGGAACACTGTTTAGGAAATAATTATCAGGATTCAATGCAGTCTTCACGACTCAATGATTTCCTTCTTCCAAAGCCTTAGGTTTCTAAGACTGAACTTGTCTTAGACAAAATAGGAGAATTATGTAAGAAAATCACTGTAATTAAGCCCCTTCAACCTGCCATTTCTTGCCTACAAATCTCCCTTCAAACAAATGTTGATTTGGTGACATGAGTTTATAGACATCACTTGTAGTTTCATCTGGAGGCAGAACTTTATCTGAGCTCCTGGGAACACATATGGCCCCCCAGAAATTTGGGAGGCACCCCCAGAGATCTGCAAATGTTGAATTTTTAATGAGACAGAAGGGGAAAAGTAATAAACACATGACTGGAGAGTAATCTTGTTAATTTTATTTAATTTTAATTAAATGCAGATGAACTGAACTCAAGTTCAGTTGAGATGACACTGATGGATTATGATGTCTCTTGGCTGCTATTTGTATTTAAATTATTTTTGTATTGTATTTATTGTTTTCATTGTTTTTATGATTGTCTGCTGCCCAGAGTCACTGGTTTGAGATGGGCAGCTATACAAATTGAATAAAATGAATGAATGAATGAATGAATGAATAGTTAGTATCACTTGCTCTTTGATTGGATCAAAGTTTAGAGAGGAGATTTTCATTTGGTTTGCTTATGGCAAGAACTCACAGAACATCATCATTTTTTTTTCTTGAATAGGGTGAAAGGACAGGGTAAGATTTGCAAAGAAATAAATAATGGCAGAGAAAGCAAAGTTGACTGATTAATGTATTCAAGTTTGAATGCATGGTACTTAAAAGTCTAGGTCAGAGTCTCTGTACATTGCTCATTATTTGGGATACTTCATTAGGGTTGCCACATTTTTTATTTCAGGCTCTTGATCATTAGCATTTACATGGCAAGCAGGTAAACATGATTTTCCTCATGCCAGATGACAATTTTGTTCATTCATTTTCACAAGAAGTAAGCAAAACCAATCACATTTCTTCATACTGTAATGGGACAAAATTGAGATGGAAACAAATGAACCAACCAAATGAAGCAAGAGAAAACTTTATAAATGTTTTCTTCCATACTCAACACTGAAGATTTTCTTTCTTTTTTTCTTTTAGTGTTCTGTCTTTAACTGATATAAAACTCTCTCCTGGGTTAAAGTATTTTAGAAGTAGAAGCTGTTCCACATCTGCAGAAAATTGTAGTACAAATGGAAGCTAGCATTGAATTAGATGGGTGGTAATAGAAATTTGAAAAATAAATAAATAAAATTAAAAGCTGCAAGTAGCATTTGGATTTTCAGTACTTCATGCCTTTCTTTGGCTAACATGCAATACCCATTAACAGCTCTTAATATTTTAGCAAAATGAGAGAAAATATGTGAAATGTTATGGCAAATAGACCTTCTAATGGAAAAAAGAGAGCAACTGGTGCAAAGTATATAGTTAAATTCTGATTTTTATTTTTAGAAGAGGTATAAATTTGTTTTCTTTTCTTTTAGTATGAGATAACATTGGCAGGCAAATATTAGAAGTTAAACTGTCAGATACTTCTCCACTCTTCTCTTTTTTCCAACCATGATATTTAACAGAGAAATATCTGTGGGACGCGGTGGCGCTGTGGGTTAAACTGCTGAGCTGCTGAGCTTGCCGATCGGAAGGTCGGCGGTTCGAATTCGCATGATGGGGTGAGCTCCCATTGCTAGTCCTAGCTCCTGCCAACCTAGCAGTTCGAAAACATGCAAATGTGAGTAGATTAATAGGTACCGCTTCGGCGGGCAGGTAACGGCATTCCGTTTAGTCATGCCAGCCACATGACCATGGAAGTGTCTATGGACAAACGCTGGCTCTTCGGCTTTGAAACAGAGATGAGCACTGCCCCCTAGAGTCGGACACAACTGGACTTAATGTCAAGGGAAACCTTTACCTTTAACACTGGCAGGCAAATATTAGAAGCTAAACTGTGAGATACTTCTCCACTCTTCTCTTTTTTCCAACCATGATATTTAACAGAGAAACAGAAGACAGATGTAGCAGGGGTATATATCCCCATCTCTCTTTCTATCTCTCCCCCTGTGTCGATCTCATCTAACTCTATACCTGTGTTTAGATTTAGATGAAATTGGTGTTTGTTTCTGCAGTTCTTCAAGTATGAATCCAATATGAAGGGGGGCAGCCTTAATTCAGTTCAGTGCATGCATTGTATAGGGTCCCAAACTGGCTTCACTGGAACATAGGAATGATAGGGCTGCATACATAGTAACAAAATATTGAATGACCATGAGATGTCAACAAACAGTTAGAATTTCCTGTTTCTATTTGCTGTCATCTAATAATGATCTGGACCTTTGTAGCTCAGATCTGATAGCCCTAATGAATTAGTCTCCGTATTTCCAGAGGCCTCTCAGTGATGGTTGTAGTTAGCAGTTCCATCAATGGCTCCATTGATCAGTTTGCTAGAATTCTCCTTCCAGGCATATATTTCAGAATTACTGTCCACCATCCATTTACTCATTCACTTTTCAACAATACTAGTTTCTTCTAATATTGAGAGCAGTGGAGAAGGCGGGGTAATAGAATGCCAAATCTTCTCCTCTTTTCTTTTTACTATTCAGAATTCAAAAAAGAACCAAGACAGTGTTGTAAAGATGGATCTTACCTATGGCAAAGAAATAGGAAATGCTTTAGGAAGACACAGCTTTACATAAAACATTGACATGCCAATCTAAAGATCTATAGATGCATATTTAGAAAAAAAAATATTGTAAGTGGCTGCTTAACCTTCTGTCTGCTTATGAGCAAGTTCAAATCTCATCCTGTGACCTAGTCTTATGCTTTATTATCTTTAAACCAGACTTGGACAGAATAGGCCCTGTAGCAGCAGTTGCTTTTGAAAAGTAGTCATCCTCCTTACATATCACATCACATCACACCTCATCCAACTGATACGATCTTTGTACTCTGATCAAGAAGCAACTGTAAGGACAGCATGTGGAGACACAGAATGGTTCAAAATTGGAAAAGGCACTCATCAGGGTTGTATTCTGTTACCTTCATTATTCAACATGTACGCAGACGTGGTTATGAGAAAGGCATATCTGGAAGAATCTAATATTGGAGTAAAAATTGGCAGTAGGAACATCAACAACCTTCGTTATGCAGATGATACAACACTGCTGGTGGAAAGTAAAGAAGATCTAGAATGGCTAATCCTTATAGTCAAAGATGAAAGTGAAAAACTTTGTGCCTTAACACCAAGAAAACAAAGATAATGACAACGGCAGAGAATGTGCAAGTCAGTGTTAAGATCAACAATGAGGTAATTGAAGCAGTAAAGGAGTTTAACTTCCTTGGTTCTAAAATCGATCAAAAGGGTGACTGCAACCCAGAGATCAGAAGACGTATAGCACTTGGAAGAACAGCAATGACCAGTATAAATAACATCTGGAAGAATACCAGTATCAGCCTCCCACCCAAATGCAGACTAGTTAATACGATCATATTTCCAATAGCTATGTATGGTTGTGAAACTTGGACTTTGAGGAAGGCAGGTAGGAGAAAGATAGATGTATTCAAATTGTGGTGCTGGAGATGATTACTACACATCTCATGGACAACGAAGATTACCAACAAGGAAGTCCTAGACAGAGTCAAACCAAAAACATCCCTGGAAGCCAAGATCACCAAACAAAAACTGTCATACTTCAGTTGTCTTATGCGAGCCAACTCGCTTGAAAAGACAATTATGCTGGGACTGATCAGTGGTAAAAGAAGAAGGGGCCACCCTAGGACACACTGGCTTGACACCATCAGAAGGGACACTGAAATGACTTTGATGGAACTAAAGGAAGCTGTAAGAGATAGAAAGGCATGGACAGCATTGATCCACAAAGTGACTGAGAGTCAAACGTGACTGAATGGATAGACCTAGACCTAGACCATCCTCCTGATGTGTAGCCACCATAATTTCAGAAGTGGGTGAATGATTGAGTGGGTGATTTGGATACATGATGGTAAGTATGTTGATCACAGTATTTTTCCTGGGGCAAGTGAAGTGCAAACCTGGGTCCAATCCAGTCATACATTTCTGATCATTTGGCCCTCATTTATATGTTCCTGAGTATTAATCTGAATATGAATACCTTGAGGGTCTCTTTGAAGATTTCAGAAGGATGATCCTCCTTTGGCATAATTATTTGCTTTTTTTTTTAAATGTAGAAGTTGGAGGTTTGAAACTAAAGAAACTCTGAGAAGTTATAATTGCAAATAATCCAATGGATAATGCAACCTCCAAAGGATCAAGCTAGTGACCCATTTCCAAATGCTAGTTGAGAAATATATCAATGCTCTTGAAATCTAATTTCTTAATTACACTGAAGTAAAAAAAAAATCCTCTGGGGCCAGTTTTTACGTTTCCAGCACACTGCTAGAACTTGAAATCCATGCGAAGAATAGTTAGACTGAATGGAAAACTAGCAGGGGTGCTGTTAAGTGTGTGGCTTGGGGTAAAGTTTCTGAAATTGCCTACATGCTTTAGCAGATGGGCAATGTAATGCACAATATGCTTTGCTGAAGCAAATTGGGTTTGTATGAGTGAAATGCTTTGGGGATCAGGTTGTAACTCTCATTTCAAAACAGCCATGAGAACAAGGAACCTCATTAGTTTAAGGACTGAGCTGGTGTGAATGAAAGGTATTACACATGAAGTTTTAAGATGGCATTTCAAAAGCATTAAATTAAAAGGGAGAAAAACATGATCCAGAAGAAACTGAACCAAATAGAAGAATGTTGCTTGAGATAATCACACATTCCTGTATAGCAGGAATCACCAACATGGACAATATATGCTGAAGGAATTCTGCCTAGGGGCCCTCTGCCCTATTTGACTTTTTAAAAAACACTGTTTAAATGTTAAAAAGGAGTCTAGCCTTGTTAAAAAGCAAAGCACCACCCTCTAGCATAATCTTAATTTCCCACAGCAAATAAAACATGGAAAATGGCTGTAGCTCACTGTTTGGTTTGGAAGGGTACCCATCTGGCCAGCTGTATTGTTTTGCTGCCACCTAGTAATAATCCAGATTTTTGCAGCCCAAATCTGGTGGCCCAATTTTAAAATTGGAAAAATAACCACCAGTTCAGAAAGCTTGGAGGTCCCTAATTTGTGGCCACTCAAAAAGGGCTTTGGGATTCTGAGTTGCAAAACCAAATGACATCTCTGACTGTTGTTCTTCAAAGCAAGGTTGTAGATACAGGAAAAAAAGAAAAGGATTCTTCTATGTTTATTAGTTATAAAGACAATACATCTTCTTCAGGGATACCTTACTATAAAAGATGGAGGCAAATTATTCTGTATTCTATCTTTCATGCAGTACTACTTCCTGGAGCAGACCTCTCTCATGGTGAAAAACTGTGATCCTTCATATCAAGGCAGATGGGGCTCAGCAGCTGATATCTTTAGCTTGATTATGTTGCAGTTATTAGATAGACCTATTTTGCATGCAAATGTAAGGTCTATCTTATCATATTTGCATTAAGAAAGGATTACAATTCAATTTCTAATCTTTTCCCTCAGGCTAGCTTGCCAACTTGGATTTTTTATTTTTCACATTTAAGTCATTTCTAATATTCCTAGGAACCGGTACTTTTAAAATAAGCTATTGTTCATTTTGTTTTGTTTTGTGTTTTTGCTAATAGTAAATTTGTTCTGAGTACTTGGAATCACAGAATTTTGCCCCAAGACTTCATTTCTCTAACTTGACGCCTGTTCTAATCCTACAAATACAGAACTTTTAGGAAGGAAAAAAAAAAGCATCTTAAATGTAAGAACTCGTTAATATTATAATTTGGTTTATGTTCCATCTACATTTACATCCCACAAAGCCTTATTAGCTCAGAGTATATTAAAACATTAAAGGCAAAACTGAAATACTTTGGCCACATAATGAGAAGACAGGACACCCTGGAGAAGATGCTGATGCTAGGGAGAGTGGAAGGCAAAAGGAAGAGGGGCCGACCAAGGGCAAGATGGATAGATGATATTCTAGAGGTGACGGACTCGTCCCTGGGGTAGCTGGGGGTGTTGACGACCGACAGGAAGCTCTGGCGTGGGCTGGTCCATTAAGTCACGAAGAGTTGGAAGCGACTAAATGAATAAACAATAATATTAAAATGTACTGAGGAGCTGGAAAAAAATATCTTGTAGGAAGGCAATGGCAAATTATTTCCAAGAAAATTATATGGATATAAGCCCCTAGTTTACAAGCTTGACTCAAAGGCAACTTTTTAATACAAAGTCTTAAATATTCATATTGAATCATGCTAAATCCCAATTACTAAACATGAATTAAAGTACAAAGAATTACGTACCCTTTCCAATATTCAGGGGAAATATATTTGATATTTAAGAATTTGTAACATCTCCCCTGGGTTGAGTTTGATGTCTGTGATTTCATGGGTACATCCATGGAATTTTATTGATGACAACATTGAAGTGCTTTGTCATTGTCTTCTATTAGGATGAGGACTTCTTCACACAGTACATAATTAACCCATGGACTTGATGACCGTAAGATGTGATGTCCATTAAACTTGAATGGCTTTAAAAGGGGATTTGATAAATCCAATGTAGGGCAGGCAGTAGCTTTTCTCCAGGTTAGGAGAAGCTTGCATCCAAAATGGAGTTGCCAGGGAACAACAGCAAGACAGAGAGATATATCTCCACCTCCTGCTTATGAGTACCCTTGAAGCATCTGGTTAGCCCCTGTGGGAAACAAAATGCAAACTAGGATGGTGGGCCTGATCCAGTAAGGTCATTCTTCTCTTCTATGTTCTTATGCATCTAGAAGAACATCACTAAAAGGAATTTATTTTTGTACTGCTGTTCAAAATACACACTATTTCAAACACCATGAATCATTTCATTAATCTTATCAAAACCGCTTTAGCTTCTCAGAATTACTTGAATATTTTGCTCAAGCCTGATCCTGCTATTTCCTTCCCTTCAATATTTCACTTTAGATTAACTTCAGTAACAGTCCTATTCAGAGTGTAAATTGGAAGCTTCCATATCATAATGTTTGAGTGGGGAAGGGATTCTAGCTTGGCGGCATAACATTTATTTCATGCAGAAGACCTGAAGCTCAATCCATGTACCTGATACCATTTATGTATTTATTTATTGTTATTTATTAAATGTATATCCTACCTTTACCCTCACACAACAAAACGGCTTACAGGAATTAAATATACAAATGATTAAACCTACAAATAAGAATGATAGAATTAAAATCAAGGGAGAATTAAAATCACTATCACTGAAGTCAGTTCAGCTGACAAAAACCTAGTGAAAGTTTTTACCAGTTTCCTAATACTGAGAGAATGGGAAGCAAACATCTACTTGGAATGTATATTCCACAACCTTGGAGCCATGCAGGAGATAGCCTTCTCCTGTATGCTACATCTTATGGCAGAAGGGATTCTCCTGGGAGAGGCAGTCCCTTAGATATTGAGGCCTAGGTTGACATTTAGGTCAACAACACCACCTTAAATTGTACCTAGTAAGCAAATGCCAACAGGTACAGATCTTTCAGTACAGGTGTCATATGGTTTTTTAATTGCATCAGTCATCAGCACTGCTGCTGCATTTAGCACCAGATACTTTTCAAGACCAGCCCCATGTTGGCCACATTGCAGTAGCCAAAATGGGGTGGTTTGGGGGATGATTGATGGTAGAAAAGAAAGTGTTTTACCCTCCAGAAATCAGATGCTCCCATTCTCAGCCTGACTGCAAAGGACGAAGAAAAGAGGATTATGTTTCAGATACATGTTACCCAGCATTGTCTTTAACTCTGCTCCTTGATGGCATGTGGTCTCTAACAGATTACTTGTGATGAACTGTGGCTCAGAACTCTTTCAATAAATCTGAATGTAGTTTTGAAGTCGTCATATATTTAATGAACTCTATATTACATTGCATGCACACAGAGACACCTACACCTAAATATAATCTCTACAAAAGTTTTGTTTAAACCAGTTGCCTTTTATCTTAAGTAAAACATTAATTTAATAAATGCTTCTGTATACAGAAATTATTTTTTCTACACCACCAGTTTTACTTTATGAGAACTACTCATAGCAAAGCTGATGCAAATAAATAATGTAGCAAGACAAAGAGGGCAGCTGTGGCTTTTTGAGATGGGGAACAGAGAGCCATATATGACATGTTTTTGCTTTCATTGGGACCTAGTAACAACTCACTTGTTCATTTGTTCACTGCTTTTTCTGCTTCCCCAAACTGCTCACATAATACATGATAAAAAATAATTGGTAGTAGTATAAAACTGAATATGTAACTATTTATGACATACAGTATTTATGATGTGTCCATATAAGAGCTTGCATTGTATTTGTCAGCTTAATCCCAGGTCCTGAGATGAATGAAATCTGGGGCATAATAAAGTAAAATGGGAACTCTGTGAAGTGACCCGTTATAACTAAAGCAGGTCTGTTGTGACAGTGCAATTGTAATGTTACTCAGTTCAACAGAAAGGCAGATACAGGGTCTACAAGAAAATGCTATTTTTATCTGACACTTTTCCAGGCTATTCCAAACACTGAAAATCTGGGAATTTTGGAAATAGAAGGAAAGTCAGATAAACTACACCTCACTGAGTGTGATTGACTAATTCAAATGCATCAAAATGTGTGTGAGTGTTTAAGCTTTTATATGAATGAGAACTGAGGCTTCAGCCTTTGACCCCATTTTACACTGACTTCTTAAGCTATTTACATATTTATTTAACCTATTTCCCTGCCACATTCCAAAGTTCAAACTGCTTGAAGTACTGTTCATGAAAGACCAATGTGTTAAAATAACAGTTTGATATAGAACAAGTTGTTAAAATAAGGAGAATTTCTTTAAAAGATAAGCAAATGAAACCACAAGATTTACATATACTAGGAAGGTGTCTGGAGAATGGTAAAAAAAATGTTCTAATTGGAAAGACTTGGGAAGAAGAGATGGATTTTCCAACAGGTATCCAACCAGCATTGCAGTAGGTGACTCCTGAATATCAGGAGAAACTTTCTAGCTAGTCAGTACCACCATCCTGAAGAAGCCTCATGCAACAAAATTTCAAGAGGACAATCTGCAAATAATGGCAAAAACAGTTGAATCTCCTGTGTTTATCCTAGTAACAATGCTCAGTTATACTGGGGAAGGCTATATTTTAGGAATCTTAATCTCACGTTATTTGGGGCTTAATACACAAGGAACAAATCCTTAAACACATAGAGATATTTTACTGCACTTCTGTGAATCTAGTCTTTCAGATAAATGAGAAGGAGGTGATGCTCTGAGGCAAGAGCTTGCTCCAACTCCTGGTTTATTAGATACTTTTCTGTACAGTGGTGAAAATAAATGTCAAATCTGTTCCTCTGATCCATGGAATCCATTGCTGAACTGAATCGGGATAATGGCATTCAGTAGAAGCCAGAGATCCCCACATGGAAACATAGAACCTTTAACTGCCACTTATGAGTGGGGTTGAGAAAAGAAAGGCCAAGCTACTGTTAAACAGAGGAAAGATTTGAAGACAAGGAAGGGGTTGGTTTGGGAATCAGGCTTAATAATCAGAGACAGTCCACTGTAATGACTACTGTTCTTGAGTTACAGTAAAGACAGATCAACCGTCAGACAGACAGATTCCGTTCAGTCGTGTCTGATTCTCAGAGACTGCCTGGACAAGTCCCTGCAGTTTTCTTGGCAAGTGTTTCAGAAGTGGTTTACCATTGCTGAGGGCTGAGAGAAAGTGACTGGTCCAAGGTCACCCAGCTGGCTTTGTGTTTAAGGCAGGATTAGAACTCAAGGTCTCCCACTTTCTAGCCTGATGCCTTAACCACCACACCAAACTAGCTCTCTAATAAAGATATAATCCTAACCAGATTGTGTTTCTGAGAAGAATCAGCCAAATTCATGTCTGCCTTGGGAGGCAGGTTTGGACCTGGTTAGTATTTGGATCAATGAGCACCAAGATATTCCAGGTCCATAAACCAGACTCATGGGTTAAAAAAAAGTGACAATAATGAGACACCACTACTATTGCTAAAAAAAACCCTTGATGTTGGCTTGATGTGGGGAAGACTTTACTTATTGTATCTGCACTGCTGAACCCATTAGCTTTCCATCTGTCTTCTGAGTATTTCTTTCCAAACAAGAAAAGCTGTGAGTTTTTGTGGATGTCAGTGGCAGCTTTCTTTTCCTTCAGGTATCAGTGATAAGAATAAGGAGCAAGGATGAGTGTTAAGGACTTTTCACACTACCATGTTCTCACAAAGCAGCTTGAAAACAACTTCACTGTTTACAGATTGAAATGTTCTGAGTGTCTGTCTGTAGTCTAATGCTCTCAAAGAACAACACAGGCCAATCAGTCCTTATTCTCCGTGCCTTTAGCTAACCACAAGGGCAAATAAAATGTATAAATACCCCATTCCTTACTTCTCACCAATCATGGAATAACAAAAATAAAACGAAATAAAATAAATTAGTAGAACCCCTTCCCCTACGGTGTTGTTCTCTATTTATATCTGGGTGCATTTGTTCGGTGCTTTGAAAAATATCTGACAGGTAGCTTTGAAGGAAAGCTATTTGGGGGCAAATAGATATGATGAACAGAATCCTTTAGGATTACCTGCCTGCAGGGTCTTTATTGCAGAAATAATTTACATTTTCTAAACAGCATGCCAGACAAAATCAGACTATGGCAAGTTTCATGGAGAAACATATATGTGAGAGCTTATAGCTGCAGCCAGAATATAAGCTTGAAATCAAAGCTGCTTATTGTGTTGATTTTTTGTTTTGAGCATGCATGCATGACCACCTACACCAGAAAGATATAATTCATAATATAATATAATATAATATAATATAATATAATATAATACAAAATACCATAAATATTAATGCTAAATGGGAACTTAATTCCCTCTAGGCTCTTGAAACAGAATATTCATTGAATCATATAAAGAAAATTACCTATGTAAATAAGGGCTAAATTACAAATCTATCAGCTAAAGCAGTTGTAACAATTTAATGTTAAGAATACCTAGGATAAAGAAAGCAGTAGAAGAAAATTCAATGAATGCTGCTCTGTAGTAGGCCTTATGATGTCAGCAAATGTTGAGTGGCTTTCCAAGGACAAGTAAAATTTGGTAGCAAATATCCCTGCAGATCAAGTGGTCATGGCAAGTACTGGATCAATTTCTAGGGCTTTGTAAACTCAAAGATGGAATGACCTAGAGAACAAAAAGAGTGATTGGGAATTCACTATGTTCTTTGGTGTGACACAGCAAAGGTCTACTGTTAACTGGACAGGCCTGGAATATGTTAATGTTGACTCTTACCTTCCTAAATTGCTTGTTCAGCTTTTGCAAAATGAAATGCTTTGTAATATAAGGCAATGCTAATGAGGATCTTTCTTGAAATAATTAAAGCATGCTAAGCTTGGAAAAAGGTGATTGCTTTAGTAATTCAGAGAGAGGTGCTTTGTTTGTGCTCCTACCCCTTGCAAGGCACCTCTTTAGGCACGGACCTATTGCTTACTAAATCTGTCATTTTCAGGGAGCCTCTCCTGCTGAATAGAAGCAAGGAGGAATGCAAATTGTGTATTTTAATTCACACTGTGCTGAAATCTACTTTCAACTTTCCCAAATATTTTTTTTCCTGAAAAAAAAAAAAAAAACCTTCTGTTTTTCTCTCTCATCCTTGGGTACTTTTGAATTTGTTTTAGATTTCTTTTGGTGACATTGTTGAGTTTAATTTATTGTTGGAGGGATTCCTCATGGCTGCCTCCATTTTCTGATTTGAAAAAGTCCAATAGAAGGGATTATCAGGCAATAAATCTTGGCAGCAGTAACTCATGCCTTGATCATCATGCAGCTGGACTACTGTAGCTCATCCTATGTGGAGCTGCTTCTGAAGATAACTCAGAAGCTTCAATTGGTAGGGAATGTGGTGTCCAGACTGCTTATATTCCTGACTTTTTCAGGTTGGAAAAGAAATGTTTTCAGGTTGCTGCATTGATGGCCAATAGGCATCTGGGTTCAATATGATGTGCTGATTATTATCTTCAAGTGCTTGATAGAACCAGGATATATCAGAAACTGTTTTGCAAAAACGGAATCTGGCAATCTAGTAGGAACACCTACTGAATATCCACCAGCAAATTGCCTAAGTGACAGGCCTTTATATTAATGTCCCACATGCCATGGAAGACCCTCCTGCTGGAAATACATGTGGCCCCTTCTATCTTTGCTTTTCTCAAGGCTGTGAAGACCATCCTACTCCACAGTGCCTTTGGCCTTTTTGATAATGGGTGACTGTTATATTTAGTTATTATTATATTATCATTTTGCCATAGTTCTGAGGATTTTCATTTTGTTATTATTGGGGGGGAACATCACACAGAATCTTAACTGATTGTGGCAATTCATAAATACCACACATGAATAATTATTTCCTACAGGAGATTTAACTGAAGCATGGACAGCAGAGAGACTGCAGGCCACTGAAAAGTTGATTATACAGTGAAACTCAACTACTTTAGAACTACAAGTAACTACAGGAATATTCTATCATGAAGATTTTATTGAAATTCTGTTCAGCGTTGGAAAATATTTTAAACGTTTTTTTTTTCCTCCATTAAGTTCGTTATTCTGTGTCCTACACTCTGGAATGATAGAGAACAGTCCTTTGGAACACCCTTCCCCCTGAGATTCAGAAGGCCCCTGCTCTCCCAGCCTTCTAAAAAGCCATGTAGAACTGCCTTTTTCTACAAGCCTTGGGGTAGTGTGAAGCTGGAGATCAGTGAAGGGCTAAAGTTTTTTTCTGGATGTGTGAGGATGTGTTGAGTTTTGGGCCACCAGCAGGTTCTTTGTTGGCTTTTATGCCTTTTCTGCTTTTATTGTGTTACTATTGCTTGTGAGATGTCCAGGGTTATGCTGCATAAGATGGATAGCTATACAAATATTTTAAATAAATAAATAAATAAACAAACAAACAAATAAATAAGCAAACTTTTGGGTAAATGTCATTAACTCAGGCACTTCAAATCATATATGATACCCCAATATTTTTCAAATATTCTATTATATCCTGACAAAATCTATTGTTTAAATTCTTGAAAGTCTTCTTTCCCTTAAGGAAAAAGTTTCTGTCTCTCAGCCTCATTCCCAGGGTAATTTAGAATTCTTTTAAAATGATTTTGGTGGTGTGTTTTTTTAAAGAACAACAATTTGCCAGTTGGTAGAGGGCACTTTTTTTAGTATTAAGACTGTATACTTAAGCTATGGGAAAGTAGACTCAATGATTCTGTGTCCGAAATTTGACCTTTTAAAATTGGTAAAATAACCAACAGGCCCATCTCCTTATGAAGATGTTCCAGAACTGGAGAATATTTCCCAATTTCATTCCATAGAACTGTTCCCAGGAGAGAAGGGGCTTTGAAGCTGTACTTCAGGAGAAGATCTTAAGATCTCCTATAAAATTAGAAACTCTTGCAGATATGAGTTCTTATATGAGCTTGATCTATGGCAGACCCTATAGACCCTCCATTTGTGTTCTTTATTTTCTGAGCCTCCTTTAGCAAGAAGAGAAAATAAATATAAAATATTGGAAGAGGCTTTTCCACCTCAAGCCCTCCACTACCACCATAGACTGTTTTTCCCAGTTCAAATGCATTTGTATCTATCTGAGGCAATAGCATCTTTATCAACAGAAGAAATTTGACATGATTATTTCATGAAGTGTGCAGCTCACAATCTGATACTCAAATGTAGCTCTATCAGAAAAAAAATGTGGATTTCATCATAGGTCTTTGAGAGGCTTTTTATACTTTTTATATAAGATACGGTATTGTTGTTACAGGCTTTTTACACTGTTGATGTAAAATCATTGATGTAAAAGCATTGTTGTTATACTTCTGGAATGTGTGTTTGTGTGTGTGTTTCTGTGTATAGAAGCTGAAATATTTTGCTAAGTCATTGGCCACATAATAACAAACCTGTAATAAATTTAGAAATCATCTGGAGAAATATCTGATGATCTAGTTGCGTTGTGCTTGTTGGCAATTTTGTACCAGTGAGCTCTTTGAAAATTAATATTTATCTAAATTGATGCCTGCAACTGTAACTTCCATACCCATCAGAAAGCCCCATACTAGGGTACTAGGCTGGTGAAAATTGGCAGATACCTTAAGCCAAGTAATTTTGGTGTGATAAACTTCAGGAAAAAGTGAATAACATACTAAGGGGAATCTGTGACTGTGGCAGAGCTTCTTCATCCAAGACTAGGACCAGGGGTTTTGAAATGTTTCTAATTTAAAACACAGTAATTACCTCTTAAATAAACTGTTTGCATTGTCTGCTCTGCTCATGAACCCAGAATAGAAATGGACAGAAATGGCCTTTAGATGGTTTTCTCTGAATTTCTTTAGGGAAAAGAGAAACTCTCTGGCCGTTTCTTCAGAGCAGGTCTGTAACTATAACAGGTCATGGTAATGCTTGTATTGATAAAGCTCCAAGCAAGGCATAAGAAGTGTAGGAAGCCAGGGATGCTGGGAACCATTAGAGATGATTATAGCAGATCAGGGCATTCACACACTCCTTGGCCATCAGTGTGAGAACACCACACTCCATCTGTGATATTTCCTCTGAAATTCTTTTCTTCTTTGAAAGAATTTCAAAAGTAGATTTGCTTTCATCAGACTGAATAAAACATTGAAGAAGTTTCTATGTTGTCTTCTCTTTAATATGTATGACATTGGCAAATAATACTTAAAAAAAATAAAGTTAACAAAGCAACAAAATAAACAAGATCAACAATAGTTCCTTCATACAAATCTTTTTGGACAGGTACCACAATCAAAGTAAATGAATATAGGAGCATGCAGAAAAGAAAAAAAGGAAGTGCCTTGATTATGAATTTGTGCTATAAAGTACAAAGTCCTGCCATCAAATTTAACTGAAGTTAAGAATTCATAGCTGGGTTTTAAAAATTTCTGTCACTCTGATGCAGGCCTCCTTCTGTAATCTGGTGATGTTATTACTCTACTTTAAATCCTGTTCTTAAGTTTGGTTAAAAATGGCATTCAGAATACTTTCAAATGGAGAAGGATAAATCAGTTTATTTCCAGTCTATTTCACTTTCATATGAGAACATCCATAAATCTATTCCATATTTTCTGTGTTAATCTTATAATAATTAAAAAAAATAGAAATATCTACACAGAATTTCACTTCTGATTTTTTTCAAACACATTTTTTAAATGTTTGTTTCAATGTATATATTTTTTCTCAGCTTTAGAATGAATACATTACCACTCAAAATATACTATTCTAAACACAATATTCTCTTAATTAATCTATTTTAAATGCATTTACATTTAAGGTCAGCCTGATGTTTCCCAGATATGTTGGAAATCAGTTCCCACATTTAACTTTTAGCATTTTGGCTGGGAAATTTAGGAGCTGCAATCCCAGCACATTTAAAAAGAGGAAAGAAGGAGATGATTGTTCCCTGCTTGGGATGGACAACCTTTTTTGCAATCAGTTTTTATTTTTAAATAATGCCTCTGAGAAGCACAGGAGGATGGCCAAAAATACAAGGACAATACTGAAATCCGCAGGGTGAAATATTCAGTGGGTTTAAGAAGCTTCAGGAATGGATTGTATGCATTAAGTCATGGCTGTAAAATGTGATTATTGTTTTTTACCCCTCAAATTTCATCTGAGGGTACCCTGAGAGACTGCTATCATGGAAGCTAAGTCTAACTTTGGTGATTAATTCTGCAGTAACTGTGTCCGTAGAAAGAAGGATCTTATCACACGGAACTCAGGAGCCCTAACTTGGAGAGATGCATTTCCTGGTTAGCGTTGTGCCCCAAAGAGTATTTTTAATGTGCTTTAGGTGCTCTGTCAAAGTAAGAAGATCTTATTAGTGCCACTGCCCTGTCTCACTTAGGTTCACAAGTGGGAGAACTGGCTAACTGATAGAGGCAGCTAGTTCTAAATGGGAAAGATTTGGGTTTCCCTCATATTGGGATGACATCTTCTCTCTCTTTTTTTAATTCGTCCAATTGTGCCCAGTTCTCAGAGACCGCCTAGACAAGTCCCTGCAGTTTTCTTGGCAAGGTTTTTCGGAAATGGTTTGCCATTGCTTCCTTCCTAGGGCTGAGAGAAAGTGACTGGCCCAAGGTCACCCAGCTGGCTTTGTGCTTAAAGTGGGACTAGAACTCATGGTCTCCCTGTTTTGAGCCTGGTGCCCTAACCACTACACCAAATTGGGTCTCTCTTTTCATTTAGGAAAGCTCATAATCCAAATCCCTCCCATGACTAGGAACAAGCAGAGAAGAAGCCCTAAGAGAATTGTGATTGTTGTAAGGAGAAGGAATGCAGTGGTTCTTGAAAGCCACAAGAAAAAGAGAATATGTAGAAGGCAGCTCAAAAGTGTTTGCTTCTGCACACAGGTAATTTTCAAAGGGAGAAAGGAAAAGGCATGCATTGCAATGAAAGCTGAGGGGCTAGAACAAATGGAGTTTTCCCTGGATAACTTAATTATTCTCTGCAGTGGAGAATGCAACTTTAACCTCCAAGAGCTGCAGGAAATTTGTCACATAACAACATTAGTACATGAATTTCAAATCAAGCAAGAGGAGTCAAAGGCTTTGGGCTGCCTTGGGTACATACTTATATCCAGTGACAGAATCACTTTAAAACCTCAGGCTAGAATAAACCTGAAGATAATACAATGTTTCCTAATGAGAGAGCGGAGAATCATATTTAAAATGTGTCATTCAAGAGGATGGGCAATGTGGTGTCTTTACGCTCTGCTATTTCCACTGGGTGTGCATTTCTGAGCTCCAGAATAATGGCTTTTGAGGTTTGGCAGTGTTTTATTTTTAAAAATGAACACACTGCTGCTTTCTGGACTTTTTCATGAGTCTGCATGACAGATACAAATAGATAGGCAGACACAGGGATATGAAAGCATAAGGAAAGCTAAGATTATGAGTTGCAGGCATCAGATCTCATCCAGGCAGCTGAATTTCTCCTCACACTTTTATACTCATATTGGGGATTATATGTGAGGCCCAGGGTCCCATGCAGACCCTTAAAACACTGGGGGCCTCAGATCCCCTATGAACTGGAAGCTTCTAATGCTAGAGATTAACCACATAGAGAAATGATCATATGTATTTAATGATTTTGATTTACATTGAATTCAAATTTACATTAAGTTAAAGTTAATGTTGGCCCTGGTCATCCCCACTTGTTTATCCTGGCCCAGCTGATCTTTTGGGAGCTTTGTTTGCAGCATATTATTCAAAGGCTAAGGATGGTCCTTGACCAGAGAAGAGTTGTGCATCCCAGATCTAATCACTGACATTTAACAGACTGATTTGGGTGTTCATTCACTTGATTAATAATTAGGTAGACAGAGGGATGTGGTGGTGCTGCGGGTTAAACCGCTGAGCTGCTGAGCTGGCCGATAAGAAGGTCGGCGGTTCAAATCCGCATGACGGGGTGAGCTCCCGTTGCTAGTCCCAGTTCCTGCCAACCTAGCAGTTTGAAAACATGCATATGTGAGTAGATTAATAGGTACCACTTCAGTGGGCAGGTAACAGCGTTCTGTTTAGTCATGCCGGCCACATGACCACGGAAGTGTCTACGGACAAACGCCGGCTCTTCGGCTTTGAAACGGAGATGAGCACTGCCCCCTAGAGTCGGACACGACTGGACTTAATGTCAAGGGAAACCCTTACCTTTACCTAGGCAGAGAGTTAAGGGTTGTATCCGCCAGATTTGCTTCTTGTCATAATATAAAGCCACTTGAGCTGTACAGTACTTCAGTGGACTCACTTCCCCAAAAGTGCTTTGGAACTTGAAGAGGTGCAAACATAGCACCTGCCTGCAATTCCATAAAGCAATCACATATTTTCCATGGAATGCAGAACAGCTGCAAAGGGCAACTGCACAATCCTAGGGGGAAACATGCAGGTGCTTTACAAAACTGGAGAGAGAGGCTACAGTTGTACCCCCCATGCACCTGGAAGCAACTTTTTGGAACCGAAGCTGAAGTTCTGCACTGCCCTAGCAGCTACCACTTGCATATTGAGAAGGAAAACATTGTAGAAAAGAACTGCTGTTTGTGTGTGTGGGAAGCAGATTCCTCCCCTCACCATACAGCAGTTCTCCAATATATCTATTCTCTCCAATGTATGGACAAAGATTGATGGGTATAGTGGCAATGAATGTAGAATGGGAGCAGTGGGTCCACAGTACCTTAGCAGTTAATTGTTAGCTACGTGACTACGTAAGCCAGTTAGGTTAGTATAAGGGTAAGCAACTTGGTGCATTCAGATTTATACTCCAATTTCTACCCGTTTCAGTTTTCCTCCTGGTTAGGAATAATAGGGTTTATAGTCCAAAATATATGAAAGGCAGCACTTTGTCTATCCAAATGGATAATTGCTAATGCAGACCTGTTGACTTGCATCAAACTCTGGATGGGCCATGACTCTCTCCCACCCACCCACCATGGAGAACTGCAGAAATGCCTGCTCTCTGCTGTATTGAATGTCTCTCTGCCAGCCTGTGATTGGAGGGTGAGCACATAATGGGAGATGACTTTGCAAGATGTGAAGTAATATTCAGAGGGGAAAGCTGTGCTGCCCCCACTGCAGCAGCATGCTCAGATTCTAAATGTATTTGTCTCTTGGTGTGTGCACACAAGTGCAACAGAGAGTGACTGTCTAGAAGAGAGCCCAATTAGGCATGCAAAGATACAAGAGAAGTTTATAGGGAATCCAGGCACGGAGATGTCCGGAAGGCAGGAAAGATATTGGTATGCACATATTGTATATCAACATCAATATATTGTGCCTTTGAGTCAGTCTTGACTCCTAGCAGCTGCTGGACAAGCCTGTGCAGTTTTATTGGCAATGTTTTCATAACAGGTTTGCCATTGACTTCTTCCTTGGGCTGAGAAAGACACCTAGATCTGTACCTTAGGCAGGATTAGGACTCAGTCTCAGCTTCTAGTCAAGCACTTTTAACCACTATACCAAACTGGCTTTCTATGCACAGACTAGGGCTCCCTATACTTTAGGACTGGTGGGCACATTTGGAATTTTAAGGACATGTTGTGGTGGATGCCCATTCACAAAATATCATGCTGGATATTACCAGTTTCAAGGGATGTGAAATCTGTCCCACAGAATGGTCCTTTCCTACAAGCAGATACTCACACTTCCAAACAAAACACTGAGTCTTAGCCACCATATTTATTTCTTCTCCCTACTCCCCCACTGGACCTATATGGGCCACAGATGTAGTTTTAAAACTAAAGGTGATACTGGAGGCTGTTACTTCTTTTAATTAAAATAATATATTTTTAAAAAATGTTGCCAGGTCAGAAAGAAGAGAGATATCTAAGGGGACATTGGTGCCCCTGAGACCCTCCCTGGGAGACCCCAGGGAGAGATGGATTTCAACATCCTCCATGATAGCAAGGCAATTGCAGTTTTGATGTCTTTGATCAACATAGTCAAATTTTGCTAGTCCTTGTTCTTCTCACATAAAATCTCATTAGATTTAGGCATTTTATTTTTAATGTTTTTTTTAGAAAATACATATTTATTTGTATACATATTTTTTATTCATACATGCCTTTTTGTATATAATTTCCCATTTATACAAAGTTGCATGCACAATTTTTGAGCCAAGAACTGCCTTCCAAATTCAGTATGTGACCTTTGCTGAAGAATAATTGTGTTCCATCCTGCATACTATTCTGGGATGTAAGAATCAGGTCACTGGGAATGTTGTTGTTTATTCATTCAGTCGCTTCCGACTCTTCGTGACTTCATGGACCAGCCCACGCCAGAGCTTCCTGTCGGTCGTCAACACCCCCAACTCCCCCAGGGAAGAGTCCGTCACCTCTAGAATATCATCCATCCACCTTGACCTTGGTCGGCCCCTCTTCCTTTTGCCCTCCACTCTCCCTAGCATCAGCATCTTCTCCAGGGTGTCCTGTCTTCTCATTGTGTGGCCAAAGTATTTCAGTTTTGCCTTGAATAGGGAATAGGGATCAAATAAAATATTTCTTTCCCTCTTTCTTTCTCTGATATCACTAATCTTTGATGTCAGAATTTGAAAGATGTGCAATACCTTTATCCCTTCATCCAGATGTGTTCAGACTAGACCTTTGTCAAAATCAGTGAGTTGTTACCCCCATACATTTGGAAGATTCAGAAAGTTTGCTATAGATCAAGAAAATGTTATTTTACTGGTTGGATTTAATTCTGTGATGTTTCAGGTTTAACCACTAGGTTATTAGGGCTAGGTTGAATGTAAAACATGGCAGACAAAAGTATATTTTTAGTATTATTTCTCAGTACCAGAGCAACGAAGCCTCTTTCTGACTTCTCTGCCAAATATATTTGCACTGCAGGACAGTTTTCAAAGTGAGATGTATGAAGTCTATTTTCTTCTTTTTACAATTTCAGTTGACACTGTTATTGCTGGTTCCATTTTTATATATTGAGCCAGGTAGGCATCTAGTAAATCTTGAAAATCACTTATTACTGAATAAATGAGACGAAGAAGCTTTCCAGCAAGAATGTCTGATCCTTTGATGCAGTCTGCATCAAATGTTCTTACCGATTATCTGACATACAGTATACCTTTCCAGGATTTCCATTTTTTCCCCAGCTGATTTCTGGAAAACATGGGCTTTCTCTCCCTCCCTCCCTCCCTTCTTTGAAAGCTCAATATGTAGCCAAGGATTTGATGGAGTTTTCTGAAGACGGACAACTCCAGCAAGGCTTTCCTAGAGTCAGTTTAGCTGTTTTTCCAAGCTATATCCCCAACTGGGAAAAACTGAACAAGTGTCCTGAACCAGTCTGCAGAAGTTGAGAAGTTGGCACTCAATTTTTCTCCTCTTGTACTCTTGCCTTCTAATCTAGAGGTTGCCTCTTTGACCTTTTTAAAATTCTCCACTATATTTGTGGGCAGAGAAACAGGGTGGATAATTTTTTGACCTTTCTCCCAGGGAAGGATAAATTCTCCTACAATTTTTTGAAGACAGAACTTCCTCTTAACAATGATAATAGCACTGGCACTTGAAATGGGCATTTTTTTCTTATGATGTCTTCCCTTTGGGATTTAATGGAAATGTGGAAAGATAGAGAAGCTGCAGACCCCTGGAGAGATGATTGTGCAATGAAAGACAGGTCATTCACACAGCCCCCTTGACCATATCCTAGCTAAATATGTGCAAGAATACCACACTCCACCCATGAGTATCTACCTTCTTCTATGAAAGTCTTTCTAAAATAAATATTTTTCAACATATTGAACAAGAAAAGGTACACTGAGATTTTTTTCCCAGCTCAGTGCTATTCCAATTCATTACCACCACTTCCACTCTTTATTTTATTTATTTTATTTATTTATTTATCAAATGTTGTCACCGCCCATCTCCCCTTCTACCTTACTTTTCTGATAGGATTAGTGATGGTGAGAAGGGAGAGAATCTGCAGAAGGCTCTGCCAACATAGGCAATGGTGAGGACTTCTGGGAATTATAGTTCAGGAACACCTACAGGACCACAGGTTCCCTACTTAGTTTATAGGGTAAGACTCATATTCTCCTATATGTACCTCCTAATGTATTCTTCAAGGTAATTTATCTTCTACTAAATGAAACCCAGGGTATGACTACTATGAGCAGAAACTGTTCACTCTGGCATACAGTTCTGTAAAATGCTATCCCTGACTCCAATTCCTGTTGCTTTTAGATGCCAACCTAACAAGTGGCCTCTGGTCTTTTGAAAAAGAGCTGAGGTTAGTATAAACAGCTGATTGTTTTTGTTTGTTTGTTTGTTTATGCATGAGATTGTTCCTATGTCATTAGGAATGACATAGGTGTAATCCTATATAATCACTACTGGGATTCCTGCTAAAAAGTTGATGTTTTTGTCTCTTGTGGTTTTGATTTTTCGGGTGCTCAAGTGATATGTATTTTTTCAAAAATAATGTTATTTCTTGCTTTGAGTTGTTATGTAAGAAAAGTGGGATGGTCACAACTAAAAGTGAAAAAAGAGATACATCAATAAATGTGTATCTGAAATGTGATTGGCCTTGGAACTGTAATGCATTGAAATATAGTCCATCAATATAATACTATCTATTGTAATTTTCTTGTAGTATACTGTAGGTTCTGAACTGAAATCTCTGTCACTTTTCTAAATCCCCAATTATCAGTAATGGTAACTAACATAAGATGGAGAGTCCAAGTTCTCCATACCACTGATAAGAGAAAACTATAACTATCCAAGGTGATGTTGATGATGCAACTGATTATTTTCCCCAAGTTGCCAGAAGAGAGGTAGAAAGTAAAGTCCCACCTGTTCCTAGACTGGATGTTTGCTAAGAGGCATATTGTTGCTAATTTCATTTCATTTCATTTCATTTCATTCCATTTCATTTTTATTTCTCTCCTTTTTACTCAGTTACATTTATCTCTGCAGTTCTCCTAGGTCTTGTCATTATTATTTCAGATTTGCTGGGCTATATGCATGCATTTGCTAAAATCCAAGGGACCAGGTTGACATGAGACTTGTTTATAAGTTATAGAGCATTACTGTTTATGGGGAAATGGATGATTTATATTCTGTCACATTCAAGATCTGAGTGTACTGTGCCAAACCAAAACATACTGAATAACTCATTTTATAAGAACTTCCATAAAAACTGAGACAATCTGAATGTGAAGAAGGATGGTTGTTTAACCTGACATCATATTGTAAACTCACATTTGTAATGAAGTTTAGAATCAACCCAAAATCTAATTCCTAGATTAGGAAATATAAGCAGAACATACTTTTTACATAACTTAGTAAAACAAAGGGTAGGTTGAATCACAAAGTTGCAAGGGGACATTTAGATTTGGATTCCCATCTCCCTGTTCAGTGCAGAAACACAAATTAAAGCATCTCTAACAAATGTTTATCCAGTGCCTTAAGACAGCCAGCAAATAGGAGCTCTTCATAGGTAATTGGTTCCACTGTCACACTGTTTTTGCTTTTAGGATGTTATTCTTAATAATAAAACAGGGTCTGCCTTACTATAACTTAACACCATTATTCCATTTCTGGTACTGATGAATGATAGAGAATAGCTTGTCTTCTTCATTGTATCTGAACAGTATATACTGTATGAACTGTATTATCATATGGCCCCCTCAATTATTTTTTCTCAAGATAATCATAGCCAGTTCCCCCTATCTCTTCTTACAAAATTAAATTTCCAGTTTTCCAGTCATCCTTGTTGCCCTTCTTCCAGTTTGAATGAATGCATCTTAAATTATGGTGCAATGGAACATTACCTGAGGTAGAGTCTGAAAGACATAGAATACAGTGGGAGTTTTACATCCATTCTTGGTAACTGTCTTTCTATTAATGCAGCCTAAATTTGCATTTGCCTTTTGATGAGCCCTATTCATATCCAATTTGAAATCCATGTTCTTGTCCTAAGCAGATATCCAGCGACATTCCTTTATCCACATTTGGATTTTTTCCCCATGCAGTTACAAACATGCCTAAATGCCACTGCAGATCTACTTGGCTTAGCAATTTTAGAAGCAGAAGCAAAAAACGAGAATATGTAATGTTTGGATGGGGTCTGCAACCTCTCAACCAGTTTTCCTTCAGCTTTCAGCTCACAGCAAGGGCAGTCTGCTACTTTTATTTGCTTCTTTTTCTCTGTGTTGTCCTTTCCCGTCACCTTTTCCTCTTGTTTTGTCTTCCATAACTTTATCCCATTTGCTCCATGACCATCTCCTTGATTTCAACCAGCCTTGAAAGGCTTGCATTGGCCTCTTCATTAGAGATGCAGACATTTTGTGTAATTAAAAAAAAAAAATCTTTAAAATATTAACAGGGGCCAGGTGAACCCATCAGATGATGCACTTGGGGGCTTTTGGCCAATATAGCAATACAGCAATGGACTTGGCTTATTGTGTTCTAATAACTTCATTGGCCAGGTGCCCCAAAAGGTAGCATCTGGATGATTCACCTGCCTGGAACTAATAGTTTGAGGAATGCTAGCTTTTAAAATGGCATGTTGCTACAGCTGCAGCTTTAACTAGCTGGCCCACATTTCATTTTTTTCTGGAGTCATTTCAGGCCTTTCTAGCCCATGAAAGCATTGGACCAATGACCTCCCACCCCTGGTCCTGCTTGGTAGTAACACTGCTTAAGCTTAAAAACAAGTTTTACGAAACTATTTGTGACTTATGAATTAATAGTATTCCTTACCATATGTATGCTTAGTTACTATGGATGCTGAACCAGATAAGCTTTAGGTCTGATCCAGCACAGCCCACTTACACTTTTATGAATAAATATGTGTATGATTATGCTGTGATTATTCATTATTTTTAAAATTATTTGTACATACCACCATACGCACAGCATTTTATCTTGCAAAAAGATAGAAAGGTTTTGTTTTGTTTTCCTTCAGCCAAGCAGGAGAAGGTAGCAGGCATTGTTATTTCTTCTCTCTGTGCAATCCTGAGAAGAAAATTAAACTGAAAAATGGTGTGATTGGTCCAAGAGTACCTGGTGAGTTTATTGCCAATTAGACATTTGAATCAGAAATTCTCTGGTGGGGTGATGGAGTTTCTTTTAATTACCTCCTGAGTACCTACTATGTATCTACTAAGTACCCACTGAATCCACAGTCCTGATCTGATATGCAGATAAGAACAGAGTTATCATCTGTATTCTACATGTTTACAGAACAATCCCTCTCCCATTGTTTCTGCTCAGCCTACCAGATCTATCCGAGAGAGCATGCTTTGGGTCCCCTCCATGAAACAGTGTCATCTTGTGGGACCTAGGGGTCATGCCTTTTCTGTGGCAGCACTAGCCCTATAGAACAGCATCCTTCCCAGAGATCTGGATGGCCCCAATCCTGTTGGCCTTTTTCAAGGCTCTGAAGACCTGGCTATTTCCCCAATTGTTTGGGTCAGGAGCTTAGGTGAGTGCTGCTGTTGATGTGGTTTTCATGTTTGGGGGTTATTGTTTTAACCTTGGGCATCATAGATAACTGCTTGTAGCTGTTGTTCTAATATTTGTATGCCACCCAGAATCACTGTTGTGAGATGGGGGCCATATAAATGAAATGAAATCAATCAATCCAAACATGGTAATATAGTTCTCTAATAAAAAATGCATATTTTAGGAAAAACAAACAAAGGTAATTGAGGAAGGAGAAAGTACACCCAATAAATTCCGTTGTATAAATTTACTACCACATTTTGTGGTTTTAAAACAAGTCATGGAAAATTCAGGGGAATAAATCTCTTCTTGAACAAAGACAAAACTAGTGTGGACTTAAAGTAGCTGATTCATCTCTCCCGGTAGTCTCATTCTAAGCTGGAACTTTCTAGGTGTTAATTTATGTCTGTGATTCTAGGACCTTTAGTCTGAGCCCCAATAGAAATGATATCTGCTAGGGCTGGGAATACTGGTTCAAACTTTAACCATTTTCCTGTTCTGGTAGGGATTGATTCATTTTTTTAAATAACCTCTCAACATTGCCATGTTATTTCATAGAGAAAAGGGGGAAAGCAAGAATTTAAAAACAGGATGAAGATAGAGGAAAACTTGAGTGATGATGATGATAATGATGATGATGATGATGATGATGATGACGACAACCTTGATCTTGCTTTCTTTTTCCCATAGGGTTTAGGGCAGAGGTATTCAGAAGTTCCTTTGAGTGTCTTTTCTAGATGTTCTTGGGATTTGTTCAGCAGCTGGATTCAGTGGCTTCCCCAGATTATAACGCTTCAAGGGAAAATATTTTGCAATGTACAGAACCAATGAAATCTGTAACCCAAAGACTGCAAACTAAATGGGTGGCCTTTTCTAACAGCTTTCAGACTCTGCTTTTCACTTGCATTATCGCTCAAGAGGGAAATGTTAAATATAATTTGATTCATCCTTCATGCTGGCTTGTAAAATGCTGCTTGGCTCAAGGGATGTATATTCTGATTTATATATTATATATCATACATCTTATAGTATGTTCCGTGAACAGCATCATTCCTCTTGGGGGCCAACCAAGGAGTAAAATATTAACTTGTAGCTGTGTAGGCATGAGTGCATTAGAACTGTAGACCTTGGTTAACACTCAAAGGTTCATGACAATAGATGTCAAGACCAAGTACTTGTTCATAAGAAATAATGATAGGTAAACTACTTCTCTGAGTTGTTTGCTGCCAACACTGTATCAGTCAATTGCCTACCCCTCCTCACCATAGGCAAAGGAAGGTATCAAGAATGGTCTCCCAGGGCTCCATTTGACTCAGTGCTTTCCAACATCTTTCTAAATGGTGTAGAGGATAAAATGGAAGGAATACTTATCAGATTCACAGATGACACCAAACTAGTGGGATAGGCTAATACATTAAAATCACAATTCAAAATGACCTTGACAAGGTTGCATTGGAGGGGACAGGATAAGTTCACAGAATCATAGAACCATAGAGTTGAAAGGGATCTTAGAGGTCTTCTACTCCAATAACCTGCCCAGGGCAGGATCTTCATACCATCCCAGACAAACAACTGTCCAATCTTTTACGAAAACCTAGTGATGAAGCACCCAGGAATTCAGAGGGCAGGCTGTTCTACTGCTTAATAGCTCTCACCAGCAGGAAATTCCTCCTTATTTAAAATTAGAATCTCTCTCTGTTAAGCTTCCACCCATTTGTTCTTGTTTTACCCTTAAATGCTATGGAGAATAAATCAATACTTTCTGCCCTGCAATGCCCCTATATTTATTGGAAGACTGTTATCCTATGTCCCCATCACTGTCTCTTCTTTAGGCTAAATATAACAAGCCCCTTACCATCCTTGTCCTTTCCAGTTCCTCAGCATCCTTTTTGTATTGTGGTGACCAGAACTGGACATAATATTCCAGATACACAATGTATCTCTGTTGATGCAGCTGAAAACTGCAATGGCTTATTTGACAGCTGTGGCACATTGCTGACTTATGTTGAATCTCTGGTCTACCAGGATTCCCAGAACCTGTTAGCAATCCTCCCCAACTTTATGTCCTCCACAAGTTTTATGAGCATCCCTTCTATTCCTTCATCTAAATCATTTATGAAGATTTTGAAGAGTCCTGGGCCCAAGACAGAACCCTGAGGTACCCTATGCATACCTCCCTCCAGGTGGACATAGACCAAGTAAGGACCATGTGTTGACTACAGTTGGTCAGCCAACTGCAAATCCATCTTGTGATGGGACTATGCACTGCACATTGTTCCATGTTCAAATGTTGTGAGATACAATTTAAAGATATAGGTAGATAACTGGAGGTACCTGATTTGATGGCAGTGCATATGAGAAAGATCTAGAAGACCAAGTATGCCACCAGCTGAATATGAGCTATAGTGTGATACAGCAGCTAAAAAGAGCAACACAATCTTGGCTGTATTAAAAGGAGATTGTATTCAAATCACAGAATAAAATATATTCTTTGCTGGTTAGGCTACATTTGGATTACTGTGTCCAATTCTGGACACTGATCTTTAAAAGTGAGAAGGAGAAGTTGGAATGGATTAGAGGAGAACTACCAGGATGATCAGGGATCTGGAAACCAAGCTCCAGGGATAATGTCTAAAAGACCTAGGCATATTCAATAATTTAATTTAATTTATTCAATTTAGGCAGTGTCTGACTCTGAACTGACTCTGGGCAGCATACAATAAAACCAGACAGAATAGAAAATACCATACAATAATTATAAAAGAATAAACAACAAGAGGCAGTGGCGGATCTGATCAACCATATCCACATACAATCGAGCAGGGGGCCCAACCACCCTACCCCAAGGCCTAGGAAAATTCTGGAATGCCAGTAGGAGCCAGATGGATATTAAATTGTAAAAGAGAAGATAGAGGGGAGATCCATGCTGGCTTTCATAAAATTCATAAAAATGAAATTATTTCAGAGGACATTCTCTCGATGTAATTATTGTGCCAGTTTTTTATTGTTATTATTTTTACGTTGCTGCTGTTGTTGTTGTTTCTGATTTTCTTCAGAGTTTTATGTTGTATGGTTTACCATTAATGTTTTAACTGATACTTTGAATACCCTGTAAGCTGCCAAGGGTAGTTTGGGGATGGGGGTGGTATAAAAGAGAGAAAGAGAGAGAAAGAAAGAGGAGGAAGGAAGGAAGGAAGGAAGGAAGGAAGGAAGGAAGGAAGGAAGGAAGGAAGGAAGGAAGGAAGGAAGGAAGGAAGGAAGGAAGGAATGTCATGAGTATGGATGGTGAGCAGGAGGAGGCCCCTATCCAAGGGTGAAAACACATGCGTAGTTTAGAGACTTTGAGCTGTCATTCAAAGAAACCCAGAACAGACCTGCCTTGAGTTTTGGGGTTTATCTGTCTGGGTTTTCCCACACTTCTTCAGTTTGGTAGGATTTTCTGTCTACAATAGCAGTTAAATAAAACACTAGAGACTTCCTCTCATCTCGGCATGGTCTTTGCTTAGCCAGGACAAGGAAGGAAGGAAGGAAGGAAGGAAGGAAGGAAGGAAGGAAGGAAGGAAGGAAGGAAGGAAGGAAGGAAGGAAGGAAGGAAGGAAGGAAGGAAGGAAGGAAGGAAGGAAGGAAGGAAGGAAGGAAGGAAGGAAGGAAGGAAGGAAGGAAGGAAGGAAGGAAGGAAGGAAGGAAGGAAGGAAGGAAGGAAGGAGGTATGTTAAGTCTATCACATGCAAGAAGGGGAAGACCAGAAGACTGACATTAAAGGAAAGGAGATTCAGGCTTTATATTAGGAGAGTTTTATGTTGTGTGGTTTATCATGAATGTTTTAATTGTTACTTTGTATACCCCGTAAGCCTCCAAGGGGAGTTTGATTGGGGATGCGAGTGGTATGAGAGAGAGAGAGAAGGAGGGAGGGAAGGAATGAAGGAAGGACAGTCTATCACATGCAAGAAGAGGAAGACCTGTTCTGTGTTGAATTTGAGAACGAGAAAAATATCAGAAGGCTGACATTAAAGGGAAGGAGATACAGTAGGCTTTATATTTGGAGAAGTTTCCTGCTGATTGATTAGAGCCATTGAGTAGACTGCTCAGAACACTGGAAGTTTTGAAATTTGGGCTGAATGGGTCTCTGTCAGCAGTACTTCATTGAACAGGGAGTTGGACTAAATGACCTATTAGGTTTTTCTAGCTATGTATACTACAAATCTATGATTGACTGATGGTGATTTATTTGTTCCTATGATCTCATCACCATGCCAAAGCAATTTATGGCAATTATAAAACAGGCTAAAAAAAGCTCGTGAAGGGAGCATTAGCGAAAGTTAATGGCCTAAGCTCAACATATACTGTAAAGATTTTTTTAAAGAAGTTGCTGCAACACTTAATGTAAATTGAGAGTGATCATTGAGCCTTTTATGCTTGATCATTCGATTGAAATACACTGAAAGCAGTAAGTTTCAGCAGCTTCCATAGTTTCTACTGATTTCTTGTGGATGCTTTAAAGATGTATAAATTTCCTAGATATAGGAAGATTTTGATAATCATTCTATAATATTATAATACTCAAAGAGATCATAAAAGAGGATACATTCCCTAGACAACCTGATTGTACTGATTTGTTCCCAAGAGACAGAGAGAGAGAGAAAGACATCCCACCATACTACTTACTCATTAAGCATAGATTAGAATTGCCAATAAATTTCATAAGAAACTACTTTTACTAGAGGACTTTTGTAAAAACCACCTGGAACTATTTCTCCTGGCCTTGTGAGTGTGAGAAATTAGATGTGTCTTGAGAAATAGTGGAATAAGTTCACATTTCCCCGCTATAATATTGGACATTTCATAATCAAGTCTTTCTCTGCTTTGTTCAGAACAGCAGTTGATTTCTCAATGGGCTATCAGTCGGTGGAGTTGGCTGTTAGTACTAACCATCATTACATCTCCTTTCAACAGGCTACCTATTCTTGAAAGCTGTAGTGTGAAATCTCAGACCCTTGAAAAAACAGTGGCTAAAAGGAGATCCTCATGTTGCTGAAAGGAATAGTTTAAGTTGTAAAAATCCCTTGATCTCAAAGTTAATAGAGTAAGAGAACTTACTACTATAGCAGAGTTGGTATATTGGCAGAAGCCCTTTTGCTATATAGGCAAGCTGAGGCCCCAAATCTATATTTCCTTGTAAGGGATGGAATCTATTTAGGAGGGCTGTGCAATATGTCAGGTTCAATTCCAGAAAGGTGATTTGGAGTGTTTCTGGGGGTGCGGTGGGTGGGTGGGGAGTATGTTAAGGAGATGCTGTGTTAAGGAGAAGCATATTCATGACTTTTTCTGCTCCCAAGCACCATTTTGGAAATGACACCAAAGCACTACACAGTCCTATTATTTAGGTTTTGGCTATACCAGGGCTGGTTTTAGAGTATGGAAGCTGTGGACAGGGTTCCATCCTGGGGCCTTTCCTTCTGGCTATCTGGGTGGGCACAGTATTCATCACATCCAAGATTTTGGTTGTACATATACAGTGTTTACCCAAAAGTCATCTTTATATGTTTTCCCAAATCAGACACCTGACAATTGGAGGGATTGTCTTGCATTTGCTAAGAATACATTAATAAAGTTTCTGCTGAAAGTCAGCAAACAGTGACTGCAATAAAGTCAGGAAAAGTGACTTCAACAGCTGTAACTTCAAGGAGAATGAGGATGAAGTTGGGATTGTCATACCTGCATTGCAGAAAGCTGGAAAGCTGGTAGCTGACCACAAAGAATGGTTTTAACTTATTTCTGGATTTTGGTAGCCTTATAATATGTGTTAACCCTGTCCTCTTCTTGTTCGGGTGATGGGGCAGTGAAATTAGGAGGTAAGAGAGTACAGAAAGTCAGATAAGGAGAGAGATAGACAACAGGAAAAAAGTGGGGTGGGATTCAGAGCTGTGAGCATTCAGTAAAGCTGAAGAAATGGCATGGTACAGGTGCAGGGCATGAGGCAAGAGAAAAGGATGGTAAAAAAACCAAGATATTGGTGGAAATGGAGTGAGGAGGAGACAGAATTCAGGTGACAATGACCCACATAGCCTGTGGTAGCCGAAGTAAAGGAGAAACCCAGAGATAAGAGATTGAAGGGAGGAGAGGAATTGGGTTGGATTAGCTGGAGGAAATGATCATCCTGTTTAACATCTACAATACTTAAGACTGCAAGTCTCCAAGAAGAAGCCAGTTTCAAAGAGATCTCTGATGCCCAGTTTATGGGTGCGAGTGAGTGTTGCACAGGGAAAGGAACTAGTTGCAAGGGATCCACCCTTTGATTTCTAATAGAGTTTGATGGTTTTCTTCTTTCAGCATAAAAGAACTTGAAGGGAAGAGTAACCAGTTTTTTGGGGGGTTAAGTATTTATTGTTTGTAAAGCAAATTTAAAAAAATATTAATAGTAAATCAGTTTCCTGTTTGCAATCAAGAAGTGGTCATTCTCTTATTTCCAAGGGAGAAGGTAGCCATTGATTTCCTTACAGCCCCAAAACTGGGTGAAGGCACACAATGGCAGACTTTGTTTAAATAAAAGGTTGATCAGAGCTAGAAGGAACCCAGCAGGATTTTTGAAGAAACAACTTTGCAATCTGGTTTGCACATATGTACAGATAGGGAGAGAGACAAAATATTCTACAAATGGGTGTCTTTTACAGTAATTTTTATTCTGCTGCATTGGCTTCAATCAATATTAATATTCATCCAGGCCCTACCTTTATCAGAGAAGCCTCTGGTTGGTGCATAAATAAATACATAGACATATGTACACATGTGTATAAGTGTGCCAAATGCACACATTTGTTTGAAGAAAAGCTCTTCAGGATTGGTTTAGCAATTGTACTTGAAAATATAGGGAAAGTGAAGAGTATACAGGATTTTTGTTTCTATTTTTAACCTTTTATTCTCCTGAATTTTTGGGATGGGGGTCATTTTAAATTCAGGCTCATCTTCCTTTGGCTTTTCCCTCCTTTCAATTTTCTGAAAGAAAATTGGATAGAAGTGCTTTTTCCACTACCCTACAGATTAAAAATGAATTAACATACAGTAAGACAAAATATATCTGCTTGCCCCATTTCCCGCACTAAAGGCTAAAGCTACCAGTCTAGCCTGTGAAAATTATTTGACCAGTAGAGGGCAGTAGAGAGATGCTGAAACTTGCTTGCTTTTTGCTGCCCTCCACTGCTCATCTGGATTTCTGCATCTCCAATTTGGTAGCTCTAAAATTTCTTTGTTTTCCACCAGGGACTTGAGCTGGGTCTTTCAGTGCCTTGCATTCCAGGATAATAAAGACAGCTGCTGGATGTCACCCTTTGAGGGGACTGTAGTGGGGAGCTCCAGAAGAACGTTTTCTTCAATGCTCCATCACAGGACCAGAATTGGCAGATTGTGGTGCATGTCTTTCTGTCTTGAAACAATTGCTTCCCAGTCAAAGAAATCCTGAAGGGGTTTACAGTTAAAGTTTGCATTTCCAGTGCAAACTGATAGGTTAAAATAATGAATGAAAACATGCCTTAAAAAGTTTTATGAAAATGCCATGCAAAAATATAAAATTAAATCAAACGATAAATATTAAAGCCATAGGAGAAAGTAAGCAACAACAACAACAACAACATCAAATCCCATGGTGATGGCCCAGTGATACAATGCCCAGAAACTATCTCTCCCCATTCCTCACCCTCCTCTTCCCATTCTGCATACTCCCCTTGTTAAATAATTCAGACTGCGGGGAAATCTGACCATGCAAATCAAATTCAGACTTCACCCTTCCTTCCCACTGCCACTGGTACAAAGGTAGTAAGTTCAAGGGTGGATCTCTCCAGCCATGTGTAGCTGACCTGCAAATAGCAGAGTGAGCAAAGGTTAAGGGACTGGAATAGAACCAGGCAGGGTCAAGTTCAAATCTAATGTCAGCCATACAAATATACTTTTAAAATCCTGTGTGGGTAATAGCTAATATAAGGCCAAGAGCTGTGAGGAGTGTGTTGAGCAAGAGACACCAAGATGCCCAATAGTTAAAAGATAGATTACCAGAACCATACAAGGTCATAGAATCAAGCTTTCCCCTATACACATATCTTTAAATGGCTAATTTAAATTTCTGTAGACCAGCCTCACAATACATGAAACACAGTGAAGGAACAATGTAATGAAATGGTTAAGATCCAAACCAGAAGTGGGGAGATTCAGGTAGAAGTCCACCTCAGCTGTGGAAGCTCCCTCAGTAATTTTAGACCAGTCACTATCTCTTAGCTAAACACCTGCTACACAGTTGTGAAAAAATTGGATGAAGTTCTATGTGAGCAACCTTGGGCTTTTGGAGGAAAGGCAGGAAACAAATCAAATCAGACCAAATGAAATGAAATCAAATCATCAATATTTTGAGCTACTGTATTTCTTTCTTCTGCCATTATTCTGTTTTGGAGTCTCTTCTTCTTCCTCCTTTTCCTGTAACTAGCACTGTATATTGGGATTAAAGTAAGAAACAATTTGTGGCATGGTGAAAATTTCCACTGTCTCTATAGAAACCTTATGGCTGTTTGTATCAAAGCCTGGTTGCTTTGTGTTGTTCTCAATCCATTTGACCCTGATTCTTGCCATCTGCATCCCAGTTAGACAAAAATAACAACAAAACTCCCATAAAATAGACAGTGTATGAGAGAGTATGTATTACACCAAGGGGTGCCTTATTGATCCATTAATATAATCCTCAGGTAGCTAAGGCTCCATCAGCGTGGTTTTCTGTTTTCCATGCCAAATAATAATCTAATTTGTTTAACCTCTGCAGTAACAAAAAATAGATTTCTGTTGCTCAGCTACCCTAAGCTAGAGAGGGAGGTAAGTAAAAGGTTATCAATGAGAGGCAGGGCAGAGGGAAGCACGGTCCAGTGGACTTCACCATGACTACAAGATGAAGTGGTCAGCTCACCTTCAACTGATTTACGAGGCATTTATCATAGCTTCCTCCAATCTGTATCCTCTAGATGAGTGGAACAGAAAGATCACCATCTCTAGCTAGCACATTCCCTTGGAATTATGAGATTTGTAGTTCAACGACATCATAGACACCAGCCTGAAGAAAACATTCTGACAGGAAGGATCTTAATGTCTGTTTATCTGGCATTATGTTGATGACTTTGGACCTCTTGTTGTTATATGCATGATAGAAACACTAATATTACTGGAAACAGCAGCAGTAATAGTATTTGTACTACTTAATATGTTTGCTGAATTCAATTTCTGCTCTGCTATAGAGAAGCTAGCAAAATGTCAGCATACATTTACTGCCTCACATGGCATTGCCTGGAAGTATCCCTTTTGTTACACACACACACAAAACTTATCTCCATCTACTTTGTTTTCCACTGTGAGAAATCGCATCCCTGTTTTTTGTGATTTGCCCCAGAATGAATAACACTGTCTTTTTCCTGCTGTGATGGTTATGTTTCCAGGGAGGGCTTTTTAAAAGAATACAAATGAATGCAGTCATTTAAGAAATATGACCTCCCATGGTCTGAGCTGCTGTTTTCTATTTCTGCCCCCCACCCCCCGAGCTCAGCAGATTATCTGCTCCATATGTTCTTTAGGCCTGAGTTATCTTAAGGTCATCAGAGACCAGAAGGATCAAAGGAGTCCAGGCAGAAGAACTGAGCTCATCTGATCATAAACTAGGTTAGGGCAGGCAAAAATTGAGATAAGCTATGTTTATTCTACATATTGAACCTCAAACTAGCTAGTCACCGTTTAGCCTAACCTATTGTCCGAATGCAACCACTGCAATGAATTTACGCTTCAATGTGCTAGAAAAATTAGGTTCATTGGTTACACTGTGGTTAAGTTAATCATTGGACACATATTGTGCAAATGAAGCCAAGCAATGGTAAAGTTGCTGCATTGAGAAGGCAGCCAACAAAGAAAAGCAAGACTCTAATGAACAGTATTATCTTCTGAACACAAATTATGTGCTACAAGAAGTCCCTGGACTAATGATAGCATCTGCCTGAGTTTCTGTATGCCAATGTCCAGTTTGGAAACTCTTGGATGGACCATGAATCTACCCTAAGGTAGATTATCATTCATTCATTCATTCATTCATTGACAACCACTCATAGCAGAGTAAGATTGTCTTCCAGGATTAAAATCTTAACAGAGGATCTGTAAGCGGCTGTAAAGGCCAATTCTGGATCCCCATAGCCTCCCACAATGAAGGTGTAAATTTCCAGGTGGAAGATGGTCACGATGAGGATTTGCTTGATGTGCCTTCCTCTTAGCTCACTTCTCCCTTTTGCCCTGTACTCATGCTTCTTCAAAGTCTGTAGTGCCTTTAATAAGGGCTGATCTCCAATTTAAATGCTCATGAGTTAGGACTTCCCAGTTCTCAGTGATGATATTAAACTTTTTAAAATTAGCTTTGAGAATGTCTTTGAATCTCTTTTGCTGTCCACCAATATTCTGTTTTCCATTCTTAAATTGGGAGTAAAGTACTTGCTTTGGAAGATGATGGTCAGGTATTCAAACAACATGGCCGGTCCAGCGAAGTTGATGTTGGATGATCATTGTCTCAGCGCAGGTGGTCTTCACTTCTTCCAATACGCTAACATTAGTCTGCCTATCTTTCCAAGTAATTTGCAGAATTTTACGGAGGCAGCATTGATGGAATCTTTCAAGAAGTTGGAGGTGGCCTTTGTAGAAAGTCCAAGTTTCACAGGTGTACAATAGGGTTGGTAGTGCAATGGCTTTGTAAACAAGCATTTTGGTCTCCCTGCAGGTGTCCTGATCCTCAAACGCTCTGAGCTTCATTCGGGAGAAAGCTACACTCGCACAGCTCAGACGATACTGGATTTCAGCGTCGATATCGGCTTTTATAGATAGATGGCTGCCAAGATAAGGAAAGTGGTCGACATTTTCCAGTGACACTCCTTCATGGTGAATTGATGGCGCTGAGGAGGGATTAGTTCAAACTTGCTGGTAAGGCACTTTGGGTTTTTTTAATGTTAAGTGAGAGGCTGAGCTTATTGTATGCTTCTGCAAAGATGTTTAGGATAGTTTGAAGTTCTTCTTCTGTGTGTGTGCAGACTACATTATCATCAGCATATTGGAGTTCTATAAGGTTGTAGTTACCTTATTTTTTGCCTTCAGCCTACTAAGATTAAAAAGCTTTCCATCTGCTCAATATATAATTTCTACACTGTCATGTTCACTGTTTCAATGTACAGTACACATCATAACATTTCACATGCCAGGGCGCTGATGCACGTTTCTGTTTGGGAGGGAGCTGCTGTGAAACCTTGTACCAAGCTCTGTATCTGTGTTCATTACAATGGAATGTGTTTGGGTTATGTTATCTGTTCAAGGACTTTTCCCACAGACCATCAGAAACTGTTAGGAGCACCTGGGATTGTGAACTTTGGAAGATTCTACGGGGGGGGGGATTTCAGGGTGTCAGCAAGGGGAGGGCAAAGGGGGACAAATGACATAATGTGCATTGTGATGCAAAATTCACTCCCATATATTTGCATGAAATGTTGCAGTGCAGGCACAGAATGACCGACCTTGCGCTCTAATGTCGCAATAAATGTTTCATCTTTTTGTTATCCTCATGGTTAGCAATAGATGTCTGTGGTAGTTAATAGTCCTACCACAGACAGCTTTTGGATAATCAAGGTTCTCATATACTTTTTTTTAGTAAAATAGAGAAGGTTACCAGCCTTCATCATGCCTGTGCCAGATGCAGCATTCCCTGCTACTAGTCAGTTTTGGCACATTTTGTCTGGTGTATCACAAGCACAACCAAACTGGATTTTGAAGAAGCAGGATAGGATGAGTATTGACACCTCTGAAATTTGGTGCTGGAGAAGACTCCTGAGAATAACATGGACAGCCAAGAAAACAAACAAATGGATCATCAAACAAATCAACCCAGATTTGACCAGGCTCAAATTATCCTACTTTGAATACATTATGGAAAGACCTAGTTTCCTAGGTCTAATGCTGGGAAAGGTGAAAGGAAAAAGAAGAGGACAACCAGGAGCAAGACCAGGAGTACACCATCGGGAGACTTGAAGGACCAGGTTAGGGACGGAGCATCATGAAGAAAATCTATCTGTGTGGTCTCTAGAACTTGATGGCACATAATCAATCAATCAATCGAAATATCACAGTAATATTTCCAGAGTATTTATGACCACCTACCACAATCTGTTGCTTACACAGATTTGGGGCTGCACCTCCCAAAATTCTCAGCCAGTTAGCCAGTAGACCATGGGAATTATGGGACCTGAAGTCCCATTTTATATAGTGGGTAGCATGTTAGGGAATCACTCCATGAACATTTTGGGTGGGTGGGGGGGAACATTTGGTGATGTCCAGAATATTTGAGTTAATATTTCTCCTCTTCAGAATTCATTAGACTAAGTTTACCAGTGCACTTCCTTATATAATTTTCCCTGGCAGCCATGCTAATAAAAGCCCTTATTTGTTGCCAGGACATGGACAATTTCCTTATTATGTGATATGAACCTACATATATATATATATATATATTTAAAACTCTGATAGAGACAATATTTCAGGATAATGCATTTCTCTGTCAAATTCACTCTGTATACATTCTATTTCTTCCTACAAACTCATCCAGTTTGCAAAGACTAAAACCAGATCAAGAAACAGCTACTGATTAGGATTACATTAAGGATCACATTCTTAAACAGGATCATAAAAGCAACTCAGTGCTGACCATTGATCTGTAAGTAGTTAGGAAGATGAAAGGGGGTATTTCACCATAAACCTCTTCACTCAATTTTTCCATCAGTTATAATGGAGTGATTCCAAATCTTACATCTTTAGTGACATTAAGAATCATTCCTTTTTAAAATGGTACAGTATGAGATCCATGTAGGTAAATTGCTAATGGGCTACTACCAAGTGCCATTAATCCATTTTCAAAGGCCGTATTCTTAGGCTGGATGAAAGAACATCAACTTTTCCTCTTTGCCCCTTTCCATAAACAGTGATGCACGGCTGACAAGGGAAAAATAATGCAATCTCTCCATTTGCAGTTAGTGGCCTTATTCCATTCATACTGTTATCAGAAACAAGTTGATACTTAAAGGTTGACTTGGCTGATGCTTGAGAACCAGTTACCTGAAGACACTTTTTCAGCATTTCCTTTGGGTGGTTTTTCATTGGTGGGGACTTCCACCTCCTAGCACCTCCTGATTTCTGGGATTTTCAACTCCTTCCTGAAGCCAAGGCACCAGAGCATCTTACTACCATCCCTATTTTTTGGAACAGATGTTTGCTTTGACAGTTTCCAAGCAGTTTCTTTTTCTTTTCCTTGCAAAAGGAGACTCAGTATCATCCAGGAAAGGACTCTATTGGGCAGTTGGTTGGATTTTCTGTCTTTTGCTTCCTCACCCTCTTCAACTCCAGAAAACAGCAGGGTGCTGCAAAACTGCTGCAGAGGATATAACAGGAGTGAGGCGAGCTATATTGACCACTTTAGGTTGACAAGTTGACTGCATGGTCATAAAAACGGTTTACAATAAAACAAAGGAAAAACAACAACAACCAAACATAGCAACATCAGCCCCATCTCTTATGACATGACTCTCTTAGCTACAACAGAAAAAACAGTTTAAAATGCTGGGCAGACGATGGCCTTTACTCTTAATGGATATGTTCTACTCCTGGAACAACATGACAAACAAGGCACAGAAATGATAGTGGTGGTGCCCAAGTGAGCAAGTGGCATCATTTAATGGGTACAATGTCATTTTAAAGCCAAATTCATGCAGCCATGTAGTCCTGTTTTCATCCTGTGCTGGTTCCAGCAGGAAACCTTAGTGCCTTAAATCAGGCTACCTCCTAATGCTGCACAGTCTGATGTTTATCACAGGTTTACTACACCAGAGTCCAGGTTCTGTGACTGACAGTTGTATTCTCAGTCACAGCTGATGCAAGTGCCAATTGCCACCAACGGACACACTGTAAGCTAGATCCCCTGCCCCCCACAGTGACATCAGCCTCTGTAGATGGTCAAGCGGTTGATCATCTGTCAAACCAAGCAAGAAATAGCAACAGCAATTGTTACGATTCCTAACAGACCACTTTAGTATACAAAAATATGCACATTTGTCCTCAGGTGCCTGGGGTGTTGGGAATAGGGCTATCTGATGGTGTGATCAATCATTTTTAGTGATCCTTTAGTAGACCATTCCATCCCACAGAGCCATGTTACCCAGTGTCCCAGGGACCTGAGAACAAACATGCATAATGGCCTCTCATGGCTATGCTTGGCGATACAGCAGGACCACCAGCAGCAACACAACCCATCACAAGGTCTGCTACAACCACTTCTTAGGCTGACACATTGACTGCATGGTCGTAAAAAAGGTTTACAATAAAACAAAGGAAAAACAACAACCGCCAAACACATAAAGGAAGCACAGGAGCCAAGTTCTTGCAGTACAGTTCTTTAATTTATAGTTTCTGACACATGTATTGACACAGGAACAGGTTAATCAGGGTCCTTAGGAGACCAGTCATCGGACTGACCATCTTGTTCATTCAGAGGAAAGAGAAAACTCTGAGAGCTGGAGATTTCATCATCCTCGCTGGCAAAAGAGGACTGAGGCGCAGGAGAAGAGAGCAAGGACCAGATTGGGGGTTGGTCCCAGCAGAACCAGATGGAGCCACAACATTCACTAACATAGAACACATCTCCTCCCCCATGCACATCAACATGCCCTACCTTGTTCACATGCAGGGACTTGAAGTGAGATCATAAAGAAATCGCCCCTTCTAAAACAGACCCAGAAGCTGTACTTTGGCTGCTTCAGCTGTCAGCTGACCTTCAGATACAAGGGGAGGTATGAGAACCTGAGGTCCATGACAGATGGCTACATTGTTTTTATAGCAGGGTAAAGAGTTTGTGTGGATGTGATGTTCAAAAGAACCTTGAGATTTCTAGACTATAAGAGGGTTATATTGTCATGTTCCCCGTTGCAAGGCATATGTGCATCACAACGGGGAACATGCACATTAGGTAAGAGGAAGGGATAAGCATAATCCCTAAATCACTCAAGCACCCATATCCAGAAGGGAACCCCCAACACAATAGATAAGCCCTTCAGACCAAACTTAGCACCCATCAAGAGGCAAGGGGAACGCCTTCCCATTCCCCCCGGGGATGCATTCACACCTCCCTCAGGCACGCATGTCCACAGAGGAATGCCCAACATAATGGGGGCACCCATCAGACAGTAGTTAACACCTATCAGAAGATCGGGGAAACACCTTCAGGGGACGCACCCGGTCCGGACGAAGACAGGGAGACAAAGGAGATCGCCGGGATCGCCCATCAGCTGACGCATCACGGTCTCAAGCACCCATCTGGTCCTGGCCCGAGGGTAGAGAAGCACAACATCTGCCAGCAAAGTATAAACAGAGCACCCTGTCACCACAGAAGGATTCCCGTCTTTCTCTTTGCACGCACACCGTTCAAATAAAACCAGAAATCCTTAGGCCTCCTAAGTGAGTCTGAGTCTTATTCAGAGCGTGGCTGCCCTGACATATATTCAACTTCAGTCATAAACATAGAAGGGTATTTCACCAAATGCGGAAAAAATAGAGGAGAGCTCTCCTAACTGTGTATGTATATGTGAGTGTAGATGATATAGATATAGATATAATTAGTATGAAGCTCATCATCTTTTAAATATGGGTCCTACAGGGGTCACCAAAATCCAGAATTAAATACTTTAAATTAGAAACAAACAAATCTCCAGATCTTATAAAATGTCAATATTGTTGCATGTTCAAATGCCAAAATCTCACAAGAATTTGAGGGAGAAAAGTTGAAATCTTCCCATAAAACAGAACAAAACAAAACACTGAGAATGCAGTGAGTTTGTGAGAGTTGGGGCAAGAATCTCACAAGATTTTAAGATGAAACCATTAAAATCTTTGAATTTGATAATCTTGCAATGGTTTGACCAGTGTTTATGCCTATGCCACCACACAGCTCTGCTTCTCTCCCCTATAGGCTCAGCCAGGTATTAAGTATGTCAAAAGAAAGCTCCCATGCCAAACCCAAGAACGGTCGACTTCCTGGATCCCCGTCTGAAGACCAGGCTCCGATCTAGGGGAAGACATGGACTCAACTAAAAGGCAGTGTAATGGCAGACCGATCTCCTTTGCTTTTGCTTTGGGATAAAGACAACTGTTTTGGATAGGGAGATGAGCAGGATGAAGGTCCTGGCTAGGAAGGAAGAGACTGAGTTGTTTTGTTTTTCCTTTGCCATCGTTGCAGCTTTGCCAGCCTTTGTATCATCGCAGATTCCCTCTTGTTCTGCTGCAGCAAAAGGAATTGTGCTCTTTCCTTTCTTTGCATTGGAAGCTTATTTGGTGGCTGAAAAACACATGGGATAGAAGCTGAGTCTCTATATAACATTCCCAGAAACATCGTATCCTTTTTACACGCTTTTTAATATATTTATGCTTTTTAAAAAATGTTATTTTAATGTTTTTTATGTGTACATTTTAGCATTTCTGTAAAATCCCATGACATTTTTAATTACAGTAGCTCCCAGTCTTCATTAGTTATCTTTCATATTACAGGTAGTCCTTGTTTAATGACCACAACTGAGACCAGAATTTTGGTTGTTAAGCAAAGCGGTCATTGAGCAAATCTGACCTGATTTTATGATCTTTTTTCCAGTGGCCATTAAGTGAATCAGACAGTTCCCCATTGATTTTGCTTGCCAGAAGCCAGCTGGGAAGGTCAAAAATGGCAATCACATGACCATGGGGTACTGCAATGGTCATAAATGTGAACCATTGCCAAGCACCCAAATCGTGATCGCATAACCGTGTGGATGCTGCAATGGTCGTAAATGTAAGCAGCAGTTGTAAGTCAGCACTGTCGTAAGTCTGAACTGTCACTAAACAAATTGTCATTAAGTGAGAACTACCTGTATGATAAATTCCACTCCTTTGTTTTTTTTAAAAAAGTTTAATCTGAAGGCAAAAGTCTGAATTTGGAACTGATTTTGATCAGATGGTTTTCTGAACAAGGTTTCTGTCTCCCAGTGTTTTCCTTAGTTGCTTTGTACCCCTGAAGTTTCTGTGTTGAGTAAACCACCTGATTTTTGCCAAGACAACTCCCATCTATACCAGAAGAACATCCACAACTAAAGCTTTTAAGCTTCTGTTTCTCCAAAACAAAAATTAGCATAGAATTGAAATGCATAATTAGCATAGCATATAGAAGTCTTCACTATCCTGGGGTCCTCTACAGATGTTTGAGGCTAGAAGCATCTGCAACACGCACCATGACAACACTGGTGTGATGATGTCATTGCACAAATTTAATTTAATTTAATTGCCCTCCCTTACCTCTTTCCTTCCAGTGCTAGAAGTCTGCTTTCTGGTTAAGCACCTGCCTATCTTCCCAGGATCTCTGGGACCCAGACAAATTACAATATATCCCCAGCTATATGTGATTGGCAAATATATGTGAATGTTGCTGCAGCTATTTTTTTCATTACAAAGATACTTTTCTTACTAGCACACAGAGATGAAGAAATCAGCTTTGTTCTCACAGATGGTGCCTGTAGTGGCACTCCTCCTTGTAAAAGCAGAGCCCATTTATTTAGGTTCCTTCTGACATTCATTTTTTTCCTAAAGAACTGCAACACTGACTTCCTTTTGCTCTATGTGCAAATCCTCCTCCTCCTCCTCTTCTTTGTCTCTCTCTCTAGTTGGACCAGGAAGATGAAAACACATTTAGCAGATCCTGAACCAAGCCCAGAGTACTCTGAAGCTCTATAAAAGTCTAATGAACTGCTAACAAAATTCCAAATAAAACCTGTGTGTTTTTCTAATTACATTATAATAGCAAGTTTGTTTGTTTGTTTGTTTGTTTTTAATGGGGCTGACAGGGACTGGCTGTTCCTTCCATCCAATGCTGAAGCCATTGTTAAGCAAGTTTTGGCACAGATTTCAACACAGCTTTCATTTTATACTTGCTTTGCTTAATGTGTATTGTGATGGCCAACATATGGGGCATCATTTTCTCAGTGGTTCTCTTTCATACAAGAACACAATTAGACACCCAGTGCATTTGTGCTGCATAGCACATGCACTGTTAACTGCTTGTATTTTTAAGTTAACCAGGGGACTAGTTTCTGAAAAATTGGTCATTAGCAACTATTGGTACATATGGTCTCTCAAAAGTGCCCTGGCACATCACCATTCATTCTGATGGGGTTTCAGAAAGAGAACTTTACTCCATCAGATAAAGCTGAATCATTGTTCAAAGCATCTGAGAGCCGGCCACTTCAACAGGAAGGTGTCCTAATGATGGTGTTATTATCAACTCAACTCAGCAGTAATTTTTAAGATACAGCTTTTGGAAAAAAAAAAATCTCCATAATATATTCCTATGGAGAATAATATTCTTTGTCTCTCTGTTTCTATGTCTCTGATGCTTTTTCTTTCACAGAATTTGAGTGTTTCTTCCCATTTAACAATAAAAGGGATTCACACTGACGCTCTCTTTTATTACCTGGTTGTTCATTTTCCAAGACTGGTTTTCTGATCTGGTAGCTGCAGTCATAGAAGCTGTTTTAGATCTGTTGTTGTTATAAACAGAAGCTGTTTTTATTTTAATATAAACAGAAGCATTTACATTCACTGCATTTACTTGCTTCACATTTAGGTCTTGGAGTGAATTAGAATTACCACTCAAGAATATAGAAATTTGGGGCTTCTTTTGCTCCTTCATTAGATACAGTGTTCAACTTACTTGTGACCCATGATGGTTGCACCAGAGAGAAAGCTTAATGAGGGAATTTAATACTAGCCATTCTATTATTTTTGAAACTATAATCTGCCTTGGTTATTTTATTTGCTCTGCTGAATTATGACATTTGATTTTGAAAGACAAAGGGAAAAAAATAAAATCTCAACATCCACCATTTTATTTTTGTGCATTTTCCCCATGAGTATTTATAAGTATTGTTTCTCTGATCATCTGCTGCAAATGAAGTCATTTGGTCATTGGAACAATCTGAACAAGAGAATTCAAGCCAGAGAAAACATGGTGACCATGAAGACTGATGTAGCTGTACAAATATTCATTCATTCATTCATTCATTCATTCATTCATTCATTCATCCGATTCCTATGGCCACTCATCTTGCTGTTGTGAGTCTGGATAGCTAACGTCAGATTTTTTTTAAAAACCCACAATACAAAATAAAGAACTAAATACATTAATAAAACCTGTAATGGCATCTAAGAGAAAACCCAATCAGCAATACAATAAGAGCATCTCAGGAGCTCCCACTAGTTTACTAACCCTCATGCTCAGGAACTCATCCAGATCTATAAAGATATCCTCAAGGCAAAGTTTAATGGATAAATTTGTCAACTGGGCTACTGGATAGATTTTCTCCCTTCCTTTTATGCAGGCAGCTCCTCTGCTTGCTTATGATTTGGTCCAGCTTTAAAAACACAGGTAGCTGGCCTTCCACATAGATTGCGTTTCACTACCTTTTTTCAATGGGAGTTGCATCCAAAAGATTTGAATGCCTGTCTTCATTGCCATCCTGCCCACCAAATAGTCTTCACCAGACTACCAGATCAAGATGATGATGCCAACTTATGGGAAAGCACCCTCCACCCCATGATTTCATTCCCCTTCTGAAGAGTTCATCGTATTACTAAAAGATTACAGAAATCTCCTCAAGTGGGGGATGTATTCTTTTGAGCCAGAAGTGTGGAATCTACATTTCCCCAAGCATTTATCTATGTCACACATTGACTAGTTTGCACAACATGATATATTAAAATGGGGTGGATAGTTATGATTCCGTGTGTTGTGGTGTGACCCCTCCCACTATCTTAGCAGCCTAAGCAATTATACGGATTATTTGTTCAAGCACAGAACATATTATATGAAGATAGCAATTATGGTTAGTTAACCTGGATTTTGAGTACGGTGTGAAATTCAAGCATTCTGCTTTCACAATTTGGGGTCTATAGCAAAAAGGTAACTCACAAGTCTGTCCTGTCCTCAGTCGTATGCTGTATGTAGTGCTGAACTAGAATTCATCTTCCCACATTCACTTACAGTACATTTCACTGTAAAATGGAAGAAGATATTTTCAGCAATTTTCCTTTCCTTCCTCCACCAACTGTGGCTGTTGATGGAGGAAGAGACAGGGATCTTTCTTGGCCACTGAAAGTGTCATGCAGTCTATTCCAGTCCAAGTGTCATGTTCCCCGTTGCAAGGCATATGTGCATCACAACGGGGAACATGCCTGTCAGGAAAGAGGAAGGGATAACCATTATCCTTTAAGCACACAAATGCCTAAAACAATCACCAGCACAATAGAGGCACACCTCTGCTCGGACCTAAGACCCATTCCACACGTTACCCCGGGGGACGCACCTGCACCGGACAAGAATAAGAAGACAAAGGAGGCCAGCGGAGATCACCCAAATTGCCCATCGACAAACCCATACCGCTGCAGATCGCCCATCCAGATCCAGTTTGTGGGACAATGGAGGGTGGGGGAGGACAAGGTCCGCCATGTGGGTATAAACGGGGTACCCCGCTACCATGCCTGCATTCCCGTCTTTTTCTCCGTATGCAATCTGCTTCCAATAAACTGGAAATCCTTAGACCCTCTAAGTGAATCTGTGTCTTATTGGGAGTAAGGCTACCCTGACATAAAGATGGGAATCGAAAAAAACTTTTTTCCACTAGTACCAGTCCAGATCCAATCTGTGAGGGAACCAAGCTAGTGATGGGAGAATTCATCCCACAATGAGGCGGCTACCCAGCGACCAGCAACGGAACCCACAACCCTGTGAATGGCAGACGCCCGATGCCCCAACGGCGCATGGTCCAGGAGAGCTCAGGATCGAGCTCAGAAGGAGAAGCAATGGCAAACGCCACCCGGGAAACCCAAGGCACGTGGGTCACCATCAATGAGTCGGAGGAATCCTCGCCTGGATCACCCGGAGCCTCGGGGGAACCACGGGACGTCCCGTCGCCCACGGCACTGGGAACCAAAGGAGAGCGGCGGGGCAACCGCACCAAGAAGGGCTCGCAAATGGCAGCAAGGCTGAGCGCAGTCGAGGACAAGCTGGAGGCGATGCAGCAACTGCTCCTGAGGTTAGCAGAGGCGTATGAATCCCACAGCTGGGGCATGGAGGGGCCAGGCACCAGAAGCCCGCCACCCCTTACCCCCCCCTCAGAGACACACCAGCCAGAGAGACGGAGGAGAGGTCCGGAGGACAACACAGCACCAGGCAGAGTCTGCTTCCAGGAACCTGCCAGATGGGCTGCTTCCCCCCCTCCCACCCTGATGGTGAGATGGCTGGAACGCAGCGGTGGCTGGCAGGAGGTGGTACCAACACCACCCAAAGCCCGACGGAGGGAATCCCCACGTCGAGACCAAAGAGCCCTGACTGCCCGAAGCACACCTTGACGCCCAGATGCGGCTTGGAGCCCACCAAGAGCGGCAATAAAGGACTTCGGGGTTAAGTTCAACAGGGACCCCACAAAACTCTCCTTTTTCCTCACAAGCGCGAGGAACTATATGGAGGAATGGGGTCCCTACTTCCGAACAGAAAAGAGGAAGATAAATGCCATCGCAATCAAATTAAAAGGTCGGGCGGCTGATTGGTATGTCAAGTTATGCCAGGCAGGTGCCCCAGAACTCGAGGACTGCAACGAGTTCCTCTGGGTAGTAGACCTGTACTTCAGGGACCCCCTAGAAAGGGAAAGGGCGAAAAGAGCCCTGAAAACCCTCAAACAAGGACAGCGCTCCATGGCAGATTATGCCATGGAGTTCCAAGCCCTGGCCAGGAAGGTCGAAGTATGGTCGCAGTCCACCCTCATTGAGTGGTTCAAGGAGGGTCTAAACCTGAACATACTCAGGTGGGCACTGTGCAGGAGCAACCCCAACACTCTGGTGGAGTGGATCCTGCTGGCCGGAGAGGCAGAGGACACCCAGGACACTTTCCTCCAGGCAAAAAGGGAAGCGCAGCATGCAGATTTGGTGAGAGGACCCCGAACTGCAGCAGGACCGGCGAGGTCGAGACCCCAGACCTGGAAAGAAGAAAGAGACTGACGGTTCGCCAAGGGTCAGTGCCTTCGGTGCGGGAAGGAGGACCACAAGGCAGTGGCTTGCCCAAAAGCGAAGGCGAGGGACAGCTCGTGGAAGGCACCAACCAAGCCAACCCCAGCACCCAGGAAAATGCCAGCTGCGACGGGTGAAACCGCAGTGAAGGACTTCCCTTACTCCATCGAAGAAGAGGAAAGGGACCAAGAAGAACCGCCAGGAAACCCCAGCCACCTGCCCTGAGGAGCGCCAGGGGACAGGTGGAAGAAGACAAGGGGCGCAACAACTTCGGGGTGAGTGCCAATTGTCCCACCCTGTATGTGAAAGTCACCCTAACCCACGGTGGAGAATCGGCAGAAGTTTGGGTGCTAATTGACTCCGGTTGCTCCAAGTGCCTTATGCACCCGGACCTGGCGGCCGCGTTAAACCTCCACTGCTATTCACTTCAGCACCACATTGTTTTTACACAGTTGGATGGATCAGCAGCAGGAGGGGGCCCGGTCACCCAATACACTGACAAAGTTGTGCTGCAGCTCGGCAGCCACAAGGAAAGACTACCATTTGTTGTGGCACTGGTGGACCAACCTCTAATCATCCTGGGGATCCCGTGGCTAGTACAACACAACCCACAAATAAACTGGTCAACCAGGGAAATTACGTTTTTGGATGAGTGCTATCAAGCACCCACAGGGGATTGGGTTCCCCGTGCTGCAATGGGGAGGGTGGCGGCTACATCGATGCATCTGGAGGCAGCAACCCTGGAAGGCCTGCCAGCCAAATATGCAGAGTTTGCCAATGTGTTTGGCGAAAAGGAGGCTGACAAACTCCCACCCCATAGAAAAACAGACTGTGCTATAGAACTGGTCCCTAACACACCCTTACCAAAGCCCAAAATTTATGCGATGACCCAGAAGGAGCTGGCAGCATTAAGGGAGTTTGTAGACAAAAATTTAGCGTGGGGCTTTATTGAGCCCACAAACTCACCAGTTGGAGCCCCAGTCCTCTTTCGGGAAAAAAAGGACGGGTCACTGAGGCTCTGTACGGACTACCATGGTTTGAATGCCGCGTCCATCTCAAATAAATACCCCTTACCCCTAATCAAGGACATTCTCGCACACCTGGCAAAGGGCAAGATATTCTCAAAACTGGACCTGAGGGAAGCCTACTGAAACCAGCCACCCCGTCAAAATGGCACAACGAAACCCCCCCGCCCCTGCCCATCATGATAGATGGTCAACAACATTTTGAAATCAAGGAGGTACTAGACTCCAGGAGGCTAAGGGGCACCTTACAGTACCTTGTCAAATGGAGACATTTTCCTCACCCGGAGTGGGTCCAAGTGCAAAACGTTTCAGCAAAACGGCTTGTCAAAAGCTTCCACGAAGCATACCCTGACAAACCGGCACCTTAGAATTTTCTTCGGGGGGCAGTATGTCATGTTCCCCGTTGCAAGGCACCTTACAGTACCTTGTCAAATGGAGACATTTTCCCCACCCGGAGTGGGTCCAAGTGCAAAACGTTTCAGCAAAACGGCTTGTCAAAAGCTTCCGCGAAGCATACCCTGACAAACCGGCACCTTAAAATTTTCTTGGGGGGGCAGTATGTCATGTTCCCCGTTGCAAGGCATATGTGCATCACAACAGGGAACATGCCTGTCAGGAAAGAGGAAGGGATAACCATTATCCTTTAAGCACACAAATGCCTAAAACAATCACCAGCACAATAGAGGCACACCTCTGCCCAGACCTAAGACCCATTAACAGATCGGGGGAACTTCCACACATTACCCCGGGGGACACACCTGCACCAGACAAGAAGACAAAGGAGGCCAGCGGAGATCGTCCAAATCGCCCATCGACAAACCCATACCGCTGCAGATCGCCCATCCAGATCCAGCTTGTGGGACAATGGAGGGTGGAGGAGGACAAGGTCCGCCACGCGGGTATAAATGGGGTAACCTGCTACCATGCCCGCATTCCCGTCTTTTTCTCCGTATGCAATCTGCTTCCAATAAACTGGAAATCCTTAGACCCTCTAAGTGAGTCCGTGTCTTATTGGGAGTAAGGCTACCCTGACACCAAGTCACTCTTTCACGCTGGCAGTTTATTCATATAAGCAAAGCCATAAATGTTAATGAGACCACAGTCTGGTTCAGATGTAACAGAAAATCAGGTTTTCCTCATATAAGCAAGAATTCATAAGTTTCAGGCAAGTACAGTCCCAGCTCGCACCCAGACATGAACAAGAGATGAAAGGTTTCTGCTTTGCAAACACAGTTCCATGGCTTAATCGGGCTAGTTCCCTCAGTTGAGGCATAATTTTGGTTTCTTTAGAAATGACTGTAAAGGTTTCCAAGTTATTTTCTTCAGCTCTTCAAGAGGCAGGAGATAAGATGCAGGCAGGTTGAGGGCTCATGCAAACTCATTTCTGTAACAGGAAATCATGATTATCTTTGACCTCCAAACTAGGTTTGTGTTCTTCTGTGAACTGCAAAATTACACATTGCAACTTTGATCTAATGAAAGAGAAGGGGCAATTAAATATGTTGATTTGGGCACTCATGGGAGCAGAAATAATGCACTTTCCTTCAGATGCAAAGAAATACAAAAGAAGGAACAAAACAAAAACTCTAATCTTAAACCATGAATTTGGACAAAGCATTACAGTGGCAGAAGGAGTGACCCTTCTTTTTCTAGGTAATCAGTCAGATGGAGATTAATGGATGATCAAACCAAAGGGAGAAATCCTTGCAAGTTGTCAGTAAGAAAGAAATATATCCTAACATAGATGAAAATCTTTGTTATTAAGCTGGTCCTGCTGAAATTTGAAATTAAAAAAAAAACATTGAAGTAATACATTGGAAGTCTGAGATATATAAGTATGGAAGCTTGAACAAAATAAATGTGATTTTTTTTTTTAGTTGACATCCTTACAGGTCTATTACCACTCAGTTGCTGCACTGAGTTGCTGCCAACTCCAGTTTCTAAGAAAAATAAGTAAAATTATTGATTAAGGAAAATATGTCCTTCACTTACAGACCTGAACTTGATCCATGTCTCCACCCATATACTAAATACTTGAAGATTGCAGGATTAAACCAAAGGAGCCTCACCCTTGGCATTCGCACATATAGCAGGATAGCTGAAAAGCTGAGAAGACATATTGGTGATCCAGGAGATTGGGCATGTACATCTGCATAAATGTAATTGTTCCTTCTCAAATGCTCAACTCCCCAAGAGGAAAATTAGAAGAAAGGTTGGAAGAAGTATGTTTAATGTATAAGTGAAGGTCCAGGTAGGAGGCTGCTCTCAAAAAGCTAAGCACAGTCAGGCATTGGTAGAAGATCACCAAGATTGTAGGCAAGACTGGGAAGAAAGCAATGACAAACTACTTCAGCATCGTTGCCATAAACCTCCATGTGACATGTCAGTAAATTCCTGAGGATTTGAGCTCATCTTGAAGGAGATTTTACCTTAATATGTGGGGATGAACAGCTGAACAGGGCTCAGGTCTCCTTGTTTCTCAGATCACCCTGCAATTCCAGATAGAACCTTTTATACAAGTCAGATGTATTTACAGTAGCCGTGAAGACATTTGCAGGAAGAACGAGGAGTATGGATACACATGAAGTTGAAAGCTGTCATGCTGATGGCTGAATAGGCATCAACTGGATATGCATTCATTAGATGCATCCTCCGTAGCATAGCATGGAACATCATGCTATGGTTGTTACATGTGTAATAGCCAACACAGCAAGGTCAATGCCATTGTCTACCTCACAAACACCAAGTAGGCCCAACCTTCTCATCATGCCTCCCCTCAACTGAACCTCTTCAGTTACTGGGGTAGATTAACAGTTTGGTATTTGCCTCAGTTTGGGGACTTGGGGAAAGAGAAACCATGTTAACAGTGCAGCATAGTTCACTCTGCTCTACAAGCCAGCAGCAGGGCCAGCAAAGGAGGGGAGCAGTGGAATATAGTTCAGGATCTCATATATGGAATGTCCTTCATCTACCTTGAGTTTTATATATAAAATTATATACAGATATACTTTTCAAGGCAATAATATCAATCAGTTAAAATATCACCCAAGGTAACTTCATTATCTTTCCTAAGGCAGGAAACTCACTGGTTGACTTTGGTTCTCTTGCTATTTCTCAGTTCATCCTATCTTGCAGGGTTTCTTCTGCGTGTGGGAGAAAAGCACACTAACTCTCAACTGAAAAAAATAACTAAGCAAAGATTTATCTTACATGGATGTTAGTCTGTTCTTCTGTTCTTCTTAGTTTCCAAAAGGGAAACTGTGGACAAAGAGTGAGGTCAGAGGTTGTGGTCAGTTGCAAGCTTCTATCTCCTCATTATCCTCCATATTTGTTCACATGTCCAAGGGTCATTTGGCATATCTGATGAGCATGAGTAATGGCTCTGGCATATAAGGTCCTGGGGAGAACATTTTATAGGATGATGACTGCTGTTACCCTTGGAAGTACAGGAAATATTGCAAGGAGTTAAATTATTACACTCTTTAGAAAAGCAGGCAACCCACCATTACACTGCAGTGAGATTCAGGAGGTAAATTATATATTGTTGAAGGTCATAAATGGACAAATAAATCTCTGCCTTAGATGGAAATATTTCTCACCTTGCTAAGTGAAATTGAAAGGCCAAATTAATATTAATAATAAGTAATAAGGGAAACTGTGACCCAAAGGGACACTTTTTGATTTGTGCACAATTGTTAGGTTGAATGGCACAATGCTGCAGGCATTCTGAAACACACAAATCCCTCTGGGTGTGTTTTTAAATGATTTCTGTATGCTGTAGGGTTTAATGCTTTTATGTCTGCATCCCAGTTATATACAGCTTATAAATCTGAATCACACCATAACATTTTCTGTATTTTTAAAGTTCTTATTCTGGTCTTTGTTGAATGTTTGATCTCCCTTGATAAAATTGCGGAAGCTCTTAAATCGGGTCTTTTATATGCAAAGAAGGTGCTTGCTCCAAGAACACAGCCTAGTTGAAAACCCAATAAATATCTCAAAATGGAATTTTTCTTTTCCTGTGCTTATTAGTTTTCTCTGCTTCGCATTTTCCTTGTTAGAAGTAATAGTCAGTAAAATTCATTTTACTGAATATCTGTGAGTTTCTGAGTGCTGCTTTGATTTTTCTTTCAACATGAGATTGACAAAACAGTAGAATAATACAATTGCTGCCTTTGTCACCCATTAAAGAAACCTTAAATTTCAATCTTATGGACACTTAGTACGTGAACCCAATTGAAATATTCCAAATCAATGTAAATAAGATCAATTACTGGTTAATCATACAAGGATTAGTCATGAGCAGAAATAAAGATATGAACAAAATTCATATTTGCTTTTTTTCAGATGTAATAGATTCTTAGAAAAATATCTCATTTGGGGGAGAATGAAAAGAGAAGGTATCTTTCAAGATGGTTCTTGCCACCTGTTGTTGTTGTTGTTGTTAGTTGCCGTCGAGTCATTTATGACTCATGGTGACCCTGTGTATAACGGAACAAAATGCTGTTCGGTCTTGCGCCACGTGCCTGACTGTTCCAATGTTTGCATCCATCGTTGCTGTAATGGAATCAATCCATCGCATTGAAGGTCTTCCTCTTTTCCACTGGCCCTCGACTTCACCAAACATGATGTCCTTTTCAAGCGATCGGTCTTTCCTGACGATGTGCCCAAAGCATGAGAGTTTAAACTTAGTTATCTTCGCTTCTAGGGAACATGTAGTTTTAATAAATTCTTGTGTTAAATATTAAGCAAAATTAGGGGGAAAACAAATAACTAACACAGTTTGCTGCAAGTGTATGTGTGTGTGTCTTAACTGAGGAGCAATCCTCACCTTTGAGCATCACGTGAAACACTACCCAGTAAATAATAGTGGAGTCGTGTCAGCCTTGCGAGGTAGACCAAACAGGGAACATGACCAGATGAGCTAATTCTACTTTATTGTAAGGCTACATTAACAGAATCTTGCAAGTCTGAAAGTACAATTCTCCCACCATCACCTTTACAGCCTGCTAACTCCCTCCTGAGCCTCTTGTTCCACCCACTATGCAGGCGTGGGCTATGCTGCCTCTTATCTGACCATTCCCTAGGCAGCATCTCTTTGCCCAGTCTGCCAAGGTCATTCCTACATACCATTACAAGTCAGGACAACTATTTTCCACAAAGGAAGATTATCTTGTTTTAAGACAATCCTCTACAAAAGACAATTAGAAAGAAGAAAACTAATCTGCCTCCAATTATTAGATGTATAGACAATCCTCTCACATTCAAGCTAAAATATTTGGCAGAGGAAGCAACAAAATTAGTCTTTCTTTCAGGTAAATACATTTGATATAATATTTTATTTGATTTTCATTTAAATTTGATTAGAGTGGGACAAGGGCCATTGACACCTTTGAATCCAAGCCCCCACTAAATGTAGGGATCCAAATGTGTCCCCAAGAGACGGCCATCTGGCCTCCAGTTGAAAACATGCTTTGAAGGGAAACCAACTATCTCTCTGGGTAATTGGTTTTGGCCTTGAACTGCTCTTACTGTTGGGGTGTTTGCCTTAACTTTATTGGAATCTGTCTTCCTATCACTTCAGTCCTTTATTCTATGTCAAAGAAAGGTTAAGGACAGACAAGGAAATGAAGGAGGAGCCAACAAACATCAATAAAGCACAAGAAGAAGCAAGCAAAGCAACATTTTATTGTTATGGTACTAATTCTCTTGGCTGCTGCTTCCATTTTCCAGCTAAGCGTGTAAATAAGGATAGAAGAACCATGGTGGATCTGTCCAAAACCCCTTCCACATCGGTATTCTGGGTCCCACACTGATCGCATGAATGTCTGAGGAAGGCCAGCCATGGGACAGAGAGGCATCGCACCCACAATTTACCTGAGATGCAATCCACTACACATTTAGTTGTGGTTGTTGACATTGTTCTTGCCGTTATTTATTTATTTGTTTGTTTGGTAGGGCTGCCCAACTCAAACAATGTGACTCTGGGTGGCATACAACAAAAAGGAATAATAAGCAAGAAAAATAACCATACAACATTAAAAAACAACCCAGTATTTAAAATATAAAATGGTGACGAAACTTGATAAACAACCAGCCAAATGGGGAGTCCGCTCAACTGTACCCAAATGCCTGGGGAAAAAGCCAGGTCTTAATGGCTTTTCTTAATGGCAAGAAGAATTGGGGCCCATCATATACTTGGCCAGGGGGGTGGAATCATCCCAGAGAACAGGGGCAGCCATGGAGAAGGCACCCTTCCTAGGTCTTGTAACATGGCAATATTTAAAGCCTGGAGCAGGCCTTCCCTAAGGGAGTATGTGGGGTAGGCAGATGTTCTTGGAAGAAGAAGAAGTAGAAGAAGAAGAAGAAGAAGAAGAAGAAGAAGAAGAAGAAGAAGAAGAAGAAGAAGAGGAGGAGGAGGAGGAGGAGGAGGAGGAGGAGGAGGAGGAGGAGGATGATGATTCTGAATTAAAAGGTTTTCATCTCACTTTTACAGATGAAACATGCTACTTTACATATACACACACCAGCTCTCCCCTCTAAAGTGATAGAATGCTTTTTATTATAATCAAATCAGCTTTAGACCTGCTCATACCTTCCATGTTAAGTTGTACATTTTTCAAAATGTCTCCTATGTCCTTTGTCAGCTGGTTCTGAAAAGAGCCGTTGTTTTTATTTTTGGTGTCCATGCTGCTTCTTCTTGCTGGGAAATCCTTGGGAGGTCCAGCAGCCTAAATATGTAGAATATTTAACTGTGACAAGTCACGTTGCCTGGGGTGCACCACGAAGAGGCTAGTCTACATTGCACCTCAATGTAGGCTAACACCCAACATCAGTAAAACTGAGGTCGCTTGTTTTCATTTGAACAACAGACAAGCCAACGATATACCAAGAGTGGAATTTAGAAATCAGCTGCTGAACTTCAATTGCAACTCAAAGTATTTAGGAGTGACCCTCAATCGGTCTTTAACTTATAGGGAACACCTAAGAAAAACCACGGATACAATAAAAACTAGCAACAATATTGTACATAAACTTTCTGGCACCAATTGGGGAGCAAGTGCCTCAGTTCTTAGGACATCAGTTCTTGCTTTGGTTTATTCAGTGGCTGAGTATTGCAGCCCTGTATGGTTAAACAGCACTCATATAAAAGCAGTGGACACCCAGCTTAACCACACTATCGGACTAATATCAGGAACCATTAAATCGACACCTTCCGAATGGCTACCGGTACTATCCAACATACCACCCCCACACCTTAGAAGACAACTTGCCTTAAAAAGGGAGTGGCAGAAATGTGAGGCAAATCAATTATTACCCATACACGAGGATTGCCACGATCAAATATTTAGACTCAAATTTCGGAACCTGCTGTAGAAACTTGGACAGCAATTAGTCAGAGAAGACTTTGATATTGAGACAGTGTGGCACCAGGAGTGGGCAACTTCTAACTCAGATCTGTTTAATTTAGTGTCTGATCCAGCACAACGCCCTTATGGCTTTGATCTCCCAAGGAAAAACTGGACTGCACTTAATCAGATTCGAACTAATCATGGCAGGTGTCGATATTGGAAACGTAAATGTGGGCTGGTTGATAATCCTAATTGTGACTGTGGGAACGTCCCGCAAACTTTACATCACATTGTGATGGAATGTCTGCTCAGAAGGTTCCCTGGCTCCCTGCAAGAACTACATCATCTTGAGGGTACTGCTGTCCAATGGCTAAACAATCTAGATATCCGGCCATAGGCTTAGTTACTTTAGCAACTGCTCATACATACCTTAATTTATTCATAATTTTATTCTTCATTTGTATTGCATGTTTTAAAAATAATTTATTTTCCTAATGTCCTATATTATAAAGGTAAAGGTAAAGGTTTCCCTTGACATTAAGTCCAGTCATGTCTGACTCTAGGGGGCGGTGCTCATCTCCATTTCAAAGCCGAAGAGCTGGCGTTTGTCCGTAGACAGTTCCGTGGTCACGTGGCCGGCATGACTACATGGAACATATATATTGTTTTTGTATTTTTTTATGCAACAGCACTGCATTCTGCTATGCCGTACAAAATAAATAAATAAATTATAATCTAAGATTTATGTTTCAGAGAGAACAAGAGGCTCCTGCAGCAATGTTTATAACTGGACACTAGGAAGCCAGGGGAAAATTAGGATAAACTAAACCCTTTCATACTGGGAGCTAATGGAATAAAATACAGGTAACAACCCAAGGTGTGTATTTCCTTCTCAAGAACATGACCACTTAGAACTGTGACAGAAAAAACAAATTCCCTGCCCTGCATCAATATGTAATCCCATATTTTTATTGACTGTGATTCAGAGTTGGGATCTATTGTTTTGAGTTCCACTTATGGGATATTTCTGCAAACTAAACAGGACAAACAAATTAACTGTTTCTCCATCTACCTCAATACCTTGCTACCTTCAGAAGACTGAGTGAATCCATACATGGTAGTGTAGGAAAGGGAAACCAGCAATAATTGTCTGCTTTCTATGATCATTCACTGAATTTCAGTCTAGCTCTTCTGTTGACAAAAGTATAGCTAGTATATATTATTTATGATTTCTCTACAGACATATCTCAAGTTTAACACATGTCCCTGCTTATACTTCAGAATTCGGCACTGCAAATCAGCCCATGATAAAGAGGTTAATGGGCATGGACTTTAACAGGGAAAGTGAATAAATTTACTTCAATCATGAATACTTAGTAGAAGGATAAAATAATGTTTAGTTATACATTTGTACCGAACTTCAAGAAGCCCTCTAAATTTGGATGCCTCTATGCAATCTCAGAATAAAGTACTCCTAATAGTCATTGTTCTATACTGTATATAGAGCATTAATATCCAAGCCATGCCTAATATTTCCCATTATCCTGCCTCCCAAGACTTTTCCTTAACATTTTAAACATTAAGTGTTGTCTTAAGGCCACATTTGTTTCAGTTGGTCTTTCACATTCCAGGTCATGTGTGCAGCTTCATAAGGGTTGTCTTATCCAGCCATGGTTCAGAATTCTCTCTTCCATGTATTTGGAAATCCATGTATTTGTTAGACTGCAGCAATAATTAGGAAATTCATTTTCATTTAAAATGACAAGCTCTTGAAAAAAAAAATACTCTGGAATCTGATTATAGCCTGAGATGGATTTTCTGAATCAAAGGAGAAAGCAAGGGCTTTAGTGGGTCCAATGGTGAAACCAAGCCCCCTACCTGTTCTCTTGTAGTGCTGAGCTTCAAAACAGAGAAAGATAAAGCAATTTGTATGGGCCCTATTGAGCTCCAAAGCATTGAGCCTGTACTTTGACTGAGAAAACTTGTGCACATATAAACCTAATTCCTTTGGAGAAATGAAATAGCTGGAGAGTTGAGCAGATTTTGGCACATTTAAGATAACGTCATCACAATGATATTTCCCAGTGGAGTAGTTCTCAATGAGACGATAATGAATACAATTCATAATGCAAGTTAAAATGTTATATATTAAATGTAAATGTTAACAAAACAGCAAGTTTGCAACCCAACCCAAGTGGCCCAAGCACCTCTTTATATATATAATTGTTATATTTTAAGCAAACAGAGGGAAAAAATACAAATACAAACAAAAATGCGAGCACATACAAGAACATAAATAATAGATAATAAGATAAAAAAACCAATTATAAGCAATAAAATAAAGTCAGCCAACGAACCTAAAATTTCTTATAATACATTATAAACTTTATCAAAAGCTTATAATACTATAAAGCATTTTACATCCATTTTATAAACAATTAGAAAATGTCTCAATCAAATTTTAAATCAACAATCCTAATTATGAATGGCTTGGAAGAATAAGAGCTTTTTAACTATGCACCATTGTGAATGAATGTGTTCTAGGGAGAAGGGGGCAAAATAATCTGACAGAAGACATGAATGGATGGGGGGGGGGGACAAGTTAAGAGAGTAAAGAATAAGTGATTGGGCAACTCATAAACCGAAGAATGAATGAGAATGATAAGTATATATTTGGTGATTATCTGCTTAGAAAAAAGTCTGTCCCAAATATGTGTTTTAAGCATGAGTCTATTTATATACACACAATGCAAAGAACAACTATAAAACAAAAGTATGATGGATTTGATTGTTTATGATGATAGACTGAGGAAATTAATGAAGGATAAAAGGGTGATGAGAAGTTCTGAATGTAGGAGAGACCATTTTTAGTAGTATCAAAACTAAATCTTAGGGGGGAAATGGATTAGGCAAGAAAAATAAAGGAAAAAGAAACTAGAACAAATGTGCAACTACTAATTGCAGGAACAGAAAGTACAAGTCCTGTGTAAAAAATGATTAAACATAGATTAATCTCTCAACAGAATCAATCAAAACAGACACAGTGAAAGAGGATTAGAAAGCTGCTTGAAAAAGAATGAAAAGAATTATGTTACAGAGCACCACCGAAGTATGTTGGGATATGCTAATTAGAAGTAAGGAAAAGGATGCTTTGTGGAATGATAAAGTGAAAGGGTCAGTGCATGGGGAAAATGTAGATAAGGGAATTGTTGCTCCAAAAACTGAGGTTGAAAGAAAGGTATTTTATTATGTATGTACAGAGAAAAAAAGGGCAAGGAATTGATTGTTTGATTGATTGATATTATGTGTCATCAAGTCAAGTCAGTGATCACATAGATAGATTTTCTCCATGACAAGGGCAAGGAATGGTTACATTTAAAACAGGAGGGGAAATACAGAGGCTTTGATAGAAATAATAATAATAAAATGTTTTGAAGTGGGTAAAAAGAATTAAACAAGGAACCTCCAACAATATTAATGGAATTAGAAATTAAAGTGATGGTTATGCGGGAAGTATTTTAGTATGTATAGAAGTGGTAACGACATGTTAAAGAGCAGAACTGAAATAAATACTAAAAATTTTAATGCCCCCCCCCCAAATTGTTGAAAACAAAATTACAAATTCTGTGAGAATGTTGAAAAAAAATAGGAAGGTTGCAAGTGTAGATGGTATAGTAGGAGAAATGTTAGGATATACTTGTGGTTTGCTTATTGAGTGGCTGTACGAGTTATTTGGATTTGTCTTGATTGTATTGTTTACAAAAAATGGATGGAAAAAATGCAGGATGATTCGTGTATTAATTCTGCCTTGTGTAGATCTGATTGAAAGGGTACCAAAGGTAATAGTGATCAAACTTTAGGAAGTGCACTACAGGTTTACACTGTGCAGCTATGTGTAGACCAGATTCTTGCTGTTCAGCAGGTCACTGAGAGATCTATGAATGTGTGATAAAAAGCTTATTGTGCATTTGTACAATGAAGTGAAGGGACTTGAATTATGGATTGTTTTTCACAAATATGGAGTTGGGGGTTGATTGCTGAATGATGTAAGAGCAATATATGATGGAAGTAAATCACATGTAAGAATAAATGGAATAGAATGCTTAGTGGATGTTTCCATTATTGAGAAGGGAGTAAAACAAGGCTGTGTGATGTCTCCCTGTTAAAAGTATGTAAGATGTTTGTAGTGATATTAAAGGTAAGTTGGTGGAGATCTGATTGTACATGTACTTTTGTAGGCAGACAATGCTGTCTTATTGGCTGAGAATTCAAAAGATTCTTAATAAATGTTAACTAGATTGAATGATGCCACAAGGGGTATGGACCTGCAAATTAATATATCAGAGATTAAGATAGTTTTCATTTGACAGGAAAAAATGGATTGAATAATTGCAAGTTATTCATTAGTGGTAGAAAACAAAAGCAAATAGATCAATTGGTACATCTTGGCAAAAACCGAAGGTGGGAAAATTGATAGAGAAATTTAAGATAAGCAAATACGGTTTGTTCTGAGGAATGAATGGTTTCAAAAGAAGTTAAATTGTATTAAAAGGGTGCTTCTGCCCACTTTATCATACGGAAGTCAGAGTTAGGTGTGTCAGCCAAAACACAATGTATGTTGAATACAGTGGAAATGGAGTACTTAAGAAGCATGTATGGTAAAACAAGAAAAGATACAGTCAAGAATCAATGGGCACTGAATGAATGTGGATTGAATATATAAGTGAGTGATTAGTCCAGAGAAGAACATGGTTTGGTCATAAAGAGAGAACGAAGGAAGATCAATTCGCAAAACAAATATATGAAGGGAGACTGAATTAATCTAGAGCAGTGTTTCTCAACCTGAGCAACTTTAAGTTGAGTTGACTCACTGGGGAATGAATGCTGGCTGGGCAATGCTGGCTGGGCAATGCTGGGAGTTGAAGTCCACCCATCTTAAAGTTTCTCAGGCTGAGAAACATTGTTCTAGACAAAGGGGAAGACCAAGGAAATTGTGCTTGGATGGAGTTGATGAGATCCTCCAAAAGAGAGAGATGAAAAGTTTAAAGAACTAAAGGCAATGTAGGAATCAGTATGGATGTGTTGGAATCAAGGATACTGTAGTTTGGAAGTAAACGGAATGGTATGGCAAGATAGAGTAAATGGTGGTGTTGTAAACTGGATTTAGCTACAGTTCCTTTTCTTTGTCGTACCTTATTCCATAATTTCTCCAGTTTACTACTTCATACTCATCTTCTGCACTTTGCATCACATTACCTACCCTGAAAGAGAATACAACAATGGGTTTGTAGATATTCATGTCTTCATAAATCTACTTCCTTATCAACAGTGTCCCAGGACTTTTCAGTATACTTGAGTGGTCAGAATTCAAATCTTCTCCCATCTGCTGATAATCCTGAAATCCTAAAATTGCTCAATCTATTCTTCCTCTGCTTCCCAGTATTTATAAAGAACCTTACTTCCAGTATCAAAACCCTGTGCTGTTCTTTTTCTCTTGGCAGAGAAACTGCCAAAATAGTTGCAACTGGCTCAGTTAGGCATAAACAGGTACCTTCTTACTGAAGCTTTCTGCATTGTTTTCAATGTTCTGTTTGTACCTAAAGAAAAGTTAAAAACCTATTCTGGGAATTAAAAATAGTGTTTTGAGTTTTCAGTCCAACTGTTCACCTCTTAACATATAAATGCAGAAGCTAACAACAACCTCAAATACCCTTCAAGTATTTTATTGTTCCTGTAACCACATAGAAACAAAAGTGTACTGCATGAATTTTCTTTCAAGCATCCTCTTCATTTTTAATGCAAATTGAAGCCACTTCATTTTTCAACTGTTTATGTTTTAACAGCTTAACCTGAAGACTTAATGCTACACATTAGAAAATGGAAATCACCCCTGTCCTACTTTTGAGGTCAAGAAGAATTATGTCCAGTTTCAGCTGGTTTAGTTTCTGTTAGTTATTGACTTTCTTTAGTGTTTAATCCCAGTGGTGTTTTTCTGATCCCTAAATACTACTGTAGGATAATGTGTGTCAAGTCTATATCCAATTTTAGACTCACTGAAGTTCAGGAGGGTACCAGTTCTCAGCAGGGATTAGCAGGCAAAGTAGATCTACACTGTTTTAACTGTTTAACTTTTGAAGACAGGTTTCTAATCTGGCAAACTTTGTACTAATTTTTAAAGCAATGACCTGGAAAAAAAAAATAATCAGACCTGGGGATGGATGGGGTTTCTCTTACTTTCTAAAATGTGCTAGTTGGTTTTCTTTCTTTCATCATAACTCCTTGATCTATACAAATGTGAGGCCTGAGATTGTGATCTCTAACCTCACTTAGAACACTTTTTCTTTCTATAGAAAGAACAGTGTAAGACATTTCTGAAGATATTTCTAGTTTGCTACCTAATTCTTCTTTGGTTTATGTTGGGAGATTTGAATTCAGCAGGAACCTGAATTAGAGGATGTGCTCCTGAGAATATGCAGAGTGCTAAAATAGTACTGCATACTTAAGTAGCAACAGGTCCCACTGAAAAAGAAACTTACTCATAAAATTGTTGTCTTGGATATCGAGTATAGTTTTAGCCCAGCTATTGGTGAATAGTAAGGCATATTCATTCCATCTGAAGTAAAAAGAAGGCTTATTAAGAATTGCATAGCTTAGAAAAATTTCACTTCTATCAAAATTATATCATGAAGAGAAAAAAAAGACAGGAGAGGGAGGAAAAAAAAGAAGAAGTTCCCTGTCTCATTTTAATAATAGTAGGCCAAGTAAGAGACAGTTACAGGAACAGTGTGAAAAGAGCCTTCCCCTGAAGTTTGCACCACTTGTCCTAAATAAATAAATAAATAAATATTTATTTATTTACTTTGCTTGTAAGCTGCAAGAGCCAGCATGATGTAGTGATTCAGATGCTGAATTAAGATCAGGGAGACCCAGGTTCTAGTCCTTCCTTAGGCACAGAAGCCAGCTGGGTGACCTTGAGCCACTCAGCCTCTCTCAACCCAAATCTGCATCAGTCTCTGTGACAAGCTGACTGAAAAACAAAACCCCATAACATGCTTTGATAGCTTTATTGTCAGAACCAGGTGACCCCAGCACAAAAGCCAGCAGGCCCTGCAACTATGCAGGACAAATTCTAAGAAGAACCATATCACATTCTCCACAACCTTTCCTAAAAAAGAAAGGCTGAAGACACATTGAGTGAAAGTTTCTTGAAGAGGGGCACAGCACATTCTCCTTCACTTCTTGTTAAAAGAAGTGTTGCTTACTGCACAAATTGAACCCTTAAACCAGCATGAGGTGCAGGGATCCAACTAAGGAATAATGGAACCAACACTACAAAGATATTTGACCACTTCCTCAGGCTCGCAGACTCAAAATTATTCTTTATCAGTCCACATGACCAGGCTCCTCTCATCCCGTTTGTACTGTCTAGCTACAGTCCAGCTCCTCTCAAATCTGATCCTGAGAGAATTCTTCACAGCCACCTTTCAGATGGTCTTGGCAAACCTCCTTCCTCAGAAGGGAAGGGGTCACTTTAAGGGTGGCGAAATATCTCCTTTTTGCACACTTGAACTGTCATATGTAAGGCTGAAATGTGAGTTCATGTCAGTGTCTACTTCAACTCAAGACAAGTCTTCCTCCAATGTTATGTTGTGATATAATCATGCAAATAGCACCACCTATGAACGTGCATCAGATATTATGACACAGCTGACACAATTTATGTAATCATGCCATTTTTGCAACAACACTATGATGCATGATGCAATGACATGCATGATACATGATGTCATTTTGATGTCCCTGTGGCTTTAATACATATCTCAGAATTGCTCACAAGTGCTCAGTTTTCTATTTTAAGCTAGCAAGTCTATGAAGAACATCTGCCACAAATGTTCAGTAATGTTTTGAAAAATTCACTATCTTGTTAATTAGGCACAGAGTTTTCTGCAGAAAACCTGGGTGTGGAAGACTAAACAGGGATAAAGCACAGGATTAAATATTAATTGTATCAGCTTGGCATATCCTGGCGAAAACTGCTGTTGCATACATATTTTAATTCAAAACTCTTAAACAAGAGTTATATATTAAGTGTATCATGCACTATACTACATGATTTTTTTAAAACAAAATGTGCTCACATTAACTACTAGCAGATCTCATTATCTCAGACATACTATTTTCTGCAAAGTATGGCAGTATATAAATCACACAAGTTTCCTGCAAAACTACCAAAAATTGGTGTGTGAAAATCAATGAAGTTCATTTACATGACCTTGGCTATCAAAGCAGATGCCCAGGGATTCATACCAAAAATAATTTTGAACTGCCCATCAGTTCTATTCATGTATATCGACATTGGAATGCTGACCTTTGACATACTGTGTGACAGTAAATCAAACTGATTGCCATAGAATTTATTTTCAGGTGTTGTATTTAAAAACAATGTGTTGGGAACATGGAGTACAATATGCACAAACCACTATAGTTTGGTCATGCACAGAAGTAAACCAAACTATTCTGCATGCAGAATAAAAGACCTGTGGAACTCCAGTGGGGTATAACATCTATAAATGGGCATAAGTACTGGAGAACAACAGTTGCTAAGGGGCAGAGCCCTATACAAAGTTTCAATTTTAATTCCTGGAATGTCCAGCTGTATTAGGTAACAAGTGATGTGAAATATTCTCAGAGATTGCCAAGTGGCCACTGTCCCTAAAGAGACAATGTTGGGAGCAGAAAATGTGGGTTTTGTACAGACAACAGTATTTTTAAAAAAATATTGTTATATATTTGTATACTATTGTATACTATTTGTATACTATAGAGAGCCAGTTTCCACTGGTCAGTGGTCTAGTGGTTAAGGCTCCAGGCTAGAAACCAGGAGACTGTGAATTCTAGTCCTGCCATAGTCATGAAAGCTGTCTGGGTGACTTTGAGCCAGTCCCTCTCTCTCAGCCCACGATGTCAGGCTTGGGCAGCAAGCCAGTTGGTCAATTCCTGTCGCAACCACTGGATCAACATCTGGATGATCCAAAAAGTGGACCTTGCACCCATGGAAAAAATCCTAGGAATAATAATAATAATAATAATAATAATAATAATAATAATAATAATAATTACAAAACAAGGTGAAATAAATTCTGGCCAATGAGTGTATATGTGCACTAAGTGTTGATTACAATAAATGGTAACACCTAGGTAACCTTGGCTGGTCTCAAACAAGTTAAGCAAGATTCAACCTGGTTAGTACTTAGATGGGAGACTACCAACAAATCTAAGGCTCAATGGAGAAGCTGCAGAAACTAATCACCCCAGAACCCAAACTTACCTCGATCCTCACTAAGGGTAAAGTGAACATCTCAGCTGGCGCATTTTCACAATATCTATGTTTTCTGCTTCTCCATCGCTAGAGCTACTTTGCCATGTATTCTAGGACATGATTATTTCTTTTAAAAAAGTACAATGACTAAGGAAGCCACACACATAAAGACAGAAGCATACAGATTTGTCAGGACAGACAGATGGACTGGTGAGCAGCTACGAGCTGTGGGAATTGATTTGCCTCACCCTGACAAGAAGATTTGCTAGCATTGCTGTGTGTGAAATGAACTGAAATAGTTTTATATCATGACACCAAGAGAACAGAAATGTCAGCTTTCATCAAGTCCTGCAGGAAGGATTTGTTGGGTCCTTTTGGGTGGCCTAATTCTCCAAGTTCCCTGCTGATGCAAGTTCCTATTTATTAAAGACAAAGCAAAGGGCTTCTGAAAATACTGAGTAACTTTTCAGGAATTTAAAGATATGCTTTTCTGAGAACAGTTTCCATTAAGCTTGCAGGCCATATAAGATTAAACTCATATTAGCAGAAAATGAGAGCATGTTAATTGAAATGGGTGCTATCTCATGCTCCAGGAACAGACAGTTCCAAACTTGGAATTTGTTTCCAAGTTCAGCAGTAACTCCTCTTGTAATTCTAATGAATCATTAGATTGGCTATAATTTCTGGTGCTGTCCATCCCTAGGGATGTATGTGTGTGTGTCTGTGTGTGTAATAAATTAATCCATTAAACCTACTGATTAAAATCAATATTCCAGTATCTCAGAACATATGAAATTATTATTGGGCTAAGTCATGTTGATAATGGTTCCTTGAGCAGTCAATAATGTCAGACTGTAAAATTATTGTCTGTGAATTTCTGTGCAGGAGCAGCCCCAAGATACTAAAAAATAAAGGATCAAATCCTTATCTTATATGAAAGTGCTATTTGCCATTTTTGAACACTGTGCCTGGCAAGCATCTGCACTCTCTTCTGAAATTAATTATATTATTCTCAGGGAAACACGGCAGACAGCATATTAGTGGGTACTAGTTTGTGTCTTTTAAGATGTTGTGGAAACCTGTCAACTTCCCTCACTCACCAACATAATGTGTGCAAAGTAAGGTTTCCCCCCAAAGACCCACCATGATCATGGCTTGCCTTTCTTCCCTTTTCCATATGCTTCCAAGAGACTGCTTTTGCCTTTCAGCAGCAGAGCTGAATTTTAATGATAAAAAATTCTGGCCACAGGCCAGCACATTTGGATAATGGGATTAGTTGCATAAATGCTCTTCTGTGAATATTGCAGGACTAGCTTTACTATCTCTGGCAAGCATGGACACAGTCTTGGGATCTTAGCAAGAAAACACAGCATTCTGGCCGCATCTGCTGGAATTGCTCTGTAGAAAGCTTAAGGCAGTCATGGTAAGAGGAAAAGACAGAATAAGGTGATGATCATGGTCATGTTCAACTCATGGTCATGTTCAACTCTTATCTACCAGACCCTGAGCCAGCAGAAAACTATACCAGTTTAAAATGTTGCTGCGGATACTGGTGATCCCTATCCTGCTATCGGCATGGTGCAGGGCACATTCCGAGAAAGGATTGGTGGATCATGGGATAGAGCTAGGCTGGGCAGGGAGTACCTTTTATGTGTGAATGCAGTTGGTTGGTATAGCTGCTTGTCAAAACTTGCCCTGCTTTGGTGTTTTGTCTCCCGGTGTTGATGTGTGTGTGGGGGGGTATTTATTCAGTATCCCACCACCATCAGAATCAGTTCTTAGTGGCTTTCATAATACAGACAAGATTAAAGGATCCACAATAAAATGTAAATAAAAACAGTAAAAACAAAATAAGCTTCCCCTCCAACCCAAATAATATAATGATATAGCAAATAAAAAGACTATGGAATAGCTCAGACTTCAGCATCTCACTGAATTGGGAGACTATGCCGAAGAGTAGGTGCTGCTACTGAAAAACAGTGCCTTCTGGACTCTGCTATCTTTATTTCCCAAAAGTAGGGGACTAAGAATTGTTTTTCCAGGGATGCCCTAATACATTGGATTAATTCTGATTGGAGTAATCTGGCTAGTAGGGTTCTCTGGGCATTGTTTAATACTATTCAAATACACTCTTCCAGAATAGAAGTTTTCTGAAGTAGCACTAGAAGCACTTAACTACTGAAAACACCTTCACCAAACCATTGCTATGGACATGGGTTTAGCATTCTTCTAAAAGGGCACTAAACCTGTGTCCCAAAGCAGCCTCAAGAACAACGGGCAGATACAAGAAGAGTTGAGCTATGAAGCAGCAAAGCAAGAGTTGGATCTCACTCTCTCCCATTTCACCATACAGCTTCCCCAGCTGCCGTGTTATTCAGCTACTGTTCTGTATGGTCTTTGAGCTAGGAATTGGTTTGGAGACCTGGAAGATGCAAAGGTAAAAGCTGGTTTCAAAGAACCAGAATCTCCTGTTGGCCAAAGAATAGGCTTGGAAGACAGTATCCAGGGGTTGGAGGAAGGAGGGGGACATTACCTCAAAAGTCTAAAATGTCCACAACCTGCTGTCCTGATCCTACCCTTTAGATTCCTTCACTGCAACACAAACTGACTGGTCACCAAAGCACATCAAATTGCACCCATGCCAGAACTGCCACAGCTTGTTGCCTGCATAAAGCGGAAAACACACAGGAAAGGCCGAGGACATTAAGCTGCTTTAAGTATGGTTTGGGGATGAGATTATGGCAATATCAAGGCAGAAAAAAGAGGTTGTTGGGGCATGTTCGTGTTCTGGCTAAGTAAATGTGGGGAAGGCCTTAAGATATGGTCAAGGAAACACCTAGAGAAGAATAGAAGAAGGCAGTGCAGCAAACCACATTTTAGTCTAGTGTGCTGGAAAACCCAGTATATATAGTTAATTTATGATTCAGTCTGTTGTGTAAACCCCAACAATTAGGATTAACTAAGTAAACTATAGTTCATGTGGCCCTTATATTAAAGGGTATTACTGAGGAAGGCCACATCAACAAAAGGAAAATAACAGCTGTTACAATCTGGTCTATATTTTGGACGCATTATATGAAGACCTAGCTCTCTTGAGAAATCTATAATGCTGGAAAGAGTGGAAAGAAAGTGAAGAAGAGGACAACCAGCAACAAGGTAGATGGACTGAATTACAGCAGTAATTGGAGCACTGCTAGAAGACCTGAAGGGTCAGATTGGGGATAAATCAACCTGAAGCAGTTCTATCTATGTAATTGCTTAGAGTCAAAATCAACTGGATGGCATGTAATCTATCAATCAAAATCTTTCCTTAGATAAGCATGTGTAAAGAAATGTAATGCTGACCCACAACAAATGCAAAAGCTGGTAAAGGGGGAAGGAAGGAACAAACCATTAAGGAGGGACTTGGACAAGTTATTTCACAATTAATAGATCGATGCAAGGGTGAGAAAGAAACTCAAAATACCCCAATTTGATTTTGTGTAGTATAAAAGGGGACCAAGATAAACTTAGACAGGCTTTCAGATTCTGTTATTATACACTACAACAATGAAGTAGTATTCCTGGAATCCCAACAGTGTCTGTTTCTTAACCTGGCTTCCCTCAAAGGGCTGACAACATGATGGTTTGGATCTCAGGGAACTGGTTGGATGAGATTAGATCTGCTAAACAGAATTCTCCATGCAACAGCAGGCAAGATGGAGATGTCTCATGAAATGGTGACACTGACTGACCACAAGTATGAGTCCATATTCAGGCCAACAATAGAGTGATGAAGCAGACTTGTATCCAACAGCTCTGTTTACAGTTACCTGAAGCCTATTATATAATGGTGGGTGGGATATTTCTCCTATAGGCCATTGTGACATGATTTATGAAATTCCCTGTGAACAAAGTCTCTCATCATCACTTTGCATTGGATACCACATGGACAGAGTCTATTGAGAAGACTAGAGAAATCTGTCTTGAGGGGTTACCTAGGAAATTCTTGATCTTGCTGAATCTAAAGAAGTGATTGGATTCTGTGTAGTAAGACCACTGTTATGTGTGGACTTAACCCATGCCTTGTCCATTAAAGAGGCAAAGCAGGGTCAGTGACTGATGCAGAAAATGAACAATGCCTCTATGAAGGAGGGAATAGTGCTTCCTACCCTGAAAGAGACAGTAGTGTGCCCCTTGTGAAGAGGCCATCTCTCAATCCACCACTGGGAAAAAAAAATATGTCCTGTCTGCTTCCTCTCCTTTTTGGGGGAAAGTGGTAAAGAAGATGATGGGACTTCAGTTACAGAGAGTCTTAGATCAAGTAGATTATCTACATCCTTCTTAGTCAGGATTCAGACCAGGGCATAGAACTGAAACAGCACTGTTACTCTGATTGATGTTCTTTGTTGGCATAGCTCAACCATGATATTGTTACGGATTTTCTGCAAAGGTTGAGGGTTGGAGGCTCCTAAATGGACAGATACACTCAATAGTAATGGGAAAGTAATGGTCTGACCCATGGTTCCTTAACCAGTCTCCCTTCCTGAGTTAGCCAAGGTTCTCTTGGGTGTGGTTCAGAAAAACTGCCATATTATTGTGCCTCTAGACTTCAACACAGCCTTCATCAACCATATTTTGCCCCACTCATTCTTCACTGTGATGGCCAAATCTGTGGAGTGATGGGGTCTGATTAAGGAGAAACTTCCTGCTGTAATGAACAGATCATTGACATATAAATATCATGGAGAGATATAAATGTTTATGTAAATGTCACCATGAATTCCAGAGTGTAGGAGACAGTTCAGTGCTTCAAAGATCTGTGTCTCCTAAAATCAATACACACGTGCTTCTAATGAATAATCTGATGTGGTATGAAACTTAAAAGGGATAGCTCTCCTTTCTCCTCTCTTAATGATACACATCAGCCACAAACACTTTGTCTACTACCATACTGAAAGTTCACTGCATCTACTCACAAGAGTTGAATCTTCTCTCAAGAAACTACAAAGCAAACAGTGGGAGACTGCAAATAATTTCATTCTGTATTCTGACAGTGCACTATTTCTCTTTGTGCTGATGGGAACAGTCTCTTCCTCTCTCTCTCTCAACGTTAAATAAAAAAGCTACAACCTAATATTTACGTCATCTCATTTCAAATGTGTAATATTTGTACACTAAATGGGGTGGTGTTGTGTGGCCTCTGGTTGGGGGTGTCCTTTTCTTGTTATCTTTTTCTTCCTCAAAATGGAAGTGAAATCTCATTAACACTCAGAGATCTCTAAAAGATCTATTAGTCTTCCTGCCACCACAAACCATTTTCTTATTTAGAAGTTATTTTGTTTTCCTCCTTTATTTTTCCGTACAGTATCTCTGAGTAAGTGAAATGTCAGGTTGATATAGACTGGCACAGTCGTTTAGTTAACAATCAAACAAAGAAATCAATTAACTTGTATTAAGTAGATTAAAATGGGGGGTTATAAACAAGTTTACATAATAATACAAAGTATCTATAGACTGTTGATACTTGACTTCTTGGTACTAATTACAGTATATTCATACCCTGTCTCTCTGACAGATGGACTTATTCCTAGGCTAAGCCTCTGAGCTTCCCTCAGATTTGTTGTTCTACTCACACCTCCCTATATCAATTGCAGCTAAAACCGACTCAGTTCAAAAGGTTCAGCTGAATGTGACTCCTTTCCTGGTTATGTGGGGCCTAAGTGCAAAACATTATTTATTCCTGCAAATAATATCCAGAATATAATCTCATTAAGTGTGCAGCCATGTCAATCTATCACCTTCACTGTTTCTCATATCATTATTTTCTTTCAAAAGTCCTAACCTCAACATCTTATGGTAAAGTTCTTTAATTTTCTTGGTGAAGCTGCTGGTATGTTGAATGGCACACTTTGCTAGGCTCAAGCAAGAAGTACAGTGGACCACCAAGCCAGGTCTGCACTGCAGTTTTATCAAATATTTGATTGACCTGATCGATATAGACAGAAGATTCATAGAAATCTCGGTGGGATGCATTCAGCTTGGTGAGTCTCAAGTGATGTACCTCTTTCTTAAGCAATCATGATGCAATACTAATTCAGCAGCAACTGACACAATGCAGCCATTCCACCATGGGCAGAGAAAGAGAAGGGAAGCAGGTTGTTCCATGTTGCAGTGGGGAGACCAGCTGCCTTTGTCTTTCTAACTCATATTCAAGTAGCTAGTCCAGTCCCTCTGCCATCAAGCTGAAACCTTTCCAGGGTCTGGTGCCTTTTCCTCTGTGCCTTCCCTCTGGAAGCAGGAACCTTCAAGGTTGCTGGAATCCTAAAGATTTCCTGACATTGTACACTGCCACCAACACACTTCTTATGAGGGAGTCTAAGACCTCCTCTTGGTTTCTGGTGGATGCTTTGCCACTTGTGAGGGCTTTGTGACTTAGTCTTGGATTACCTGAATGTTTTGCATTCTGTACAGTGGCAACAAGAACTATAACTCTGAGGACTGAAGCCTTTACTGTTTCCCCCTTCTTCTTTCCTCCTCTCTTTTTTCTTACGTGTCATGCATTTTAGATGGCAAGCCTGGAGGACTGGAGATTGTCTTGTTAATATTTATATTTGTAAGCCACTTTGATGTTTTCCTTTTTTTTTTTTTTTGCTGAAGATCCAGGTAAAAATGCTGTGCCAAAAATGCTTAAGCAATAAATAATATGAAATTAGTAATGACTGCTTGCTTGACTTTTTCAAATTTATTCAGGAAATAACAACAACAACAAGAACAAGAACAACAACAACTTTTAGATTAGATCAAATATTTCCATGCTGTTTATCAGCTTGGTCTTCCTCCCACCCCCTCTCCTGTTCATGAAAATAAGGGAAAAAGTAGAGTGGCAAACGAGCCACCTGAAATTTACACCGGAGATGACCTTGCATTCTGCTCTGCACATGTTCTCTCCCTAGGCCAGGAGAAAATGCTAAGGCATTGCCCTGCCACCTGGGAGGTGGGAACATCTTGTTATTTGGCTGCACTGGCTTCTGATGATTGCTATGGGGCAAAGAAGTAAATGAATGAGGCTTTTTCAAGGCTTTTAGGAATAATTCGATCCATAGAACCATAGTAAATGATACAGTTGTGCAGTGCTTTGTGTTAGAAGGCAAAAATCTATTTGGAATGTGCAGGGATGATCGCATAGCCCCCAGCTACAGTTTCTTAATGCAGCTGTGTCTCTTCCAGGAATCCTGCCCTCTGCAGCTGCAGCACAATCCCAGGAAAAAATGCATTTGGCTTAAGGAGTTGTAGACAGGTGTTAGCAAGCATGCGCCAAAGCTCTTTTTTGACTTCAAATCCACCCCCAGTTAATGATGCCTATATTGATTGTAAAATTCTAGTCAGGTAAATGACCAAGTCAAGGAAAGATTGGGAAATTCTTTTTTAGAGGGTGTGTGCAGAACTTACTGTCTTTTGGCATCAGTTCTATTGGAGCTGGATCAATATTAGGTTCCTCACCTCTGCCTCCAGTTGCTGGCCACAAGCATTTTTTTTCTCTCTGCCCATTCATTCTCCTAGTTTACATTTTTCTCTCAGATTTCCCCTTTAGGCCTTCTCTTGATTACTGGCCCAGTCTTCACTTCCCAGGCTTTCCTGGGCATTGTTTATTCTAGAGCCATCTTTCTGAAACTTGTGTTTCTAGTTTTTTTCCTAGTTTCTTCTGCCTGACCTAAGGCAGACAAGTCTCATCTCTGTGTTCTGTAACATCAAAACAATTTAGCCAATTTTTAGCAGAGACTTTTGCAGTTACTACTACAAAACCCCCAGTGCATCATCATACTGTTTTTTCCATATCTTGAGTTCCAAGTGTCATCGGCAGATAAAAGCTCTATTGGTGAGCTAGGGGTTTCCTAGGAAAACTTTGCAGCTCTCAGAGTCAGCTGTGATTAGTGACTAGCAAATCACAAGGAAAGGAATTGCTGCAATCAAGGCCAAGGGTGATCTGTGCCCAGAATGCCATGCAATGAGGACAAAGGTGTGCTCTGTTTTTAATTCACTGTGGTTAAGAATTGCCTTAGGTAGGAGAGGTGGCCAAAAGCATACTACAGAGGAAGATGGGAGCCAACAGTATTTGTAAAGTTGGGCCAAAATACCAAAGATGGAAACAGAGGCTCATAAAAAGCTGCAGAGGAATCTCAAAGTGTGGATATTATTATTATTATTTGAATAACCTCATAAATCTGAAACCTTTAATGAATCTGTGGTTTGAAAGGAAAACAAAAAGACTGGAACTCTGCATCACTCACTGATTGACACAAATTAAGCACTGTGGTGCAAATTAATACCACTTTGTCAAATAATTCTAGCAGAGATGTTGTGTTCACACTGAATTTTAAACTCTGCCAAAATGCAGTAATTTTAACATTGTTTCACTTTATTCTCGTCAAAGGACAAGAGTCAGTGTGGTGTCATTAGTACAGGCTGTTAGCACTTTTGACACTTTCCATGACTATTTGAGGAGGGCAGATCATAGGGTTTGTGGTTCCAGGTACCATGTGCACAGATTCAGCTATTATTTGTGGAATAACTCCTATATTTCCCTCACTATTTAAAGCTTTTTTTTTTAACCCACCCTCCATCCCTGAGAGGGACGCGGTGGCGCTGCGGGTTAAACCGCTGAGCTGTCGATCGGAAGGTCGGCGGTTCGAAACCGCGCGGCGGGGTGAGCTCCCGTTGCTCGTCCCAGCTTCTGCACACCAAGCAGTTCGAAAACATGCAAATGTGAGTAGATTAATTGGTACCGCTTCGGCGGGAAGGTAACGGCGTTCCGTGAGTCATACTGGCCACATGACCCGGAAGTGTCCTATGGACAACGCCGGCTCCAAGGCTTTGAAACGGAGATGAGCACCGCCCCCTAGAGTCGGACACGACTGGACTTTACGTCAAGGGAAACCTTTACCTTTACCTACCATCCCAAGATAAGTCACACCATGTTTTACAAAGATCACAAACCAGAACATTACAGTAAAAATGGTTCCCAAAGAATATGTGAACAAAATAAAGTTCAAACAACATTCCAGTTTAAAATCCCTGGACCAGTAAGTAAATTTTATCCCAAACAGCTGCATCACAACAATATTAAAATCACTATTTTAGCTGCCAATTTTTTTCCAGGCAAAATGCGAAGTAGTGGTGATTAGCTGCAAAGCCCCCAATGATTTTGTTCTCAGTTACTTTATCCTATATAATATAATCTTGGTTCCGGAGTAGCTGCTTCTAAGATCTGAAGAATGTTTCCTTTGGAATATGATATTAATGAGATTTATTGGGAGTCTTGTAAATAATGGAGGCAAGCTTTTTAACAAGGATATTTGATAGCTTAAGCATTTCATAGTATTGTTTGTCTACAGTACTTATTTGAGACCATTGGCATTTGGTAGTATTTAAATGTTTAATTGACTAGTGCTGGACTCATTGATGCCAATTGAGTTTTATTGGGAAGGGAACTCAGAGGAAGCAATCAGAGAGAAAACCATCTGCATAATTCTGTATAGCAAGCTGCTCTGGGCAGAGGAATCTCAAGAAAAGTTCCTCTGAAAACATTAAGACATGGGCACTTCCGAGGACTATGAATTGAGTGCTAGATACTGTGTAACTATCTATGAATGGTAGAACATCTCACCATCTGGAAGTGACCATTCTGCATCTTTGGAGACTTCTAAGCTGGAGGAGCTCAATATATAATCTATTTGTTCAGTTATAATGGTGATTAATGCACTGTTGGAAGACCTGAAAGACCAGGTTAGGCACAGATCATCATGGATAAAATCTGTTTATGTGGTCACTAAGAGACACACCAACTTGATAGCACATAAATAATCAATCAATTGGTAATTCAGCTGGGAGACTGCAGGATCACTAAATCCAGAATATCATTGCCTAGAGTCAGTTGTTTTCTGCAAAAGAGATGAAATTATGTGTCAAATGTTATTCCTAGAGTCACAGAAAAATACATCTCTGTTCAGAACCAAATACATATTTAATTCCTTGACATGAACATCTTCTATCCTTAGGACTGAACTGATCTTATTAGGATCCAGTCTGAAGTTTATGAGTCCTTAAATAAGGCTCATATGACTCAGATGATAAAGAGAGGTCTAAAGAGAATTAGAATTGGCTGGAATGTATTTGGGGTGTACTTTGGTTATTGTACACACTTAGGATCAATTTAGAAACTGGGGTAGAAGCCGGCATTAATGGATGTAATCCTACCTCCTATTATTTCATGTTGAACATTGGACTTGGACCAGAACAACGACAATCCAAATCCAAATCCAAATCCTTCTTTCTAGTTATTTCAATCAAGTCTGTATCTTTTTTTTTTACTATTATGAAGGTAATCAGGGAAGATAGTTTAATTTAGTTTCATTTCTTAGATTTCATTTCCTCCATAAACTGAGTTTGTATACATTATACAGTTAGCACTTAGTCTTATAAAGTGTGTGTGTGTGTGTGTGTGTACGCACATACGCATATACACACGTACATATACATGAGTGTGAGTGCAGGTGTATCTTTTAATTTTACAAATAGTATGCACATTTAAATCTATTTTCTTTTTGGCTGTTAAATTTTCTCTTTTTTGGTAAGTTTAAGGGCCTACCCAAAAGCAGCAGAGTGAAGTACAGGTCTGACACTAAAACAAACTTGCATAGTTTGTGAATTATCAAATCAGAACCATATACAGCAATATTCTACTCCAAAAAAATCTTGCTGTTTTTACTTACTTTCAAGTTACATCTTTTTCCAAGGCCACATTATATCTTTGCTGCATTTATCTTTGCATACTATCCCACATACCATCAGAACTACTTAATGCTAAAAATCAGGCCTACAAATCCTTCTACTGATATCATTTGTAACCATCTTACAGATGTTGGACATCTGGACATTCAGACATCCCACAAGCACAATAATTAAAAATGAAATAGTTGGGTGATTCCATGGGAGGCCCCCGTGGAAGCATTTCATTGCCACTAAAGTAATGTTTCTTTAAAGAAAAAAATAGACATGTTGGAGTATATTGCAATTATATAGCAGGATGGAGCTAAGCTGCTATTTCTGTTCCATTTGCTGATATCTGGGATAACATCCTGTGTGTAATCAAACATGATTATGCTGAAGTGTCACAGCTCTGATTCTGCTGAAGGCTGTTCCAGGAAGGATCAGAGATCACTAATTCTGAAGATTTTTTTTTTTTCCAAAGATAATGGGCTCAAAAAAAGTTTGGAAAGTTAAGCCCTATAGGAAATGCAAGGCATCTATGTTATTTTTTATGATCTCCTGGGAGGCAAAATATGACTGGTATCTTTGAATGAATTACCTATAGTTTTCATTAAAAAGAAAAAGAACTTCTATTCCACTGATTCATTTGAAGTCTCTCTGGTAGTTCTGATATGCTCACATAATGAAGTTTGCTGTTTTCTAAGAATGGAATGCTATGTTCCTTGTGCTTAATGAAAAGGCAGTGTTAGAGCTCTCAAAACAAACTAAGACCAGCTTCAGATGTAATAGAAGGATTAATGACATATGAGTTGCCAAGCAATTCCATGAATTGGGGAAAGAAGGCTTGGTTTTCTAGAATTTCTGGAATTTGAGAGTCCTAACCTATTCTAGCCAGGACCATTCTACAACAAAAAAATGCAGCAAAGCAGTAGCATGAATATATACTCCAACCATTAAAACAATATAAATTAAGTTCAGCACTGTTCATTCAATCCTCTGGCTTTCATCAATGGGTGAGTTTCAGGCCTGTAAAAATCATGCAAAATCTGATCTGATTCTGTTCAGACAAATGTTCCAATTTCATTCAACATCTGAATGTATGAATCAAACAGCTGAATCAGGGCAGTTCAATTCAGATTTCTGTATCCATTTAGAAAAAGTCATTTCTGCGTATGTGCAGAATGTCCAAATTGATTTCGAGACATTTGATTGAGCTGGCTTTCCTATTCAATAAGTCAATTCAGAGATTCAATCCAATTGCATCTGACCGGAATCTCAGAATCATATATTAACAAATCCCCCATATTTACTGCCTGGAGTAGACTGGTCCAATTCATCTCCAGTGAATGTAACAATTGGTGTCCCCTGTGGCAATATCGACATTTCATTTCAGATTTGCATATCGGTGTAAATATTGGGGTGAAACTTGATCTTCTGTTCCTGAAAGTTTTCTTTCCTTACGTGAGATCAGTTACTTCTGTGAACTCTGTTGCACCATGAATACCTACCTGATGTGGATCTAGTTCTCTCTGTCTTCCATTATTCTCAACTGGAAAGTTACTAAAAATGAGTGTGCATTTGAAGAAGCTTTCCATTAGTGCTAAAGTGTTTTTAAATACAGCGTGTGTATATGTATGCGTGTGTGGAAGTTGTGCAAGAAAAAAAGCATATAATAGGCAAACCTACATTGAAAAAAATACATATAGGAGAAGTTCAGGGAAAAAAGTGAATATTTGGGTAGAGATCTACTAATCTGCCTATTCCTACACTGCAGGAAAGATCTTTATTTTCCTGCTTCATTCTTTTTTTCTTTTTTTGGATAAGAACTTTATTATGTTATATTTCAAGAATAGTTAAAATACAAAACAGAAAGTACAGTAAAGATAGAAAAGAGAGCTAAAGAAAAAAATAAAAAAAACTATAAAAGTGAAAATAGATAGAAAAAAGAAACAGAAAGTGACGTCCGACTACCTCCAATACAGATATAAATACATTTTTTTTAAAAAGTAATCTCTTACCATTAATTAAACCATATTAACATTATTTCTATCAAAACAAACCATCTAATCATTAAAACCCACAATCCAAACTTCATTTTTTTCCAGCGCAAGCAAGTAATCTAAAAGAGGTTGCCATGAAGAGACAAATCTAGAAATGGTATTATCTCTTATTAAAGCTGTTAACTTCACCCTTTGAGCCAAGTCCATTAATTTAATAATCCATTCTTCCACTAGAGGTATTTGTGGATCTTTCCATCGTTGTGCATATAATAATCTTGCAGCAGTAATCATACTGTATATAAAAGCAAAGTTCCGTGTTGTTTCTCCAGATTCTTCTCCATCAAACCCAATAAGAACAATTCTGGTTTTTGTTTTTTTGTTTATTCACTTTAAGGATCTTAAATGTATGTAATACATATCTGATCCCAATTTTTTAAGCCTTTTCACAGGTCCACCAAAGACAGTAAAAGGTTCCTTCACCCTGTGAACATTTCCAACAAACATTCGTTACACCATTAAACATTTTTGACAATTTATCAGGAGTTAGATACCAACAATACAACATAAAATTTTTCCTTTAAATTATAATTCAACGTAAATTTCAAACCTTTAGTCCACATGTTTTCACATTGTTCCAACATGATATTATATCCAAAATTCTTAGCCCATTTAATCATACATTCCTTGACCTGTTTATCTTCCAGATTCATCTGTAACAACATCTTATACATCTTAGTAATAACCTGGTCATCATTTGTACAAAGCTCAGTCGCAAAATAAGTTTTTTCATTAATAAATCTATAATTCTTTTTATCCAACTTAAAATGTTCTAACAATTGCATATAAGTAAACCAATGACACATAAAACCCTCTAACTCTAATTTTTCTCTTGTTTTAAGGTTTGGTTCACCCTCCTCAAAATCTAACAAATCTTTGTATTTTAACCACTTTATTTCTCCCACATTTTTTCTTCTAACAAATGCTCCCTGAGGTGACAACCACAAAGGTATACTGGGAGACAATCTTACCTTATATTTATTCCAGATCTGCAATATGGCATTCCTGATATAATGATTTTTAAAGTCCTCATTAACTTTCACTTTGTCATACCACAAATAGGCATGCCACCCAAATCTTAATTCATGACCTTCAAGTTGTAGTAATTTCTTATTCTCCAAGGTTATCCATTCCTTCATCAAATTACATCAAAATACATCAAAATACAATTTTAAATTAGGCAGACCCAGACCTCCTCGTTCCTTGGCATCTTGTAACAATTTATATTTAATTCTTGGTTTCTTGCCTTGCCACATTAACTTAGAGATATCCTTCTGCCATTGTTTAAATGGTAAATTTGTTAACAAAATCGGTATAGTCTGAAAAAGAAACAACATCCTAGGCAAAACGTTCATCTTAATCACAGAAATTTTCCCCATAGGAGACAAATGTAGTTTTTCCCAACTTTCCTGCTTCATTCTTGAGATACTTTAGAATTTATTTTATTTATCATATTTTTCCACTGCCCATCTCGAAAACGACTCTGGGCAGTTTACAAATGAATTAAAACAGTAAAAATCAATATCAATTAAAAAGGTACATTAAAAAATATAAATATGCAAATATAATAAAAGCTCTAAAATATAAAATATGAAATCTAAAACCCAAGATAGTGAAATCACAGACTTGTTAAAATTTTCTGGGGCTATGTCAAAGTGCCAGCCACCCCCACAACAAAATATCCCTCCCTTCCACCCCAAGTGAGGTGGCACAGCCACGTCTTGAGCTCTTTTCGGAAGGCTGGGAGAGTGGGGGCTTGCCTTATCTCTGGGGGTAGCTTATTCCAGAGGGCAGGAGCTATGGCCGAGAAGGGCCTCCTCCTGGACCCTGCCAGTTGACACTCTCTCATGGACAGGGTCCTTAACATGCCCTCTCTGCCTGACTAGGTGGGATAGGTCAATGTGATCAGGATGAGATGGTCCCTCAGGTAACCCGGACCCATGCCATGTAGGGCTTTAAAAGTGATAACCAACAGTTTGAATTGAACCTGGAAGCAAACTGGCACCCAATGCAGCTTGCGCAGCAAAGGTGTTTTATGGGCCATCTTTGGGGCTCTCGTGGGACGCGGTGGCGCTGTGGGTTAAACCGCTGAGCTGCCGATCGGAAGGTCGGCGGTTCGAAACCGCGCGGCGGGGTGAGCTCCCATTGCTCGTCCCAGCTCCTGCTCACCTAGCAGTTCGAAAACATGCAAATGTGAGTAGATCAATAGGTACCGCTTCGGCGGGAAGGTAACGGTGTTCTGAGTCGTCATGCTGGCCACATGACCCGGAAGTGTCTATGACAACGCCGGCTCCAAGGCTTAGAAACGGAGATGAGCACCGCCCCCTAGAGTCGGACACGACTGGACTTTACGTCAAGGGAAACCTTTACCTTTACCTTTGGGGGCTCTCAAAACTGCTCACATGGCTGCATTCTGGACCAGCTGCAGCTTCTGGATGCTAGAATATTCAAAGGTAGCTTCATGTAGAGCAGACTGTCTATGCAGGAGATGACGAGTGCATGAGTGACTAACCAGAGTGGCTCCTGATCCAGGAAGGGGCATAGCTGTCCTAACTGCCAGGAAACACGCTGAGACAAGGAACTGGTCTCTAATGTTTTATTGCTTGTACATAACAGGAATCCTAACAAACTGAAGAAGGGTGGGAAAAACCCAGCCATATAAACCCCAAAGGTTAAGGCGGTCCCGATCTGTGTCTCTTTGAATGGCTACCTAATTCCTCAGTGCTACGCATGCACTTAACAGTCTGGATGGGAGCCCCCTGCTCGCCATCCTTACTCATGACATAGCTGGTGTACAACATGAAGTTGGGCAAAGGCTCTTCTTCGAGCAGGAGCCCCATGTCCAGGAGAACCCCCAGGTTCCAGCACCACATCCAGCAGTGCAACCCCATCCAGCACCAAAAATGGTAATTTCCTGGATACCAAGAGGCCCCCAACCCACAGCCACTCCATCTTACCAGGGTTCAGCTGAAGCCAGTTGTTCTCCATCCAGACTCCTACAGCCTCCAGCACTCAGAGAGGGTGGCCACAGCTTCACTTAAGTCACCCGGGATGGAGATATATAGTTGGATATCTTCTGCATATTGATGATACCTCATCCCATAGTGATGGATGACCTTACCCAGCAGTTTCATGTAGATGTTGAAGAGGCATGGGGAGAGTACTGAACCCTGTGAACTCCACAAAGGAGGGGCCAAGGGTTGGATCTCTTGCTCCCTATCACCACTGATTGGGACCAGCCCTGGAGGAAGGAGGTGAACCAGCACAAAACCATACCACCCACCCCCAACTCCCTGAGCTGCCCCAAAAGGATACCATGGTCAATGGTATTGAAAGCCACTGAGGGATCAAGAAGAGCAAGGATGGATGCACTGCCTCCATCCCACTCTCCCAGAGATCCAAAAGTGTGACCAAAGCTGTTCCCATCCCATATCCGGGCCTGAAACCTGACTGAAAAGGGTCCAGATAATCTGTTTCATCCAGGATCCTCTGGAGCTGCAGTGCCACCACTTTCTCAACCACCTTCTCTAAGAAAGGAAGGTGGGAGACTGGACAAAAATTGTCCAGCACAGTGGGGTCCAGTGATGGTTTCTTAAGAAGGAGGTACACCAGTGCTTCTTTAAAAGCAGCTGGGAACAATCCCTCCTCCAAGGATGAATTCACCATCGCTAGGACCCAACCACACATCACCTCCTGAGCTGCCTTCACCAGCCAGGAGGGAGAAGGATCTAATTGACAAGTGGTGGCATTTATAGTCTGGAGAACCCTGTCCACTTCTTCGGGCCTGACAGGGTCAAACTGTTCCCAGGTAACTGGGTAAGTACATTCTCCAGTCCCTCTTTTGGGGGAGATGGGTGGTAATCAAATTTGAATAATAAATAAATAAATAAATAAATAAATAAATCTCCACAGGCCATGCTGCACATTTGGCATCCAACTTGGAATGGATCTGAGCAATTTTATCCTCCAGACGTCCATAAAACTTCTCTGCATGGCCCTGTAGGTGGATCACTGGGCCCACCTTCCCCAGAAGGGATTGAGTGACCTTAAACAGGGCAGTTGGGTGGCATTCTGCGGATGCAATAAAAGCAGAAAAATATTGATGTTTTGCCACTCTTATGGCCACAAGGTAGGCCTTAATAGCGGCTCTAGCTTGTGTTCAGTTGGATTCAGTCCTTGTCTTCCTCCAGCAGTGCTCTAGATGTCTCTTAATCCTCTTCAGAACCCTCAGCTCCTTTGTGAACCACATCGAGTGTTGGGTTGGATGGGGCAAGAGAGGTTGCACAGGGGTGATCCTGTCCAAGGCCCTGGCCACCTCCCTATTCTAGGCTATGGCTAGGACCTCCTCTGGACCATGCAGCAGGTCCTTGGGTATAACCCCCAGCTCCCTCTGAAACCCCACCGGGTCCATCAGTTGCTGGGGGCAGACCAATCAAATGGATCCTGCCTCCCTGCAGACCGGGGTGGTGTAGGAGAATCTCAAGGTCTCCAAGGCATGATCTGACCATGACAAGGGGAACATATGTAGGTCTCCCCTCAGATCACATTGCCATTGCTCCGACAAGAAAACCAAGTCCGGTGTGAGGCCACTGTGTTGAGTCAGTTCCCGAATAATCTGGGACAAGCCCATGGCCACCATGGTGGCCATGAACTCCTGAGCCATCTCTGAGGCACACCCCAGGGGTGGGGTTAACATCCCCCAGAACCATAAGCCTGGGGAACTCCACCACCAACCCCAAGATGGCCTCCAGCAGCTCTGGCAGGGAGGTTGCTACATGGCAGGGAGGCTGGTACAGTAGCGACACTCCCAACTGTTCTCAGGAGTCCAACTTTCAAAAACAGGGTCTCACAACTGGCCACTTATTGAGCAGGGCCCCTGAAGGCCACCAGAGATTCCTGGATGACAACAGCCACCCCTCCTCCCCTGCCCTGGAGTCTTGGCTGATGCCATACCATAAACCCAGCTGGGCACATTTCTGAAAGGGGCACCCCCCCTTCAGGGCCCAGCCAGGTCATGCCAGGTCTGCCCCCTCCTCAAGGATCAGATCAAGTATAAGGGGGGCCTTTTTGTTAACTGACCTGGCATTAAGAAGCAGCAGCCGAAAACTAGGGCCTTGATGGATCTGCTGTCCAGGGCCCAGGTCTGAGCTCAGAGGACCGGAACATGCCACTGGTACCAAACACCAGAAACATCTTCCCCAAAGATGGCCCACCTTCTGACTCCCGCCATGGTGCCCCCATTTTACTGGTGGTTTTAGCTCACCTTGTGCAGCTTACCAAGTTTGCCCAAAGTGCTGGATGTTTTCTTTCTCTTTCAATATTTCTCCTCTATTCTGCAGCATCTCTACTGCCTTTCTTCCAAAAAAGTCCCATGGAAAGTATTACAACATTTTTCTTTGTGCTTTAATTGAGGTGGGGGAAATTAGAAGAGGCTGCAGACAACCAGAGATATCATTGTTCAGTGAAAGATAAGAAATGAATTTACCTTTTACAAGTATTCATAAGAATTTCATCAACATTTTCAAAAGCACTTTTCCCCAATTGTTCATAATCCATGTCAGAGCAAAGAGTTGGAACAAGAAGCTGTTAATCTAGAAAGGTGCACAGGAGACAGAAGGTTTAGTTATTGTGTGCAAATGAAATCTGCATGTCAGATAATACAGAAATGTGTCATCAACACAAATTCCATTATGGCATCATTTATAGAAATGCATAGAGTTCACTATCATCTGTTGACCATACTTCTCAGCAATCAAGCAAAAAAGCACGGAACTACATTTATTTGGGAAAATGTATATGTATATATAGACATTAAAGGTAAAGGTAAAGGTTTCCCTTGACATTAAGTCCAGTCGTGTTCGACTCTAGGGGGCAGTGCTCATCTCCGTTTCAAAGCCGAAGAGCTGGCATTTGTCCGTAGACACTTCCGTGGTCATGTGGCCAGCATGACTAAACGGAACGCCATTACCTGCCCACCGAAGCGGTACCTATTAATCTACTCACATTTGCATGTTTTCGAACTGCTAGGTTGGCAGGAGCTGGGACTAGCAACGGGAGCTCACCCCGTCATGTGGATTCGAACCGCCGACCTTCCGATCGACAAGCTCAGCAGCTCAGCGGTTTAACCCGCAACACCACCATGTCCCTATATATATATTTTAAAAATGCAAAAAATCCATAGCTTAGTAGAAAAGGTGTTAAAAATAACTAATTTAAGGGAAATAACTAATAATAATACAGTGCAGAAGGGTGATGCAGAAATGGAGGCAAACATCAGTTTTTCATTGGACATGTGTGAAATTAGCATGGCCTGGAACTAGATTTATCCATACTTCTCTAAAATAAACCATGATTACATGGTGAATGCCTCCCCATGGTAGTGGGAGCCAACTGATAATATATTTTTGCAAAAATCTGATGGTAAGATTGAAATGTACCTACAATTTCCTTGTTAAGCACCAACACCACCAAGAATTACCTGTGATCCTATGGATATTAAATATTTGACAAATAATACTTCTTCATATTAGAATTCTTAATTTCTAGTAATAATTTGGCATGTTTACATTGCTTTGTCTCAAGTTATAAAATTTAAGCTTTAAAGAGAACTAAAAATAACTAGAAAGGAAAGCTTTTAAAAACGTGTTAAAATTATACAGAAAGACTCTTTGGCTCGTGGGTTTTAAAAATGACATTATTTGAGTTCATTGCTTAGTGAATTATGTATTAATCACACGTGGTATCATGATTTCCATAAACCTACACTGAATATGTCCAGCACAGAAGAACATGAAGAATGAATTGCCTTTTTAACAGTAAGATGAAAATGAGGTCTTGAGTCCATTTCTGCAGCAGAAAATGATTGGCAGTTGAGTAATGAATTTTCAGTAGCATGGATTTAAAAATTGCAAAAACAGTTCTACATCCCCAGTCAACATTAATCTGGGTATTTCTCTTTGAATTAGTTACAACTTTTAAAAAGAAGAATGAACAATTTTTTTCCAGTTTTGTTCTATGAGTTTTCTATTGGCTTATACTGAACTGTCTTCTGTTCCATGTCACTTCTGGTTTAGCACACAGTTCAGGTAAATATGTGCAGTTTGCTGCATTTATAATTTTGCATACTGACTTTCCTAACAAATTGCCATGGTATAGCTGCACTGATAGTTCTTCTTTTAAAAGAAATCTTTTAATTTGATCACATGATCTCATCAGGTGTGCTTTGGAAATGAACTGTAAATGCACTTGAACTGTTTAAATCTCTAGCAAGTGTGATCTGAATGATTATATCAAGATCCTTTAAAAAAAAAGCATTTCTATTTATACTGTCCTGCATTTGTATCAGTGGAAGCATAAACTCCATCGTCAGCTACAAATGGATCCACTCTGGTTGCAGATGGATCTTGTATTTAAGATGCTCTCAAACACTTTGTTGGTTTTGCTGTAAGATGAAAGAAGATGGGAAGGGAAACCAGAGAAAATTAAGATGGGTGCACTTTTGGGCTGCCCAGAGTAATTGCTTTTATTTGTGTGGGCATATAAATTGTATAAATAAATACAGTTTAAAGCATCACTGTGGTGAACCATTTCATCTTATCACTGAAAAAAGCAATTATGTCATTTACTTTTTCCTAGCATTTATGCATTCCTAATATTTCTGTACCACTCCATTCCAACTAGCTTTGAGTGGTGGAGAATATTAAAATTAAGCAACATCCAGGAAGGAAGGGAAGTAGAAAGTAGGCAGGACCACAGTATCAACCATAACATCTACCAGGGGTAGGCCCAAATTTAACAGCCCTAAAAGAGCTTCGTGTGGTGCAGAGTGGTAGGCAGCAGTATTGCAACCAAAACTCTCCCCATGACCTGAGTTCAATCCCAGGAAAGCTGGATTCTCGGGTAGCCGGCTCAGGTCGACTCAGCCTTCCACCCTTCCGAGGTCAGTAAAATGAGTACCCAGCTTGCTGGGGAATCTGACAACTGGGGAAGGCAATGGCAAGCCACCCTGCTATAGTCTGCCAAGAAAATGTCGTGAAAGAGGCGTCCCCCCCAAAGGGTCAGACATGACTTGGTGCTTGCACAGGGGACCTTTCACCTCACAAAACATCCTTACAGATTCAGAGTTCTACATCCCTGCAGCTACTTATTAGTGAAGTGGTGGCCCACATATATGAAGGCAGGCCATTCCACAGAAGAAGAATGACCACTGTTAAGACCCAACTACAGGTTCCTTGCAGATGGAGTCCCTTGAGAGTAAAACCCTCAGCAGGCTTTCACTTCCTGATCTTATAAGACAGATAGATTTACTTTGAAGCATGGGCACTCTTGAAGATAACCATCTCTTCAGGGCTGTAGGGCTTTAAAGGGAAATTAAATTGTATTTAACCCCTACCTGGGCTGCTACATGCTGAACCAACTTCAACTTTAGGATGGTCTTCAGGGCAGCCCCATATAGAGCAAGTGACAATAGTCCAGTAGTCTTAACAATTCTTTGTTATGATTATACTTACATTCTCCTTTGGAAGTTTCAAAGTCCTTTGGGCAGAAAAGTTTACCCCTGCTTTTAAAAGGGACAGTTTTCATGTGTGCTAATGCACACAAAGGCCTCTTCCAGTTCTTCCAGTCAGCTACTGGAACTGCTGAATAAGAACTTGAAGTGATATGGCACATCTGAGTGCAGGCCCCGCAACTAGGGTCTGTGTCACCCAGGGCAAACATGGATTCCACACCCATTTTGGTGCCCCCCAGCACTAATTTGGTGCCCCCCAGTACTAATTTTGGTGCCCCCCCCCCAGTGTGGCACATGTCACCCCTAGTTGCGGCCCTGTCTGAGTGAAGGAAACCCTGCCACCTCAACAGTTTGATGCGACCAGTTGGATTGCTTCTATGGCATGAACAGCCTCAATGAGGCAAACTGCAGGAGCCTCACTAGCCTCCATTGATCCACTCAGCAGCAATGTTGTAGCTACACATATTGTCTTAAGAATATAGAAATGTTGATTCTATGAGGTTACTTCTACTTTCCTGGGAGGTGGGGTAATGCTAGCAAGTTGCAAGGTAAATGCTTTCTCAGTTCCCAACTGCATACATTACAGAAAAGTGCATACCAAGGATGGATACATAAGGGATGAGTTTGCATAAAAATGCATTCAGTTCAATACAGCTATGACTACCCCAAATGTATCTTAGGAGGAAGTCATACAAAAATGCTAATATTCGATGACAATGTGCATGGAAATATGTACATCATTTTCATGTCGTCTTAAAAGAAATAGCATCAGCTGATGTAGAAACAGGATGGAGCAAACTGATGGTGGGGAAATAAGCAATTAAATTTGACAGACTTGTTTATTCCCAAGGGTGGCCATGGGGTGGGGAGAACCAAAACAGGCAAGACGGTGCCTGTACAATCCTGTTCTTGTCTATTTAGAACCTACTCCAGAGTCTGCTGGTCACTCCCAATAAATGTACTATTGTTATGCATCTGGCTGGCCGAGAGAAATGTTTAACTTTTTCACTGATGTCCTTGTATGCAAACCAACAAAAACAAAATCCAGCCACTGTTATATATGCTTGGAAAAAAACCAAAAACCACTTTGCTTCTCTTCTGAATCTACTACAGTGTTCTGTATCCACAGTAGTACTCTCAAGTTTCAAGAAATCTCAGGACCAGAACATTCAAGGAACTGCTTTCCCTTGTGTGCACCTTAAAAATTATATTTAAAGTTTTCCTGCCTATGAATCTAGGCATTCCATTCCCACTTTCGTGGCCTCTAGCAGTTGAATGGCTTCTCAGATCTCTAGATCACCAACTTGACAAGTTACATAAACCTGCAACACAGTTTTTGAACAAGATGACTATCCCCCCCCCCTTGGCTGAGACATCTGTAATTCCTCCTCATTTGGAAAATAATAATAATAACAATAATAATAATAATAATCCATTATTTGCCCTATGATGTCCTAGAACAGCATTGGATCTGGGGTATCATGGCAGATACAAGATTACATTATTGCTTCTGTTACTGATGAGCCTCATCTGAAGATGTTCTGGGAAAAGTCCTTTCTTCCCTTTCTCTTCCCACTTTGGGAATTTTAAAAGCCCATTTGTACTCAGTTCTCCACTGTGCAACTAGTACTACATTTTTGTGAGATGCTAAAATCATTCAAAAGCTGAATTTCACATTTAATTTACTTTGAGCTAATTGTATTACTTAGTGAATGTTTTCATTAAAGACAATAGAGTAATCATTCAGTAATATGTTAAATATGGAAAACTAAGATGGCTGTGCAATGTTTTTAATTAGATTCACAGCAACCCGGAAGATTGTATGGTATGAAAAATTATTTCCAATTTAGTGACACTGTGCTTTCTTGTTTCCAAAGTGAAAGAGCATAATAGCTGTTGCAGATAAGAGTTCCCTGAAGGCAGAAGGTCTACATACCTGCAGAGGGGACAAGATACTGGTAAATCTTCTCTCTTTCAAATGTCCCTTTCTATGTGTAGAACAAAATTCTGTAGTCCCTAGGCCATTCTTCCACTTTTCCCCCAATCCAAGGATTGTAATGTTGAACTTCAGTATGAAATTAATTTTAACATCCTTTTTTACTGTTTTATCCAATATTCTGTCTCTTCTTTGTTCTACCTGTTATGCCTCCAAAAATAATATGGACTCTATACTTACAGTAGCTCGTATTAAGGGTACTTAATAATACAGCCATGAAGGCCTTGGAAAAGATATTCAAATGGCATGATGTGTCTATACCTGCAAAGATTAGAATCGTGCAAGCCATGATATTCCCTGTGACACTCTGTGGAAGCAAAAGTTGGGCTTTAAAGAAGCAAGATAGGAACAGTATTGACCCTTTTGAATTTTGGTGTTGGAGAAGACTCCTGAGAATACCATGGATAGCCAAGAAAACAAACTGATGGATCATCGAACAAATCAACTCAGAGCTCTCACTCAAGGCAGAAATGACCAGGCACAAATTATCCTACTTCAGACACATTATGCAAAGACCCAGCTCTCAGGAAAAGGCTGTAATGCTGGGAAAGGTGGAAGGAAAGAGAAGAAGAGGACAACCAGCAGCAATGGGAATGGACTTAGTTACAGTGGCCATGGGTGCACCATTGGGAAACTTGAAAGAATACGTTAGGGACAGGTTGTCACAGAGAAAATCTATCTATGTAGTCACTAGGAGTAGAACATAGGTAAAGGTAAAGGTTTCCCTTGACATAAAGTCCAGTCGTGTCCGACTCTAGGGGGCGGTGCTCATCTCCGTTTCTAAGCCTTAGAGCCGGCGTTGTCTGTAGACACTTCCGGGTCATGTGGCCAGCATGATGACACGGAACGCCGTTACCTTCCCGCCGAAGCGGTACCTATTGATCTACTCACATTTGCATGTTTTCGAACTGCTAGGTGAGCAGGAGCTGGGACTAGCAACGGGAGCTCACCCCGCCGCGTGGTTTCGAACCGCCGACCTTCCGATCGGCAGCTCAGCGGTTTAACCCGCAGCGCCACCGCGTCCCATCAGGAGTAGAACATAACTTGATAATAATCAATCAATTAGTCAAGGGTACTTCTCTCTCCTGCAAACAGGACTCACGTTTGCCTTGCCTTGTACTACTTTTCCCTTTCCTTCCCTTCCCCATTGTATCGAGTGGGATTGATCAAAGCCAACTCCATAAAAGTTTCTTCCATAGAGCATGTACTAGGTACCACAAGTATTTTTGCTCTTTGAATTCAATGGAGTATACTTCTACTAAATATGCTTGGAATTGCACTCATCATATAAGCAACATCCATGTCTGAAATAGCACAAACAACACCCAATAACACTTTTACTCTTGCATCATACAGTTTTTTGAACAGCTGCTCTTCTAGGCAAAGTTATTATTTTAACTCTCTATATGACACAAACGTATAGGCCTTGGTCTTGGCATGCATTCGAAAGCAAATCCAGATTGTTTTTTTATGAACCAGGACAGTTTTTTTGTTTGTTTGTTTGCATTTATAAGCTACCCAACTCCAATGGACTGTATGAGTTGCTTTATGAGTGGCAGCCCAACACATTGCAAGTAGGGTTTTCGCATTGGATAGAGTGATCTGGAGGAGACCAAATAAGAGGGATTTGATAGAAACACAGATTTTCCTGACTGTTCCTAGGCTTACAAAAATAGAGCATTCATTCTACTTTTGCTAATATTGTAAAAAAATGCATTACTCACTGCATAGCAGTTATTGCTCCAATCCTTCACTCCCCTTTCTTTGGGCACAGGAAGTCAGAGATCATCTGTCTTTTCAGACTGGTGATTTGGAAACGTATTATCCTCCCATTGAGATTTTACTGTATTTGGTATGCATCATGTATCTTGTTTATAGTAATGATTTGGCAGAAAATCTCCCTCCAGTCAGGAGGGAGCTTTTTGGGGAAAAAAGAAGAGGATGTCTCTTCCTCACCTTGGGCTAATGATGTCACATACCAGGCTGATTTTCTCCTTATCGGATACCACCACATTTTCCTCCTGCTACCGAAAGAGCAGGCATTGGCTGTTCTTTGCACCTGTCTCCTTCCTTTAATGAAATGTTGATTCTACACATTGCAGTATTTATTGTGAGACTAGTAATGGCTTTTTCTAAGTCCCTTGCTGATAAGGTCTTTCCCCATTTTTTCCCTGACTTTTCTCACTTTGTTTGAAAGAAAAGCAACTGCTTTTAAAATGCTTTGTAAAGGAGAAGAACATGCCCGTCAAGTTCGGATTGACCGAATATGGGATTCTTACTTCCATGGTGGTGGAAAGTGTTTGTGTGATCACCCTCTCTCATTCTATTGACTTCTCTCCAGTGGTCTGTAACTTCCCAGTCATCCCATGCTTCAACTAAAGCTCAGAAGAAACCTTAAACTTTCCCAGTAGGATTTTTCAGACCAAGAAGCATGGGCATCAGTAGAGATCTTTGAATAAAAAGTTGTGGGAACTGTGGAAGAACAGGCTGCTTGGACAAAGTTACAGGCACCCCTGCTACCTTCTTTCTCTCCAATCTGAGCCTTCTCCCAGCATCAGCCCGGCAGAGTTGCTAATAAAGCTGTAACTTTGACACAGGAGTGAGAGAAGACACATATTTGCAGAGCTCCAAAACTCTGCAGCCACCAGCAAACAGAGTACAGCAGCAAAAAAAAAAAAAAAAAAAGTGTTTTTCCTTCAGAAGGAGTGGGTGGTCCAAAAAAGGAAAAGATGTATAGAGGCCCAGCAAGACAAAGCACAATGTAAAAAAGGTTCAAGGGCTATACATACTGGCCATTAACAGAAGAAGAAGAAGAAATCTTAGACAGAAAGGGGGTTTAAGACAGAACAGGCTTAAGAAAGAAACGTCGATGCATACTATTAAAGTATAGAGCATAGTATATAGGTAATTGTAAAACAGCAATGGGAGGCGCAATGACTCAGTGGTTAAGACACCAGGCATGTGAATCAGAAGGTTGCAAGTTCGGCAGTTCAAGACCCTAGCCCTGTGTGATAGAGTGAGCTCCCACACTCACCCCAGCTCTTGCCAACCTAGGAATTCGAAAGCATGCAAGTAGATAAATAGGTACCACTTCGGTGAGATGGTATGAGCGTTCTGTGCCTGTCATGCCGGCCACATGACCAGAAGTGTCTTTGGACAGCGCTGGCTCTTTGGCTAAGAAACGGAGATGAGCACCACCCCCTAGAGTTGGACATGACTGTGCAGGGGAAAACTTTACCTTTTTAATACAGTAATAGGTAATAGTAATAGTATAGTAATTATCATAGTAATAGTGAGGAGATAGCAATAGAATATAATATAGGAAGCACTCACATATCACTTCTATATGTTTGTTTTAGAAAATAAAACTTCTCCCCAACCCTTATAGGGAGTTCTAAAGAAACCACCTGTCCAGGGTCCACTGCTTTGTGTCTCTCTTGAGTCTGGGTCAATCTAATTGAGTACAGTTTAAAACCCATGACAGGAACTTCATAACATTCTAATCTAAAAAAAAAAAATCCACCAAAAGAAACAAGAAGGAATGAGTGAAGAAGAAAATGACCAAGAAATTAGAAGGAGACTTCAGCCTAGAACTAAAAATGGGGTCCGAAGTTTAATTTCTGTTGAATAGATTCTGAGATTTAGGGTCCCACTGGTTGTGCTAGTTGGGAGATTATTTGGCCAATCCACCACCAAGCAGACCAAGAACATGGTGATGCAAAGTATAGATGGCTTTGCAAAAGAGTGGTAACAAACACACCATGTTGAAAAGTGACTTAGTGAATAAGGAAAATTATGGTATCCATAGAAAGTATCTGAATTTGAGGAACATGTGTTCATGTGAACATTCCCCACATGTGAGCTAATTATTGTTCTGAGATGATTCAATGCATCTGGTGGGCTCCAGACTGGGAAAGCCTAATTTATGAAATTTCCCTTGCCTTTCTGTAAAAAATAATTTCAATGGAAAATCAGCCGCAGAAGAAGAATCAAAGCATTGCAATAGTGATTGGTGATGACATGGGCAAACATTCAGCAGCTAGTGACCATCCTTTCTTGGTGTCTGATAAATCTAATAGGTGGAGCAATAATAGAGCAATATCAGACAAACATAAAGAAGGATATTTGCATTTGTGTTTGTTCATGTTTAGATATGTTAAGCCTATCTTATGAAAGAGTTGGTTCTCAGATTGGTAAGGATTCAGGTAACTGACAGTTGCAGATCCTCCCATATCAGAGAAGAAACCACCTCCTCACTGGTCCATTCTGAAGGGGGAAAAAAAAAACCGCAGAAAGTTTTAATCTAATCTATATTGGTTCGAAACTGAAATAGCTCATTTGCTGGAATTGTTGTATTGCTACTATTTTCATCCTAATAAGTCTTGCCAAAGAGAACTTTCAGACTTGCAAAATTCTGTTAATGTGGCCTTACAATAAAGTTGAATTAGCTGATTTGGTTGTGCTTCCTGTCTAGTCTGCCTGGGAAAGCTGACATCAATCTTGCCAGTCTGAAAATACAAATCTCCCCCCATCTCCTTTACAGCCCAAGAAGCTACGGAAGGGTCCTTTCTGAGCCTCTTGCTCCATCCACTCTCTAGCTGCAGGCTATGCCCTCTCTTATCTGACCATTCCCTAGGCAGCATCTCTTTGCCCATCTCCCAAGGTCTTTCCCACATACCATTACAGGATAGTAGGGATTCATCAACAGAATTCTCATCAATACATGTGTAAGCCATGATAATTCAAGTTAAGGCTAAATTACACTTAGCAAAGACCCAGTTGTGAAAATTGGGTTAGCCCAGGGTTAGCTACCACATTTGGGTGCAAAACTTCAACCAACCAATAGATGGCAGCAAAGAGTTAGAATTTTCTGTATCTCTTTGCTGTCTTCTAGTGGTCATTCTGTGTTTTGCAGCCCAGATATGGTAGCTTGGGTTTAGTTCCTATCATTCAGTATAGAGAATAAGCTATGTGTAAAGCTGCTTCCTAAAAAATGTTGTTATACTTCCCTGTTCTAGTGAGAGAGCTCATGCCTACAAACTATCACTATACATTACTGGTAAGTCCCAGGTGTGGAAGTGCAAGTTTGGATGACTTCTTGCAATTAGTTTTACCTCCCACACAATTCCCCAGACATTTCAGGTGCAGAGGAATCTTGACATTCACTATCAAATTCCTTCTTAATGAAACTTAGGGGCAATCTGTGAAACCTAGAAAACAGTTTAAGAAAAAAAGAAGATAAAAATAGGTTTCTTTAGATTGCATCCTATGTGGAGTTTTAAGTTTTCTGTTAAGCAATGTCACCACACTATTTTTTTTTCAAGTTTCTCTTACAACTTCACTGTTTGGAGTTAGATCTTTTAACTCTAAATACACTTACTGTATAAGCATATGACCCAAATAGAAGTTAGCAATTTCCCATATATACCATTTTTTCTACACTTGTTGTAGTTATTTGGAAACTTTTGATAGAAACTAGGCCACCAGATTTTCCTCTGACACCAGACTGGGGTCATATTTAGAACGGACTTTCAGCAGAGTTGTAGAAACTTTGGCCTTTGGTGCTTCATGTAGAATTTTCTGCGGACAGCATCATGGCCTAAATTTTTGAGTGTGGGGAAGGAAATAACATTCTCCTATAGGATACTGGAGCCACAGTCTTGGGCTGGTTTTAGTTCCTCCTCCCTTCATTTTTTCCCTAAAGATTTGGGTACTTTTACGAACCTTGGTCTTGTACCTGCAGATACTGTCTTCTTTTGCACAGGTGGTGCTGTTTTATGTAATACCAAGCATTCAGAGAATCGAGATGAGTGACAAAATGCTAGATGAAGAATCTGGATTTATTTAAATTTACTTAACATAGCTTTAAAATAGCACCCATGGTATATGAGTGTTCCCTTGAGTCAACTCATTAGATCCAGTTCTTCTTAAAAGGGCCATAGTTCCTGGATGGGAAATCAAGAATTCAGTGGAATTCTTTGGTTAGGTCTAAAATTAAAACCAGCAGCAGTGAGATGCTCCAGACTGAAAAGTCACTAAAGTATCTGGAAAAATGAAAGGTGAGGAAAGTTTGTGCTAATTGAAATCTATATTTAACCCCATTGGAAAGCTGGAACACCTGCACTGGCTAAAGAAATGGAGTCAATGGAGGTTTTAATTCTCTTACATATTTAAACAACAGCTAACTAATCATAAGGGTGATAGTAACGTTCCACAAAATACACTCCACAACCATTGCACTGAACTGAGAATCAGCAATATCTTTCACTATAGGCTGCTTGAATTCCAAGCACCTTAACTGAATAGGAATTAGAAAATTAATACATACGTACATACGTACTAGTCACAATACCAAGTTCTAAGTATTAGTATGGCTTGTGAGATAGATAGATAGATAGATAGATAGATAGATAGATAGATAGACAGACAGACAGACAGACAGACAGACAGACAGATACATACACACACACACACACACACAAGCTGCCAAGCTCTAAGTTGTTGTACCTATGACTACAACTGGGTGAGACCATTTAGTTCAGTGGGATTTAATCAGCTAAATGACATGCAGGGTGTTAACTTTTCTGTGAGTTAAATTTCAGAGCAACAAATCATAACACCATACCCATACCTAAAACATGGAAAAAGATTTGTTTGATAATATTTAATAATATTACCCTATGATACTGCTCCTAGAAGGAACCCTGGAACCAGAAGCTCTGTCACTGGTAAATTAAATAGAGTGTTTGGAATAAATTGTTTCCAATATCAATTATTTTCAAACACCACCACAGGTATGCTCAGGGATGGCCATTTGTTAGCTTTGACAGGGAAGAAACATCAAACTGAACAACTGATTTTGTATCCATCATATTATTAGAAGAAAATCTGAATTCTATGTCCAGCTTCCATAGTATGGAATGGAATGAATGTGTGCAAGCTTTTAGGTCTTCAGCACCTTTTATCAGGCAAGATTTTATAAAACACAAGGAAGTCCAAAAATTAGGTCAGATGTTCCAGCCATGAGGTCTATAGTTCAAGGTCATTCTTAGGATGAAGGCTATAGTCCTTAGTCCATAGGATGAAGGCTATTGTCTTAGGATGAAGGCTATAGTCTAAGTTCATTATTTACTAGTAAACATGGTTAATGTTAGGTTATACCTAACATTCAGGAATAAAGAATAAAAATAAAAAACTCTGAAAACTCAAAAAACAACAACAACAACAATGACACTGACATTAGTTCCCAGTCTTATCCTTTGGGTAAAGTGCATAGATTCCTGGTGTGGAAGACAGCAAAAAAGAAACATTACAGCCTTTATAACAGCAAAGATGATAATTTTAGATGATGCAAATTTTGGGTGGTGTACTTTTCACTTATACTCAACCATTGTTTTTAAGCATCCTTGGAAAACTTTCCTGGCCCCTCTGAAACTTATGCATGTCCCTGAATCTAAAATGGTACATTTCTGAAAAGACATTGTTGTTTTCACAAGTTTGTCTCATTACATTGAAAAATGGGAGCCAAAAGTGATGCTCTGTTAGATATGAAGAGGGAAGTTCATTTTCAAGAAAGATGACTCTTGGAGATTTATACCCTTAACTTCACTCAAAATTAGACATTCCCAATCTTTCTTTTGCCTTGTACCCATTATTACCAGAATCAATGCAGGGAAAGAAAGACTGCCCAGATGGTCTACTTAAATTCTGGGCTATGTTTCCTCTGGAGACAATTAGAAGGGGAAATGGTGACAAAACGAAGCCAATTGTTGCAATGTTATTGTTTGTTTGTTTTTGTCTCCTCCTCCTAGCCTAGCCATGTGTGTTCTTGGCTTTAATTTACCCCTCCAATCTTAATCAACAGTGAATTGACAAAAGAAGTGCTATTTGTTGTCCTTAACAATTTCCTGATTGAGGATTGAACTTTCCCAATCAACACGTGCTGGTTTGGATCTCTGCAATGGCACTATTGAAATTAAGTGGCAGACATTCGGATCTTCTCAGCAGGATTTCTCAATTGCCATGTTTTCTTTCTTTTCTGTCTAAAGCAGAGGGAAAAAAAACAATCTCTTTTCCAGTTGCCTATTGTATGGGAAACTGTGAACTGTCATTATCAATCTATACCCTTGCCAGTGACCACAGAAGTATTCTTAATTTTCATCCATTTTTTTCATTGTTTGAGGCCAGTCGTCCTTTCCCTATTTTTAAGGATTCAGCAGATGTATTTCCAGGTGCGTTATTCTGAATGGTGATCATTGACTAAAAGAGAGAAACAGAGAGGGAGAAAAAGAGATTTTCTTTTTAATCACACTTTACTACACACACTGGGGGAAAATGACATTTTGATAGCACGCTGGTCAATAAAAAGACAAAACAAAGAGAGAGATATAGTACCATGTTCTCATAGTGTCTCAGCTGAATAAAAGTGCTTTTCCTTCTCAAATTCTATTTATTCTCTGACATTCTCTTTTGTCACTAATGCCATTTTTTTCACATTGAAAATGCAGTAAGGGCCACAGTATTAGAGTATGGAACAATAAAACGTATGTGTACAAGAATAACTGTGGGAATCCCTATAGAGACCATCTGTATGTTTGGAAAGAGCATGTAACTTCTTTTAAAACACTGGAGATGGGACGATGTATAAACATTACCTGAAATTAAAACCCTCACAGATGGAAATGCAAAATATTAGGGATAAATCTTCTAAATTAGATTTTTTTTTTTCTTGATATACTAACTTTTTCTTTACATGGGGGATTTTCTGTCATGGTACCTGACAGGTGGAAAAACTTCCAATGAATATTTGGTGAGACCCCATCCAAGGATTGTTTTCCTTGAAAATTTTACATTTCTGGTTTGTCCCATCTTTTTCTTCATCTCTTTATCTTCTTTCTAATCAGCTTTGCTGGTCATTGACTGAATAAATACTTACTACTACTACTACTTTCTAATCAGCTACATGAGGGATGGTTTTACTGTTACTCTTTGATTAGAGAGTAATTATACTTTTTAAGTAAGCCACTCTGTTATTTTTAAGTGGAAGATAGCATAGAAATATTTTAATTAATTAAATTGGCGTGTAGATCTATTTTGCTTTCAGAATTCTTCATGGTAATGACCCAGAAAAAAAGGGACATATATTGCTTTAGAACAATATATACTTACCTTCCTTAGAACAGGAGTGATCATACTGACTGGGAATTCGAGTTCTGATATATTGTATGTGAAGATTAGGGAAGCATACCTAAGAGATTATTTATTGCTTATTTCTTTATTATAACTTGCAATATTATTAATCCTTCAGCATTTGAAGCATAAAAACCTAGAAAAATATTTTTCAACCAGATACAAAGATTTACTACTGCTTAGTGACAATTAGACACCTTATATTCCAAAACATACTTCCTAAGAGATATGTAAGATGTGTATATTTTACAAATGGTCCTAAACATTCATGCCTCTTTCAGAAATTTCATTTAATATTAAATAGAATGTAAGGTTGAAGATACTTATATCAGATTTCAGGTATTCAGTAATGTATTACAGATATGAAAAGTATAACAAACAGAAGAAGAAACATTTTCAAAATTCTTGGGGGTCATTTCAAAACATCAATGCCTAGATAAGTTGGTCAGTTTTTAGTTTCTCCTAAACTCCCTCTCTTTAAAATTTATTTATGTTATTTATTTATTTTTCAAATTTTGCCACCACCCATCTTTCCCCAGAAGAGTGACTCTGGATGGTTTACAATAAAGATAAACAAGTTAAGAACAATAAAACCATAAATTGTATATAAAATATAAATATAAATACAAATACAAAATATAAATATAAATATAAATAAAATAAAATAAAATAAAAAATAAAAAAGTAAAATCCAGATGGCAGTAAAAGATCTAAATCAGTTCATTTATACAGTATATGTGGGGAGCACTCTAAGGTGCCAGCCATCCCCAAGAATAACTACTCCCCTTCCTGCCCCCAAGTGAGGTGGCAGAGCCATGTCTTCAGGGTCTTCCAGAAGGTCAGGAGAGATGGGGCTTGCCTCACCTCCGGGAGGAGAATGTTCCAGAGGGCAGGAGCCACTGCAGAGAAGGCCTGATTCCTGGACCCCACCAAACGGAATTCTCTTATAGGCATGGTCTGTAACATGCCCTTTCTGTATGATTGGGTGGAACAGGTTGATGTAATGGGGATGAGACAGTCCCTCAGGTAACCTGGACCCATGTCATGATAACACCTTGAATTGGACCTGTAACTGGTACCCAATACAGTTCATGCAGCAAAAGTATTACATGTGCTGATTTTGGGGCACCAAGAATTGCCTGCATGGCCACATTCTGGACCAGCTGTAGCTTTCAGATACTCTTCAAGGGTAGCCCCATGTAAAGCGCATTGCAATAGTCTATACGGGAGATGACCAGAGCATGAGTGACAGAGCTTCCCGAACCAGAAAAGGGCATAACTGGTGCACAACATGAAGTTGAGCAAAGACCCTTGTGGCCATGACTGCCACCTGCTCTTTGAGCAGGAGCCGTGAATCCAGGAGAACCCACAGGTTCTGCACCGGGTCTGTCTGGGACAGTGTAACCACATCCAGCACCAAAGATGGTAATTCCCTGGATACTGAGGGGCCCCCAACCCACAGCCACTCCATCTTACCAGGATTTAGCTGAAGCCTGTTGTTCCCATCCAGACCCACACAGCCTCCAGGCAACGAGATAGGGCAGTAACTGCATCATTTACCTCACCTGGGATGGAGATGTATAATTGGGTATCATCAGCATATTGATGATACCTCATCCTGTGGTGATGGATGATTTCACCCAGTGGTTTCATGTAGATGTTGAAGGGGAGAGAAGAGAGAACCAAACCCTGCGGTACCTCACAAAGGAGGGGTTGAGGGTCATATCTCTTGCTCCCAATCACCACCGTTTGGGACCAGCCCTGGAGGAAGGAGGTGAAGCAGCACAGAACCATGCTGCCCACCCTCTATTTTTTTTATTGTAAACCACCAGAGTCCCCTGTTGGGGGAGATGGGTGGTGATATAAATTTAAATAATCAAATAAATAAATAAATAAATAAATAAACTCCCTGAGCCACCCCCCCAAAATACCATGGTCAATGGTATCAAAAGCCCCTGAAAGGTCGAGAAGACCAAGGATGGATGCACTGCCCCCATCCCGCTCCCACCAGAGATCATTCATAAGTGCAACCAATGCCGTTTCTGTCCCATAACTGGGCCCGAATCCTGAATGGAAAGGGTTGAGACAATCCATTTCATCCAGAATCCTCTGGAGCTACAACGCCACCACTTTCTCAACTACTTTCCCCAAAAAAGGGAGATGGGAGACTGGACAAAAATTGTCCAGTACAGTAGGGTCAAGCAAAAAATTAGATATTTCCTGGGAAAAAAAATGTCATATTTGATGCCATAGCATAGCCGCAATGGGGTGGCTTAAGACAAGAGCATCTACAAGGTATAGTCAAAAACTTCAAAAAGATGGCTGCGACAGTGTGATCAAAACTCTGCCCGTTTTCTGTGTGCATCATGTGTGGAACGCACATTAAAAACAGGTGGAGCTTGAATCATATCAACATGGCCGCCATATTGAATTTTTTTGCCATACCCTGCAGATACTATCTGCAGTTTTTATACTGGTGCTATGTTGCCACATCGTGCACCCCTGCTACTCATGGTCAGAAATGACTTTAGCTTCCTCATTGAGAATGTGAGATGTGTAGAGCCAATCTTCTTTACTGAGAAGACATACCATCCATTAGGGTACTGTAACTGGGCTTTGGGATGGGGAAAGTGGGAAACCAGAACTGACCATTTCTGATTCCTCTTGCTGGAGTCTTTAATAAATATTGAGAGCTGGAGTTGATGTGGTCTTTTTGCCTAGCATGGAAATGCCCTTATTTCTGTTCCAAAGTCCTAGTTCTACATGCTGTGAGGCTCTTCAGGGCAGAAAAGTTATGGTTTGGAAAGGGGATCTATGCTTTTCTAGAAGTGCTATTCTTTGGCCTGGATTTTCATGCATTCAGGCTGAAGTTTAATCATTGTGGTAAATCCAATTAATGTTGACACTGTATTTACTCTTCAAATCTTATTGTACATCACAAGTTTGGAGGTATATAGATTGTCACAAGGTCAATTCAAGAAGTAAGGCTTGGAGTTTGCAGCTCCATGGCTTCTCCTACAATGCCCAGAGATCATCTACTTCCAAAATTGAACAGGTGATATCTGTGAAAAATGCCACAGAGACTACAAGATGAATTGGATCTTCCATTCTGAGCTAAGATCTCTTTCTCTCTCCTTTGGAGGAGAAGATGCACTGTATCCCATGGCCTGGGGGATTCAGGCAGTGTTTCTCAACCTTGGCCACTTTAAGATGGGTAGACTTCAACTCCCAGAATTCCCCAGCCAGCATGGCTGGCTGGGAAATTCCGAGAGTTGAAGTTCACCCATCTTAAAGTAGCTAAGGTTGAGAAATACTGGATTCAGGAACCTCCAAGGATTCAAAGGGATATTCATTAAATCTCTTAGCTTCTTCATGAGTCATCTCTGTTGCTTTAGATTTGAGTAGCGGTCTGTGAATCACCTCCAAGGCCTCAATATTTTGGACATTGTCCTGAATATTTTTCATGCACAAAGAGATGTAGCTGTATCAAACAAGCAATTGTTCAGTCCTGCTTCCTTAATAGCAGTTGCCACAACCTTTCCGCTGCTGAAGAGTGAAATATATTTTTATCCTTTTAGGTATGCTGCTTGTAACAGCAGAACGTTTTGGTTCCACTTGACAGCTGGGTGAACATCAACAACTCACATAGATATCATGCACTAATGGGGCACTTGGTGCAGGAAAGAGAGATTTTAATTCCCCCACCTCACCCCCCTTATTTTCTAACAGATGGTTTTCAACTAAGCCTTCTCAAGTGTTCCCTTCTGTATTATCGCACAGTTCATAACACAGAGTGCCTTTTTACACATTCTTATCATTGCCATGAGCTGTACGTAAGACCCAACTAATCAAATTTTATCTGAGATATGAGTTATTTAGAATGGCCTGTGCAGGCTACAGATGCATGCAAATAGCCTTTCAAAATTCTTAGTCCTAGAAGAGCTAGACGAAGGGGAAAACACGACAACTACATTTGTGTAGGAGGAAAAGTCGTTCTCTGACAATTTCTTTGGAATGAGGTTGACTGTTGGTAATTGCCATAGGCAGCGTCTTTCTTTACACTTGAAGGGGGGATGTTTTGCTTTTGGTTTGGTTTGGTTTCCCTATTGATTGCGGGTGGTGCTTTAGACCTCATATGAGTAGGGCCAATAATATGCATGGACCTGACAGTTTGAGGGTGTGCACAAATAAACATACACAGCTGGACGTGCACCTACAAAGCTTCTCCCAGCAAATTTGGTGCAGCTGAGATTGCTTAAGTGGGAAAGTTAAAGACACTTTGACCTCTCCCCACTTGCACTCTGTTGTCTCATAGTTGTAGCCACTGCAGATTTCCTAGACCACCTCGGCTTTTCTGTTTTCCAGGGCAAAAGTCAGACTCTGCAGCTTTTGCAATTGGAAAAGCTATTTCTATTCAGCCAGGCAGGAAAAGGCCAATTTCTTGGATGCCCCTATTACTGCAAAACCCTTCGAATACAAAAGCATTTGAAGTTCAAGCTTTCACACCGAGAGGACTCCACGGTCACCTGTTTTTGCGGAACCCCAGATACTGCTGGAAAATCTACAGCTGCTGGAAATTGAATAAGCCAGGAGGGGTGTAGCAAAGAGAGAAATCATGGCTACCCATGGAGTGCTATACAGAAAGCTCTGGCATGGTTCAGGCAGTCAGGAACTATTGGCTAAAGATAAATTTTCTGCTGCTGCAAGCTATATTGGCCATTCGGCCACTGTTCTACACACTTGGTAGACCACAAACACAGTGCCATTCCAGGCAGTGTGGGTGGGATCACTACCAAAAAGCTGGAGAGGGACATTTGTTGAAAAATAATGGAAAGTAGGGAGGGCAGGCAAAAGAAAAACATATGTTGTTGGAAGCTCATATTCTTCTTGTTGTTAATAGAAACTCTTGCAGTTAGTTGGGTAAGGCTACTGCATTTGAACTGCAAAATCCCAGCCTGCCACTAGATGACAACAAAGAGATACAGATTCCTGCCCTTTAGTGATCATCCACATTTTTGCAGTCCAGAGCTAATACCCTTGTAGTTGACAAGGGAAGAAAAGTAGCATTTTGCAAGCCATCTGGGAGACATTTCCGATTGTAATTATTATTTGTTTGTTTGTTTGTTTTCTATCTCGCCTTTATTATTTTTATAAATAACTCAAGGTGGCAAACACACCAAATACTCCTTCCTCCTCCTATTTTCCCTGTAACAACAACCCTGTGAGGTGAGTTGGGCTGAGAGAGGCTGACTGGCCCAAGGTCACCCAGCCGGCTTTCATGCCTAAGGCGGGACTAGAACTCCCAGTCTCCTGGTATACTAAGTGAGGGGAAGATGATGATTCTAAGCTATGTTTGAAGTAAATTTCTATAAGACATTTGAGTAGGTAACATACAAATAGGAAGGAAGGAAGGAAAACTGCTTCTGTAGAGAGCCAGGCAAACACATTCAAAAGGAAACCTATCTGATAACACATGCTGTGGATTACAGTGCAATTATCTTTCAGCTCAAACATATTTCAAAATTCCTCGGGTTACACAAAGCATCCCAGGAGGGCTTCATTTAAACAAGAGGTTTTGCAAAGCATCTCTTCAAAGCTGATTCCAAAAGAATGCCCTTCTCCCATGCTTCTGAAGGTGAATCTTCAAGGACTCATCCAGCAATTCCAGTCACCTAGAGATGCTTTCATACATGCCTTGTGGGCAATCAGAATTCTGCCTCTTCCACTCAGCTCCTGGAAGTGCTGGATGAGGCTTCCAGGTGTCAGGAAGCCTTCAACAAGGCAAACCTGCATTTGTATTGCCTGGTATAACACCTTGGTGTAAGAGCCTCCATGAATTAAAACATGGCTGCTAAAAATTCACACTCAAGTGACTCTTTTAGATAAATGTGCATATGCATATTCATTATCTCAGAATAAAATACGTTAGATAAATGGAGTAAAAGGACTGGTTTACTCAGGAAAGGGAAACGCCACTGGAGGAACGGATAGAGGATAACCAATCTGGCTGTAGTGATATACAGTAAATCTGTTATTCTTCTTGAACCAAGCTCTTTTAAGTTTCCCCTTGGCAGACATTCATGTGAATCTTTGCTTTGGCTCTAATTTTACCCCCAGTTTTAGTTCTTGTTGCTGACACATCTGCTTTGGCTCGAGGGATGTTTTATTTATATTGTCAACTTACAACGCTGTTAGTCTGCTTCACTACTTAAAAAGCACTCAGAACAGGTAGAATTAAAAATGCAACCAATAGCGAAAATATAATTTTAAAAAATGTATCTTTAAAAACCACAGTGAGAATACACTGTACATACCTTAAAACATCCATCAATCCCAAGGATGAGAAATCAGGTAATAAATTAAACCAAGCCAACAGAAGCTGAAAGGGAAAGTCAAAGTCTTCACCTGCTACTGAATATAAAGCAAGCTATTAGGAATTCCATCCAATGTCAGTCTCCATGTAGAAACTAGGATCTTAGGACAGATAGGTCTCACACAGTCCGAAGAAAACAATCTGATATTGCACCTAGTTTTTGCAAAACCAACAGGTAGGTGGAAACATCTCTTCCACCAAAAAAAGGGGTTTGATCAGCCTGTTACATCAAGCAGGTACAAGGAAGAGGTGCAAATTGATTGGAATATTAATTCTACAAACCGGTTTTGTTCTTGGAATACTGCAGATGCTGGAATTCTTTAGTTATGGCTTTCTAACTTTTCTTCACTAAAAACTATTTCTCAGAATGTCTTTCATAGGTGGCCATCACCTAACCATGTTGATGCCAAAAATGACAACACTTGCATTATGATGTCATGACACAAGTCCTTTCCTTTCATACCTGTGTTGTGTCATCTCACAGAAGCACACAAGGGGTAGAATTTGAATCATATCATGATGCATGCTTCATCCCTTGCCCCTCCCTGTGACTACTTATAACTTTTTGGGGTGTCCTGCGGTGGCCAAATTGGTTCCATCCTGCCTGCTGGTTGAAGCCTGGGAGAGGTCTTCAGAGGAAGTGGAGACTTGGAGAGAAACCACTCTAGCTGTTCTTATAGACTGGGCAGATTCACAAGGAACTAGGAAGACTTTTAAGTCTCAAGCTATTTAGAATTTAAAGGTCATAACCAGCCCCTTGCATTGCATCCAGTAGTGATTTGGTAAGAAATATAGTTGAAGCAAGAATACAGCTGCCATATTTTGCCACATTTCCCATAGTTTAGAAGGGCTATACATCATAGAAAGTTTTACAGTAATTAGACTGAAATATGACAAGAACAAGATTCAATCATTTATTTGGTAATGTCACCATGCCCTGAAAATGTTTACAGTTGATGCACCAGCTGAAGTTGGAAAAAAATGTTCCCTGTACTATGACAGTCATTTTCTAAATTACTTCCTAGTTCCTTCAGAAGGAGTGCAATCCCATCCAGAGTCCAGAGTTGGATAAACAGTGAAATTGTTTCAGTCTTACCCCAACCAGGACTATTGTTGTATAACCTTTAAGCTGCTGATTTTTTATAAACAAAAACTGTGTACATCAAAAGAAGTACTTCTAAGAGTTTTGGTGCATAGTTTTGTGACTCAATATGCACAGAACTTTGTGCATAGAAATGCATACAATGGAGAACTGTTTGGTTTTAGTGTAACCACAAAGAAAAGCATGTACAAAATAACTGAGCAGACTGCATGTGAGTTTTCTCTATGTATTTCTTCACCTTTGTGAAACAAAATGAAAAGGCCAGGATTTTCCATTTCTGTTTGGTTCAAATGTCTCTCCAGCTTTAGTTTAACATGGTTCCACCTTCTAGATTTGGAGATACCAAGTCATCTTGTCTGCCTCCTGAAGAATCTGTATAATGACCAAGTAGCAACAGTAAGAACAGACCACGGAACAACGGGCTGGTTTAAGATTGGGAAAGGAGTACGGCAGGGCTGTATACTCTCACCCTACCTATTCAACTTATATGCAGAACACATAATGCGACAAGCTGGGCTTGAGGAATCCAAGGCTGGGGTTAAAATCTCTGGAAGAAACATTAACAATCTCAGATATGCAGATGATACCACTTTGATGGCTGAAAGTGAAGAGGAACTGAGGAGCCTTATGATAAAGGTGAAAGAAGAAAGTGCAAAAGCTGGTTTGCAGCTAAACCTCAAAAAAACCAAGATTATGGCAACCAGCTTGATTGATAACTGGCAAATAGAGGGAGAAAATGTAGAAGCAGTGAAAGACTTTGTATTCCTAGGTGCAAAGATTACTGCAGATGCTGACTGCAGTCAGGAAATCAGAAGACGCTTAATCCTTGGAAGAAGAGCAATGACAAATCTCGATAAAATAGTTAAGAGCAGAGACATCACACTGACAACAAAGGCCCGCATAGTTAAAGCAATGGTGTTCCCCGTAGTGACATATGGCTGCGAGAGCTGGACCATAAGGAAGGCTGAGCGAAGGAAGATCGATGCTTTTGAACTGTGGTGTTGGAGGAAAATTCTGAGAGTGCCTTGGACTGCAAGAAGATCCAACCAGTCCATCCTCCAGGAAATAAAGCCAGACTGCTCACTTGAGGGAATGATATTAAAGGCAAAACTGAAATACTTTGGCCACATAATGAGAAGACAGGACACCCTGGAGAAGATGCTGATGGTAGGGAGAGTGGAAGGCAAAAGGAAGAGGGGCCGACCAAGGGCAAGATGGATGGATGATATTCTAGAGGTGACGGACTCGTCCCTGGGGGAGCTGGGGGTGTTGACGACCGACAGGAAGCTCTGGCGTGGGCTGGTCCATGAAGTCACGAAGAGTCGGAAGCGACTAAACGAATAAACAACAACAACAACAGAAATAAAGCCATCTTCCTACAGTAGGTATGGGCATATTTGCAGCCAGTATTACTTTGCTGTAGGAATCCAGTCCCCAAAAAGAAAAATTGCTCTATTGGGAATGACTATAAATTTACAGGATTTAAAGTTCTCCTTTTTTCAGTCAACAATTTAGAACAGTTTAAATGCTATGCTATACCTTAAAAGAATAGTGGTTTGTTTATTTCTTATTGAAAGCATGTTTTTAGCAGCTTTTTTTTTAAGGGAGAAATAAATAGCTCCAGCCCATCTTCTGTCCTGCCAATATAGGAAAAATCTGGTAGAACAGGACAGATCCTTTATCTCTCCCTCCTCCTCTGCTTAGTTTAACAAATTGAGGTAGAATAATCCTGTATAAACCACAGTTACCATTTCCTTTTTTATCCAAATTAGGAAACTGTGATTATCATCTTTAAAACAGGCTGGAATAGATTATCATAATCTCTATCAAAATTTCTGATTATTAGATAGCCATTTATTTCTATCATATATATGTCAGTCTATTGCATTTATTAAAGAATATACCATTACATTTTTTTTCTTTTAAATCATTAGAATTAAATCTCAATTAACTACTTAGCAAATTTAGTGTATTTAATGTGTATTTAAGATCTTTTATATTTCAAAGCATTATTTATATTTTTTCCCCATTTTCCAAGCTGGTAAAAAAGTGGAAGATCTACAGTAGCTGTATAACAACATCACTTTTTTTTTCATGAAAATTTACATTTATATTGCAAAGTTAATTATTCTGGTAATAGAAATGTGAGACTTCATTTTTAGATAAACTTAGAAAACTTGATGAAAATCATTATGTTATTCCTGTCAATACAAGTCAAAATGAAAAATCTGTTAATTTCTTGAAGTGAAGAGGAAAAAAAAGTTTGGAAAGGGAAGAAGTAAGACTTACAAACAATAAACAATCCACTAAGTTTTGAACTGATAGAATTAAGAATGTTAACATAATGTTACTGAAATTTTAGTTTTTTGATGCAGGTAATTAAAGTGAATATGCCTAAGTTATGGCCCTGATAGGTGTCTTGTAGGGTCTTGAAATTCTTGAAACTTCACTGTTTTTACCTAGATAAAGTGGTTTGCCATTGTCTTCTTCGTAGGATGTGAAAAAGTGACAGGTCCAAAGTCAATCGGTTGGATTCATGCCTAAAACAGGATTAAAACTCATGGTCTCTTGGTCCCTTAACCCTACACCAAACTGTCTCCCTCCTACTGAGTTGACTTTTGCCAATACTATGGCTATAAATATTCCTTGTTTTGGCTGGCAAGTCCATGTAGATAATAGGTGAACAAAATTAACTGACTGAATATTATATAGTCTTCTTGAATTTGCCAAGTAATTTACTCTGTCCCTTTCTGCAAACAAAATATACACATAATTATTTTTAATTCTTTAATTGCTTTGATCATTTTCTCAGTTGGTGACAAAAAAAAAGTGTGGTGTAGGATTGTGTAGAAACATATACTTTGAAAGCCTTTTGTTTCTCTTTTGACTTTTTCTTACTGTTTTTTTTAGACATTCTTGGTCATTTATAAAATTTAGATGCTATGCATTAAATAAAATGAAGAATGTTCTCAGGTGAGGCAGCATCATAAGTGACCTGGCTGTTTGTTATGGCAAGCCTAGCGAACATGATTTGACCCAACCTTTCTAAAGTAGTCCAGTCTTTTATGTGAAAGTTGAACTTTAAGGTGAAATTGAAAAATGCCTTGTTGTGGTTCTACAATCCATGGCATCTCCTATAAGGTTATATAGCAATTTCTAGCTAATTAACCTTTTCTCAATTTTACCTCTTCTAGCTTTAAAAGTTTTATCTTTAAAATTTATTCATTTTGTTCAATAGAAATGGCATAGCATTTCAGTGAATGTACTTACAATCCTAATGAAATTATAAAAGTAAAACTAATGGGATTTAAGCAGCTTAATTATGCATTGGAATGTTGCCAACTGCATTTATCAAATATATGCTGTCAAACATAATTTCAAAAAAAATGGTATACATCATTGGTAATGATCAAAGCAAAAGTGTTTTCAATACCTATATGTTTTCCTTACATATTCTGATACTGTATACAATTATTATCAGACCAATTAACTTGTTTACTGTACAAAAGGACTGAGTTTAACTTCATTAAGAATCAACCTATTTACAAATTCAGTGACATGCTTTTATTTAAAAAATTCTCTTTAACTTTTTATTATGAATTTTCTTAAATGAACTTAAGTTCCTGTTAGCCAACATAGTTTGATACAACCACACTGAATGAATTTTAAACATTACATAAGATGTGCAAAGTTATAAAAAGTATAGTTTTTTAAAAACAATAATAAATTTGTACTTTCTAATGCAAGAAAGAAGCATTAGTTTGCATCTTGGATGTTATATTTTAAAGCACTGATAAGTAAGCATTTTGATCACAGGAATCTATTAAAGAAACTTTCTGATAGCAGTTTGGGTCACAGCTTGTAAGTTTTCTGTAATATTTCTATGAAAGTTCATAGTTTTGCTCCAGTATATTCTTGGCATGCTGAAATTCTTACTCCTGTCTCTGGTGTTTTCAGTTAAAAGATGACAGGCAGTGAGAGATATCTTTTGGGGGTCACTCATTACAAATTAAAATAGAAAATATTGGGTTAGATATAAACCCTGTTCCTAACCCTGTTATAAAAGTAGATTTCTATGTATGTATGAAAGTTGCTTAATAATATTCTGATAGTTCATAATAATGTCTTCTTAGTTCATTTCAGTGTTGTAGCTTAGTTGCAAAATTATTAGCTCTAGTATTTGAAATAGATCAACATCTATAAGACTTAAATGCTAAACATTCCTACTATTAGGTTTTAGTAATGATTAAATCATCCCATGTGACAAAACTGTTATACAGTATTCTAGGTTAGTTACTTCATCCTTAGAAGACATCTGGTTGGAAGACAGTCATCCAGATAATCCTAATTTCATTTTACCAACAGGCATGATCCTACGTTACCATTTCTTCAAAGAGTTCAGTTAAAATAATAAGTTCTGTCAATTCTAAATGTTCTACTTATCAGAATGTTTTTAACTAGAAGATTTAGAAAAGAACTGGGTAATAAAAGGATTTTTATACCAACTGCCGCTTTTGGCAATCCTGACTGGGTTCAGTGTTGACATAATTGTTGAAAAATGGTGCTTTTCAAGCACAAGATATTATGCTCCCTATCTTCTACTGCCTTGCTCATTAAAAAGAGAACACTGCCACAATTAGGGACAGCAGTGACCAGTCTTGACATTTTGAGAGCCATCTTGCCATCAATTATCTCCTCAGAGTGAGGTACTGTGGACACAGTGACCCCAAGTAATGAATGTGCCCCACACTTGATTGACAAGGTTGTTTAATACACAATTCAGTAGCTCTAAAGGGCTAACTCACAATGTGTTGTGATTGCTTACAGCCACTTTTAAAGATAAATACTAATTCTTAAAATTTGCCATAGCAATGCAGTTAAGAGCATGTGAGTTTTCTCTATGTATTTCTTCACCTTTGTGAAACAAAATGAAAAGGCCAGGATTTTCCATTTCTGTTTGGTTCAAATGTCTCTCCAGCTTTAGTTTAACATGGTTCCACCTTCTAGATTTGGAGATACCAAGTCATCTTGTCTGCCTCCTGAAGAATCTGTATAATGACCAAGTAGCAACAGTAAGAACAGACCACGGAACAGATTGGGAAAGGAGTACGGCAGGGCTGTATACTCTCACCCTACCTATTCAACTTATATGCAGAACACATAATGCGACAAGCTGGGCTTGAGGAATCCAAGGCTGGGGTTAAAATCTCTGGAAGAAACATTAACAATCTCAGATATGCAGATGATACCACTTTGATGGCTGAAAGTGAAGAGGAACTGAGGAGCCTTATGATGAAGGTGAAAGAAGAAAGTGCAAAAGCTGGCTTGCATCTAAACCTCAAAAAAACCAAGATGATGGCAACCAGCTTGATTGATAACTGGCAAATAGAGGGAGAAAATGTAGAAGCAGTGAAAGACTTTGTATTTCTAGATGCGAAGATTACTGCAGATGCTGACTGCAGTCAGGAAATCAGAAGACACTTAATTCTTGGGAGAACAGCAATGATAAATCTCGATAAAATAGTTAAGAGCAGAGACATCACACTGACAACAAAGGTCCACATAGTTAAAGCAATGGTGTTCCCCGTAGTAACATATGGCTGCGAGAGCTGGACCATAAGGAAGGCTGAGCGAAGGAAGATCGATGCTTTTGAACTGTGGTGTTGGAGGAAAATTCTGAGAGTGCCTTGGACTGCAAGAAGATCAAACCAGCCCATCCTGCAGGAAATAAAGCCAGACTGCTCACTTGAGGGAATGGTATTAAAGGCAAAACTGAAATACTTTGGCCACATAATGAGAAGACAGGGCACCCTGGAGAAGATGCTGATGCTAGGGAGAGTGGAGGGCAAAAGGAAGAGGGGCTGACCAAGGGCAAGATGGATGGATGATATTCTAAAGGTGACGGAATCATCCCTGGGGGAGCTGGGGATGTTGACGACCGACAGGAAGCTCTGGCGTGGGCTGGTCCATGAAGTCACGAAGAGTCGGAAGCAACTAAACGAATAAACAACAACCTTCTACATTTACTATTTTCTTGCTCAGGTACAAGAAGCTTGTCTTGGACAAAATCCTTATTAACATGAATCTGGTTACGATAATGCCTTCCTTTCTTTCTGACTGTCTGTAGTCTGCTTATTGAATAAACATACCAAATTGCAAGAACTCTGATTTAGTCTTTTAATCTAACTGCTCTGTCATTTGCCTCACCCCTCCATGTTTGTCCTTGCAGTCTGGGAAATGTTATTGCATGCAGAAAAACAATAATTATTTATCTTAAGACAGATATTATGCTCAGCAGTAGGTCTGTTTCTTTAGTACAATTCAATCTAAATGTGTAACCAATTTACCAAAATATAATTATCTGAGTTATATCTTCTAAAGGGGGGGGGGAGGGAGGGAGGAAAGCAAAGGAAAAGAAAGCAGCTGCAACTGAAAGACTTGAATACAATACTCAAATGTGAGACATGGTTTAAACAAACCATAAATTATAACCCCAAATACGAATTAACAATAACCATCCCAAGAAGACAGCCATTGTTGCTAGCTTATGGTAACGGTAACTTCAGATAGTTAGAACTTGAGAGATAATATGGTATTGTTGGCTGAACTTTGAATTCAAACAGGGGAAAACCTAGATTAAAAATCCAGCTCCTTCAGATAGCTCACTGGATACAGGGCTGTCTGAAGATTGCTCAAAAAGTCAAGATGGTGTCTGCAGCTGCATGATTCCAACTCTGCCCCTTCTTATGGTTTACATGTGCTGCACATATGAAAAAAAGTGGATTGGCTTCAATCACACAGCTGTGAATGCCATCTTGAGGTTTTTTGAAACCCTACCCCTTTGCAAATACTCCTGCCTGTAACCTGGCACTGTTCCATGAAGGGTTTTATAGTGGTAATCAACGCCTGGAATTGTATCTGCAAGTCTATGGGCAGCTAGTGCCTCTCATGGAGCAGTGATGTTAAATAGGCATACAGTGGTGTGCCCATAACTGACTACTCTACTGCATTCTGGACCAGTTGCAGCTTCCAGATGGTCTTCAAGGGCAGCCTCATGTAGACCATGTTACGATAGTCTAAAGAGAATGTGACCAAGGCATGAGTGATCATGAATAGGGCCTCCCAATACAGGAATGGGAACAACTGGCACACAAAAGGAATTTTGCAAAGGCCCTCCTAGCCACAAATGCCAGCTGTTCTTCAAAGCAGGAGCTGAGAGTCCAGATGTTGGCATCAGTTCTGTTTGGGGGAGTGTTGCCCCATCCAGAACTGAAGATGGGAGGTCCTCTGATCTGTGGGGGTGTAGGCTAATACCCATGGCTGGTCAATCTTGCCAAGGTTAAACCAAAGTCTGTTCTTTTCCATACAGAATCCCACTGCCACCATAACCATATTCTGCCATAGTTAGGTGCAAGCGGGGAATGTGGCAGCCTGGGCAGTGATCGTGTATCTCGATATACTTGGGAAACACCACTACTTTGGGAGCTGCTTTGGTTACTATTCAATTTCCAGCTGTGACTCAAGGTTTGGGTTGTTACCTTGAAGGTCCTTTATAGTTCCTGACGTGGTTCTGTGAGATCATGTTATACTCATCTGCTCATAATCAGATCAACTGTTTCCAAGTGCTATCCGTTCAGAATTGTCACCTAATGGGATTCTGGAAGAAGGCAGTTTTGGTGGCCAACCCCACCCTTTGGAAGTTCCTCCCAATAGAACTTAGACCTTCTTAATCCCTCCTAGGCCTCAAGAATGGCTTCCATCTTGCCTAGAAGTAAAGCACATTTTGATTGGAATGTAGGGTTGCAAGCACATATTTATATTTGTTGGTGGTCCAATAGAAGATAATATATGTAGCTCCGGGTTGAACAGTGGAGTCCTTGGTACTCTCTGAGCTTGTTTGTTTGCTTGCAGACGTTTCATTACCCAACTAGGTAACATCATCAGTGCAAGTGATGATGTGTGGTCATCAGTGTGATCACTGTATGATCATCAGTGTGAGACTCACACTGATGATGTTATCTAATTGGGTAATGAAACGTCTGCAAGCAAACAACCAAGCTCAGAGAGCATCAAGGACTCCATGTTTGTTGGTGTTTAATTTTTTTTTTATCCTTATATGTACTTGCAGTTTGAAGAAATACTTTATCTGATTCTATTGTTAGCCACATAGATCCTGTATGTGCATTGCAAGTATTGCAAATAAATAAATGAATAAATAAGTATGCAAAACCTCCCATACTCAGTCTTTGTCATCTTCAAGTACAGCCAGGAAACTCTATTGTGTGAAACCATGCAGAAACTGCTACCAAACTGTGCCAACTCTGCCAGGCTTGATAAACCAAGATCTGATATATTTTATAGACACTTCCAAGTCTCACAAATAAGATCTCCAGAGATTTTCCACTGAAATTATGGGAACCTATTCAAGAAAACTGAATCTGATAAAAGTTTACTAACCTTATATTAAAACTAACAAATGAAATTCAGGACAACTTCAATAAAGTTCTGAGCTTTTGTTAGTTTTTGCTGGTTTGGGGGATGTTTGGTTGTTTTACTCCTCCAGACATACATATTTTTGATTATTTGGGGATTTTCTTTGTGTGTGTTGTAAGCTGCCCAGAACCTTTCAAGAGTCAGTCAGTCTCCAAATTGAATCAATATAAATAATTATAAATAGAGGCAAAGCACAACCACATAATATAATACATGCATACCAGAGATTATCCAAAGCATTATACTTACAAATCTATTTAAAGAAAAACTCAAAAAAGTTGGAAACCATTTAAAGAGCAAGCTACATATAGTAAAAGTACATTGCCATTTAAAAAGTCTGCAAGAATGAAGATTTCTGCCTGTGGCTGAAAAGGTACTAGGATTCTAGTGACCCCAAGGGGCCACTCTTGGGGTTCATTGCCTCCCTAGTCCTGCCGAGGCCGGTCTTGTTCCCTTTTGGGTGGTATTAGATTTGCCATTACTTGGATCTCATTACGTTTTATATTTATTTATTGACATTGATATTTATGGATTAATGATATCATTTATGATTTTAATGAATTTTAACTGTTTTATTGTCAACCGCCCAGAGTCCCCCATATGAGGGAGATGGGCGGTGATAAAAATATGATTGATAAATAAATAAATAAATACATACATACATACATTCTTTTTGTTAAGTTGGTTGCTAAGAGAAAATTTGTCCAGAAAAGGGTGGGCTACTCTTGTGAAGGTCTGCTCATGACCAAGGCTTGTTCATCAACTTTTGGAAAATCAGATTCTTCTTATTAGATTTTTATCCCACTTTTTGTTTGTTTTTTTGGGGGGGGGGGTTGGGGGTCAACTCAAGGCAGTGAACATACTTAATACTACTGCCTCCTATTTTCCCCACAACAACAACCCTGTGAGTTGGGGTGGGCTGAGAGAGAGGGACTGGCCCAGAGTCACCCAGCCAGCTTTCATGCCTAAGGTGGGACTAGAACTCCCAGTCTCCTGGTTTGTATGCCAGCACCTTAACAACTACACCAAACTGTCTTATTGATTGCATTGTGCCTTAAGCAGGGAGTTGTTGATCTTTCAAACAAAGCAATAACATGCATTTATTACAAAGCCTCCATATGGAATCAATTTCTTCTCTTTTTACTATCAGTATCTATGTAATCTCTTCTCTGATTATAGTGATCAGTTGAGAAGGAACAGAATTTACAGCCTGGGAACAAGATATGCGTTCGAGTGGCTTTCTTTGTATGAGCCTACTCTACTTGCATGTGCAAACCAGACAACGTTAGATTGATTGATCAATTGATTGATTGTTCAAGTTGTGTCAACTCTGAGTAACCACGTAGATTTCCTCCAAGGTGTTATGTCCCCAACCTTGTCCTTCAGATCTTCCAATGATGCACTCATTGCTGCTGTGACTGAGTGCATCCACCTTGCTGCTGCTTGCCATATTCTTCTCTTTTTTCTACCTTTCGCAGCATTATGTGTCCAAAATATCATTTGAGCCTGACCATTTGTGCCTCAGGTGAGAACTCTGGGTTGATTTGTTTGATGATCCATGTGTTCGTTTTCAAAAGCATCAACTCTCTCTCTCCCGGTTCTCCAAAGTCCAATGTCCATTTCCACAGAGTGTCACGGAGAAAACCAGTGCCTACAGAATTCTGATCTTTGGGGGTATAGTTATGTTGGGATATCTGAATAGCTTTTCAAAGGCCTTCATTGCTTGTCAAGTGCTAGTCTGCCGCATATTTCTTGACTGTTGGTTTCTTTACTGTTGATAGCTGACCCTAAAAGGCAGAAGCCACTTCCGTGTCTTCTTGTCAAGTTAACCTTAGAAAGGACACTTGATGAAACTCTCTTTATCCCAACCCAGACATTCTGTAGTTGCTCTTTTCTTTTTTACTTTGCTTTGGCTTCATCAGTTGCAAGAAATTAGCCCTTTTGAAAATCAGGGATGCTGGAAACATTGTTTTCCCAGGCCGATATCAACCCAGAAAGACGTTTTGCAGCATCAGAATTGAGGGAGGAGAACATAGGAGCAGAATTTTGATTGCTGAAACGTCAACAGAAGCTACCAACACAAACTTAAGCATAGTTTGGTTAAAAAAAAAAAAAAAAACTCCAGCTTCCCAAATATAATTGAAACCAAGTTAGTCAAGCTGATGACAGATAAATAAATGGATCTCTGTGTTTTACTGGGGAATCCCTTATTAATGAATGATGATGATGTAAAGTCCAGTTGTGTCCGACTCTAGGGGGCGGTGCTCATCTCCGTTTCTAAGCCTTGGAGCCGGCGTTGTCATAGACACTTCCGGGTCATGTGGCCAGAATGACGACACGGAACGCCGTTACCTTCCCGTCAAAGAAGTACCTATTGATCTACTCACATTTGCATGTTTTCGAACTGCTAGGTGAGCAGGAGCTGGGACTAGCAACGGGAGCTCACCCTGCCGCGCGGTTTCGAACCGCCGACCTTCCGATCGGCAGCTCAGCGGTTTAACCCGCAGATTTGACCAATCTCTTCTGACAAGAGACATGTAAATTATATATAAAGGATTCATCTAATCTCTTCTTCCAAATTAATGTGTACTTGTGTTGAAAAGACTGGTCACAAGAACATGGCTAGGTGTACACTGCCTGTCTTATCACTTTCTCAACAGTGACCAAATCCAAAGGTGTATTTTTGTGTGTATTTTTTAATGTTTCCTTTCATTGTGGAAACTCATCAATCTGCCAGTCCCCTGTTCCATATTGATGTTCATTCTTGTTGAACTGCTAGTGCCGGAACTCAACTTTGTGGCATTACTCATAAGATATTGTAGCACTTCTGTGCTTCCAAAGATAGTTTAATGTCCAGTCAAGGAAAAGCTTTACAAATTGAGCCTTTCCATGCCAACAATCTTACAAAGCATCTCCTGATTGCTTTTCTAACCTTGAGATGGAATTTCCTTCCCTAAAGCAGTAAGTATGCTACTTTATGCACATTGATTGCTAGCAAGAACAGTATCAACATTGCAGGAGTATATTGTTGTTGTTGTTGTTTAAAAAATCATTTAAATGATCCATTTTTATTTTTAGCAAAGCATTCTATGGTGAATATTTTCATCATTTTGTGGCTGTTGATACACGTCTTAAACAGAGATGGAGAACCTGTGGCTACACCAAAAACTGTTGAATTTCAACTCCTAGTAGTCTCATTCAGCATGGCCAGTGGTTACAGACTGCAGAATATGAGGCTTAACAGGCCCTTGGTAAAGATAAATTCCCCCTTGAGTTGAGCTTGACTTCTAGAGGCTACATGGACATATCCCTGCTGATTTCTTGGCAACAAAGCAGAAATAGTTTGCCATTGCCTTCTTCTGGGATTTTCTTTTTGACTTCCCAATCTGGTTTACGACTTGGGATTCCTGGTGGTCTCCCATCCATGTGCTATCCTGTACTGCAAAGGTAACCTACATAGCTTTTTGAGATGAGCCAAGGTTGATCAAGTGCTGCCACCTGGTGTGGTGTGATAGCTATTACAAGTCTAATTGCCCTGGTCCCTAGTCCTACCTTTGTTTGAAGCAGTTGGAGGGGCAGGCAACTCAAGATCATGAGGTGCATATGCCCAATTATCTTTTGTGCCACCCCCGACAAATCCTTGGAATTTTGCAGCTGAAATTTGCTGGCAAACCACCAAAAGAGCAGCATATTTTTCTGCCCTTTTTTCTGGAAATAAAACAAAATTACTGCTAGCACTTGTTTGAAAAATCGATCCAGACTGGTTTTTAAAGGGGCAGAAAATTCTAGTTGCAATGGAACATCATTGTATCACTAGCAAGGTATTGGACTGCCAAAAAAAGTGTGTGTGTAGAGGAAGTGTGACCCTGGAACAAAAAATGATTGCTTACCCTTGCCATACCAAACATACATGAGGATCCCCATAAATATTCTGCACACAATGATCCTGGTCAAAGTAGGTGTTCCCCTCTGCCCTTAATAAGGTTGACAGTTCACACAACACATTTAACCAGGTCGGGTAAACACCTACCAGATGCATTTCTACAATGTGCTAAGTTTGGTTAGTGTTAATCTTGGTTTTTTCCTTGGTTTAGGATATTGGCCATGTTGGGCAAACCCTCTGGTGGCAGAATGTTCCAGAGGGCGGGAGCTACTGAAGAGAAGGTCCGCCTCCTGGACTCTGCCAGATGAAATTCTCTTACAGACGGGGTCCACAACATGTCCTCTCGGCATGATCGGGTTCAATATAATATTGAATATAATATAAAAAACACAGTCTTTGTGTGCCTGCTACAATGCATGGTTCCAAGTCATGTTGTGTTGTCACCCATCAGGCCTATCCACTTATAGGTCTCTTGTGCTTTTTGAGAAGGGCCAATTGATCCCCAAGCCAAAATGATTGCACAGTCCTAGTAAATAAAAGAGACACAACTCCATCTGTGAGTGCTTTATAGCTAGCATTCCTCTCATTCTTTTCTCAGCTACGTCACAATTTCTCACAAGAGAAAACTGGCAAGCCGTGCTAGTTTAGTTTTTTTGCTGGCTCGCAGACAGGAGGAGAACCATGAGGAAGCCGCCTTAAAGTATCTGAATTGCTTTTTTCTTCACCCCAAGGGCAGGACACAAAGCTATGTTTGGGAATTGTAGGAGAGTAACATTTAGTCCTAAATCTTAGGAGAAACTTCCTGGTACTAAAAGTCATTTAGTGGCAATCATGCTGCCCTTCACTGGAAGTATTCAAGGAGAAGCTAGAAGTCCACTTCTCTGTTTGGAACAAGGTATTAAAAATAAATAGACTCCCAAGTTTCTCTCCAGCTCTAAAATTTGATTCTGCTATGAATAACTTTTAGGACAGCAACAAACCAGAGGAACAATAAAGCAATAGAAGTAGAGAGTCATGTGTGGGTGTGTAAAATTGAATGTACTGTATCTATACAGAAACAACACAGAACAAAAAAGGATACTATAAGCAGAATCTTTCATGTTCTACTGAGTTATTGGAATTGTATGCTAGAGAATGCACCAGAACGTCTACTGTGTGTAAACACATTGTAGACTCCCTGGCAGTGCATGCCATATGCTAAATAATAAAATATACTAGAGAGATGCAACCATGAGGAAAGGACAGAAGTAACATCATGTACATCATTATATCATGAAAATGATATGTTGTAATCTGCATGGTGTCACAATGCACGTGATGTTAATGTAACATAAGGTAATGCAACCTCACCTGGGATAGGAAAGGCAATAGTTCTTCCTGGGGGTGGCTGGTGCCATACTGCCCTCCCTACTGAATGAGATCTTATCACTACTTGGATTTTATATCTATTTATTCTCTATTTATATTGGTCGTTTGTACTGTAATTTATGTGTTTTATGGTTTTAATTGTCAATTTTATTGTAAACTGCCCAGAGTCCCCCTTTTGGAGGAGATGGGCAGTGATAGAAATTTGAAAAATAAATAAACAAACAGACAAACAAAGTAGTTGATGTAACTAATAGTCCAATCAAACTACTATCTATCTATCATGTGTCTTTGAGTTAGTGTTGACTCCTGGCAACTGCCTGGACTAGTCCCTGCGGTGTTCTTGGCAAGATTTTAGAAGTGGCTTGCCATTGCTTCCTTCCTAGGGCTGAGAGAGAGGGACTGGCCCAAGGTCACCCAGCTGGCTTCATGGCTAAGGCAGGACTAGAACAAGGTTGCTAATGGACAGCTACATTTGGAGAATCAGAGCGATACAAGTACTGTTATTATGACACAAGCCCTGCCTCTTGTCTATGTGTGTCCTGACACTGCATGCAAATTCAAAAGGGTGCAATTTCAAAAGGGGTACATACAATGCTGCAATGCTTCTTCCATCATTTTGAAGGAAGCAGCAACAGCCTATGGACACTGCCTCCCATCCCCGATACAAGCCCCTTCATTTCAACATAATTTTGCATTCTTCTGTTTGCTCAACTCTTCTCTCCTTGGGAGTAATTGGGGCAAAAGATTTGTCAGGCTGCAAATCCTCATAATCTGCATTTCAAATTCTCTCCCCCTCCCTGCTGCCCTTTGTCAGTTTAGCAAAATCAGCTGTCTCATGTTGTCTTTAATCATCCTTGAAAAGAATGCTGGGGTGGATTTTTTTTATTTTTTATTTTAACCACAAAGAAAAAAGGGGAAAGAAGTTACTTTAGCTGCTTTATATAGTGCTCAGCTGAAGGCTTATTCCTGTCTCTGCAGCTGTTAGTCTAATTGGGTAATTTAAAGCGACTAACAGTTGTTCAGGGACCCTCCTTTTGCAGGACATAGCATTATCTGACATCTTCAATCCTCTTCAGAGATGCAGCATCTTTTCAAGCTGATTGCTGTATCCTTCATCACCCTTCAGGTTCTCTGACTTCCCTGTAAGCACATTAATTTAGAGAGGCTGATTATTCAGATGAAAGGAATAAAGAATCCAAATAAAGCTTTCCTTCCTTCCTTCCTTCCTTCCTTCCTTCCTTCCTTCCTTCCTTCCTTCCTTCCTTCCTTCTGGTTTCATGACATGATACATAAGATGCAGTTCTCTGGATTATTTATTGGATTCTACATTCCCTGTAGAGCTGCAGAATCCCACTGTATTTCTGCCTGAAACTGGCAGAACTTCTAAGGGGATAATTTGCACAAAGCCCATCTAGCAGAAAGTTAATAGCTCCAGAATTTATTGAGTGGAGACAGAGTTTGAGTTTGTTCTCAAGGAACTGTGGAATATTTTGCACCATAACTAACCAAGGTCATAAATCACTTTCTAGGTTGGGAAGGCATGTTTCCTAAAAAAACAACAACAACAACCTGTCCACACTTTTTATTATGGCTAGGGCCAATTCTCAAATACGTTTAGGCAACATGACTTGTTAGCAGACCACTGACTGCTTGAGTGGAATCACCAGAGAAGTTTACCCTAAAAGTATGAAAAAAAAAACTACCTTCACCATTTCTTCTCCAACAATCAATGCAGAAAATCCAGTTATCATAGCTGCACCTCTTTCATGTTTAGAATTGCTTTGCACATAGACTACTCCCAACCAGACTTTCTGTAAAAAGTATTTGTTTTTAGGCTAAGTAGGAATTGCCTCCAAAAAAAATAATTTCAACTCCCAACTTTTTAAATCTAGACCAGATTTTTCTATACCTAGCAGGAAATCCCAGCCATTTAAAATTCCATGTTACAAAAGAGATTAAAAAAAAAAAAATCCCTTCTCACTGCTATGGGTGGTATGTGTCTTCTTCAGCCTTGGGTCCTCTACCAGAGGCCTGGGAGTTTGAGGGTTCTGCACAGTATCTTAGCTGTTCCTAGCACTGCACTCTTCTGGATAGAGAGCTCTGATGTTGTTCCTGGGATCTGTTGGAGCCGCTTTCCCAGCTTAGGAGTCACAGCCCCAAGTGTGCCTACCACCCTTAGGACCACTTTGGCCTTCACTTTCCATATCTTCTCTAGTTCCTCCTTCAGGACCTGGTACTTCTCCAGCTTCTCATAGTCCTTCTTCCTGATGTTGCTGTCACTTGGCACCGCTACATCTATCACCACCACTGTCTTTTGGTCCTTGTCTACTACCACGATGTCAGGTTGATTGGCCAGTACCTGCCTGTCCATCTGGATGTGGAAGTCCCACAGGATCTTAGCCCTGTTATTCCCCACAACCTTCTGTGGAATCTCCCATCTGAACTTGGGAGGGTCTAGCCCATTCATTGTGCAGATGTTCCTGTACACAATGCCAGCTACAATACTTGGTTGTGCCATTCAGTGTAAGCTATTCCTACCTGGATCTTACACACTGCCACTATGTGTTGGACTGTCTCTGAGGCCTCTCTATCTAAATTCAGTTGTGTCCAATTCTCAGAGATTGCCTGGACAAGTCCCTGCAGATTTTTTGGCAAGGTTTTTCAGAGGTGGTTTGCCCTTCCTTCCTTCCTAGGGCTGAGAGAGAGGGACTGGCCCAAGGTCACCCAGCTGGCTTTGTACCTAAGGTGGGACTAGAACTCATGGTCTCCCAGTTTCTGGCCTGATGCCTTAACCTCTACACCAAACTGCCTCTCACAAAGGAGATAGCTTTTTGGTATTATCCAAATTGAAAACAATGAGCAAGAACATAGCCATTCATATCACTGATTGCATCCAAAAAACCAAGATGAGAAAAATAAAATAACAAAAGAAAGATCAAGTAAATCAGGAAAGTTCAACTGCCTTAGGACCATATCAGGCTTTGCTTGACATTCAGGGGCCACACTCCAAAATCCCTCTTAAAACCTAAGGAAGGGGCACTTGGTGTCTACGACTGTGTTTTAATGTCACAGGAGAGAAGCTGTTTGCTACCAAGCATATGATCACTAGAACAGGAACGGTTGACAATGATAACCATGGTTATTTTCATGATGAGAATATATTGGGAAGGAGAAAGGAATAGAGAATTATTCTGGCCCTTTTCTGGATCTCCTGTGGAATTCAAGTGTTCACCCAGGAAGCTGATGAACAAATGGGAATCTGGGAAGCTGAGTTCACTGTTCAGAAATGAACAGTATTTATAATAGTATATTTATTTATTTATCATATTTATATAGCCGCCCATCTCACTAAAAGTGACTCTGGATGGCTTACGATAATTGAATAAAACCACTAATACATAAAAACAATAATTATAAAAACATTAAAAAACATTATAAAAAAGGCAATATTATAAAAATTTAAAATATACAAACCACATAGAGAGAGCAAAATATCAGCCACAGTCAAGCCATCTCAGAATGTCTCCAGGTCCCTGGGTCCCCCAGGCCTGGTGACATAACCAGGTCTTGAGGTACTTCTGGAACATTAATAGGGATGGAGCTAACCTGACTTCGGGGGGGGGGAATGTTCCATAATGCAGGCACCACAGCAGAGAAGGCCCGTCTCCTGGGACCCACCAAAGGTAAGTCCCTAGCAGATGGTACTCACAGCATGCTTCCTCTGCCAGATCGAATGGGACAGCCTGATGTGATTGGGGAGAAGCAGTCCCATGCCAAGAAGGGCTTGAAGGGTCAAAACCAGCCTTGAACTGGACCCGGAAGCAGGCTGGCAGTCAATGCAGATAACTCTTCAAGAGCAGCCCCATGTAGAGTGCATTACAGTAGTCCAATTTAGAGCTGACTAGGGCAGGAGTGACTGTGAGCAGAGCCTCCTGATCCAGGACGAGGCACAACTGGCACAAAACAGGAAGCCGTGCAAAGGCCCCACAACTGCCACCTACTTTTTGAGCAGGAGTCGTGAGCCTAGGAGAACCCCCGGATTGTGCACTGGGTCTGTCTGGGGCAGTGCCATCCCATCTAACACCAAAGATGGCATAATCCTAGAATCAGTAGGCCCCAAAACCCAGAGCCACTCAGTCTTGCCAGGGTTCAGCTGAAGCCTGTTGTTCCCCACCCAGACCCTCACAGCCTCCAGACACAAGGATAAGACGTTCATGGCGTTGCTTAATTTACCAGGGCAAAGATGTATATTTGGGTATCATCAGTGCACTGATGATACCCCACCCCATGGCAATGAATGAGTTCACCCAGCAGGCTCATGTAGATGTTAAATAGGATAGAGGAGAGCACCAAACACTGCAGCACCCCACATAGTAGAGGCTGAGGTGGGACCTCTCCTCCCCACTCACCACCAATTAGAATTGAGCCCAGAGAAAGGAGGCGAACCAGCACAACACCGTGCTGCCCATCCCCAATCCCCTGAGCTAATCCAGAAGGTCAGTGGTATCAAAAGTCACAGAGAGGTCAAGTAGGGCCAGGGTGGACACACAACCCCCATCCTGCCCACACCAGAGATCATCCAAAAGCAGAACCAATGCCATTTCCATTCCATACCCGGGTCTGAATACTTAATATTCCTTCTTGCCAAACAGGTCAGAATGCTTCAAGTTTGCTTTACTGGAAACTATCAAAATTGCTACAGAAGATGATAATAAGATGGGTCACCATTTTTTTGTCTGTTTTTTTACAAATCAGTTAACAATTTCCAGCTACTTCTAGAGAAATGGAAAAGGGACATGCAGTTGGCTCATGAAACTGAAATAATATCTGCAAATCTTACAACCCATGTCTTTTGGAAGATGTTTTGCAAGGGAGACTACTTTTGAAGAGATCCTCAGCTTCACAGAAGCTCTGGACAGCAAATATCATAACTACATTTTCCTATCTCTGGCCCAGGAGGGACATAAATCTAATAAGTGAATGGGGGGTTTTTTGCAGTAAAAAGAACAGAATCTTATGGCACCTTTAAAGACAGGCAAATTTATTCTCTGACAAGCTTTTGTGGAACACTGTTCATTTCAATCTCTATTACACAATGGCATGAAGCAGTGAGATTAAAGAAAGATTTGCTGCAATAACCATGGCAACTAAAAATAATATGAAACTGACAAGTTAAACTCTCTTGCCTGAACTGAGCAAGAGTGTTAATTTACAATTAACTGCTAATATTTCTCAGATACGAAGTAATCAACTTTTGGTAAGGAAGCAATTGGCCAAATGAGCAGACACACATGTCATTTTTATGAATCTCATAAACCCATTTTAAATTATGATTATATTACAAGTTTCTAGTTCTCATGATCATATAGATGACTAGACTTCTAATGTCTTGGCTGGAGGGAGAGAAATAAAAGCCAGTGTTATTGGACCATAATCTGATATTCTTGCTAAATCATCAATTTTCTGAGTTTCTAATATCTCTTCGCCTTCCATTTAGAAAGTTAGCTTATTCCCATTATCAGTGAGTATGCATATAAAACTGCAGAACTCTCTCATTAGCATTAAGTAGAATTACTTGGTAAATCCCTTGGCTATCTTCTTGACAATAAAGCTGTGTTTTCTCCCCCCAAAATAATAATAATGAAAATTACAGATTTACTCAACTGAGTAGAAGAGAACATCTGAAGGGTGTTAGAAGATGTTAGAAGAAAAAAGATACAATAAACAGCAGATATTTTAAAAAATATCCTTCTAGGCACTGGTTACAAGAATATTTCATAGAGAGTTTGGTATTCTAAACCATGGCTTAGTGAGGCTTTGTTGGAATTGGTTTGTATCTGAAATATGGCTCTGAGAGTTTTTGCTAAACTACTTGCTCGGTGTCTGAAACTGTCATAAGCTGGACAATTCTGGAGATAAAGTCATGCCAAGGATATGCTTACTAATCTACTTAAAAGTATATGTACCATTGTAAACTATTTCTTCTGAAACTGCCAGTGCAAAATGACAGCCTCCAGAAACCCTGACCTTTGCCTGTTTCTCCCCTTTTTACATTTTCTCACAGAGTCACCTTGAAGAGGAAGAACCAACAGGAGTTTGCCAGAGAATTTCAGTGTGGATGTTCAAAGGGGAGCTCCTAACAAAAATTCCTTCTAAGTCAAGAGTTTACATCAGCTAACTTGATATAACTTCAGCAAAGGATCGTTACCTTGTCATGGTGCTGGAGCTTGAGCACCTCAATGATGCCATGAGCTAAACCATGAAGGGCCACCCAAGACGGGAAGGTCATGACAGAGAGGTCAGACTAAATGCGATCCCTGGGGAAGGTAATGGCAACCCACCCCAGTATTCTTGCCGTGAAAACTAAATGGATCAGTACAACCAGAGATATGTCGGTATACCATCGGAAGATGAGACCCCCAGGTCGGAAGATGGTCAAAATGCTACTGGGGAGGAACAGAGGATGAGTTCAACTAGCCCCAGACGTGATGACACAGCTAGCTCAAAGCTGAAAGGCTAGCGGCCGACGGTGCTGGTGGTGAACGGCGAATCCGATGTTCTAAGGATCAACACACCATTGGAACCTGGAATGTAAGATCTATGAGCCAGGGCAAATTGGATGTGGTTATTGGTGAGATGTCAAGATTAAAGATAGACATTCTGGGCGTCAGTGAACTGAAATGGACTGGAATGGGCCACTTCACGTCAAATGACCACCAGATCTACTACTGTGGACAAGAGGACCACAGAAGAAATGGAGTAGCCTTCATAATTAATAGTAAAGTGGCTAAAGCAGTGCTTGGATACAATCCAAAAAACGATAGAATGATCTCAATGAATTCAGGGCAAGCCAACTAACATCACAGTGATCCAAATATACACCCCAACCACAGATGCTGAAGAAGCTGAAGTAGAGCAGTTCTATGAGGATCTGCAGCACCTACTGGACAACACGCCTAAAAGAGATGTTATTTTCATCACGGGAGACTGGAATGCTAAGGTGGGCAGTCAAACGACACCTGGAATTACAGGTAAGCATGGCCTGGGTGAACAAAACGAAGCAGGACATAGGCTGATAGAATTTTGCCAAGACAACTCAATGTGCATAACAAACACTCTCTTCCAGCAACCTAAGAGACGGCTTTATACATGGACTTCCCCAGATGGACAACACCGAAATCAGATTGACTACATCCTTTGCAGCCAAAGGTGGCGGACATCTATACAGTCGGTAAAAACAAAACCTGGAGCTGACTGTAGTTCAGATCATGAACTTCTTCTTGCACAATTTAGAATCAGACTAAAGAGATTAGGGAAGACCCACAGATCAGCTAGATATGAGCTCACTAATATTCCAAAGGAATATGCAGTGGAGGTGAAGAATAGATTGAAGGGACTGGACTTAGTAGATAGGGTCCCAGAAGAACTATGGACAGAGGTCCGCAACATTGTTCAAGAGGCGGCAACAAAATACATCCCAAAGAAAGAGAAAACCAAGAAGGCAAAATGGCTGTCTGCTGAGACACTAGAAGTAGCCCAAGAAAGAAGGAAAGCAAAAGGCAACAGTGATAGGGGGAGATATGCCCAATTAAATGAAAAATTCCAGAGGTTAGCCAGAAGAGATAAGGAATTATTTTTAAACAAGTAATGCGCAGAAGTGGAAGAAGACAATAGAATAGGAAGGACAAGAGACCTCTTCCAGAAAATTAGAACCATCGGAGGTAAATTCCAGGCAAAAATGGGTATGATCAAAAACGAAGATGGCGAGGACCTAACAGAAGAAGAAGAGAGCAAGAAAAGGTGGCAAGAATATACAGAAGACCTGTATAGGAAGGATAACAATATCGGGGATAGCTTTGATGGTGTGGTCAGTGAGCTAGGGCCAGTCATCCTGAAGAGTGAGATTGAATGGGCCTTAAGAAGCATTGCTAATAACAAGGCAGCAGGAGACGACGGCATCCCAGCTGAACTGTTCAAAATCTTGCGAGATGATGCTGTCAAGGTAATGCATGCTATACGCCAGCAAATTTGGAAAACACAAGAATGGCCATCAGATTGGAAAAAATCAACTTATACCCCCATACCAAAAAAGGGAAACACTAAAGAATGTTCAAACTATTGAACAGTGGCACTCATTTCACATTCCAGTAAGGTAATGCTCAAGATCCTGCAAGGGAGACTTCAGCAATTCATGGAGCGAGAATTGCCAGATGTACAAGCTGGGTTTAGAAAAGGCAGAGGAACTAGGGACCAAATTGTCAATATCCGCTGGATAATGGAAAAAGCCAGGGAGTTTCAGAAAAACATCAATTTCTGTTTTATTGACTATTCTAAAGCCTTTGACTGTGTGGGCCATAACAAATTGTGGCAAGTTCTTAGTGGTATGGGGATACCAAGTCATCTTGTATGTCTCCTGAGGAATCTGTATAGCGACCAAGTAGCAACAGTAAGAACAGACCACGGAACAATGGACTGGTTTAAGATTGGGAAAGGAGTACGGCAGGGCTGTATACTCTCACCCTACCTATTCAACTTGTACGCAGAACACATCATGCGATATGCTGAGCTTGAGGAACCCAAGGCTGGAGTTAAAATCTCTGGAAGAAACATTAACAATCTCAGATATGCAGATGATACCACTTTGATGGCTGAAAGCGAAGAGGAACTGAGGAGCCTTATGATGAAGGTGAAAGAAGAAAGTGCAAAAGCTGGCTTGCAGCTAAACCTCAAAAAAACCAAGATGATGGCAACCAGCTTGATTGATAACTGGCAAATAGAGGGAGAAAATGTAGAAGCAGTGAAAGACTTTGCATTTCTAGGTGCAAAGATTACTGCAGATGCTGACTGCAGTCAGGAAATCAGAAGACGCTTAATCCTTGGGAGAAGAGCAATGACCAATCTCGATAAAATAGTTAAGAGCAGAGACATCACACTGACAACAAAGGTCCACGTAGTTAAAGCAATGGCGTTCCCCGTAGTAACATATGGCTGCGAGAGCTGGACCGTAAGGAAGGCTGAGAAAAGGAAGATCGATGCTTTTGAACTGTGGTGTTGGAGGAATATTCTGAGAGTGCCTTGGACTGCAAGAAGATCCAACCAGTCCATACTCCAGGAAATAAAGCCAGACTGCTCACTTGAGGGAATGATATTAAAGGCAAAACTGAAATACTTTGGCCACACAATGAGAAGACAGGACACCCTGGAGAAGATGCTGATGCTAGGGAGAGTGCAGGGCAAAAGGAAGAGGGGCCGACCAAGGGCAAGGTGGATGGATGATATTCTAGAGGTGACGGACCTGTTCCTGGGGGAGCTCGTGGTGTTGACGACTGACAGGAAGCTCTGGCGTGGGCTGGTTCATGAAGTCACGAAGAGTCGGAAGCGACTAAACAAATAAACAACCAGAACAAAACTTGATATAAAGAAGAAATTCCACCAAGCATGAACTTCTGAGGAAACTCTTGACTTATTTTTCCAGCAAATTTCTCTTTCAGATGGTGGAAGAAGACCTCAGAATATGGACTAGCCCTTACTTGATGCTAATCACTTGATACTAATCAGTAGGAAAGATTTAGGGCTGATCACCTTTCCTGTTCCTTCCAGCATAAGGATGGGCCACCTACCATTTGGAAGGACAGGATGCTACAATACAACAAAGAACAGGCAGAGCTATTGAGATCCTATTTGGGCTTAGACTTCTCTAACCAAAAGCTGTGTGACCTACCAGGAAACTGTGAAAAGCAGAAAGAAGGTGCAAGACTGAAGCTTGAGACTGATAGAAATATGGTGAGACCATATCTATTTACTCTGAATGAGTTTCATCTCTAGGATGAGATGATTTGTACCCTAGGCTAATTAGGAGCTAGATTGTTCTTTGAACACCTATTTCTATGAGAAACTTGGAAAAATGGCAAATAACTGGAGTAATTACCCATAAAGGCTAAAAGGATGATTCAGAGAGTTACAGGGTAGTCAGTCATTCACTGATACCTATAAAGATTCTAAAGCAAGTCATAGAGATCATGAAGAAATCAGTATGTAAACACCCTGAAAACAATACAGTTGTTACCCAAATCAGCATGGATTTGTCAAGAACAAGTCTTCCTGGATTAATATTATCTCATTTTTTGATTGTGTAACTTTCTTAGTACATTGTGGAACTGTAAATCATTGTAGCTTGATTTCAGCAAAGCATTTGAGAGGGTCCCCTATGACACATATTGTAATATCACATTTAAGTGATAAGAAAGGAGACTTTGATTGACTGATTAAAATAAGAGGTATCTGACAGTGTACCAGTTATCCAGAGAGGAGTTAGGGTTCCCTTCACTCTTCAGCCTTTTTTTTTTCTTTTTCCCTCTGCTCTGATATTCTTAGGCTTCCTATATCGTGAGAAGAGTCCAGAGATTCAGGTTTTCTATCAAAACACATAATTTCTTTAATCAACCTTACTTGTCCTCTTGGATCCTAAATATTTGACAGCATGTGCTGTCCATGAAAAAGAAAATGGTTGTCCCAAGTAGTCTGCCCACTCATAATGTATCTTGCCATAGTGGGCATGGCCATTCATCAATACCAATCTGCTGGATGCCAAACTGGTGAAATTGCTTCCCGACATACCTTCTACCCTTTTAATGACCCTCTATATCAGACCCTATATCACCCTTTCTCTTATTTCTAGACAGGTGAGTGCATTTATAAAGACAACACTCAGGATTTTGTTTCCATAAGATACTCATAAGGGTTTTATGGTTGTCAAGGGTATTTTGCCAGCTTCCTTCTTTATTTCAACAAAATTTAAAATATTATAAAAAAGAATGTCTGCTGGTATGCTGTATTAATCTATACATGTACCACACTGGGGATCCCAGGAACATAATATATTATTATATAATTAAGGTGATGACCCCAGAAATGAGAATATGGACTTTTCCACGTATGGATTTTGAATGTTCACTTGCATAAACATGATCCTGTAAGTACAAACTTCATACACCAGGGAACAGATTGAGCCTGGGCTTCTCTCTCTGGAACACCAGGTATTCACTTTCAAAGAGTTTTGTAAAAGAAAAAAAAAAAGCATTATCTCTCTATAGTTTGACCATTCTGCCACCTTAGGTGCATATTATATCCTGAGATTATTTGTCCTTACATGACTTAGCTACAGTAGTCCCCAGCATGGCTAGTGGGTAATCATGCTGGGAATTGTAATTCAGCAGTGGCTAGGGGGCCACAACTTCCCTACCCCTTCACTCTATACATTTCCTTCATTTATCTGTCATGCACTTTTCCCCCAGGACTATTAATTCTTTTAAAGTCAATATCACTCAGAGGTTTGTATTTAAGTGATGAGGTATCTAAATTCAAATGCTACCAAAGGACAGAGATTGTACATTTCTCTAATCATTCCCAAGGCCTCATGAGATTAATGTAAGATGTAATTGTACGAAGGGCTAATTCAGATTTGTCCTCAAGGAACACTAACATTACCAGTGCAGGTCCCAGGTATGTTCTAGGTTCATTATCAGTCAGAAAATAACACTCTGAAGAAACCAACTAAGTGTTCCAAGACAGGAAACAAAACTACAGTAGCTCTGGAAGCCAGGTCTGTTACCAAAATGGACATCAAGTAGACTGGATAGATACTGTGTTTATTTAAAGCTATATCTGTTTATTTTTAATAGTACCTAAAAGGTATGAAATGCCTTGTGTGGCGCAGAGTGGTAGGTGGCAGTACTGCAACCGAAACTCTCCCCATGACCCGAGTTCGATCCCAGCAGAAGCTGGATTCTCAGGTGGCTGGGTCAGGTCGACTCAGCCTTCCAACCTTCCGAGGTCAGTAAAATGAGTACCCGGCTTGCTGGGGAAGGTGACAACTGGGGAAGGCAATGGCAAACCACCCTGCTCTATAGTCTGCCAAGAAAACGTTGTGAAAGCAGCATCCCCCCAAAGGGTCAGACATGACTCGGTGCTTGCATAGGGACCTTTCCCCTTTTACACCAAAAGGTATCAACTACAATTATGTATGATCTGGTTCCTCTAGATCTCACCACTGAGCTTTGGAAATTCATTTTATACAATCTACATGTCTTCAGATATCTCCTTTGGGTCTCTTACTCATGACTGCAAAATAGAAACTCTATATTTAGAAGCAGTAAATCTCAAAATAACAGATACTGGTTGCAAACAACAAAAGAGAAGGGGAGACAGTTGTTGTCTTCTGCCTCTGCTTAGTGCATCTGCAGAAGTATCACACTTGCCAGGGAAGATATTTCTAGATCAACAACTGTAGAGAGCAGCAGGTTGTGGAAGACTCAGCAAAGACCGAAAACAAGGATCACTGAAGTCAGTTGGTCTTACTTTTGTATAAAAGTACTTAGGATTCACCTCTCCTGCCTCACATCTCCTCAGCTAAATATGATAATCAACTTGAATGGCAGTGAACATTTGTGGAAGCTGTATGGCACTTTGAACATGAACATACATATGACCTACTGATGCAACTGCAATTACTGATGGTTCCATCCATTTATTCAATCTCACCTCTTTTATCTAGTTAGGGACAAGTGATGAATATGTTATGCTGGATGAAATGCTTGCACAACACCCAATTTTTGGACACCCATGGATTTAAGTTGCATGTCAAATGGAAAGGCCTTCATTTTAAACAGAATGCCAGAATCTGCCTTCCATAACCTTCATTTTGAAAAAGCTCACTTTGCAATGTGTTAGATGTACCATTTGCATGGAAGAAGACTTTGTGAAAGAGAGTTGTAAAACTTTAAACATATGATGGGAACTTTCCACCCTGTAGTAATAGGGATGGGAATCTCAGATTAAATATAATCATGGCATCCCCCCACACCTTTGTATCCGTCCTCTTCCACTATCCCCAGTGCTCTTCATCACATCCCTTTTGTTCTATTTGGTCTTCACCACATCTCTTTTGTTCTATTTGGTTTGCATATTTATTTGGTTTAAAGCATTTTGAGTGTCTTAGTAATCAGTAAAAACCATTTAAGTTAGGGCAACAACTAGGCTGGTTCAATGGTTATGGTGCTGAACTAGAAACCAGGACACTATAAATTCTAATCCTTCCTTAGACATGAAAGTTGGCTAGGTGACCTTGAGCACTCTCTCTCTCTCAGTCCAATCCACCTTACAGGGTTATTGTTGTAGGGAAAATACAAGGCAGGAGCAATGTGTTCTCTGTCTTCAGTTGTACAAATTAAAGGCAGAATATAAAATATCTATCATCTCTATATATCTACCTATTGCTAGTTTTCAAGAACTGTTGGTCCTGGTGTTCTCTGCAGTGCATCTGGAATGAAGGAAGGGGGGGAGGGGTCCTTCCTTCATTCCAGAAAGGGAATGAAGGAAGGGGGGGGGCTCTCTCTCCCCATTTGGTATTCATTTGCTTTGGGACTTTAGCTTTGGTGCCAGATGAGTGTCCTAGTGACCAAATGATATTGTCACCAGGAGCTTGAAACTGCCAGGCATTTTGAGAAACCTCCATCCTTTCTGGAGCAACCCCAGTGAAGGGTTGCCACTTCAGCAGCAGCTTCCTGGTGCCCCACTGGAGAAGATTTGTTTGCCATATCTTCTGTCTCCTGTAGCAGCAGGCTAAGGTGGCTGTGTAAAAGACTCCAAATGCAGAATTTTTGGTATGCTGCTATGATGGTCACAGAAACAAGGGAGGATGCTAGAAATTTACTTTTGAGATGTGCACTTAGGAATAGACCTATGGAAGCAGGACAAAAAAAAAAACCTGAGCCAGCACTAATTGCTGCTGATTCTCTGTGAGGTCTATATATTTGCCATGGGAATGCACCTGTGAACATAGTGTCCTGGTGGTGAAAACAGTTGAAACATCCTGGTTCAATCTCAGGCACATTTGAAACTAAATCAAAAGGGTTGGAAGGCAGGAAAATAATCTGGAAGTACCCTACCACTCTCTTCCCTATTTCTTTGGGTGTGACGTTGACTTCTTCTCATGGTGGCAATGGAAAACATCCTACAGCAAGGTCCATACAAGGAAAGGCAAATGGCCACCAGCACCACAGAAGGCTGAACACGGATCCTCTACCTCAAAGGGTAGGCAAAATGTCAACAGGAAAAGGCCTGGAGGCTGGAAAACCCAGAGCTGCACTTTCCTCAAGTCTAGCAAGCTGCAAGGAGGAACCATCTGCCTAAACTGCTACAAGCAACAACAGAGTCCAAAGTGGAACACTGAAGAAGACCCAGGCTGATGACTTCAAAGGGATGTTCTGAAGAACTTGCAAAATCCTTTGAAGTCGTCAACCCCATCCAGAAGAATATGATGACAAAGTAGTAAAGTAAAAATGAAAGCAGGAGGAGGGTGTATTTGATGATCTCTTGGGTGAATTTTTGGATTAACTCTAGGCATTTCTGGTAAACAATGATTTTATCCACCTGGAATCTGTGTACTCATGTTTGAAAGAAGTGCAACTGTTTTCATATGTCATACTAGGAAATTGTTTAACTCTGGTTTATTGAAAAAGCCACAACTATCTGGTTTGGCAAATTAAATCATAAAGCCATAGAAGTCATAAAACCTGGTTCATATGGCCAGGTTCACATAACATATTGAGTGCAAACAAAGCACAGGCACTAAGCCAGAGAGTTTGGACTTACTATACTGTGTGATCCAGGCATATACAGTAGATCTTGTGGCAATTATTGTGCAATGGGAAGAAATACTGTTGTCTTTTTGAATTTCCCAGCCTGTAATGGTTGCCCAGCCCAAATACTCAGACTCACAAGAGGTTGCTAAATGAAATCTGATTTATTAGGGAACTTAGGACAAGTACAGAGAAAGCTGAGAATGACAGAAAGCGCGCCAAATACAAACTTAAAACCCTCGTTGCAAACGTAACCCCGCCTCCCTACCAGCAGAGCCGCCCGACCCAGGTGCTGGCAACCGTCAGTTCTCCTAGCCTGGGAAAGCAACCTTGAACACAGGAGATAACCCAAATACATTCCAAGCTCAGAGCCAAGAGATAAACCACTCCCAACAGGAACCGTCCTCCCGGCAAAGATGAAACACGCATCCAGCTAATGACATGCGAAACATTACGATGTATCAAACACAATGAAACAGCGAACATGACACAGCCTTCTACTTCTGTGCATGGTTAATCATCATAGTCGGTTTAGAAAGAATGTCCCTTCCTCTAGAATTTAGCTAGAAACTTAGAAATATTTTGCTTTCCTCTAAAGAGTGAACCTTGATGTTCTTACTTTGCTTAATTTCCTTTACTTTCATTTTTTTCACATTTTAGTGCTCAGGTATCCCTCATCCATCATTTTCAAGATCTTGTGAGGTCTTGTAGTCCAAATCATATGAGACTTGGTGCAAGATTTTGGTGTTCCCATTTTAAGACCTTGCAAGAGTGATTTCAGTCACTTTTATTTTTTAAAAAAATCATCTAATTTTGCACAGATATAGGTAATGTTTTGGGAGAGGCATATGCTTTGGTGCCCATGGGTATCATGTTGCCAACCGCTGTGATTGTGCTGCTTAATGATTAGCCCTGTCCATCCAGATGGTGCTAAATTAGATGGCCTTTTTTAAAAAAAAAAATTATACCTATAGCATTTAGGCTATGATTCTGTAATGTTTGGAAAGATGTTAGCTAATGCAAAACAATGTTTTGAGCGGTGTCAACAAAGTTCATGTAAATTTACACCAGCAGAAATTTGCATGCAGTCTGTTGCGTTCTGAGCATCACATTATTCATGGCACAGTTGGAAGCTGGAGGAATATCAGAAAACACACCACACAAATAATTAGGCAGGTTGGCAGGAATGATGCATGAGGAATTATTATAAACACTACACAACCACAGTTTGGCTCTGAAATGGCTAAAGGGGGATATGACAGCAATGCAGAAACACTTAACAGTTCTGAACACTAAGTAGAAGAGGCAAGGCCAATGTGAAAGGAGTGATTGGGCGACCTTAGAGGAGGAAGAAAGGAGCATTGGCAAAGAGGAGGAAAACATTCCTAGTGTCATACATCTAATGCTGCGGGACAGCTTCCCATGGGAACAATCACAGCTTTTTCATTTGAGACATTCAAAGTCAGTGTGATGGAATGCTTGGTGGAATCCATCATGTAACTTAAAATGGGGATGGGCAACCTCTGGATGGCTCTGTACTTTCCATGGGGAGGGGATCTGAGAGCCGCAATAGTAAATGATGATCTAAATGGGTGGGACTTGGATTTTTGTTTTTCTTTCCCTGGGTTTGGAGTTGTTTGCTTGTTTCTTTTCAAAGCTATATACAGCCAAGATTTGGACATACACTATAATTTGCATGTGTTTCCTGCCACACTATTTTCAGCAATTATGGTTAGATAGGACTCTGATGAACATTAAAAAAGGGACTCCAAGCCACAGATTGGCAACCCCTGACTTAGAAAGTGAAATTATAGAGCCACACTGCCAAACAAAATGGAATGCACTGGATTTGTGATTAAATCTCTTTTTATCCCCCATCCAATAGAAAAACAAAGCAGTGTTAGATGGTTTTGTGGGGGGGAGGTGAAAGGGAGCTATGCCTCCCTCTATTTTCCTAGGAAGCTACCCTGCACCTGGTCTAGCTCAGTTCCAAAATGCTCAGTTCTAGAGTCATCCATCTCTATCTGGGACATGCTGGGACTGGACTTCAGACATTCTCTATACCAAACCTCCTCTTTACCTCTTAGCTAAACTATTTCCCAAATCAACCCAATGTCTCTACTGTTTGTTCAATAGGGACAATATGCAGTATTATATAGCTAGCTGTACATTCCTGCCTCCACAGGATGGGGAGTATTTTAAAACTGGAAAATCATTCCAGAAGAATAGCCTTATATTCTTATAAGCCCTTTCTGAGCTTCTGGTCCTGAGATAATTTAGTGGGAATTTTTTTTCTTCCCAAAGTATACAAAATGTAGACATTCCAGTCATAATTCTGAAGCCATGTGTGACTTGTCTTTAATGCAAAGTCCTGATCATACAGTTTGTGAATTCTTGTTCACCAATTCGTGTAGAGATGTGCCTTTACTGAATATAGGGATGTTGAGGGAGATAGGCCACCAATCTTCTTGGGGGCCTTGTTTTCCATTCTCAGTGTGGAACCCTTTCATTTGTATGAAAAGGTCTTATAGATCTAAAATTGACTCTTCTTCATTACTGTCCCCCCATTCCAAATCCTGCTATGCTCCCTCATTGTGGAAGGGATGGGGAGTATTCCTGGGAAAGGTGAGTGAAGGCTGTTGTGGAGCATATATATTCCCAACAGGGTCACTCAAGGGGTGAAGGTCATCCCAGATGCCCAGCTAAAGCAAGCAGGCACCTATGTCAGGCAGTAGCAATATAGGAAGATGCCAGAGGCAGATGATCATTTTAGGGACAATGGCAAAGGCATCAATTCATACTGTGCAGGAGAAGGCATTGGTAAACCACTCTTGTATTTTTACCAAGAAAACCACATGGATAGAAAATATAAAATGATTGACAATACTGTAACTCTATCTGTGTGGTTGCTTAGAGTTGACGCCTATTTATGACACATAATCATAACTGTACCTTGAGTGATTGTGGATGCACTCACCACTTGGAGGAACCATTTTAATAGGCAGCTTTCCATGCCAGTACAGCATCCTTGCATTTTTGAGTCTTCTCTGTGGAAACTTAATCCAGTCTCCAGCAAAGATGCAGCATGATCCAGTTAAGGAATCACATCATTCAGCATGTTGTGGGCCAACCATCCAATTTTCATTACTGCTATCGTCAATGAAACTAGCATATAAATGAGTTCAAACAGGGAAAGGGAACGTTATTCCAGCAAAGGAAATTGTGCGTTTTGACTGAGTAGGAGTGAGAGGATGCAGGGCGATGATTCATGACTTTATGAAAGCAGGAAGGATCAATTTTATTTTCTTTGTCTTTGTTGGAATGGAGTTGATTTTATTTTTCATTTTATTTGGGAATCATTCAAGATATGCCAAGCCTTTCTGAACACTAGATCCTCTTTTCCTGTCAGAAATGGGTAGGAAATCAAGGACATGAACTACATTTCACTGATCCAATCCTATTGGGTTCTAGAAGTTCTGAAACTGTACATGACCCAAGGACTACTTAAGACTACTTTAAAGCATTAGTTCTACACATAAAATTGTTGTACCAATCTGGATCCACCTTGGCCTGTTTGTTGGTCGGTGCACATGGAAATAAATGTTACATGCATAAGATCTACTCATAACTTTGCTTAACAGTTCACCAGTGTATTTTGGTCCATAAAGAGTTGAAGTCAATTTGATCATAACTCAGAGTGAAGTAGCCTCCTGAGGCACTAATATTTTGAAGAGCATCTATACTGAGTTCCTCTTGGATGCATTATCCCCAGCCACCAAATTATTCCTTTAATGGTGCAGAATAGAGGAGGGATTACCTAGTGCTCCACTTTTTATCCCTATTTTGCTGCCATTATGTACGTAAAAGGATTAAAGCTGGTATACCCAAAGGGTCCTCCCTTTGGGAAGCTCCATGCTAATTACCCACAGTATTATTTCCAGTAGCTCTAGAATGTAAATGTAAATTCTTGCTTGTTGCTCAGCTCTCTCTCCCTATTTTTGCCAGCCTTTTGTCTCAGTTTTGTCACTTGTTTTTGATATCTGCTGATGTTTATTAAACAAACATCAAGCTATATTTTTGCTAGCTGAACTCAGTTGCATGTGCCCTTGCTCTGATTTGGATATAGGGATTGCCTAACAGTGTGCTGGCTGCAGACTAAACTGAAAATAGCCCATACTAATTTTTTACATGATTGGTTGTCCGGTCTGCTCTTCCTCCTGTCTGGCAAGGTCATTCCCCCATACCATTACACTAACTCAGTGTTTCTCAACCTTGGCCACTTTAAGATGGGTGGACTTCAACTCCCAGAATTCCCCAGCCAGAAATTCCCCAGCCAGAATTTCCCAGCCAGCTGGCTGGGGAATTCTGGGAGTTGAAGTCCACCCATCTTAAAGTGGCCAAGGTTGAGAAACACTGCACTAACTGAAGCTTGCAGGAAAAGATTTGTCTTTCAGACTAGTTCAATGAAGTTTAGAGATCTAGGACTCATGGAAATAAGAATCTGAGCTCATACATGAACTATAGTTTTGATTAGTCGCTTCTTTCTTACCTGCAGCTTCAAACAGACTAGCCATTACTCTTCCTTGTTCCACATAAATCCTGTGGTAGACCATCTGTGCCTGATCCTAGGCCATCCTGAAATCTTGCCCTGGATCCATGAATGGATCTCCTGTGAAGATGATAAACAGGTTGGCTGATGTCCTCCTTTGCATTTCAGTCAGTAGGTTTCGAACTCAGTCTTCAGCTGCTGATGAGTGTTATTTATTTATTTGTTTATAACATTGGTATAGGTGCCCATCTTAAAACCAAACTCTGGGCAGCTTACAACCCAGCAATAAAAACAACATATACAACTATAAAGAGGGGACGCGGTGGCGCTGCGGGTTAAACCGCTGAGCTGTCGATCGGAAGGTCGGCGGTTCGAAACCACGCGGCGGGGTGAGCTCCCGTTGTTAATCCCAGCTCCTGCTCACCTAGCAGTTCGAAAACATGCAAATGTGAGTAGATCAATAGGTACCGCTTCGGCGGGAAGGTAACGGCGTTCCGAGTCGTCATGCTGGCCACATGACCCGGAAGTGTCTATGACAACGCCGGCTCCAAGGCTTAGAAACGGAGATGAGCACCGCCCCCTAGAGTCGGATTCGACTGGACTTTACGTCAAGGAAAACCTTTACCTTTACTTACAACTATAAAAACAAACCAAAAACAATAAAACCAAAAATAGAAAAACCTGGTGTTCCAACCACTTCATTGATGCGACCCATCACGTTCTCCTCCTGCTCTGACCTCACCCTATCCCAATGGGGAAGAACCAGATCTTGAGTGACTCTGGAAGGTTGAAAGGGTGAGGGACTGTCAGATCTGAAGGAGGGTATTCCACAGGGCAGGAGCTGCAATAGAAAAGGCCTGCTTCTGAGGACCCATAAGGTGGCAATGTTTAAGGGAAGGGACCTGGAATGTGCCTACTCTATTTGCTCTGTTGGGACAAGCAGATATCCACAGGGAGAGGTGGTCCCATACATACCCTGGTCCTGTGCCATGTACACCTTTAAAGCTAATAACCAGCATCTTGAATTGCACTCAGAAGGAAACTGGGAGTCAGCACAGCTCGCACAACAGGGATGTAATATGGGCCAACTAGGGGTGCCCAACACTGTGTACACTGCTGCATTCGGGACCAGTTGTAGTGCATTGCAGGAATCCAAATGGGAAGTGACCAAGGCATGAGTGACTGTGAGCAAGGCCTCCTGATCCAGGAAAGGTGTTGTGGGAAACACATTTTTCAGTACATTTATATTCTAAATGGTGTTGAAAAGGTTGAATTCTTCAAGCAAATAAGTGAAGCTCACCTTTTTAATATTGTCCCCATCTGAAGTCTACAAAGTTTCCCAATGCACCTTCAATCCTGCTTCAAACTTTGCTTCTAAATCTAACTGATGACTAGGGCAAGGACTTCCATGACATGTCATATTTTTTCTGGAACTTTTATTTGAATTTATAAGTAAGTTAAAACATGTTTTAGAGTAATCTGGTGAGAATTATATGCTTTTTATTTTGCCTGAAAAGTCATATTTTGACTTTTTAAAGGGGTTATGTCATATTTCTGCTTAATTTTGTAACAAACATATTTTGGTCATTTGCAACCCTTCTAATAAGCCAGCAAGTTCGAGCCAGCAAAGAAAATGAGAATTTGCCTGTATTTTTTTTTCTTTTTCTTATTTGCTCCCCAACTCAGGGAGGTAGTTGTGTGTGTGTGTGTGTGTGTGTGAGAGAGAGAGAGAGAGAGAGAGAGAGGTGGAAACAAAGGCTTCTAGCCTGGCCAGGCCTGAAAAAAAGGTGAGAATTTGCCTGCTTTTTTTTTCTTATTTGCTCCCCAACTCAGGGCTCTGTGTGTGTGTGTGTGTGTGTGTGTGTGTATAAAAGAGGGAGGATAACCTTTTTTAAAATGACTTCAGCAGGCAGAGGCTTCTCTCCTGACCAGGCCTGAAAAAAAGAGTAAGAATTAGCCTTTTTTTTTTTTTTTTCCTCATTTGCTCCCCAACTCAGGTGTGTGTGTTCGGGGCAATCTCATTTCAATAGCCTAAAAGTAGATGTTCAGAGAGTGTGAAATTATGGCACCTTGTTCAAGAATTTGGGGAGCAGATTTTCAGTAGCAGTGGTGATATTTGGTTTTGTAAATTGTGTGCAGTTAAGATATTGGCCCAAAAGCATGTTAATATTCAACAACATTGTGACACCATGAAACACAAGAGTCATTTAGCAAGATTTACCTTCACTGAGAACAGGCAATGTCTCCTTTTTGAGAGAGCTTCTTCTTCAACTGCAGGTTCATCAAATACCCAGTCAGAATTTTGTAAGGATCTCTGTACAATGATGGTTACTTCAAATATTCCCTTAAGGAAATTAGGTAGTGGTAGCCTCAGGCATTTTTTGGAGAAGTACACCAGTCACCCAATTCCAAATGAATCAACTGTAAGGAAAAATTACATCTCTGCCTGCTATGAAGACGTGTTAGCAAAGATAAGATCTGCTGTTGACAGCAAGAAGATATGGGTTTCAATAGATGAAACAAGTGATGTAAGTGGAAGATATGTAGCCAATGTTATTATTGGCACTCTGAAATGTGGCAAGCCTGGTGAAGTATTTCTTCTAACATGTGAAACTCTACAAAAAATAAACACTTCCACTATTGTTATGCTCTTTGACAATTCTATGAAACTACTCTGGCCAGATGGTGTAAAAAGGGGAAATATCCTTCTCTTTGTAACAGATGCCACTCCATAAATGACTAAAGCAGCCAAGGGACTTAAACTTCTTTATCCAAAAATGATCCATGTCACATGCCTTGCACATGATTTACACAGAGTGGCCAAAGAGATTCGAAGCAACTATCCTGATGTAGATAATTTTGAATGGGAAAAAAAATGTTAATTAAAGCTCCACTTTGAGTACAGAAGTTCAAAGAAATTGCTCCTACTTTGGCTCTCCCTCCCCAACCTGTCATGACACGTTGGGGGACTTGGCTGGATGAGGCTATGTATTATTTCACAAATTATGCTTCCTTGCAACAGATAGTTAAAGAATTTGACTTGTGAATCTTCCTCCATCAAGATTGTGCAAGATTCCTTTTCTGAAACCTGGGCTGGAAACTTAGCATATATAGGATCTAACTTCAGTGGATTATCAGAAGCAATCACCCGCCTTGAAACTGTAGGAATGGAACTTAGTGATGCACTGAACATTGTAAAACAAACTGAGTGATTTCAAGCAAGCAAAGGGGAAAATGGCTGAAAAAATTAGTGATAATCTGCAAAGCATGCTGTAATCTAATCTGGGTTATTCAACACTTTGCAAAATAAGTAACGTTCTAAATGGACTTGAAGCAAAATTTGAAGACTTCGAACCAGAATTTTATCCAGATAAGTTTGCTTTTTTCAAATGTGTTCCTATAACCTCTTGTGATATCGGAGTTTCTCCAGATACAAGAACACACTGGTGGACAACAGAAGGAGTTTTGAGTTTGATAACCTCAAGATGCACGTGGTCATCCAATGCAATTCTGCTGTTAATGAAAACTAATCCAGGGATGACCATTTTACTCTCAAAATATTCATTTGATTCCTTCAGTACTAACACTTCTGCACTGGAAGTGAAGAAGAATAAACCTTTTAATTTGTGTGTGTGTGTGTGTGTGTAAGCACAGATATTTAAAAATTGGGTGCTAGTTTCAGAAAAATTGTAAAGTCATATTTTTCCTTTAAAAGTAATATTTTTGGTTTAATTAGTCATATTTAAATGGTTTTAAGGTCATAAATGCTTGCATATTTCTAACATTTTTAGGTCATAGAAATCCTCACCCTACTGATGACACTAAACTTCCCTTGCAAGGAATGTCCTCACCCATTCTCCTACTGTTTCCCAAAGAGGAATGTCCAGATTCTCTTGTACCTTTTCAATCCTTAAAGCCTGGGTGGAAAGGAAGCCACCCTCTGTTAATAATATTGGGTCAGATGGTGGTGTACCAGCAAAGATCTGATAATTAACTCTATCACATGGTCATTCATGAATCCACATGAGAGAAATTGATCCTCCCTATATGAGCTAATGAGCATTAATGTTATTCCAAGCAACATCCTGAGTTATTATTGTTATTTTCTTAAAGGCAGACTTTTTACAACCTGGAAAGATCTAAATCTTTTTTTTTTTAATGCTGCTTTTTTCCCACAGTTCTATAATAGCAGTTGATAATGGTTCACTTTGTTTATAGTGCTGGGAAAACTGGTATCACATGCCCTTTGTCCTAATAGGTTTGTTTTCTTTGATCTCCTCTTTTAGGTTTTATTTTCACTGTGGATTTGGGAGAGTTCATTGAATCTGCCCTCAGCTTTACAAGCTTATTCAAATGATGAAAGAAACAACATCTGGGAGGGAGTAAGAAAGAAGAGGAACAAGTTTTGTTTTGTTTTGTTTTGCCCCAGCTGACTCAAGAAACTGTATAGTTTAATTTTTCAGGAACAAAAAATGATGCGGCAAAGTGTTCCTGGACTATATCCCTTTAGATGATAAGTAATGGCAATAAAGTGTTGAATATTTGAACACATGTGCACAGTGCTTCAACATATGTGAGTGACTATCACCCTACTGAGTGATTTAGAATTATTGTCTTAATATAAATAGGGCTACCATATCTAAGCTCAAATTATTATTATTATTATTATTATTATTATTATTATTATTATTATTATTATTTCATTAAATTTATTATGGCTGCCCATTCCAGTAGACTCTGGGCAGCTTACAAAATCAAATAAAAACAGTTACAAACATTAAAAAAAAAAAAGACAGGACATGACAGCCTGGACTAAAAACAACTTTAATAATGTGAACACAAGGGCCCCACAAATACATTAATCTCAGGCCTAGGAGCAAAGCCATGCCTTAATGGCTTTCCAGAGCCCCAGGAGAATGGGTACCATCTATAACTCTAGGAGGATGCAGTTCCTTGGTCCCACAAGAAGACAATATTTAATTGAGGGGACTGGAGTGTACTCACTCTGCAAGAACTTATCAGGCAGGCAGAAACAATTGGAGATAGGTGGTAGGAAATAGGTCATAACCAGGCCTTATGCCATGAGGGGCTTGATAGGTGACAACCATCACCTTGCATTGCACCCGGAAGCTGACTGACAACCGATGCAGCTTGTGTAGCAACAGTAACATACAGTATGTGCATAGCAAGAAGTGCCTGTTATTGCTTGCAGCACTGCATTTTGAACCAACTCTAGTTGCATTAGGAACAGTGCAGCAAAACAGATTTTACATGAGACATCTTAGATGCTAAAATGTCCTGCCCAGCAACCTTAGTCACACAGGCCATGGTGCATTCTCCTTCATTCCAGGAAATAGGACACAAAATAACAGATTCAAGTTATACAAAAGCTGATTCCAACTGAATGTTAGAAAAACAAACACATTTCCAGATAGTAAAGGCAGTTTGACAGTGGAGGCTATTCCTTAAAGAGGCAGCAGGCTTTCTTTCACTGGAAATCATCATTATTATCACAAGCAATCTTCTGTCAGGGATGTTTTAATCTGAATGTCTACCTGAACAAGGGGGTTGGATTCAATAGACTAAGTACCTCCTTCCAATAAAGCAAGATATATATTGTATGTTATTAATCATACCCATTTCTGATCTTGTTCTTCCTTTGTCCAGGGATATAGGACACAGAAGAAATCAAACATTTTCTATTCTGGATTTGGTTTTTCTCTGAATGAGTCTATGCAGAATGTTGTGGGGGGTTTTTTCCCTCTCTCTGTTTAGCTTAGCATTAAAGGTCATTGATTTCTCAATGTTCCTATTAAGTCTTTGATGGCATACTAATTACCAGGATTAATTATACTATCTTTTTAACCACAACTTAAAGGCATCTGGAAGATACATGTATGAACTCAAAGGTAAAAAGATCTAATTTAAATAATTTGACAGGCCTGGTTCTTTAACAAGGATTCAGTGACATAATTTAACAGGAATTTGGCCTGCAGCTCTCAATGAGTATAGATATGTCTAACTGTGTACAGTTCATTTTTTTAAGTACTTGATTTTAGTTTATTTTATGATCAGATGTAGTGGGTCTCTGATGAAAAGTTCCCGGAAAATTCATAGTGCAGGAGAAATGTCTCTCTCTTGGAAAATAGCCGTGGAAAAGGAAGCTAAAGATTTGCTGTAGTCTGCCAAAGTATATTGCACCATGGAAGTGAAGAGGAGAAAATGCAGCTGTTGGTCATTTAGAAAAGTTCCTAAAGATCAGCACACATTTCTATAAGTTGTTATTAAAAATAAGGAGAAATGTAAGGGCTACATTGCTTTTAAATAAAATGTAAAGAAGAGTTAAAGAAAAAAGAAATTTGCAACTAAAATAGCAAATATTGAGGAAATTTGTGAAGAAAGAATGGAGCAGCCATTGGAACTACATGGAAAAATGTTGGAAAAATACATGGACAGGGATGCAGTAACAACACCAGCATTGACTGTATTTTTCAGTATTTTTATATTTTCTTTTCTATTATATCTACAAGTTAGGTTGTAGCTAACTGTAATGCTAGGCAGGTATGTGACTTGCAAGATTGATGTTAGACCAAACAAGAAGCACAACTAGGAGTACTAACCGTATCTTTATTGTAAGGTTACAGTAACAGAATCTTGCAGGTCAGAAAGTATTTATCTCCTCCTCTCCTTTTACTCTCTGGAAGACTAGGGAGGCTCCCTTCTGAAACACATCCCATACATCCCTCCTTCTGTACCTGAGATACCTCTTTCATGATGGTTGTCCAATTTGTGGCTTTTCCTCCTGTCTCCCAAGGTCATCCCCACACACCATTACACTAACTCAGTGTTTCTCAACCTTTGTGTCATGAGTAAGGATGGCGAGCAGGGGGCTCCCACTCAGACTGTCAAGCGCATGCGTAGCACTGAGGAACTGTTCAGCCATTCAAAGAGACACAGATCGGGACCGCCTTAACCCTTGGGGATTATATGTCTGGGTTTTTCCCGTGCTTCTTCAGTTTGTTAGGATTCTTGTTAAGTACTAGTAATAAATATTAGAGACCAAGTCATTGTCTCAGTGTGTTTCCTGGTAGTTAGGACACTTTGCCACTTTAAGACAGGTGGACTTCAACTCCCAGAATTCCCCAGACAGCATGTGTGTCAGACTAGTTCAATGAAGGGCCTTGAGAGAAGACAGCAGCACATACAGCAGATGAAAGCAAGAAAAGGGTTCTCTACAAGGTACAAGAAAGACAGAGAGCTCCAGGGAAGTCCTGTTGACTGAGTTCTTTCCCTAAGAGTAAGGAAACTGCTGCTTCTACAACACCGTAAACCAGGAACCTTCCAAGGGCCTCCAGGGGCATGGAAATGTCATGGTGTTATCAGTGAAGTGGGAAAAGCTAAAATTGTCAACCTATGGCAGGGGATTCACTTGTTAAAATAGAAAATTGTTGCACTTAGCTGAATGGAGACTTTACATACTCATTTTGACTTATTTTCAGATCTTTCCCACAAAATGTGGGACCTCTAAAAAGCGGCTTATTGGATTCCATTGGCTAGCTTTTCTCCAAGGGTGGGAAGACCACAGATGGAGGGCCATCAGAGACAGCTTTCCTGGCATTCCTGCTGAGTAGCTTACCAGCTTGCTGTAAAAGTAAGCTGAATGAAAAGCAGTGTGATAGCTTTCTGGGTTTTTTTTTTTTTTTCAAAACACAGGGTATTTGCCTTTTAAAGGAGGAGTCATGCTGCCTCAACCTTCATCTAAGACAAAGGGTTGCTATTGTGGGGATAAAATTTATTTATTTAATTTATCTGTAGAACTTACATGGCCCCTATCTCATACAATGATCATTGGCTCACAACAGTCAACAAAAACAGAGATAAAAAGAAAAGCACCTTTCCCACCTGGTGCCAGACAAACAGCCTCCCAGCTCAACCCCCATCCTTGTGCAATGCTTGGGGAAAAGCCAGGTCTTCAAAGACTTCTAGAAGGCTAAATCGGTAGGGATTCCTCGAATCTCAGGTGGGAGACTATTCCAAAGGGCTGGGGTGGCTACCGAGAATGCAACCCATTAGGTGACAACATTTAAGGGAGGGGACCTGGAGCAGGGAGGACCCTATGCAAGCTACCTTGAACTCCTTAAGGCAAAAAAGTGGGATATAAATTTAACAGAGAAAATTAAGACAATATGTGAACCTCCCCAATGTTTTTTTTTTTTTCTTCAGTAAATTATATGTAAGGAAGCCTTGGTTAGCATGGTCTGTGAACACATTGTACATTGTGAACATTGCTTTCCTTTTGTCGTGGGAAGAAATCAATTCTGGTCCTAGGATACATTACAATATCTTCAATGGCACTTTCAGAATACTATAAGCCAACCCATAAAACTGCAGTTCAATCCCACAAATTAAGAAGTAGTTGTAGGATTCATTTCCCAAAGAAAAGTCTCTGTCGGGGGCATAAGATATATCCAGCTGATGCAAATATAAAAATGGAACAAGTTAATAATCATAATTATATTTGTAATTACAGAATTTAGATATGTATAATAGCCTAGGAGTTAGCAGCTGCGAAATTCATTACGGTGTCACATTACACATTTCATTTTTATAGAAGCTGTTCTTGAGTGACTGCAAGATTAGCAACTGGATAGTTCGAGAGCTTAACAAATGTGGGTCACTTGCTTATTTGTAGAAGATAAGAACTGTCCAACAATTCCAAAAAGATTACCAACCAACTTTTAATTAGTAGTTATTTTTAGAGGTCATAACATTGCTGAAAGTATTCATACTAATGGTAGAGTTATGTGTATTAGAAAGCTTATGGGTTTAGAATCTGTAATTCAATAGTTTTCATTGCTTCATGATTGTTTTGCTCTCTTCCCCACCCCCATGAGATTAACAGGCAGTATTTGTGTTAGGTTAAATATGGCACAAAATAACTTCACAATAAAGCTGGCATTTATACTGCAGTGCATTTAGTTGAAGGCAGGCATTATTGGGTACCTGCTATGACCCATACCTGATGAAGATGATCAAGGGCATCCTTGGGGAGGGTCAAAAAAGTCAAGATGATGGCCATGACTGCATGACTGAACCCAACTCCCCTCTTACATAGATGGTGGTGATCCAGGAATGGATCTAGGCATGGAGAGATTCAGATCCAGGTGCATTTATTTGATTTATTTATTAAGCAAATGTGTATAGTTGCCCATCTTATGGGAAGTGACTCTGGGTGGCGTACAACAAAAGCATTCTCACTGGATTCCTTTATTAGTAAACTAACTTGCTAGGGTTGTTGTGGGGAAAAAAACTGGAGGCAGGACTGTTATTTAATATATCATGAGCTTTTCAAGAAAAAGCAGAATATAAACCTAATAGACAAATGAAGAAATACATATTAACAAGAGAAATAGTCACCATCTTGTTCTTTAAAACATTAAAATATAAGGCATGTGCTAAGTCAGTGACATCTAGCTGTATCCTCTGGCCCTCTGGGATGATCTGTATTGATTTTATGTTTTGTGTTTTTAAGGAGAAACTGACACTAACAAATTCATCTATACTTAGATGTCATCAAATTGGCTTGGAATAAACTGGGCTTAAAGTAACATGAGGTATTTGTCCTGGGGCAAGGAATCCAGCTTTTTTCCAATCCCAATGATAAAGCTAACTGGGGTCATCCCACTGATACACCCTCAAGTTGACTTTGAAGAAGAATGAGCATTTCCTAGCAACAATATATTGCAGTTTTGAGTTCTGGACCAACACAATCATGAGCAACTCTGCATTTCTTGCACTCTGAATAGATTGTTCCCTTTTGAAACCCTTCAAAAGCACTTTTAGGTTTTCTAGAAAATGAAAATAAGGAAGCCATTTGCAGTGGATGACTGAGCTCCATAGAAGCAAAATGGGCAACACTACAAAATGTACTGCATCTTGAGCAAATTCCTCATTCCAACTTTGTCCTTAATGGAAACCTAAAGAATCCATTTGGCCTGCAATCACCTGGCTGCTAATGGTTTGGATGTCTTCCCAGCCTTAAACTGCTTGTAAGTATAAATCAAGAAGAAACATAGACTCATCACACAGGTGAATTCATGCTGAAATCTAGACTCACTGGAGCATATTGTCTTTCTCAGAATTAATTTGCTTATGTCTGATTTAAAACACCTATCTTAACATAGAGGAGCATCTTGCCTTAATGAAAACACAAGATCAGTGCTCCCCAACACTTTCCAATGTATCATTTTTATTGTAGAGAAGAACAGCCACACTTGATTATGTTCTCATTCTCTCTCTCTCTCACACACATACACACACACACTCACACACACTCACACACAGGCACATACCCCTCTCTCATCCAGGATATGGAGGGTAGCTGAAAGATTCATTAATGGGGAGGTGGAGTTGATGGTTGTTAGATCTCCCAGGGGAATTCGGTAGTTGTTTTTTCCACTAGCAATTGGAAGTCTTGCCAATGATCTTACTGATAATACAGGTTAGGGCAGAGTTGCTTAACTGCAGTGTGTGGGTCACATTTAGTTGGTTTTATTCATTTGTTAAATTTGCCTACCACCTTTCGTTCAGGAGCAGAGACAAATCTAATAACCAGCAAACAAGTGCAGGCATCTTAGAAACAAAGTTAACTAAGCAAAATACAAACCAGATCATGAACTTAATCATATATAGAAAGATCTTACCAAGCAATTCACAACAAACAGTTTCAACACTAGAAAAAGAACTCTAAGCAAATGTGTATTAACCAAAGAGGCACCAACTATACATCTTCATAACAGCTAGAAGTATTTTTCCTTGATGGGAATAAGGGGATTTTTAAAAAATGTGGTTCAACAAAAGCTCAATTGTTCTAAAAGCTGTTATTATGGATTAAGTCTGATTAGTTTGCATTCATTTATACTTATTAAGTTAAATCTATGTTCTTTATACAGAGAAATTCTACTTTGTTCCCCTTCTACCCCCAAAATCTTATTTGTTACTCAAGCTGACTTACTATGCTTTGAATCAAAATATGCCTGCAGAACAACAACATTGATTAAAATCCATTCCAGTGGAAGAAGGTATTCCAAATAAAATTAATTCCCATTAAAACTAAAAACCAGAAGAAAAAAGTATTTCCCAGTTAGGAGGCGATGGGGCTTGAATGAGCAAGATGTTCCATTCTGTACTTACCAATAAAAAAGACTAACTTTTCCACATTCTTCTTGTGATCCTTGTCCTAATTCAGGAGAGTCCCTTATAGTTTTAAGTTCTTAGATTTAGAACATTTAACTTCTCATGGGTATGTAAAAGAGGATTTGATGAATATGTTAACTAACTTTCAAGAAAAAGTGCTGTGCTTGAGGTGGTGCCTGGTGATAGAAAAGTTTGTCTGTCTCTGATGTTTGATTATTTATAATGGGCCATTCAAATCCTCATCTGATGAGGCAGTTGTCAAGAGAAGAATCCTAAGAGAAAACCACCTCTCCATATAAATAAAGCATCACAACAGGGCTTAGTCCTTCTTCACATTCCTGACCCTTCCCAATTCATCATCTGCTAATTTCTGCCATGACTCTGGCTTGTATGGCAAGAATGTTTGAGTGTTTGACATACTGAATCCTAGTATGTCAATATTTTCAAGCTTTAGTAAATAAATAATTGACCTTTTGAGCATACAAATGTGCTATCCTTTTTAATTGTTTTCCTCCCCTGCCCATTGTGCTTAACATAGGCAGGAAAATCTTTGTAGCCAAGGATGCTGAACATCTAAAATAAATGGGGCAGGGGAAACAGAGTTTGATTTTGCACCAAAAAAGGAGAAGAAAAGAAAGAAACAAACACCTAGGCAGTTTAAGTAGAATTTATAAGAACAAGGCTTCACAAATAATGAGCCAGATAGCTGTTGGTCTTGATATGCATATTTATCAGTCTGAATTAAGCAAGTAGTATGCTAGGTTTAAACTAAATATGTCATTCATATTTCCTGCACAGATGATTAGACTGTGTGTGTTACAGTAGAATCCATTCCATCACCACTCCCCCTCCATTTTCAATTCAGGATTTATATTAAAACATACATTTTCATCCCTTTTCATCTTAGTATACAAGTTGACACATAAATGGTTGATGCGACTGAACTCTTGAAGCTCAGGTTTCAATAGAAGTACAGCATTATTTCTATTTTGTTTGAGTATCACCCTAGCACGAATCACTATAAGTCTGCTTAAGTACTGCAAGCACACTAAAATTTAGGACTGGATATAGTATAAAACGAAGGGACGCGGTGGCGCTGCGGGTTAAACCGCTGAGCTGTCGATCGGAAGGTCGGCGGTTCGAAACCGCGCGGCGGGGTAAGCTCCCGTTGTTAATCCCAGCTCCTGCTCACCTAGCAGTTCGAAAACATGCAAATGTGAGTAGATCAATAGGTACCGCTTCGGCGGGAAGGTAACGGCGTTCCGAGTCGTCATGCTGGCCACATGACCCGGAAGTGTCTATGACAACGCCGGCTCCAAGGCTTAGAAACGGAGATGAGCACCGCCCCCTAGAGTCGGATTCGACTGGACTTTACGTCAAGGGAAACCTTTACCTTTACCTATAGTATAAAACAGTGGTTCTTAAACTGTTGGGCATATCCTGGGGGTTATGGAGCAATTTGTGTTTCCTTGTGTGTGAGTTGAGAATCCAGGACTCCTAAGACACTTGTGTAAAACAACAGAGTCTGTTTTTGTTTTATTTTTATTTTTTTGGTGGGGTTAATGACATTATTTGAGACTGGGAGAAAGGGTGATTGGGTTACCACTTGTATAAAAGATAATAAGGTAAAGGCTATTATAATACAGCTCATGTTTGTGTGTCCATATTTAATTTCTATTTACCTCTCCCAATTTTGGGACTGTGAGGGTGGCAAAAGGTTTGGGAGCAAGGATGGGCAAAGATAAAGCTGTCATGAAAGCAGTATGGCATATGATACCCCACCATTGGTATCATTGCCCATGAGAGGCAAATGATGAAGTCATAGATCATGTGCTTTGCCACAAGTAGCATTTTAATATCGTAGACAGAAAAACTGAGTAGATGTTTTTTTGAATGGAAAGGAGAAGTTCTTCAATAATTCCCAAAACAGAGTCACCCTAAGCAGTGATACAGCATCACTACTGAAAAAAAGTCTCATTGGGAAAGGAAGTATTGGAAGCCAGGGAAGCTGAAGACTGCTGGAGAGAAGATTATCCAATAAAAACAGACGTTCTCTCTCTCTCTCACACACACACACACACACACACACAAACATCTTGGCCACCTCATTATTAAGTGCAAGATATCATATTCCACCCATTATAATCTCAACAAAATGTTCTTCTGTTTTGAAATCATGGGCGGAATGATATCCTTGCACTTTTTTAAGGACATGGCAGCATCATTGTCGAGCATCATTGTCATTGTGTGGGGTATACAGTATGTCTCCATCCTTTCACTGAATGCTTATCCCTCCAGTCATGTGTAGAATGTTGAGATCATGGGATGTTTCTGCTCTACGCTGCACTGGTGAGATGAAGCATGGAATATTGTATTGAGTTTTGGTTGCCACAATACAAGAAAGACATTGAGGAACTGGAAAGGGTACAGAGAAGAGTGACAAAGATGGTAAGGGGCTTGAAAGCTAAAACTTATGAAGAATGGTTAAAAGAACTTAAAAGAATAGTTAAGAGAACTTAGTATGTTTAGACCAAAGAAGGGAAAGCTAAGGGGAGACATGATAGCAGTCTTTCAATACTCTGTCACAGGGAAGAGAATGTGGATTCTTCCTATCTAGTGCCTGAAGGTAGGACCAGAACCAACAGGTGGAAGCTTTACAGAGATAAATCCAAAAAGAAAATAAAGAATAATTTCCTGATGGTAAGAGATATTAAACAGTGAATTTTACAGTGAGCAGACTGCTTTTGGGAGTCATGGTTATAGTTTTCAAACAAAGGTTGGGCAGCCATTTGTCTGAGATGGTCTGAGAATCCAAGGTCCCTTCCAACCCTATGATCTGATGAAGTTTCAGTTTCTAACACAATTACTCTTTCATCCGATTAATTGAGAAACAATAGAAAAACTGAAGGAGACTTACTGTACTGTGCATAGCACTACTCTAAATTGCCCAGCTTGCAACTGAAGCAATATTCTTAGCCACTGCCCACCACCCATTTTCTTTCTAACCAAAGAAGAAATCAAGAGAATGTGCTGTATAGTTCCCACATTACATCCACAGGGGTCTGATTGGGAGGCAAGTGACAAAATATGCATTGCCACACAAACTCTGCCCTTGTTCCTTACATACTTGTGTGGGGTGTCCTGATACTAGTAACGAACGGCAAAGTTTGCATCATGATGTGCCCTGAGCAGCAGGAATAACCTTGAGGAACAGGAGGAAGAGCCATAACCAAGGCAATGATCAGACAAAAGAAACCTGAGTCCCAACTGAGACCAGACAACTTCCTCTTGGGACTGATGGACAAACAGCTGGAAAAAAAGTCATGGAACTTTGTTTTTGTAGATGATAACTGCAGCAAGATTATTGTATGCACAAAGATGGAAAGATTTGGCAACACCCACAATGGAGGAATGGTTGGTGAAGATGATGGAACTTGCTGAGATGGCCAGGTTGACTTCTTTGATTAGAGAAAAGACAATATCTATGTTTACTGCCGACTAGAAACCCCTTATGGACTTTCTGCGAAGAAATGAACTTATGATTTATGGTTTTGATGGTTAGACAGGATAGACCACACACAAGTTCGTAAGGAACAAGGGCAGAGTTTGTGTGGCAATGCACATTTTGTCACTTGCCTCCCAATCAGACCCCTATGGATGTAATATGGGAGCTATACAGCACATTCTCTTGATTTCTTCTTCCTTGGATGCACATGACTTCGCTTTTACACATCACCTTGTTTGCAGCTTTGTTTATTTTAAATTGAAATGGGAAGTGACTTTGCAAGAGAATTGTGCACCAGAGTTACAGTTCGTTTCAGTTTCAGATTCAGTGGAAACAGAAGGACCTGGCATATGAAAGACATATCACAGAAAGAAACTTCAAATGCCAGTCTTGACATGTTGTAATGTGAGGAGCAGCCTTCACCTAAAAATTCCCTATACCCTCTTCTGAACTTCTAGAACACTCTTTCAGAGAACAGCTTGTCAAAACTGAAACTGACATTTTCCAGCCAAAAACAAAATAACATCTGCACTTGATCTTAGTCCTGTGCTTTCTGGAATGTGTGAAGTAAGCATTCAGTTCTGACCATTTACCAAAGCTGCTGCTTAGAGTTTCATTTCACTGATATAATCACGACTTTGGAAAGAAGGTGAACTCTGCACTAATCATGTAAAAGAAATAATATCTGAAGGACTGAAGCCAAAGGGGTTACCCAATTCTGTAAAGATAGCCATATACTGATATTATGGCCTTAGTCCACAACATTTTTAACTGAATCCATGGGAAGGGTGTGTGTGTGTGTGTGTTGTGGAAACACCAGATAATGCTTAATTCACCCAGGGGATTAAATTTAACCCAACATACACCCAGTAACACAGAAGATTAAGCAAACTACATTAAATCAGTTGTAATTTGAAGACACCGAAACCTCACCCACTTTGCACAATCATCCATGAAAGCAGCTAAAAAGTGTCTTTTTCTATTTCAGAAGTCTACGCCAAGGCCTAAAAGTCCAGAACATACCCCTCAGAAACTTAGAGGCAAGATTATAAAGACATTTTCTGGAGGAATTAACAGTTTGGATGGGGGTTCCCAGAACTACCAGCAAGGAGATTTGACTAGACTAGTGATTGATTAGATTAAGCATGTTGTGGGAACAGGACAATATCTTAGTCTTTAGCAGCTAACTTCCCAGAAGGACTATTAATGAACAACATTTCCTTTCCTGATTATTCTTAAATCCTCTCTTGGAGCCTGTAACTTTTGTGTATAACAGATCATCATGAGCTGCCTAGGTTTATCACGTATAAAAGAGATGGCCATATACATTTTCTAAATAAATAAACACATTCTCCGGTACCATCCACCCTGGCTCCTGTAATGGCTTTTTCAACCATTCAACTTGTTCAACCTCCTTCAGTAAAATTGGGCTGTCGTCTTCCTAAGTCTTATCCTCAGACAGTAGCTTCTCAAAGGACCCATTAGAACATTTGGGCTCAAAAAGCCAATAGACCACTAGATGGCAAGAAAGAATTGGGGGTTTCTGTGCCTCTTTGCTGCCATCGGAATGAAGGCCACAGCCAGAAGGGTCTTCCAGTTCCATCTGTTCCTGGAGTGAAAGGATCTGACTACAGTGACTCATGACAACATCCAGGGCTAGCCTAAACCCAAGGCCAAGTAGGCACTGGCCTGGGGGACCAAAGCCCAGGGGTTGCCAATGCCACCCCTCCATGTGAAAACAAAATCTACAAGAAAAAATGATTAAAGTTTAAATTTAGTTTCTTAATACATAAAGTATACTTTTTTTGTAAGTGCAAACATGGTTAAATTAATCATTCTAAAAATGCCAATCTTTGTATCCATAGGAGGTGGCACCTCAGTCAGTGTGGCATGAAGTCCATTTAGAAACTCCAATTGGTCCAAAAATACAGTGGCCTGGGTAATAACTGGTGCTAGTCACTATGGTCATATTATACATATAGTATCTTGCAATCCATGTACTGAAGTTTTCTGGATACAATTAAGGTGCTAGTTTAAACTTTTTTTTTTTAATCCATTCAATTTTGTCTGATCCTTGTAGACTGCCTGGACAAGTCTCTGCAGTTTTCTTGGCAAGGTTTTTCAGAAGTGCTTTGCCATTGCCTCCTTTCTAGGGCTGAGAGAAAGTGACTGGCCCAAGGTCACCCAGCTGGCCTTGTGACTAAGGTGGGACGACCCATTTAAAGAGATTCTCCTGGGAGAAGATACTCACAGTACTCATACACATAAGATGGGGGGGGGGGGGTGAAGCCAGAAGACACTGCTTTTCAGTCATGGTACCAATACTCCTTTAAAAATTTTGGTATCCCCTTGGACATAGCCTTCTGGAAGGTGAGGTAGACCATACTCCTCTGGAACAATTTTAGGGACTGACTACGTACTATCAGATGGGATTATTAACTAACCTATTCAGTTATACATATGTTTTGTGAGTATTGATTAATTTATGTAAATGTGTTGTATATTTTCCTTGTTTATTGTGTTTTATGTTGTTGGAAATAACTATGAGTCTAACAGATTTGGCATTGTAGATTAAAAAAAAAAAATCTAACGGTTGTCTGGATCTTTGAAGGCCAGTTCCATAGTCCTACAAAAGATGAGCTCTGCTGGAGCAAACCAGTGGCTCATCTTATCCATTCTTCTAAAAGACAAAAGGGTATAGCTTTGTGACTGACAACTCTAGTTTCTAATGACATTGGAGTATAACAAAATAGTATGAGTACTTGCAGCTGGGTGAGGCTAAAAGCTCATTTGGTCCAGCACTAACCAACATAGATGCTATGATGGGGTGGGATTATAGGTGCTGAAAAGTCATGTGCTGAAAAGTCAAGGTAACCGCCCAGAGTCACTCCTTGAGTGAAATAGGCAGTGACTAAATTTGAATAATCAATCAATCAATAATTGTGGCATCATTCTGCTGCCCAATACAAGATGCTGGTAATCAAAAGACAGCAAACTAAAACTAAATGGTTGTTGGGAAGGGGGTAGGGAGAGCACAGGAGCCAGGAGGTGCTCCTACCAATTGGGAAATTGTCCATTTCCCCATGTCAGCTTCACAGAGCTCCATCATCTCAAGGTGGAAACTGAAACATTTCTGCCTTATTCTGCACTGCAGTGGAAACTGAATAAGGTCAGCCACCCAAGGATGATGGCAGTGAATCAGCACAGAGGGTATTGCTAGTCCAGGAATGGTTTACATACCACATACCCATACATGTATATACAAACAATAATAATTAAAGGGAGGATTTTTTCCAAGGCTAATTGCTGTGCATATGGAGGAGGTAGGTGGAAACACATATGGAAATAATTGTGTAAGGAAACAGTGTTTAACTCTTTCGCCTCAACTGTGGTTTCCATAAAAGTAAATAAGCCCACACATACTTTAAAAGATTTCTTATTCAAATTAACAGGAGACTTGCTTTTACCCCTGATTTTGTCAAAGGTGGGAAAATATGTCTGTTGAGATTCCTGCATGTACAAGAATAAGAGAGCCAGTTTGGTCTAGTAGTTAAGGCAATGGGCTAGAAACCAGGAGCCTAAGAGTTCTAGTCCCGCCTTAGGCATGAAAGCCAGCTGGTGACCTTGGGCCAGTCACTCTCCCTCAGCCCAACCCACCTCACAGGGTTGTTGTTGTGGGGAAAATAGAAGGAGGAAGGAGTAATAGGTATGCTCCCTGCCTTGAGTTAGTTATAAAAATAATAAAGGCTGGATAGAAATTAAATTAAATTAAAATATAAATAAACAAACAAACAAACAAACAAATAAATAAAGTGCTTCACAGGGCTGCAAGCTCACTCTCCCTCAGCCCAACCCACCTCACAGGGTTGTTGTTGTGGGGGAAATAGGAGGAGGAAGGAGTAATAGGTATGCTCCCTGCCTTGAGTTAGTTATAAAAATAATAAAGGCTGGATAGAAATTAAATTAAATTAAAATATAAATAAATAAATAAATAAATAAATAAATAAATAAATAAATAAATAAATAAAGTGCTTCACAGGGCTGCAAGCTAAATTAAGAGATTCCTGTGCAGAGAAGAATAAAGTGCTCCACAGGGCTGAGCAGAAATGCTGCAAGCTACACTACATGAAAGGCTGCACAATCAAGAGCAGGAGTGCCCAGCTTCTATAGACCCAAGAGTTTCTCCAGGTTGTGGATGCATGTCAAAGGCTTCCCTCCAACGTGGGCAGAGTGAATATCAAGCTTTGAGGGCACTGAGAGGGTTTAAAGAGCCCATTTTGTCCAGCATAGCCTCCTAAAACACATGTACCTCCCCAGTTTTGGTTCTAGCCATCCTGGGAATTCCTGAGGCCCACAAAATGGATGGTGGAGGACTACAAGTTGCTCTTACACTGCACTTTTGAACTGCAGATCTAGGGCAAACCAATTTTTATTTTATTGGATACCTTTTATTTATCTTGTATCTCTGAAACTCAGTCTCAAAACTAGTCTTAGTCTGGAAGACCAAAGAACAATATGAGGTTACTTTTCTTCGTACATGGCAAATATTCTCTTTGTAGGCACCAGCAGGAAATGGTGAAATTTAAATGTCACCATCAGAGAGTGAATCAGTAAAGGCCCACCTGCCTTCTGAGAAGACAACTTTGCATTTTAAAAAAGGGAAGAAAGAAAATGCATACATTTACCTTGTTTGCCCCTTCTATGTAGGAAAGGAGGCGGATAAGTGGGAAGGCAGCTTCTTTCAAAACAAGATATTTGGGACACAGGTCTTAATCTGGGGAAAGAAAAAGAAACAAGGTTATAATAGAATTGCAGAAGAAAGGCGAGGACCTAGTGGAGTGATCTCCTTTTCCTGTATGCATCTTTTTCTCTTTTTAGATGATAAGGGCATATAGGCTGCAAACCAGTAGCTGACGGGTTAATAGGAAACTTTTTTCCTATGCCTCTGCTTGTTTGGATATATCTGTCAGGCCCAGCCAACAAAGAATCAGTCCAGCCAAACTTCAGCTCACACCGTATAGACAGAATCTTGCCAGACTAAAGCTACTCTACCTCACTAAGGGAAAATAATCTGGGAAAGCTCTAGGGTGGGGCTATTCTGAATCTCTTGGTTTTCCCACAGCTGCCCCCTGGACTATGTCTCCTCTTACTGTTCCCCCTTCTTGGAATGTTCTCCCTCCTTCCTGAGAACCAGGGGCACTTCCGAAATCCATAATATCAGCAAAACATGATGTGTTTACCTCGGGCCCTTAATTGATGATACCAGCATAGCATGAACTTAAACCCTCAATCACAAGGTTCATCACTGCTGTAAGGAGTTGGACTGCCATGGTCAGGCATGTTTTCATGTATGATGGGATGTCTAAGGTGGGAAAATATTTTCTCAAAACAACAGAAGAAAGAAGGAGGTAGGTAAGTAGGTAGGTCATTAAAGATAGAGAGAGAGATAGGGAGATAAGAGATAGATATTTCCTTAGTTCACTCCTGAGAGACAAATTTCTGCATAGTTCTCCAGCACCCTAGGAGTATCAAAGCTGGATCTGGGATTCATCTGGAATTCCTGACATAAGGTAGAATTTCATTGTATCTGTCTGCTTTAATATTATTTATACCTCTTATATTTACAATACACCCTTTAAGAAACTTCATCCAATTTTATGTTCATTATATCTAATCTTCCTACATGTTGTCTCAGAGCAGAACACAGGTTAGTTTGAAGAACTCTATATTTAAAACTGATGGTGCTGATAATGAAATGAATTTTGCCTCTCTTTCAGGGAGCTTAAGACAGCCTACTTAGTGTTTCCACCTTTTAATCCTCACAGCAACCTTCTAAGCTAAACCAGGCTGTGATGGAGCAATTAGCTCAAGGTCAAGTTGATGGGTAAAGTAATTGGTTGATTATATTTATACCTAGCCTTTCCTTCCAGAATTCAAGGCTGTATTCAGGACTTCTCACGTCCCATTTACTCTTAAAAAAACAATGTTTAAAGCAGATTAGGATGTTAGTTGGCACTAGATCATATAAAATGCTTCATTCGTAGCTGACTGTGCATTTGATCCAAGCTTCCTCATCATAGCTTGACACATTCTCCCTGTTTTTTTTCCCTCTGATATGAGGAAAAGCTGGCATTAGAGGCTGGCAGGAGCCATAAAAGTCAAAGTCAACAGTGGAGTTCCTCCTCTGAGACTGGAGAGAGAGGGATTGAGTGCTTTCTGTTGCCTCCGGAATGGCTCAGTCCTAATGACATGAGTAGCCATTATGGGGAAAAATGACCAAACTATCCAGTAAGAATTTAAGGACAGAAAATTTAGAATCTGCCTTCTTATTTCAGATCAAGGAAAAGACCACTGTATGTTTTCAAACTTCTAATTTGTTCCAGTTTCAATTAATCTTTGCTGTTTCTGTTTCATGATCTGTTTTTGTCACGAATAATTTATCAAAAAACAAACTCAAGCTGTAGTTAAACCCTACAAGATGAATAGCAACTGTGTTTAGCTGTTTAAGGCAACCATTATGTAGCCTGTCAGTCATCCAATGTTTTTTTTTCCCCATCCTTAATGTGGTTCACCACCACGTACACTTTCCAGAGTAAGACTTCCTCAGAATGTAATTTCTTTGAGCTACTGTACCTTTTGCACACTTACAGTATGCACTTCATTTTATTAATTATTTTCTTTTCTTTTAGTACTTCCAGTTTCGAATTCTACCACTCCCTACTTCACTTATTTCAGTTATCTCTAGCTTCCCAAGGCAATACTTTTTAATATTTTCCCAACCTCTGTTTTGTTTACTTCTATGTGAAAACAAATTGAATTTTCTTTTCACTTAAAATACATACCTTAATTCCTGTAGTCTGTTCTTGCTTTTGTAGCTGTGATAACCATTCTCTTCCAAGATTACTGACATCACTCCCACACTGCGTAATCTCTCTGTCGCTGCAGGAACATTCTGCAGAGTTGGAGTATGCAGACAGCCAGTCATGGGCATCTGTATGGGGGAATCAACATCATATGTGTCACGATATTGTCTTGCAAATGTTGTGACTTACGTAATTTTCATGCATGTGATGTTGTGGCTTTGTACTAAGAGCAGTCTTGGAAACCACAGCATAAGTCTTGCAAAAGATACAACCAATTTAACTATCTAAATAAAACCCTTGATTTTGCACTTCTGTGCAATGTCAGAATGCAAGTACTAAAGCCTGGTGTTTGCATCATGACATTGTGAAGCATCTTCTGTCTTCTTTCATCATTGTGGTCGGCACTGGATGCTTATGATCTGACGTGAGGGGCTTCATTCATGCTCCCATAAGTGCCTCTTTCAAATGCTTTGTACAGTCCTAATACTTAGGTTTACACATCATGCTCAGGCATGTTTTGCTTAATTATTGAATAATTGGTTGGATTTGCACAATATGATAAGCCAGAATGAAATAAAATTATTTTTTGTGCTTGTAAAGGGAACATGTTACAGATCTGCATTCCCTGGGATGGTGGGAGGTGTCTTGGAAGCATTCTCTGCTGGAGCACCTCTCCTCTGGAATAAGTAACTCCTAGAAATAGGATCAATAGCTTTGCTATTAACACTTAGAAAGCTTGTGAAAATTTTGTTGTTTAAGCAGGAATTTGGGGAATGAGTCAATGAAGAATGTCCCTGTGTTCTGCTTATTGTTGTTTTGATGTTATTATTATTGAGTTTAAATTGTGTGTGTATGTGTGTATGCTCACACACATATACACACTTGCAAACACCTTATTTCACTTCTGCTGGTTGATCTGTTGTCATATCACTCTGGAAGTTGCTTTGATTTGTTTGATTGAAGTGGCAGGAAAGCACTTGTAATAAAGAAGTTAAATAAAACGAGCTTGGCGTATTGGATGAATTAAGCTAGTAACTCCGTTCACACACATTGTTAAGCAGAAGGAAGCAAGCTGGATGTACGTAACACACAACTAGGGAGAAACCAAGGGGACATTCACTTTAAAATGTGGAATAAGTGGAGAAAACCAATAACGAGCTAATAACATCAAATGAACACTTGGTAAAAGTGTTCTGTCCTACTAACACTTGGGTTCTAACCCTATTGATTCAGTGTTCAATATTTGTGGATTGGATTGTAAAGTACTGTATTATTCTTTACTTTAGGTTAGCAGACTAAAGTTTAAGCATTGCCTTTCTTTCATGGACTGTCAGATGAATTAATTGACTTTGATTATGTAAACATATGTGACATTGGGTTTAATTTAACTTGATTGAGCTTTACAAGCTATTCAGATTCTTGCAACCTCATTCTTACAATGAAAATTCCTTTAGTCCTCTAAAAAAGAAAATTAATTTTAATGACGGACCACCTCCTTCAGCTTGATTTGGAATGATTGCAGAATTTGTAATATCTTTCGACAACCATTTGGGGAAGAATTGCATCTGATTTCCAGAGTTTCTCTCTAGTTGTTTACATCTTGTTGGAGCTGTGTACAAAGACATTGCTATACCACAACCCTACAAATACACTTGAAATAAAATCACCTTGAAACTGTCCATACCACTAGCCATTGTGAAAAGCCACTTAGAAATTCAGCTGCTTTCTGCTAAACAGAAAATTTGCACACTACTTTGCAAAATTCAGAAAAATGTGGATTTTGGAATACTTAGTCTTCTGGCTCAGTAACATATTCTAGATTGTATTGAATCAAAAAATTTCCTCCATGCTTGTGCAAAATCAGTCTTGTCAAAGCAAGACTGCTTGTTGAGACTGGATTCGTTTGGAAACTTCAGTATTGGAGATATACGGTCAATGGATATGGACAATTTAGCCATTTTGATAATGTCTGTTAAATTGTTGCCCTTTTTCCTTGTTCATAAACAGTCTCCTATACCAGTCTAAATATTTATAGTATGTGTTTGTGGGTTGGAAATAGTGGTAAAATCTGTAGTGAAAATGTTCTTGATTTTCTGGATGGGGTAAACAATTAATCTGAAATATGAGGCAGCTAGTATACTGTTCCAAACATCATATATTCCATATTTTTTTAAAAAAAGAGAATAACATTATAGAGGTTTCTATTTTATTATAAAGCACTATAGTGTTTGTTTTTTCTGAATTCATGAAGTATTATTCATAAATTGTGCTGCCATATTATGCTATGTGTCCTGTTCAGACCGTGCACCAGACAGGTTCTCAATGAATATTCTTTATTAAAGAACTATTTACAATGATTCAGTCTCAATATGCAAACCTGGCTGAACAAGCTCAACTGTGCCACAATAGGCAGGGAGCAAACTTCCACTGGGGTTAGACTGGATGCAGCAGCACCAAGACTGGAGGCAGCAGTTCTCAAATTGGAACAATACTGGAACAGCACTGGAACTGAAGCGCTGACTCACTGGATCTAAAAGCAGGACTACAAGCAGCATACAGGGATGAGCTGGAGATTTAAGCAGGACTCGAACTCAAAGCAAGGCTAGACTCAGCTGGGGGTTCTGGATTAGACTGGGAACTCGGAATGGAAGACTTGAAGACACAGCTTGGAACTGGAGCAAGGCTGGACTTGGCTGGAAGCCCCAGACTAGGCTGGATTCTCTGGGCTGGAGACTTAGAGCAAGGCTTGGAACCTGGAACTAGGCTGGACTCAGCTGGTTGGACCACCGTGGCCATGAACCCAGATCCTGAACAAGATAGGTGTGAAACTTGGAAACACGCTGGAGTCTGCAAGGTGCAATTACAAAGAACTGCGGACAAGCCGTGACTAGAAAATCTCTCAACTTGGCTGCGCTGTTGAGGAGAATGCAGGTTTTTGAGGCTTGATGCAAAACACAGGCTACTGGGCTCAGCTGACGCTGCTTCCTCGATTGCAGCAGCTGCAAAATCTGATTCTTCTGAATGGAACTCGGGCTCTGGTTTGTCTTTGACAGCAGACACCGATTCCAATGCCGGTAAGGACTCTTCTCCTGAAGCTGCAGGCCTGGAGGAGTGGTTGTCTCCGGCAGCTCACTCTCTGTGCGGCTGCCTTTTATCCCGATCTTTGGCACGCTTGGAGTCTCCTGTAACCAATCGGGCTGCCTTCTCCTCTGCGTGCTTTTCAGCCCATCTCTGGCACGCACTGATTGGCATATTCAATTCCTCATCCAGATCTCATCCAATCAGCGTTGTGGATTCTTCCCGCTCTGCTGAGTCATGCTGGCATTTCGTTTCTCCGATTCCAGCCCGGTAAGTTTCCAATTCCTCCTCTGACTCAGAACTAGTTTCATTTTCTGAATCAGAGGCAGGCTTGGTTCTGACACTATGACATTAGCCTTCATCTTTAGAACATCAACAAAATAAATGTTTGACTTATTCTGCACAGGCAGCATATGGAATGAATTAGTATATTGGAGGGCGGACTTATCACAGAAACCAAGGAAATGTACATATACCCAATTTACTGCCAAATATTTCCCGGCTACTCTATTGCAGTTCAGACCTGTTCAATGTTTCCTACAGAAACTAATAGCAAGTGGACACATTTCATGAAGAAGCTTGCCCATAAAAGTGTTTGAATACCTCTGAGCCAAGCTGATCCCATTAAAAGCCCAGTTCTGAAAGATTTAGGTGTAATTATATGCTTCCGCATGGTCCTTCGAAAACAGTAATAACAACTGTGGGAGTTTACACCATTCTAACAGGATGAGGTTGTTAAGATTTAGTATTAGTTCTCTATATTCGGTCAATCATTTACCTTGACACACTCTCAGGATGGTCATCAATAGATCGCAAGAGTCTTTACATTCTATTGAACTTGTGATTGATGGTACTGAAGTTAGCAGCCTAGCAGCTCAGTTGACTTTCTTGATAATATATGAACCCACAAACCTGGATGGACTATGTTAACATAGACACTTTCTGGCCAAAGACCACCTCTTAATGAGGCACTGGATCTAGCTTCGGTTTGCACCCAAAACCAGCTTATAAAATTACAAATTAGACAGTGAAGTCCCTGACTTCACTCCTGGACTGAAAGCAGACAAGAACACCTTGGAGTGCTCAGTTTGGAGTAAATAGACCTTGCAACCTTATCTGATCTTAGCTCTTAGCAAGTGAGTTATTAGGACAATGACTAGGAACACTGTTATCATTTGCAGACACATCTCTCTCTCTCTCTCTCTCTCTCTCTCTCTCTCTCTCTCTCTCTCCCTCTCTCTCCCTCTCTCTCTCTCTCTCTCTCTCTCTCTCTAGCAAATACTGAAACATAAGCATTTCCCCAGTCAAGTTTTAAGCTCTCTGGCAGAGTGGTGGCAATAATAGTAATGATGGCTTAGAGAGAAGCAAGATTGCCTTGGACGTTTTACTTGAGATAAATAAGTACATTTCACCCAGCAGATGGTAGCAAGTGTATTCAAGTATAAGGTATTACATTTATTTTATTAAAGCAGAAACATCCAAATTAATGTTATCACTCTACAGGGTGGCCGTCTCAATAGAGGACTTGTCCACTAAAAATCAGAGATTGATGCAGGAAGTTGAGAGGACAGATATGTGTTAGAGAAGAAGCATTTGGGACATGGTCTTCTGATTCAGTCCCATGATTCCAAGTCTCTCATACTTTCTTATAGTCCAGGCTGCAGGTCCACCCCTTCAAGGTCAGGTCTTCTGACTTATTTTTGCCCAGAGGCAGCCAACTCCTTTGTCTCATAACCTGTCCCAAGAGGTTACCCAATCAGCTCTGGGTATCTGGGCTGTTATTCTGGAGTATTTGTAGATGAAGTCCTTCAGGACTTCTCCATCTCCTAGGTATTTCCTTTCCTTACAGTAGGTTGTGTATGTTCGGTGTTCAGCCAATTATCAAGATGTTCTGTGCTCTGGTGCCTGCATATCTTGGTTTCCTATTTGCCAGGCATTACATTGAAAATTTATTAACAAGTGAATGACAGGTCCTTATAATAGGCCCAACTCCTAATTAAAATAAGATTGGATTTAAATGACTTGCTATATGGCAAATTAAAAGCTATAATATTTAAGTCATACAATTCATTCCATAAGACTCATAGCATAAAATATACAAATTTCAAATTGTAACATGATCCTACCCTTTTCCAGCAAGAATACCAGAGGTAAAATATTAGTAGTAGAAAAAAGAGAAAGGGGCAAGAGCACCTTATCAGAGGCCAAAGCATACTCATGCAGTGTGCTTTCATTAGGGTTCAACATGCTGGTAAGATAAGGGGAAGTAACACTAGAAAATGGCTACTGAGAATGGAAGAGGTGGAAATAAATGATAGGAAATGCTTTTCTGGATTTGATTCTAATTTAAGGTGGGGAAGAGTTTGGGCATTGTAAACTACCTTTAGATTTCCCTCTTTCCAAATTCATTTCTGAGCTTTATTTGGCAGAACTTTGCTAGCATCGATGCTTATCATCAAAAATCTCAGTAGTGTGCTCCTAATAACGAAGTGTATGAATTGAATCCCTGTTAAGGCTTATATAAGCCTGGAGATGAGGTTTTCCAGATGTTGTTAAACTACAACGCCTAACACTCCTGTCTTCTAGCCATGCTGTCTGGAGTTTCTGGAAACTGCATTTCAGCAATAGCAGCATAAGGTAAAGGTAAAGGTTTCCCTTGACATTAAGTCCAGTCGTGTCCGACTCTAGGGGGCGGTGCTCATATCCGTTTCAAAGCCAAAGAGCCGGTGTTTGTCCGTAGACAGTTCTGTGGTCATGTGGCCGGCATGACTACACAGAACGCCGTTACCTGCCCGCCGAAGCGGTACCTATTAATCTACTCACATTTGCATGTTTTTGAACTACTAGGTTGGCAGGAGCTGGGACTAGCAACGGGAGCTCACCCCGTCACGCGGATTCGAACCGCCGACCTTCCGGTTGGCAAGCTCAGCAGCTCAGTGGTTTAACCCGCAGTGCCACCACGTCCCTCCTACATAGTCCCACGATTACTGAATACATGCAATCCTATCCTTACAAAGAACAAGAAAGCCGTACATGAACAAAGAAATGGTGAGGCTTCAGAAAAGGCAGAAGAAGATGAGATCAAATGATTAACATAAGATAGATAATGGAGACAGCAGTTTTCTTCACTGCAGTAAAATCATTGATTATGGGGGTATCATGCTAGAATGTAGACTTTATTAAAGCTAATGGATGTGTCAAATACCTAATTATTCTTCTGAGGAAACATTACAATGGATAGGAAGCTATAGTAAAGAATGAGGATTGGGGAAAAGATGTTCAGAATACAGAAGGGAGTAAGACAAGGATTTATGTTGTCCTTATATCTGTAGGCAGCACCACTTTGTTAGCTGAAATTAAAGACTTGAAACTCATTAAGAAAATAAGCACAGAAGGGGAAATATCTGAGATAATTATAAAGAGTGGAAAGACAATGTCAATTGGAATGCTTAGTGAATTCACAGTTGATGGTGAAGAAACAAAGATGGTAGATGAATAAACATGAACAATGTGCTGGAGAAATAAAAAAGGAATTAATAGAAGGTAATGACAAAATTCTTCATGATCATGAAGAATATAGATATTTCTACCCCAACTAAAATGCAGATTAATTAAAACAATATATTTTTTTTCCAGAGGTAATGTACAGCTGTGAAATTTAGGTACTGAGAAAGGATGAGAGAAAGAACAAGAACTAAGAATATCATAGATTGCAGAGAGAACCAATGCGGTAGTCCTGTCTCCCTTGAGGCGATGATCAGCAAGCAAAAACTTGCTTTGGGCAGGTAGTATGAACAGATGTTAGTCCGGAAAAAGCAGCTATGACTGACAAGACTGAAGGAAATTGGAGAAGGGGAAGACAGTAGATAAAGTATATCATTATAATGTTCTTGGAAATGTTATGGACAGTGACCAGAGGCCAGGCCCAATTCAGGGGCACTTACCCACTCAACTTCACTGTAGCTGAGATCTCATTTTAATCTAGTGGTTCTCTCTTTAGATGATATGTATTTTGTTTTCATAACTTTATGCCAAGTGGAAAAGGCACAATTTAGCTGCAGGGAAGAATTGGAACTTGAATAAAATGGCACTTCTCCTTATTTTCTCCATATCCCTTAGTCCATTTCCTTCCTTTACTCAGCTATAATTATTATGGTAATTACTGAAGTGAGAGCCAGTTCAGTTAAAGACTAAGAACCAGAAAACTGTGAGTTCTGTCTTAGGCACAAAGCCAGCTAGTCACTCCTTCTCAACCCTAGGAAGAGGCAATAGCAAACCATTACCAGAAATACATAGCCTGTATGGACTTGTCCAGGTGGTCACCAAGAGTCAAGACTGATTTGAAGGTACCCACACACACACACACACACAACTTATGATAAGCAACGTCATAAGATATTACTATGCCAATTTAGCTTGGAGCTGTGCTTCAATGCATTGGATTGCAGTCAATAACACAACTGAAATTTAGGGAGGGGAGACCAACATCCAACAGTAGAACCTAGGGAGAAAAAGGGGTTAAAATCTCAGTGTACAACAATATGATATTTTTCCAGGCCTTGCTAAATATTGTGCATCTGCAGTACTAGCTCTTTCAGTATTCTGCACAGCCAGGCTGAAAAAGCTTTAAAAAGCCCTTCCTAAAAATATCTGAAAGCAGCTTGTCAGTGCCTTTTAAGTGATGGAAACTTTGCCAAAGATTTAAACCAAATGATGGCCAAGCAAGGCTTTTACTTGGTGAACTTCAAAGATTGAAATAAGTGGGGCAAAACACTGCATCCATTCTAGGCTTCTGTATTCCACCGAATATGGAATACACCTGTTTCTTTGGTCTTCTCTATGCACAAACAATTCTCCTGTAATTACATTCTTGAGCACATACAGATTTATAATTTAACTCTAGGTGTTAATGAATGCTTTTTTAGAATATTTTCTACATTTCTATAGCAAAAGTGCCAATCAAGGTTGATTCTTCCCTTTTTTGAAATAAAGTACATCTAAGATGTACCACATTGGCATGCTTGGAAATGCCAAATGAGGCTAAACATCTGCTCTGCTTTTCTTTAATTTATAGGGTTTACTATCATTCATGATGGATAGGAAGAAGGAGCTGTTCACCATGCAATCCTCACCATTATAGAAAATTTGGATTTCTCTTTTATGGGATGTAGCCTAACTATATTTATCCCTCTTTTTTTTTCTCTCGTTTTCCAGTAGTGCATTGGTGCAACCTGAAATTCAATTCTAGGAGAATTGAAGCCTATCACTTGGTCATTTATTCATCTTCTCCTTGGCTAGTTAGTTAGTTAGTTTATTTATTTATTTATGAGATTTATAAGGCCACTCAACTCACACACAGTGACTCTGGGCAGCTTATAGAATTAATTAAAGTAGCCAAGAGGAGTATGTATAACTTATCTGACATATTGAAAATTTGCTGTGTCCACCTAATTTGGAACATAGATTTTTTTAAAAAAAAATTCTGAGGTTTAATAGGAAAAGAGAGTTTACATAGGAGATGGCCTTCTGGTTAAATGGGCAGCCAGCTAGTGTCTGAGGTAGACTCTTTCAGTTCATGCTATTATAAAGTTTCTCCTAATATTATATAGAAACCCACAACTTCCTTCTCATTCATTCATTTTAGTACTGCCCTTCTTCCTCTTTAAATATTTAAAATATCCCCATTATCTTATTTGCAGGTTCTTCAACTAATTCTTCAGAGGGCTTACTCTCCAGATCCATATCATGTTGCTTAGTTTACACAATAGTAGAACTGTGATGGTGGCCGCTGATGTTCCAAAATGGAAATCAGGCTATCAGATATATTCCGTTGCTGCTAGCATTTGCAGCAGCATTAACACCAGTATAAAACAATAAAAATGAAGTACCGGGGGGAGGGGGGACCTTTGCCAATGTCACTGTGTCTCTAAAATGATTTTCTAATATGGTTCTCATCGTTATGCCAGATGTAGCATTCCGTACTTATGATAAAGGCAGAACTGGTGAGCACGTTTTGTTCAGGATGCTACAAGTATAACTAAACTCCAGTTTTACCTAAGGATGCTCATGAAATGCTATGCAAGTTAGAAACAACCTTGCAAGCCAACATACTGTTGCCTGCATCTCACCAGTTAGGATGTACAGGTAGGTACTAAGAGACACTCAGTTTACTTTGCTAATTAGCTAATATAGAGTGTCACCAACAGACCACAACCCTGACACAATCATGTTCTGTTCCTAAGAAGTGGCCCTTCTCATTAGGTGCCAAGCTCATGAACTACCTATATCAACCATTCATGTGCTTCAGAAACCTAGTAACCAGAGGCAGCAAAACACAAAACTACATAACTAAAAGTCAGTAGTCATTCCTCAGTGTAGTGTAGTACCAAGAAAACCAAGAGGAAAAGTATTTTTTTAAAAAAAAGAGTTTCTGAAAGGCTGTTTATTCTTAATTTGGAATAGGATACTTTCTGCATTCATTAAGCTCAACATATGCCCTTTGATGAAGAATTTGGAAATGGTTGTGCTATCCTTTTCTTCCTTTAATAGGGGCAGGGAAATATTTCAATATTTTATTATAGAGAAATCTTGGATAATATCCTGCTGAAACTTGGTAGAATTAATGTTCTGTAAAAAGTTTATTATCCCTGCTATTTTCATCCCATTTTGCTGAAAATTGAAACAGCTGCTGGCATTTTTATCCTTTCCCATCATAGCCTATGGATGAAGCTTTTAAATGGAATCTCAAATCTTGAAGGAGCTCAGGTAGAGATGGTTTGTCCCAAAATCAAATCATGGCTTCTTTGAAATTTGAATCTCCAGTTTGAATTTAATTGGGACTAATTTGCACAGACCTTATTGGCAGTATCCTCCCTATCCCATCTGTATCCAACTGGTAGATGGATGATAGTATATTTTGCAGAGCTACCAAAGAGAATGAGGGCAGCTATGGGGGAGGAGGGGGTGGGAGTCTGGCTGGCAAAGGATTACTAGGTATGTGGCAGAACTGATCTGGGCAAGGAGCTTGTGTGAATCAGATAGAATACAATTCAAATTGCTGGTTAGATTCAGAAAATCCAATTCAGTTGGTATTGGAACCTATTCTGAAAATCAACCTGATTTGATTTCAACTTCAGACAAATCAGATTGGGCTGAATTGATTTCTATTTCCAACTGATTTTTACAAATGGATTTTCATGCACAGAAAATCAGAACTGATTTGGAGACATCCAATTTGAATCAATAGCTTGGTTTGATTTGATTTTATGTGATTTGAAGAGGTCTTTGAATAGCATCAGTTCAAATCTTTCAGCTGAATTGTGTATAGCCTTAGTTTCCATGGTCAACAGACCATGTCCCTTGAAAAACTCAGCACTTATTAGACACATTTCATCTCAAATTTTCTAATATGGCTAATTTTATTCTATTTTGATTAAACAGAACCAAAAATAATGAGAGTATGGCACTCAGTTTTTTTCTTGATTCACATTGTAGAAGAATCCAAACTGACTTCCCAAGGCTATTTTCTGAACTGAGAATCCAAGCTACGAAGTACATCAAGCAGTCATTGCACTTCTATAAAAGATGGATAGTAACAAATGAAATGTGAATCCATCCTAAAAACTTTACACAGATAACACACTGCATATAAAACCAAACTAAAAAGGTGTGTTACTTTTCTAAAACGTGAAAGAGGGAGGAGACAAGCATTTGCACAAATGGGATAAGCATTTGCATAGATGGAAGACCATTGCTGGATTCATTAAGCTTCACTCTTCTTATAGAATAATCCAGGAGGATAATTCACATAGAGAGCTAGATAATTGAATTTTAATGTCATCAATAATCTTCATGAACCATACTCTTTCAACTTTCCTAATGACTATTGACTGAATTAACTGGAACAACAATACCTCTCCTTCCTTCCTTCCTTCCTTCCTTCCTTCCTTCCTTCCTTCCTTCCTTCCTTCCTTCCTTCTTTTCTGATTTAGCTCAGAAATCCCTGGAAACAACCATCAACATTATGTTTCTAGCCACATAATTTTATAAGACTTTTCAAAGTCTACTGATTTCTAAGCATGAGAATGGGAACTTCTTCTTCCTTACCACAGTTTCACAGTAGGACATTTACAAATGTTGATCCCATGGGAGATCATGGATCAGGCATACAAATAATTTGAACACCTTTCTGACTCATAAAAAGGAAACAAGAGGGAGATATTTGTCACTTGTCAAGAAATCAGGGTGATGTATGCAATGTAATGCATGCCAAATTGCAAACCATTGCCCTGAATGGACTACAGTCTAGAGGATACCTTTAACCGAATTATAGAGTCAGATGTATAAATATGATATGTTAAGTACCCCTTTTCTGACTCCCATGTGTAATTTTCCTACCAAGGCAAAAGAGCAGAAAATGGCAGGGCAAATCTGTGATGGGAATTTAGCCATGGCTTCTTGAAATCTTCAGAAAGATTTTCTAATGGATGGGTGATTTCAGCAAAAGAGAGATGTGGTTTACAGGCATGCCCATTTATTATGAGGCTGAACTATATTTTTAGAACTGGTTCTGTGGGATAAAATGAGCAGAGCTATTAAATATTTATTATGAAAGAAGGTTAAGCAACACTTTAACTTGATGGAAAAAACACAGCTGCCTTGGCAGAAATACCAGTCACAGCTAAGTGTGCAGCTCAGCCTTTTTTTTTAAAGAACAGTTACAAACATAGTGTTTCACTATTTATTTGTAGTTTTCAAGAACACAAACAAATGTGTTTTATAGGCCTCCAACTTGTCAGATAATGGGTGTTGAGGTGCAGCTTTCACTGTTCTGAGTTTAAAGCTGAGGTGGCAAAATACAAAACCAAGGCAAAAATATTTTATTTCAAGCAATATTCATTTATTTTTGTATGAGATTTGTTGGCTAGACTTATTCCGCACATTTTCTTCAAGAACTTAGGGTAGGTTCCTCCTCCTCCTCCTCCCCCTCCTCCTCCTTGTCTTTGAGTCGGTGTTGACTCTTGGCAACTGCCTGGACAAGTCCCTGCAGTGTTCTTGGCAAGATTTTTGGAAGTGGTTTGCCATTGCCTCCTTCCTAGGGCCAAGAAAGAGTGACTGCCCTAAGGCCACCCAGCTGGCTTCATGCTTAAGGTGGGACTAAAAATCATGGTCTCCCCATTTCTAGCCCAGTGCCTTCACCACAACACCAAACTGGCTCTTGGGGAAGCTTGCCTGCTCATCTTTTGTTTTCTCCCCACAAGACCAACCATATGAGATAATTGGGCCAAAAGAAAGTGACTGATCAAAAGTCAGTCAGGGAGTTACCAGGAGTAAGGGTGACTTGAATCTGAGTCTCCCCCATCCTAGTCCAATACAGTGGCCACTGCAGTGCACTGACCCTCTTCAAGCAGTGTAGAATTAGAAGTAGACTTTCTCATATCTAAGTCATGTTTGTAAGCAATGAGACACTAGTTATACATGAACATGCTTCCATATTATGAACCCTATAGAGATTTGTGCTATAATTGTGGAGTATTATATATATCCAGTACAACTTTCAGGGTGACATCTTCACTATGAATGGCAGAACTAGAAGGAACCAGATTGAGGAAACCTGCTGTAGAATAGAACTAGGTGTCATGTTTAAATCTCTCATTTTGATGATAGGTTTTCATCAAATCTTCAAATCTATGAAAACTGTGTAAAGGCGATGCCAAAACTGAAGATCCAGTTTAACCGGGCTGTTCCCTGCATGATCTCAGAAAACAATTGTTACGTGGCTTGAAGAAACATGCTTTGAACCAGGTGTCCTCACAGTCCCCGCCCCCCCCCCATCATTAATCTTACTGCCTTGAGATTAATGAGCGGGGGAAGGAAGGATATAAATATTCTAAGACAAGAGTGGGCAACCTTTTTCCTTTTTCTTTTGAAGGTTGATTTCTCTCAAGGATGATTTATTCAGGGCTACATGATGATTGATCTAAAGCAGTGTTTCTCAACCTTGACAACTTGTGTGGACTTCAACTCCCAGAATTCTGCAGCTAGCATGTTGGCTGGGGAATTCTGGGAGTTGAAGTCCACACATCATAAAGTTGTCAAGGTTGAGAAACACTGGTTTAAAGTAAGCCATAGATGGAACTAGAACCAAAAGTGGGTAAGGATTCTCTTGCCTTCTTTTCTCTTTGTAATATCCTCTTTCTTTCCCAAGCCACAGGCAGCCAAGTAAAGAGACAGCTAGGTCTAACCAGATATTTAAACTGGCAAGAGTGTGAAATCAGACTGAGAATAACATTAAATTAGCTCAGGACAGGTTGCCTCTTCTTGTGTATCAAAGTGAAGCAAAGGCTCTTTTGGGCCTCAGTTTAGCAGCTTACTGTAACCCAGTTGTGATGGATTTGGAGAAGAGAGGTGGTTTTTTTAGAAAGAAGTTTTGGCAGAAGGACTAGCACATCAGGACAGCCCTGACTTTCTTTGTTATCTAAAAGTTTTTGCATTAAATATGAACAGAAGGTAAATTAAGCTGCTCAAACCAGAATTGCCCTTATATTGATCCCGTATGTCCAATCCATTATATTATATTGATCCAATAAATAAGTAAATAGTAAAAGGATAATTTAAACCTCGGGGGAAATTAAACCTTTAAACTTAAATCTACAGAGTTAATTTGACAGAGTACAAACAGATTCATATGAAGCAGAGTGGTGGTAGAAAGACCAGATTTCTCATTGCAGTAACTCTTCTGTTCTCTGTGAAAATAGTATAAAATAATGATAACTTCATGAGGCATTCTTTGGGAGGGAAAAACAACGTATTTATTGGAAGTGGTTGATTCATCAATCTCTTAAGAAAGTAGTTCACACATATTCTCTCAGTCAATGGGTTTGATCCTTACTTACCATATTCCAAATAGACACATTATGGATTTGAAATTAGTAAACACAAGTGATTTCAGTGATGTCTGCATGACTACAATCTCATAAACATGAAATCATTCTAGCTTTCTGTGAGCCAGGCCTTGGATTTGTTTTCAAAGAAATGACTCTGAGTTCATACATCCAGCTCAAAATCTTTGCTATGCTCTTGGTCAGATGAAGATAATCAGGATTATGCCTTTTAAAGTATGTTTAAAGATCTCCCAACAATGTGAAGATGTCCCACAAGCATCCTTAAAAGCATTAAAGGTCCTGCTAGGTTTTTTATTAACTTATTTTTGTGAGAGTAAATTTTCAGTGCTGATTAAAACTAAGACCAAATACTGAAATAGGGTGAAGACCCTCTTTAACAAATGTTGCTCCAAATGTTGATAGATATACCATCATTTGTAAGTCAGTACACCACATTAAGATTTATAAATAAATGAAGGGAAACCAAAGACTATTACTAACACATGTTTTATTTCAATGTTTCTTCCCTCTGTTTTTGTTTTTGTTTTTACATATACAGAGACACATAACACCTTGAGCTAGTCACTCTCTCTCAGTCATAGGGAGGAGGCAATGGCAAATCACTTCCAAAAATCTTGCCAAGAAAACTGAAAGGATTTGTTCAAGCAGTTGCCAGAAGTCAACACTGACTCAAAGGGGAGAAGGAGAAAGGGAAGGAGCAGCAGCAGCAGCAGCAGCAGCAGCCACCCTAAGCTTTTGAAGAAAATGTGGGGGCTAAGCCTAACAAACAAATCTCATACAAGAATAAATAAATATTGCTTGAAATAAAATATTTTTGCCTTGGTTTTATATTTTGCCACCTCAGCTTTAAACTCCAAACAGTGAAAGCTGCACCTCAGCGCCCATGATGTGACAAGATGGAGAGCTATAAAACACATTTCTTTGTGTCCTGAAAACTACAAATAAATGGTGAAACACTATGTTTGTAACTGTCCTTTTTTTAAAAAAGGCTGAGCTGCACACTTAGCTGTGATTGGTATTTCTGCTGTGGAATACTTGGTAGGATTCCAAAATGCTACTAAGAAAACTACAGGGACTTGTCCAGGTAGTCGGCAGGAGTCAAGATTGACTCTAAGGGACCCCTCCCCCCAAAATCACCATATCAGTGGGTAGATAGTCTCAAGTATCAACAAGTTAAATCAATCATCTAAAACAGCCTTTCTCAAACTTTTGGCCCTGGAGGAACCCTTGAAATATTTTCAGGCCTCAGGGAACCCTTGCAGGGGATGTCCAGGCTCAAATATAGGCCACAAGTTACAATATTATTATATTCGTTTCATGGGTAGGCCTGTATATATGCATTAACAGGTTCTTAAGCTAGAAGAATGAAACTTACCTCTTTGTGAAGTTGCCCAAATTTGAAAAAACAAATAAATAAATAAATCATGATCTCCCAGGGAACCCCTAGTGATATCTCTCAGAACCCTGGGGTTCCACAGAATTCTGGTTGAGAAACCCTGCTCTAAAAGCTCTAATGAAGATTAACCACAATTCTTTCACTGACTGGCTACTGTTTCAAAAACTTTTGTTTTGGTAGCTCTAAATGAAATGTTGATTATGGGTTTTTAAAATGGAAGATACCATCTGTAGCAGCAGCATTTGCTGTGGGGTGGATTAAAACAGGCAAGGTGGTAGGCAGCACATCATGACTGAGGCTTCATCCCTTTTGTATATGCGTCACAACCACCATCTTCTCTCGTTTGACCCCACCAAATACTGGTACAGATAGTGGCTTCCATTTAAAAAACCTATAATCAACACTTGGAACAACAATCTATAGGATAAACAGAAATTGTATAAAATAAAACTCAATTTAATTCCACATTTTCCTTAATTGCAGTTCACACACACCCTTTCCTTGAAGAGACCCATAGAAATGGCCTTGAGGAAATATTCAAGCCATTACAAAAAAACAAAAAGGGCAGAAGAAGTTTTCCCTGACTCACTGGGGTATAAGAGGGAGGGAAAAAAAACACAATCAGACTTGCAAAATTCTCTTAATGTGGCTTATCTCAATAAAACTTAATTCTAGTCTTGTAGAGTCTGTTTCCTAATCTGGACAAACTTGAGGGGCTGACATTACCTAGCCAATCCCTCTCAGTCAGGGAATGTATAAGAAATGAAAATGATCACATTGATGCTGATCTTATCACTGATGACAAATGAAGGTAATGTAAATCAATCAGTACGTATTTTCATGAGGTATGTCCCTCCCCATCCCCTCAAAAAATCAGGATGGGAAGGAATATTTCAGTGTTTCACAAAGATTTGTAACAGGCTGGGATTAATTTCAGGTCAGCACTGAAATTTCCACTCTCAAAACAGAAATGTTTCAAACTGCAGCCATGACATAATTTGATACTTTTGCAGTAAATTGACTCCCACAGTTAATAAGTCATGTGTGGCTGAAAGCCTAGAGAGGTTTTGCATATTTTCCAGGCAGGCCATTGCTATGAATGTGCCCTCCAAAGGTTTTGGCTGCAGATCCCTGTAGCCTGTCTAAGAGAGGGTACCAAACTGTCATTTTTAATGCAACAAAAGCAGAAAATAATTACGTAGATTAGAAGTAAGTGCCTTAACTCTAATTTAATGAGTTTAATTATGATTACATTTAAACATAAATTAAATCATATTTATGTTTTTATTATTATTATTATTATTCTGGGGCCATCTTCTTTTTTGGAATGTAGCTCCTAGCATACTATTCAAAGGCCAAATGTAGCCATCACCCCTTCAAAATGCTGAGCATCCTTATGATGTGAATGCTTACTTTCCTTCATTGCTAATTAATTTTAGAAGCCCATTATAAAACTTGGAGCACAGGCTTTACTGCAGCAGGAAAAATCTGCAGGGAAACATATGTTAAACCCTTTTCAAAGAAGCATAGAGTACTTCTCTGACCTGAGTGATGGCTGAGCCAGAAAAAAATGTTGCCCATTGTCTTTTTCTACTGCAATTTGAACTTGACAAGATGCAGGTGATACCAGCCAAAACTGCAAAGCTGAGAAATTAATTATTGAGTCAGTTTCATCTCAGTGGGTTCAATTGCCCATAAATTAACTTGAATCAAAATATATAACCTTAGTTGGTTGGCACCATTTCCCAATTTACTGAGGGTAATTGAACTATATTATGGCAGTTACTTGGTTTGGCATGATCTGTGCAATGCTCAAAGTAAGCAACAAAGATCCTAAAGTTCTCACTGAAACAACTACATCCATTGGTGTTCCTGACATTTTATTTTCAGGAAAGTAAGTAGTCAAAATAGAAATAATGCTATTTTGCTCTGCATAGCTTCTTCTAACCATCAGCTCAATGGGCATCAAAACGTGCAGTCTTGAGAGGCATAGAAAACAATGCTATATTAAAAGTAGTGTTCAGTTCTGAAAATTGGGGAAGAAATGGAAATCAAAGTCAGATTGTGTATATTTCTACCTCTTCTCTAAAAGTAGTACAGAACATTTTTCTATCTATCCAAGTGAACAGTTGGTATGAGGGCTATGCATCTCTTTCAGCCAAATCCCAAACCTCAAATCTCTCAATTTGGATAGATTTTGGAGATCCATGAATTAAATGAGACTCTTCTAAACCAGACTGAATTTTAATCTGAGTTTCCCAAACTTTGTTGGAATTCAGATTTTATGAGGATCTAAAGACATATATGGTGAGTTTGCAGAATTATTATTGTTGTTGTTGTTGTTATTATCATCATCATCATCATTATTATATCTCTATGTTCTCTAAATTAGAAACATTCAAGAGTGGAAAGAGGAGAAAGGAAGAGAATAGGGTATAGATTTGGACCAACTGCTCTTTTAATTATATATGAGTCTAAGAGCATTGTTTGTTCTGAAATTACCTGGCTGTAACGATTGCCCTACTCAAATAAAAAGCTCAGACTCCAAATCTAAGTTTAAGGTCTGGTTTATTTAGAATAAGGTGCAAACAGAAAGAAAGCTGAGAATGATAAAAGCGCGCCTAAACTCAAACTAAATAGCTCCATTTCCAACAACGACCCCCCCCCCTGCATATAAAACAATCTCACATTCCCAGGTGCTCCTAACGAGCTCTGCTGATCAATGGGCAAAAAGACCTTGACATTTAAGAGATAACCCAAACACATTCCTTCCTGGCACAGCCCTACACATCTCCCCATACAAGGTTTATCAGCAGCACCCTCCCAGCCAGGAACACGCATCAACACTCTGGCATGCAAACCATTACGATGGAGCGAACATCGCAACGGTGATCATGACACCGGCTCTCTTTCTGGTCCAGTGCGATTCTGAGTGAGGTAACACTGCCCCTGAAAAAAATCAGTGTGATTCATGGCTATTGCTGGATAGGCAGGTAGAGGATATAGCTGGGTGTGTGTGTCATTGTCCAGTTCTAGCCAGTGTGCTAGTTGTGTCCCTTCTTAGAGAAGGAGGCTCTGACAAACTTGACTCACACTCTTGTCAGCTCCTGGTTAGATTACCTGTGGGAGTATCTGATCCAAGTCCTACCTGTCGAGTGCAAAGGACTCAGGTAGGGATGGTGACCTCTCTCCCCCTGAGAGATTTGGGAGTCAGCAAGGAATTTTTATTTTGGAGTGGTGGTTCTTATGCTTTGGAACAATCTTTGACTGAAAATTTTCTCTTCTAACTTTCAGGAAAAAAATGGAGCTGTTCAGAAGGACCTTTGGTTGAGATTTCACTACTAGGATGATTAACGTCTCAATCTGCTGGAGTGATTAGGTGATTTATTGTTTTAATGATTTTTTAATGTTAAATTAGTATGGTGACTTTTGGTTTTACTGGACACCATCATGAACCCTAGTGGAGTGCAGCAGTATAAAAGTACTGTAAATAAATTAATAAGTGCCTTCTAGCTACATCATGCTAACCACCTATCTGGTCCAACATTATGTGTCAATCAGACGTATTCAGGAAACTCACATACATGCACTGAAAAGCAAGAGTCTCCTTCCATTGTTGCTGTGCAGTTGCTGGCATTTAAAGTATGCTTTAAAAAAAACAGAAAAAATATTTTTAAAAATATTTTATTTCAATCACTATATCAGATTTCATATTTTAAATTCTCACTTCAACACTCCCCTCTGTAAAGTTTAAGCTACAGCAATAATAATATTATTTTTAAAACAAAGGTAAATAACAACATAGCTGAGTTAAGGGTTACATGGCTCTGTATGTAACTGTATGTACTCTATTCCTTTCCTGTTTTTTTTTTCTTTTTTGTTTGTATTGTTTTTCCTGTTGCTTTTTACTAATTAATAAAAATTAAATTTATATATATAAAACATGTGGTATCTTTGGTTCAGGAGATGGTAGTAAAGGTAAAGGTAAAGATTTCCCTTGACATTAAGTCCAGTCGTGTCCAACTCTAAGGGGCGGTGCTCATCTCCGTTTCAAGCCAAAGAGCCGGCGTTTGTCCGTAGACCCTTCTGTGGTCATGTGGCCGGCATGACTAAACGGAACGCCGTTACCTGCCCGCCGAAGTGGTACCTATTGATCTACTCACATTTGCATGTTTTCGAACTGCTAGGTTGACAGGAGCTGGGACTAGCAACGGGAGCTCACCCCGTCACGCGGATTTGAACCGCTGACCTTCCGATCAGCAAGCTCAGAAGCTCAGCTGTTTAACCCACAGCGCCACCGTGTCCCTTCAGGAGATGATAGCTGTTGATAATTCCATCTTCCCTGAATCCTGCTGAGTTCTGTAAATTAACAGTAGCAAATCCCACAGTTTTAGCTTATTATTATTATTATTATTATTATTATTATTATTATTATTATTATTATTATTTAGTAAATTTATATCACCTCCCATCTCCCCCAATGCGTGACTATGGGCGGTTTACAATAAAATAGCACTAAAAACATAACCATGTAAAAATTACCATTAAAATATACATAAAAACAAATGTAAAATCCAAGTGGAGATGGAACACAATCACTAAGAGGTGCTATGGTGCCAGCCATCCCCAGGTGGAGCTATTGCTCTCCCCCTCCCAAGCAAGGCAGCAGAACCAGGTCTTCAGTTTCTCCCGGAAGTCCGAAAGCGAGGAGACCCATCTCAACTCCAGGGGCAAGAAGTTCCAAAGGGCGGGTGCCACTGCAGAGAAGGCTCACCTCCTGGACCCCGCTAGATGAAATTCTTTTACAGACGGGGTCCGTAGCATGCCCCCTCTGCACGATCGGGTGGGATGGGTTGATGTAATGGGGAAGAGGCGGTCCCTTAAGTAACCCGGCCCCGTGCCATGTAGGGCTTTAAAGGTGATAGCCAACACCTTGAATTGGACCTGGAAGCAAACTGGTACCCAATGCAGCTCGCGTAACAGTGGTGTCACATGGGCTGATTTTACAGCCCCGATAACTGTCAGCGCAGCCACATTCTGGACCAGCTGAAGCTTCCGAATACTTTTCAAGGGTAGCCCCATGTAGAGTGCATTGCAGTAGTTTTAACTAGTTATAGTGTATCCAACCACTTCGGTGAAATCATGTTTTTTTTTATTGACTGCTATATTATATCATATTATTATATTTTCATTATAGCTGTTTTCCTAGCTTGAAGAACCCTGGATGCAAAGATGAGGTACTTATTTAAATTCAGAGTTAAAATTATGCTTCACTTAGAGATCACATTATAAGGTGAAGGCTTTTCTAAATAGAACTCTGCTGTTGGCAGAGAATCAGAGTTGGGGTCAACTGAGTTTCTCTTGGGTTACCCAAACAAAGCACACCCTTTCTGGTTCATATACATCTAATCCAATATTCTGCCTTTGACCAATAAGACACCTCTGGAGACTCCCAAGATGTTCTAAATACTTGAACGGTCTCTTAGAATTCATTAAAATGGTTTTTAGCAATCCCGTTAAACCAATCTTTGTTGGTTTATGATCTCAAACTGTGGGTCAGTTTTTCCAATCCAGCTACTAAAACTACGAAGCCAACATTTTTTCCCCTCTGGCTCTCAGCTGGCTTGTCATGCTTCACCCTGCCAACATCCCTTTAGTACAATAACATGGTGAAATCCTGTTTACTCAAACTGCCTTGAACCACTTTTCTTTTTGTATTCTCAACATGTTTTACATCTTATAAAATACATTACATATACTGGCATGTTTTAGATCCCCCTCTCTTCCCTTATTTCCCTCTCTAGAAGACAAATTTTATAACACTGGAGATTTCAAGATATGGAATGTTCTAAGATATTTCTATGAAGGCACTGTGGCATTTTTTAAAAACACATTTGCACATTTTATAGCTCCCTCTTTGCATTCACTATTTACTGTAATAATAACCTTTAAAACCCAGATATTGTTAGAATGATCTATTACCCAAAGAAGTGTCAGCTCTGGTGAATGGTAGTCTCTGCATTACTGAGAGAAATGTTTTGGATCTGAAGCCATTCACAATTAGGAGGAATTCTCTTTAAATACATGTTGCTCAGCTGAAGCAAGATATACTGCTGTTGTGTTAATTTAATTAGCCAAAATAATAGTACATTTTCATTGTCAACTCAGCTGCTAAAAATCTTTAATAATGAGGCACTGGCAATTTCAGGATGACAATCACTTCTATAACAAAAGTCTCAGATGAGCATTTCACTCAATCTTTTAACTTTTATTCTGTAGAAGATTACCAGAACACCTTAAATTCTTCCCTATGTTGATCAGAAAAGCTATATTCACTAACATTGAAGAGTATTCAGAAGCTACACCTGGTCCAGAATATGGCCATGCAAGCAGTTTTGGGAGCCCCAAGGAGGGCACAGGTAACACCTTTGCTGTGGGAGCTGCATTGGGTGCTGGTTTGCTTCCAGGTCCAATTCAAGGTGTTGGTTATCACCTTTAAAGCCCTACATGGCATGGGTCTAGGTTACCTGAGGGACTGCCTCATTCCTGTCACATTGACCCATCCCACCCAGTCACACAGAGAGGGCATGTTATGGACCCTGCCTATGAGAGACTGTCAATTGGCAGGGTCCAGGAGGAGGGCCTACTCTGCCGTAGCACCCGCCCCTTGGAAAAGGCTACCACTAGAGGTAATACAGGCCCCCAATCTCCCAGCCTTCCAGAAGGGGGTTAAGATCTGGTTGTGCCACCTCGCTTGGGGCAGGAGTGGGGATAGCCAGTCTTGGGGGTGTTTGGCACTGTGAGGGGACCAATAATAACATTCTTATTCACCATCTTGAATTTTATATCTTGAATTTTATATCTTATATTTTTGTACTTATATATTTATATGTATTTATATTGTTTTATTGTAATAATATGCTAATTATTTATTTTTAATTGTTGTAAACTGCCCAGAGTCATTGCTATGAGATGGGTGGTAGAGTAATGTGAAAAATGAATGAATAAATAAATTGGAGTAGTATTGCAACAGATCTCTAGTTTTGGCATGGCACAAGAGTGCCTCCTAAGGCATCTGAGAAATTGACCCCATTCTGAAAGACAGAATAGAGGGAAATCACACACCCCCTCAAAAAAATCCTCCCCTAAATAATCCAGTTTATAAAAAGATGCAGCAGGTGGAAATCAAACTTCACTTTTATCATTCAATCAATAGTCGTTATAAAGGTAGATCCAGGATGTTGGAAATGGAATATTTTCATTGACTGATCAAAGCACTAATCTCCCCAAAGAGGTGGCCTTTGTTTATTCCTCACATTCTATAAATCTGAAAAGAAATGCTCAGAAAGAAGAAGAAAGGAACAAGAAGGGCCTGCCTCAGATATCCAAAAAGGAGGCACAGATGATCTCTCTCCAACCATCCTTTCTTCCATGGATGTGTGCTGAAACCCAAGAACTTATTTAAGGAAATACTTAAGTAGTATAGCAAGGATAACTATGTTGATTTTATTTGGAAGTTTGTGTATGTGATTGTTGCCTTCCTTTTTCCCACCTATATTCCCCTATTCCCCATTTTGACAAGTCAGGGAAAGAAAACCTTTCCCACCCAATATGGATGATTGCAAGAATACAGATGCACTTGATTGATTATGTGCCATCAAATCAGTGTCGACTCTTAGTGACCACATAAGTAGTTTTTTTTTCCATGAGAATCTTCCCTAACCTGGTTGTTCAAGTCTTCCAATGGTGCACCCATCATCACAGACACACTGAAATAAGTGGAAAAAGAAGTAGACTTTAATGTGCATAAAATCCTTGCCCTTTGTTCAGCAAAGGAGACCCAGTTAATTTGCCAAGGATGCTGATCAGACTGGGCACTTGACTCTGGAGTTCATTGATTGATTGATTGATTGATTGATTGATTGATTATGTGCCATCAAGTTGTTTTTGACTCCAATCAACCACATAGATAGGTTTTCTCCATGAGTTCCATGAGTTCACATGGGAATCTTAATATATTAGATGAGGATTTTATGCACATAAAATTCACAGATTTTATGCACAGGTTAAACATACTTAGGCTACATGACCCAACACCATACTTCATTTACAGTCACCATCTACGTGGCATGATTGCCTGTCTTACATATGTAAGTCCCATGATGGGTACTCATTGTTTGTGCAAGTAATTTTTGAGTAGCCAGCTTTCAATCACTCCAAAATTTAGCAATTTCCCTCCCCACAATAATGCATTTAAAACTGACTGATGAACTTTTTTGTTGTTTATTCGTTTAGTCGCTTCCGACTCTTCGTGACTTCATGGACCAGCCCACGCCAGAGCTTCCTGTCAGTCGTCAACACCCCCAGCTCCCCCAGGGACGAGTCCGTCACCTCTAGAATATCATCCATCCATTTTGCCCTTGGTCGGCCCCTCTTCCTTTTGCCTTCCACTCTCCCTAGCATCAGCATCTTCTCCAGGGTGTCCCGTCTTCTCATTATGTGGCCAAAGTATTTCAGTTTTGCCTTTAATATCATTCCCTCAAGTGAGCAGTCTGGCTTTATTTCCTGGAGGATGGACTGGTTTGATCTTCTTGCAGTCCAAGGCACTCTCAGAATTTTCCTCCAACACCACAGTTCAAAAGCATCGATCTTCCTTCGCTCAGCCTTCCTTATGGTCCAGCTCTCGCAGCCATATGTTACTACAGGGAACACCATTGCTTTAACTATGCGGGCCTTTGTTGTCAGTGTGATGTCTCTGCTCTTAACTATTTTATCGAGATTTGTCATTGCTCTTCTTCCAAGGATTAAGCGCCTTCTGATTTCCTGACTGCAGTCAGCATCTGCAGTAATCTTTGCACCTAGGAATACAAAGTCTTTCACTGCTTCTACATTTTCTCCCTCTATTTGCCAGTTATCAATCAAGCTGGTTGCCATAATCTTGGTTTTTTTGAGGTTTAGCTGCAAACCAGCTTTTGCACTTTCTTCTTTCACCTTCATCATTAGGCTCCTCAGTTCCTCTTCACTTTCAGCCATCAAAGTGGTATCATCTGCATATCTGAGATTGTTAATGTTTCTTCCAGAGATTTTAACTCCAGCCTTGGATTCCTCAAGGCCAGCTTGTCGCATGATGTGTTCTGCATACAAGTTGAATAGGTAGGGTGAGAGTATACAGCCCTGCCGTACTCCTTTCCCAATCTTAAACCAGTCTGTTGTTCCGTGGTCTGTTCTTACTGTTGCTACTTGGTCGTTATACAGATTCTTCAGGAGGCATACAAGATGACTTGGTATCCCCATACCACTAAGAACTTGCCACAATTTGTTATGGTCCACACAGTCAAAGGCTTTAGAATAGTCAATAAAACAGAAATAGATGTTTTTCTGAAACTCCCTGGCTTTTTCCATTATCCAGCGGATATTGGCAATTTGGTCTCTAGTTCCTCTGCCTTTTCTAAACCCAGCTTGTACGTCTGGCAATTCTCGCTCCATGAACTGCTGAAGTCTACCTTGCAGGATCTTGAGCATTACCTTACTGGCATGTGAAATGAGTGCCACTGTGTGATAGTTTGAACATTCTTTAGTGTTTCCCTTTTTTGGTATGGGGATATAAGTTGATTTTTTCCAATCTGATGGCCATTCTTGTGTTTTCCAAATTTGCTGGCATATAGCATGCATTACCTTGACAGCATCATCTTGCAAGATTTTGAAGAGTTCAGCTGGGATGCCGTCGTCTCCTGTTGCCTTGTTATTAGCAATGCTTCTTAAGGCCCACTCAACCTCACTCTTCAGGATGTCTGGCTCTAGCTCACCGACCACACTGTCAAAGCTATCCCCGATATTGTTATCCTTCCTATACAGGTTTTCTGTATATTCTTGCCACCTTTTCTTGATCTCTTCTTCTTCTGTTAGGTCCTTGCCATCTTTGTTTTTGATCATACCCATTTTTGCCTGGAATTTACCTCCAATGTTTCTAATTTTCTGGAAGAGGTCTCTTGTCCTTCCTATTCTATTGTCTTCTTCCACTTCCGCGCATTGCTTGTTTAAAAATAATTCCTTATCTCTTCTGGCTAACCTCTGGAATTTTGCATTTAATTGGGCATATCTCCCCCTATCACTGTTGCCTTTTGCTTTCCTTCTTTCTTGGGCTACTTCTAGTGTCTCAGCAGACAGCCATTTTGCCTTCTTGGTTTTCTCTTTCTTTGGGATGTATTTTGTTGCCGCCTCCTGAACAATGCTGCCAACTTCTGTCCAGAGTTCTTCCGGGACCCTATCTACTAAGTCCAGTCCCTTAAATCTATTCTTCACCTCCACTGCATATTCCTTAGGGATATTAGTGAGCTCATATCTAGCTGATCTGTGGGTCTTCCCTAATCTCTTTAGTCTGATCCTAAATTGTGCAAGAAGAAGTTCGTGATCTGAACTACAGTCAGCTCCAGGCCTTGTTTTTACCGACTGTACAGATGTCCGCCACCTTTGGCTGCAAAGGATGTAATCAATCTGATTTCGGTGTTGTCCATCTGGTGAAGTCCATGTATAAAGCCGTCTCTTAGGTTGTTGGAAGAGAGTGTTTGTTATGCAGAGTGAATTGTCTTGGCAAAATTCTATCAGCCTGTGTCCTGCTTCGTTTTGTTCTCCCAGGCCATACTTACCTGTAATTCCAGGTGTCATTTGACTGCCCACCTTAGCATTCCAGTCTCCTGTGATGAAAATAACATCTCTTTTAGGCGTGTTGTCCAGTAGGTGCTGCAGATCCTCATAGAACTGCTCTACTTCAGCTTCTTCAGCATTTGTGGTTGGGGTGTATATTTGGATCACTGTGATGTTAGATGGCTTGCCCTGAATTCGAATTGAGATCATTCTATCATTTTTTGGGTTGTATCCAAGCACTGCTTTAGCCACTTTACTATTAATTATGAAGGCTACTCCATTTCTTCTGTGGTCCTCTTGTCCGCAGTAGTAGATCTGGTGGTCATTTGATGTGAAGTGGCCCATTCCAGTCCATTTCAGTTCACTGACGCCCAGAATGTCTATCTTTAATCTTGACATCTCACCAATAACCACATCCAATTTGCCCTGGCTCATAGATCTTACATTCCAGGTTCCGATGGTATGTTGATCCTTAGAACATCGGATTCGCCGTTCACCACCAGCACCGTCGGCCGCTAGCCGTCCTTTCGGCTTTGAGCTAGCTGCGTCATCACGTCTGGGGCTAGTTGAGCTCATCCTCTGTTCCTCCCCAGTAGCATTTTGACCATCTTCCGACCTGGGGGTCTCATCTTCCGATGGTATACCGACATATCTCTGGTTGTACTGATCCATTTAGTTTTCACGGCAAGAATACTGAGGTGGGTTGCCATTACCTTCCCCAGGGATCGCATTTAGTCTGACCTCTCTGTCATGACCTTCCCGTCTTGGGTGGCCCTTCACGGTTTAGCTCATGGCATCATTGAGGTGCTCAAGCTCCAGCACCACGACAAGGTAACGATCCTTTGCTGAAGGATGAACTTTTACTCCTAAATAATACAATCAAGATTCCTACCTGATTTTCATGTCACAATGTCTTCCAGAAAAACTCCCATGCTAAAACAATAGATTCCTTTTTATATCTAGAAATTTGGTTTCATTGGTTTTAGAAGGGAATTTCTCATAGCATTTTCCCACATTTATGATTGCATAGTTAAGTCCCAAGCTGAGCAGAACAGGAGATGTTAGGAAGTTCAACCTGATTGTTGGCATCCTATCAAAATTACCTTCTACTGAGGAATCCCTTGGAGGAAAGGGTCTGCTGAAAAGGTTTTAAATTGTCTCTCCCCCTAGTTTGTTACAGTGATGAACTGGCAACTACTCTTTTGTGACAAGTTGAAACTTTGAGTCCTGGGCAAAGTTTTTGAGAGGTGACTAGGCTAATTCATGGATGATTAAGAGATTGCAAGGTAAACATAAAATGACCTATTAGATATGACCAAAGGACTATAACTCCATCATGCAATCTCCCATCTGGGACGGCATCATCATCATCATCATCATCATCATCATCTGAACTATGCATGTAAGCTCTCCAGGCCTTACAGTATCAACAGAGTGAACCATTTCAGGTATCAGGGTTTGGCTGGGAGCTTGAAATGACACTCTTCTCTGACTATGTTTTCCTAGATTGCAAGGCAGAACAATGTCTTATACACCTTGTTCCAAGCTTTCTAACCACTGAGTATGATAGAGAAAATGATAACAGTGCTAAAATAAAATTCAGCTGCCAGTTCTAAACGGTTGTGTTTCTCTCAGTGAACAACATTTCTTGGATTACCCTAGCTATCAGAATGATTTAAAGAGCCGGCATGTGTAGAATATATACCCCCTCAAAAAAACCCAGATGTTTTTCTGTGACAATGGGATGAACCAGAAACAGCAGGAGCAGCTTTACTTCTCTGCTTCTGAGCTCAACCAATTCCTTATATCCAAATGCAAGGTTTGATGTTTGTTCCAAAATTTACTTTTTGTGGCAAGTGAACAAGAATTTAAGAAGCCATACCAGAGTGCTTTTATGGTATGTTGTAGGTAGTACCATGCACATAACCCTCCTCTCCATTTATTCTATGTTCTCATTCAACTTGATGACAGCTTGTAGTTGAAAATCCTTTCAAAGGAGAAATTTTGGTCAAATTCTCAGAGACAGAACGGAGAGTTCTTCCACTTATTCCATTACAATATGGCTAAAGGTTGTCTCTGAATATCCTGTTTTTCACTGTACAATAATATATTTAGCCTTTCTTTTTCCCACACTTTGATGAAATTTCAAGAGAATACATTATGAAGAAACTCATCCTATAAAACTTCTTTCTGACATGAAAGTGTGAACAAAGTATCTTCATGGTGACAGAATGATATATAAAAGAACACAAACTCATCACAGAATCATCTATTTTTTTCCAATAACACAATAAGCTTGAAAACACCATCAAAAGACATTCAAATGTGATTCTCGAGCACTCTGCAAAACCATAGAAGCAGCTTCCACGGAGGAAGAACATTTCTGAAACTTAAGGCAGTTTCCAGTAGTGTATTAGTTTTAGTCTGCTGTAAATCTTAATGCAATAGAGTACTTCCCACGGTCTGGAATTTTGGCTTCAAACAAATGCTCCTGACATACAGAATTAGAGTTCAACTGAGCATATGAGAAGAACTCTCTAGAAATGCTACCATCCTTCTTGATGATGTCCTAGCATCTTATGATGAAATCATATGACATTTTGAATAGTTATCATACTAAACACAAATCCATCTGTAGGCATATCTAATGAATATATACTTTGCCAGAAAAGTACAACACTCCATTGTTTTGACTTTGCAAGTCTAGCATGACTCTGGCTTATTTCATGGCAGTATGGGAAATGCTGCTTATAAAGTTAATGATACTTGAAGAATAAATGCAGTTATCTCACTCAGAGGTATAACTCTAGCCAAATATATCATGCCAAATGAAGCCCAAGATTTTGTGTGGTTAAACAGGCATCACTTCAACAAAGGTTTTTTCCATTAAAAGTAAACTAAAGCTTAAAATGCAAATTAAGAAAAGGTGAGAACAAGTTCTATGGTTCTGCCATTGTTCCTTCTGCCTTGCACTGTTAATTCATGACCTTTGAAAAATACTGGGTTCCACATATGATCTCTTGCATAAGCAGATTGGCCTGTGGCCAATCAGCACAGGCCTCATGATTCATGCCCACAGGTCAGAAGCTTTAAACTATCAATATTGTCTTTCTTTCTTTCTTTCTTTCTTTCTTTCTTTCTTTCTTTCTTTCTTTCTTTCTTTCTTTCTTTCTTTCTTTCTTTCTCTCTCTCTCTCTATCTATCTATCTATCTATCTATCTATCTATCTATCTTCTCTATCTATCTATCATCTTGTCTGTCTGTCTGTCTGTCTGTCTGTCTGTCTGTCTGTCTGTCTGTCTGTCTATCTATCTATCTATCTATCTATCTATCTATCTATCTATCTATCTATCTATCACCTCACAGTCCAGCCATGTGCTGTAATTGCTTCTTTCTGGAAAGAAGTTACATTTCATATTAATTTTGTTCTGGAAGACTTCCTGGTTTTCATTAATGCTTATATACTTTTGAAATATATATCTGTAATTTAGAAACTAGCTGGACAAGAGAAATCAATACTGTGTGCTTTTTTTACTGTAAAATACTTGATAGTACTATAGAAAGATGGAAGGACATTCATTTTCCATCAGCTACACATGGTCTGAAGTTATTACCTTCTTTCTGTATTTGAACAAATATTTGGAATTGTTCTGGAAATGTATACATTGGTTTATATGCTTAGCTTCCCACTTTGTTTTTTTTTTTTAAATAAACTGATTTAAATATTAAAAAGTTAATATTTAAGATCATTTCTGTGTGTTCTAGAGTCATCCAACCATTTTTTATGACAATATAACATACATGTGGACAGGATTTATGTCACTTCAACAATAGTTATGTAATGCTATGGACACTGTGTAACTCACTAGTATGGAAATAACACAAATATTAATGTAAACAGTAAAATATAATTGTACAATATGATATAAATATTTGTTGTTTATTCGTTTAGTCGCTTCCGACTCTTCGTGACTTCATGGACCAGCCCACGCCAGAGCTTCCTGTCGGTCGTCAACATCCCCAGCTCCCCCAGGGACGAGTCCGTCACCTCTAGAATATCATCCATCCATCTTGCCCTTGGTCGGCCCCTCTTCCTTTTGCCTTCCACTCTCCCTAGCATCAGCATCTTCTCCAGGGTGTCCTGTCTTCTCATTATGTGGCCAAAGTATTTCAGTTTTGCCTTTAATATCATTCCCTCAAGTGAGCAGTCTGGCTTTATTTCCTGGAGGATGGACTGGTTTGATCTTCTTGCAGTCCAAGGCACTCTCAGAATTTTCCTCCAACACCACAGTTCAAAAGCATCGATCTTCCTTCGCTCAGCCTTCCTTATGGTCCAGCTCTCGCAGCCATATGTTACTACAGGGAACACCATTGCTTTAACTATGCGGACCTTTGTTGTCAGTGTGATGTCTCTGCTCTTAACTATTTTATCGAGATTTGTCATTGCTCTTCTCCCAAGGATTAAGCGTCTTCTGATTTCCTGACTGCAGTCAGCATCTGCAGTAATCTTTGCACCTAGGAATACAAAGTCTTTCACTGCTTCTACATTTTCTCCCTCTATTTGCCAGTTATCAATCAAGCTGGTTGCCATAATCTTGGTTTTTTTGAGGTTTAGCTGCAAGCCAGCTTTTGCACTTTCTTCTTTCACCTTCATCATAAGGCTCCTCAGTTCCTCTTCACTTTCAGCCATCAAAGTGGTATCATCTGCATATCTGAGATTGTTAATGTTTCTTCCAGAGATTTTAACTCCAGCCTTGGATTCCTCAAGACCAGCTTGTCGCATGATGTGTTCTGCATACAAGTTGAATAGGTAGGGTGAGAGTATACAGCCCTGCCGTACTCCTTTCCCAATCTTAAACCAGTCCGTTGTTCCGTGGTCTGTTCTTACTGTTGCTACTTGGTCGTTATACAGATTCTTCAGGAGGCATACAAGATGACTTGGTATCCCCATACCACTAAGAACTTGCCACAATTTGTTAAGGTCCACACAGTCAAAGGCTTTAGAATAGTCAATAAAACAGAAATAGATGTTTTTCTGAAACTCCCTGGCTTTTTCCATTATCCAGCGGATATTGGCAATTTGGTCTCTAGTTCCTCTGCCTTTTCTAAACCCAGCCTGTACATCTGGCAATTCTCGCTCCATGAACTGCTGAAGTCTACCTTGCAGGATCTTGAGCATTACCTTACTGGCATGTGAAATGAGTGCCACTGTTCGATAGTTTGAACATTCTTTAGTGTTTCCCTTTTTTGGTATGGGGATATAAGTTGATTTTTTCCAATCTGATGGCCATTCTTGTGTTTTCCAAATTTGCTGGCATATAGCATGCATTACCTTGACAGCAACATCTTGCAAGATTTTGAACAGTTCAGCTGGGATGCCGTCTTCTCCTGCTGCCTTGTTATTAGCAATGCTTCTTAAGGCCCACTCAACCTCACTCTTCAGGATGTCTGGCTCTAGCTCACTGACCACACTGTCAAAGCTATCCCCGATATTGTTATCCTTCCTATACAGGTCTTCTGTATATTCTTGCCACCTTTTCTTGATCTCTTCTTCTTCTGTTAGGTCCTTGCCATCTTTGTTTTTGATCATACCCATTTTTGCCTGGAATTTACCTCCAATGTTTCTAATTTTCTGGAAGAGGTCTCTTGTCCTTCCTATTCTATTGTCTTCTTCCACTTCCGCGCATTGCTTGTTTAAAAATAATTCCTTATCTCTTCTGGCTAACCTCTGGAATTTTGCATTTAATTGGGCATATCTCCCCCTATCGCTGTTGCCTTTTGCTTTCCTTCTTTCTTGGGCTACTTCTAGTGTCTCAGCAGACAGCCATTTTGCCTTCTTGGTTTTCTCTTTCTTTGGGATGTATTTTGTTGCCGCCTCCTGAACAATGCTGCCAACTTCTGTCCAGAGTTCTTCCGGGACCCTATCTACTAAGTCCAGTCCCTTAAATCTATTCTTCACCTCCACTGCATATTCCTGAGGAATATTCGTGAGCTCATATCTAGCTGGTCTTCCCTAATCTCTTTAGTCTGATCCTAAATTGTGCAAGAAGAAGTTCATGGTCTGAACTACATTCAGCTCCAGGCCTAGTTTTTACCGACTGTACAGATGTCCGCCACCTTTGGCTGCAAAGGATGTAATCAATCTGATTTCGGTGTTGTCCATCTGGTGAAGTCCATGTGTAAAGCCGTCTCTTAGGTTGTTGGAAGAGAGTGTTTGTTATGCAGAGTGAATTGTCTTGGCAAAATTCTATCAGCCTATGTCCTGCTTCGTTTTGTTCTCCCAGGCCATACTTACCTGTAATTCGAGGTGTCATTTGACTGCCCACCTTAGCATTCCAGTCTCCTGTGATGAAAATAACATCTCTTTTAGGCGTGTTGTCCAGTAGGTGCTGCAGATCCTCATAGAACTGCTCTACTTCAGCTTCTTCAGCATTTGTGGTTGGGGCGTATATTTGGATCACTGTGATGTTAGATGGCTTGCCCTGAATTCGAATTGAGATCATTCTGTCGTTTTTGGGGTTGTATCCAAGCACTGCTTTAGCCACTTTACTATTAATTATGAAGGCTACTCCATTTCTTCTGTGGTCCTCTTGTCCACAGTAGTAGATCTGGTGGTCATTTGATGTGAAGTGGCCCATTCCAGTCCATTTCAGTTCACTGACGCCCAGAATGTCTATCTTTAATCTTGACATCTCACCAATAACTACATCCAATTTGCCCTGGCTCATAGATCTTACATTCCAGGTTCCAATGGTGTGTTGATCCTTAGAACATCGGATTCGCCGTTCACCACCAGCACCGTCGGCCGCTAACCGTCCTTTCGGCTTTGAGCTAGCTGCGTCATCACGACTGGGGCTAGTTGAGCTCATCCTCTGTTCCTCCCCAGTAGCATTTTGACCATCTTCTGACCTGGGGGTCTCATCTTCCGATGGTATACCGACATATCTCTGGTTGTACTGATCCATTTAGTTTTCACGGCAAGAATACTGGGGTGGGTTGCCATTACCTTCCCCAGGGATCGCATTTAGTCTGACCTCTCTGTCATGACCTTCCCGTCTTGGGTGGCCCTTCACGGTTTAGCTCATGGCATCATTGAGGTGCTCAAGCTCCAGCACCACGACAAGGTAACGATCCTTTGCGGAGGATATAAATATAGCTAGTGCCTATTTTATTTTGTACACAAGAGATATTTGTATCTTTTTGTGAGCTTTTCTTCCCCCTGACTTTTGCATATAATAAAAAGCAAAAAGAATCACTAAAATCAGTTCATCTTGTCAAGCTCGTTAGATATGTATCCATCATAGCATTCACTTTTTTTCTTCTGCTCCATTTCTTTTGTTGCTTATTTTAAGAGTTCTCTCTTCTTGTATTTACATAGGATAGAATCTGTCAGAGCTTCACTCGGGACTTGGCTCTACATCTCCTAAGTGTGAAACTCAGCCCACATTCAGGAATTAGCCACAGAGTCAAGACATGGCTCAGACAAATAAGTATACAGCAATTTATCATTGGTACATTGCTATACACACAAACACACACACACACAGAGCCACACACACACAAATAGAGAGACATTTGAATGGTAACTGTGTCTGGTGTAAGAAGGACTTCTTATTTTATACCATCAAACTAAAGTCCATCCCCGTTTGTGGAAGACAAGAGTCCTCTAGAACTGGAGAATTAAAGCTTTCTTTTCCAGAATGACTAGGGATATTACTGCTAGTATTCAAATAAATATTTTTGTTCCCCCTACCTTTTCTCCCCCCACCCCCAATGTGTCCTTTTACTGCTCATATCTACTTGCATTTGTTAGGTCAACTTAACTGAAGCATAATAAGGCAACTTTCTTTTAATGGCATGGAAATGACTAGCTGCCCTGCATTCTATAGGCTTTCTATATGGTTAAGGGGAATGTTTTGTTACCATTCCCATTCCGGATCCTGACAAATGCATATATTCAAATCATAAATACTCTTTTGGGGTGTTTGAGTCAGGGAATTCCAGGAGAAATGGAGACAAGGGAGAAAGATAAAACTTTACATGGCGCAACTGTCCAGCATCAATCCTTATGTACTTGCTGGGAAGATTCGATGAGGTTGGAAGGCCAATGAAGAAGCCATGACTTTCTATTCTAACTGAATACTTCCCTGTTTAGGACAATTTACCACTTATAGAAAAGATTATTATATGTTTGCATACATTAATTAAATTATATATGCATATTTTTGCAGATGTAATTTAATTAATTATATATGTATGTTTTGCATACATTAAATTAGTATTTATATATGTATGATGTGACTGTTAAGTTGCCTTGAATGATTCATGTCCTGAGAGAGGGATATCAAATACTAAGAAAGAAGGAAGAAAATAAAGTGATGGTCATTCAATATAGTTTACTGTGTGCTCCATAATTTTGATGGTTCAGCGCAAATGACAACATAAAGCCCAACCTATATCAACGTGATACTTTCTAAATTTGGTAAACTAAGAGAATACTGTGTGCCTTGACCTCAGTAAAATATTTGACAAAGTTTCTAATGACAGCCCTTTGGGTAAGGTGGATAAATGTAGATTAGAGGGTCCTGCAGTCCAGTGGATTTGTACATGTCTCAAACACAGAACTCAAGGGTGTTCATAAATGGTTCTGCATTTTAACTGGCAGAGAAGTATCAAATTAGGTTCCAAGTTTCCATCATTGGCTCTGTGTCATGAAATGGTTGACTTAGAGGGTATAATGGAAGAATTGTTTACTAAATGTACGTATGACATCAAGCTAAGGGAATTGGAAGCAGGGTTTTTGAAACTGTGGGGTTTGCAAGCCCCCGGGGTGTGTGTGTGTCCAATTTTTTGCCTCATTAGTTGAGCTTAGATTTTTGGTTATTACTAATTCCAATAGAATCATAGAATGTAAGGTTTGGAAGGATCCTGGAGATCATCTAGTTTGACCTCCTACCCAGAGCAGGAATCCACTACTACAGCATCTCTGACAGATGGCTATCCAGACTTCGTTTAAAACTCTGTAGCAAAGAAGTCCACCACCTCAGCAGGCAATCTGTTCTTTTGACGAACATAAACATTTTCTCCTGATATCTAACTGAATCCATGCCATTGTTATTTTAGCTTGTACATATCTGGCTTTCTGTACCAAATCTGAACAACTCTGCATAATCTACTACATGACAGCCCTTCAAATACTTGAAGACAGCTATTATGCTTCCTACAGTCTTCTGTTATTCATTAATTTTACTCATTTTTTTCCACACAAAGTCCTTAATATTTTAAAGGATTTCTTGCTATTGTAGCATTTGAGAACTGCTGCCATAGAGGACAAAATCAGGATTAAGAATGTTGTTGATCGGCTGGACAGGATGATATTCATTGGTGTCAAACAAATAAAAGGTCCTATATCTGATTAGGAAAAAATCAAATGTATAGGTATAGGATTGAGGGGGCTTGGCTTTAGAGCCAACAAGTGAGATCTAAGCGGCCTAGTAGACTACCAGCTAAACATGAGCAGTGCAGCAGATAAAAAGGCCAAGATAACCTTGGCTACTTTGACAGAATCCAGATTACATGCAGTAAGAGTTCCACTGTATTCTGCACTGGGTAGACTGCCCTTGGAGTATTGCTTCCAGTTCTGGGCATCAGGCTTTAAAAGGGACATGGAAAAGCTGCAGTGAGTTGAGAAGAGCAACTATGGTTATTAAGGATCTAAAAAACCAAGCACTATGAGGAATGGTTAAAAGAGCTGGCCACATTAATTTGTAAAACAAAAGCATAAAGAGAGAGAAAGAAGGCAAAAATCTGTTTTCTGTTGAGGTCAGGGGTAGAAGAAGCACCTGTGGGTTGAAATTAAAAGAAAGGATACTTAGGGAATTTCAAGGAATTTCCTGAACAGGAGCTGGGTAATCAACTGTTAGGGATACTGATGACCTCTAAAGTCCCCTTCCAAATTACATGTTTCATAATTCTTGATGTCCTGGGAGTGCAGCTACTAGAATTTGGCCCTCAACTTATGTGCCAGGTATTCCTGACCCTCCCTATTTTAGAATGAAAGCACACATGTACACAGACAGAAATGATCGATCCAACTTTAGCCAGTTCAAATCCCCATTAATTTCATTTGTAGAAGTGTTAAATTAGGGCTGAATCCTCCTCATGTCCTTTCCCACTCTCCTTTTCCATCTTACTTTTCATAAGCATAAAACAGGAGCCAAAACATTGCCCAAGTCTCCAGTAGATCTGCTGGTTTCAGGAAGCAATATGAACGCTAAACTTATTCCTGTACGAGAAAGATTGCAATCTCATCCCTCGTTCCCATTTAGCTTTCTAATTGAACAAGCGCAACACCAAGAACTGAAACTGGCATATTGGTTTCAAAATATTGCTGCTATTATGTTCAACTAAACACAGATCTATCTTTCTCTCAAAGCAAATCAGTTGTGTTTTTTTTAAAAACTAAAGATACCTTGTAACGATTGTATAGCTTTTGAAAATCTTTATAGACTCTGCACACATTCACAACTGAAACCGTGTCTCCCTGGAGTATTACAGGGATCATTGTGTGAACAAGAGTAGTTAACAGATATAAACAGAAAAAGATCTATCCTAACAAGTTATGACAGCACAAGTATATTCTGCACAATCTGATGTACGTAGGTGCATGGAGGGTTACTGACCTCCTGTCAACATCTCATCTAAGCATCGAAGCTTTCCAAGGAACAATACAGGGTGTTACTCAGATGATGTAGTTCTCAGATGTTCTTGCTTTTTGCTCCAATGGCATCACGGAGAAGGAGGAAAGCCCCAATACATTAAAACTAAAAACATTCAGAAATATTTTCTTCTTCTTCTTTAAAGGAAGGTTGTTTCTTATTAGGCGTCTGTTCACTAATAGCTGTCCCTCCATAGCCAGTGATCCACCAAAAAGGTTCTGCATGGCAGCCAGGCAGTGACATAAGAAACCTTTTATTTGGGCTTCATAGACAGTGGAGTTCTTGAGAAGCAACTGTTCTATGTATATGTTCTGGTCTTTCTTTTGGTTCTCTTGTCCAAGTGAGTAGATGGCAGCCCGAGCAAGGGTCATTATGGTGATGGGTCCAGCGTGGAGATCATTTTCCCCAGACAGGCATGTATTGGTTACACTAATTACTCTTCTTCCAGGCATTTTTATACTTCATAGTGTTCCTTCTTGTATTGGTCGCTCACTTTAGCATTCAATCCCCATTTTTTCAATCCCCATTCATTCTTGAACCTGCCTAGCCTTGTTTTACCAATTCTCCCCAGCACTGTACTCTCTCTCCAGTATAGATGGAGTAAAGCAGTACGATATGGTAACAATAAGAAACAAAATTTAAAATAAAATAAAAATGAAATTATTAAAACTGGTAAGACAGGTTTTAAAAAGAATTATAAACGTCTTAATGAAATGAATCTCTATTTGTGCCCACATTCAGACAGTGAACAAATCAAATGCATATCTTTTTCTTCCCACCAACCTTAACACTTTTAATTGTATGAGTGTTGTACAAGAAGATTTTTATAGAACTGGCAATGTAGAATTGATATTTCACCCTGTTCCTCCCAAACAGAAACATATTATAAAATTATGAAAATAGCAACTGAGACAGAGAACATTCATGATGTTAAAGCAACCATGACAAAACTTTGTTCTTTTCCTCTTGGGCCAGTCCCATGTTCTTTCAGTGGTTTAACCAGTCTAGTAATTTGGTCTAGAAATATATATATATATATATATATATTTATAGAAATAGGAGCTTTTCTTCTTCCTTCTTTGCTAAGTCCAAGGAAGGAAGGAAGTAAAATTATTCTTAAGTGATTTTTGAGATGGTTGGAAGAGGACACTGAAAGAGGATGGAATGGAAAGAAAGGTGAGGCAAGAAGAAGTTCAGAAAAAGAAAGAAAGAAAAACAGAAAAACAGAAAAACAGAAAAGATGAGATTAATGTGAAGGAAGAAGAAAGAATGGGAAAAAGAAAACAGAGAAAGAGAAATAAAGAGGGGAGAGAAGAAAAACAGTGGAAGGAAGGAAGGAAGGGAGGCAAGCAGGCAGGAAGGAAGGAAGGAAGGAGGCTTCTTTTAGGGAAACAATTGTGTTGGGCTTCACCCAAAGAAGGGGCCCATCTAAAGTATGCTTTTGTAGTTGAAATGATCAGATGGATCAATATTTTTCACATATGGTAATAAGAACACTAACCCGACAAAATATAAATCCGAGAATTATTTCAACATTTTGCATTTTCCCATCCAATTCCTGAGCCACAGGATGCAGAAAGAAGAGCAACTGTATTCCTATGCTTTTTAGGGATAAAGATGAAGTGGTAGTGAGGAAGCACAAAAGAAAATGAGTACTCTACCACCAGCTCTGGTCCAACCACTTTTGGCTTTAGACCTGTTTAGCATCAACTCAGTATAGTCTATTTTGCTATGCATTTTCATGATTTCTCCTGAAGAAGGTCCCCCATCTTATTTTTTTTCAGCTGTACTCTGGAGGGATGACCTTAGCTGCAATGCTGTCATAATAAATTTTATTCAAAAGTTACCACTTAACAACTTAACTACCACTTACTTTTATTTACTGCCAATGCTTGACATTCCAAGTGAAAGGTCTTCTTTTAAATAATCTAAAAGCCAGTATTTTCTTTTGAATGGAGAAAAATTGGGTTAAATACAGGAGAATATTTAGTTAAAAAGAAAGAAAAAAATACTGCTTTCTTCAGAAGGTTGGATTTGAGATGGTACACATTGTTTCAGATATTTTAGCATGGCTTTAACACTTGCAAAGCCACATTTCTGCTGTTATAATTACCCTGCACTTGACTGTTATTGCAGAAATTATAAATATCAGAATATCAGAACAGCATTTGAGATGCACAGAACTTTGAAATATATACAGCTGGGCAGGTTTGAAATAGTTTCCCAAGGCTATGTAAGCAAGAGATTTGTAAAACAGGATGCTAAAATGTTAATAGCACTGAGTAATAAAATGGAAAGCCACAAGCAGCAATCATATCATAATACAGATTCATATACTGTGTAGAACAGTGAAAATTGGAAAATATCACTGCACACACAAAGTGATAGAAATTAAATTTTAATACAGCCAACAAAGCCAGACAGTTTATTTCTTGGCGTAATTCTTCCATGTAATGCTTTATGATTTTGTTTTGCTATTTTCCCCCATTTCTTTCTCTGCTCTTTTGCTGAAGAGTACAGAGATCATTCCAGCTTTCTTTTTCCTTTTTTCTTCTTATATATGGAAATAGCTCACATGCAGGTGTGAGCCCCAATTTGGACAACTAGAAGTTTGCTCAGGGCCGCACTACTAGGCAGAAAAGGTATTTTCTGCCACCTAGATATTCACAAAATCCATTTTTGCCACCTGAGATGAAGAAGGTGGGGACCACTCTCCAGGTTCGGTGACTGGCCTGGTTATCCACCAGAGGGTCATAAAATGTCAAGATGGCAGCCATGAGCACAGGATTAAAGCCCTGCTGTCTTTTAACATGTATGTTATATATGCAGTCTAACAAATGCTTTGATTGCACAGTTGCACCCAGTATCTTGGGGTTTTTCTACCCGCTCCTCCTGCCCAAAATACCCCTGGTTGAATTTTACTGCAAGATTCCAATGGAATAGAGTTTGCCATCATGCTAAAAGAAACTAGTTTAATGGCCTAGAGCTGTATATATCCAAGAAAGAAAGCAAATAGATCATTGAACAAATTACCCAGAGTTCTTGAGGCACTTCATATTATCCTACTTCAGCAGATTATGTGAAGACCTAGCACTCTGGATAAGGCTATAATGCTGGGAAAGGTGGGAGAGGAGAGGAGAGGAGAGGGGAGGAGAAGCAGAAAGGTGGATGGTCTCAATTTCAGCAGTAAGGTTGCGTTGCTGGGAGATCTGAAGGACCATATTGGGGACAGATCATCCTGGAGAAGGTCTATCTGCTCCATGTGGCTGCTAAGGGTCAACACTGACTTGATGGCACATAATCAATCAATCAATCATATTGTAGATTTCACTGCTATAGCTGATCATGCCCAAGTAACATTAAAGCATTACTACAAGAGAGGGTCCTATTCTTCTAAATGGTATTTAAATATATCAGTTTTCAAGGATTCGCTTTTTGTAAAATAAGCCACAACAGAATTTGAAAATGTCTTCTGTTATAAGTATCTGCAAATGTTTTGATTTTTTTTCATATGTCTTTAAGACATATGTCATATTAATAACATGGTCGTATTATTGCTTATGCTTGATGAAAAAATAAGAAAATAAATTTAAACAGGAAGATTTGGAGGAAAAATAGAAATTTCTGAGTACATAGGCAAGACAACCTAAACCTGAATTATATAAAGCTTTTATGAACTTAATTCATAACTTAATTATCTCTATACACTTAAAACATATTGATTAAATTAAATAAAGCAAGGATATAAAGAGCAAAATGAAAAACCTAATAAATTATTAGCCTCTCAGCTTAAACAATTGCAGCATGCAAAATTAAATTTAACTGTCATTTTTAAGGATGCCTGGAAAAAAGGACTTGGATATTTAGTTAACTTATGTACTTGTAAGTGACTGTATACAGCTTAGAGTCTAATAAGACTGAAACAATAGAAAATTCAAGTAAATTAATAAATATTCTGATTCAATATATGCATTTTAAAATTTTACTCTCAATTGTATAATTTTGTGTCAAGTGTAACTAAGGAATACATTTATATGATGTAGCTCTCCCTAAGAATATTCATGATCAGACTGCCAATTTCACTATGCCTTTCCCTCTCTGAATAATAATGCATAATATTAAATCTATGACAACAGGGAAAGTTGTTGTCCCACTGAGTAGTGGAAGAAATATGTTGAGGTCTTTGCCCCAATGTTAACTGGAGGTTGGTAATGATGACTTATCTTAGTAAGGCTTATATGATCATGAATAGCCAAAAAAGCAAAAGATCTGCAAGCTCTAGTAATAAAAGTGAAGGAGCATATTGAAAAAATGGAACTAAATTTAAATATAAAGAAGACCAAACTAATGACAACAGGTATAACACCCATCCTTAGAACTGATAATGAAAATATTGAAGTGGTAGATAGTGTCTGCCTTTTAGTATCAACCATCAATCATAAAGGAACAAACAGTCAAGAAATATACCACAGACTAGCACTTGGTAGAGCAGCTGTGAAGGCCTTGGAAAAGATATTCGGATGCCATGATGTGTCTATGCCGATCAGAATTGTGCAAGCCATGGTAGTCAATAAATATATAAAATACAGTCAAATCCAAGTGATGGTAGATCTAATTCCACCCATAAGGGGATAAGACCGGTCCCAGTAGGACTAGGGAACCAACCAGCCCCAAGAATGGCTCTTCTTCTCCCCACTCCAAGCTTGGTAGCAGAACCAGGTCTTCAGCTGTTTTCTGAAGTCCAGGAGGGAAGGGGCTAACCTCACTTCCAGGGCAAGGATGTTCCAAAGGGCGGGAGCTGCTGCAGAGAAGGCCTGCCTCCTGGACCCTGCCAGATGGAATTCTCTTACAGACAGGGTCTGAAGCAAATATGGTGACTGCAAAGAGACTATTATATGCACAAAGACTACAGAAACACCAATAATGGAGGAATGGATTGCGAAGATGGCTGAATTTGCAGAAATGGCTAAATTGACTTGTTTGATTAAGGAGAGAGCTTTATCATATATTTCAACTACTATTTCTCTTTAGACCTCAAGCAACCAAGAAAAAGACCATTGAGGGCACAATTAGAAAGTTATTAACAGTTTTGGCTCCACTATATTTCCTGCTTTAACAGGTTACAAAGTACATTTGAAAGACATGGGCATCTAAGTATAATTTCAACTATTATTTTTATGACAAACTTACATTCTGGGACCATAAGCATACAAACCAAGATGATGGAAAATGATGAAATATGCTGTGATACCTTTCCTAGCTTGCCCCCATTTTATCCCTGTCTATGTCTGAGTCAATCTCAGTTTTGGACATGGTAGGAAATTTGGGGGAGGGAGGAGATTTATGGGCAAAACTATCAACTATCGCAAGATTAATTTGATTACCTAAGACTGCAAAATGGCATTGCACTCAATTAAAACATCCTTTGATTTCACAAATGGGTCCAGATGCCTTAGCAGGAGCTAACATTTCTGAATTAACAGTACTGAAATAATGAATACTGCATTCTAGTATTGGAATACTAAATGTACAATATTTTTATAAACATTGAAGGAAAAATAGCTGAAGTGGGATATTTTCAAGAACTCTGGAATAAAGAATTGGAATATCCTGTAAACCAGGGGTGTCTGCACAGAGGTGAAACAAGTCAAAATAGCAGCATCAAAACCTCCCCCCTCCCCTTTTACCTATATCACAACACATGTAAAAAAAAGAAGGGGCTCTGACTGTGTAGTTGTAGTCACCATATTTACTTTTTTTACCCCCTCTTTGTGGACATTGCTGCTGGTAACTAATCAGTGGCTATGGGTCTTAAAGAATATTAAGTTTCTTATAATTGTACATGGAGAAAATCTATGTGGTTGCTAAGAGTCAAAAATGACTTGAGGACACATAATCAATCATTAATAAATAATTGTAAGAATAATTCACTCAAGAGAAAGAGTTTTAAAGTTTTAAAAGAGTTTTAAAGTTTTAAAAGAGCTTCTTTTAACTGTGCTATGTTGGAGGTATAAAATGGGGAGTGGACAGTTACTTATATAATATGGGTTATCCTACGTCTGCTCCATTTTGGTTTAATATCCGTAAGTTTGTTATTACTTGTTGTAAAGATCAATGTGCTTCTAAGATGTGAATGTACTGAAATATATATCTGCAACATTGAATTTTTCAATAGATGAATAATTATGGATTTCATAGGGATGCAATTAAATCATGGGATGCGACAACAACAACAACAACCAACGTTTCAATGTTGAAAAGACAGTGCAAACCCAGATTTGTAATCTTGTGTCATTGATACATATTCATTTTCTTCTGTCTCCCTGTTCATAATGAAAATAGTGAACAAAGTTGTTTCATGTGGTCAAAGTATAATGATGTGTTTAAAAATGGGAGTGAATTATTTTCTGAATTTGTAGTTTTTATTGTTTCCTTTCTTCTTTTTCGGTTAGTTTTTGTTCCTTTTTCTCTTTTTCATATATTAAAACAATAAAAAGAATCTAAAATAGTTTGTACATGAACATTTTGAAAGAATTACATCATTCACACAGAGGAATATAATACATTCCACATTAATGAAGATAATAGAATTCATAGCATAAGAATGGAATACCTGCTCAATTATTGTCCAGATACTGATTTTTAAAGCACAAAGTCCCCTTCTGTCCTATGATTTAAAAACTTTCTATAGGGGTTGCAGTAGACAAGTTGAGAAGGATTTGAAAAAGAGGACTCTTCCCTGAAAGCTTTTGATTTCTCACTAATATTTATAAACCCTTTAGAAATCATTTATTCAGAACCCATCTAAAAACAAAAATGTTAAAAATGGATAATAATGTGTCACATTTCCCACTCGGTATTTTACCCCTCTGAGTTGTAGAAGCAGAAGCTTTGTTTCTGTGCTATTAAAACAAATCTGAACAGCACCATAAAATCAAAATGTCGCTTCATATCACTGTGGCTAAACAAAGATTCTTAATCAAAATATAGGGGTGTTTTGGAGAGCAGGAAGGAGAGCAGTTAATTTTTTTCTTTCAGTGGCAACTGTAAACACTACAAATGTAGAATAATTGTTCTAACATACATTATTTACAGAGTGAAGTGCATGGAGCTACTTTGGTTTAATGGGATGCATACCAACAGAAGTGTGCAGAATGAAGGTGACATTACCAGCAGAAGAAAACACAGTTTAATTACAAGTCTGATTGATAGATTAACTGTTGGCCAGGTTGTTGCAGTTTCCAAAGTATGCTTATTTTTCATGCTCCCATAATTAAAGACCAAGGGAATATTAGGGCCTGTTGCTCTAGCAGCCAGTTTAGATCATCAGTAGTATATATGGCTTCAATAGGTGTTAGAGCATCACCAATAGATCATATGACAAACTATAGGGGTTAGTAAGAAGTTGGATCACAATATTTTGCCCATGATGAGAATGGTTGTCAGCCCTACCAGACAGACCAGACCAAGCATCAACTCCACAAGAAGGTTAAGACTACTTGTATTGAGAGTGGTTATAATAACAGAATCTTGCAAGTCTGATTGTGCCGTACCACCTCCCCTTTTTATACCCATGTGTATTAGGGAGGTGTTTCTCTGAGTGACATGCATACTTTGTGCATGTTTGGGGCTTAAGCTATGTTTTCTCCTCATCAGTTTGATAATGACTCTGGCCAATTTCTGTTAAGGTCATCTTCCCTACTCTGAATTGACATTATCCACCATGTTCAACAAGGATTTGATGCAGAAAACAAGCCAATACCACAGTTGTTCTCCTGTGGAACATGGATTACTGGAGTGTGGTGTTTTCATACCAGGCTTTTCTCCCACCCCACTGAGGCAGGCAATGTCATAGAGCAGAGGCTAGATATTAGGAACTTCCTGACTGCCACATGAACTGATAAGTTCTTCACCAGAGGTCTTGAAAGAGAGACTGGATGGTCATCCATCAGAGATACTCTATCCTGCCCTGAGCAGAGGAATGGATTAGATCTCTAATATCCTTTTCAAATTTATGATGCTATGATTGTGTGTGATATATTCTGAATTCCTTATCCAAAATGGGATAAGTGATATTACAGCATCCTTCTGTGATCTGGAACCATCCAGATCTGTTGGAGCTACAACCACAAGATTTCTGAAAATTGGCCAAATCAGCTAAAAGTTCTGTAATCTCTAGACATTTGGATAGTGTCAGGTTGGAAAACAAAATGAATTTAAACGAATGACGTTGGGGCACAAAATGCATATGTCAGGGGGGAAGGGGGGATCCTGCATCAACTGGAATTGGATACATCAAATAAGAAATTAAACTTCTTTTGAGATGTTTTCCTTCAATGCATGAAAGTTTCAAACAGTGGAAAAGACTTCTACTAGTTCTGCCCAGCAACAATCCTTTTCTTTTGGAATTTGTGGCATGGAGTAAGAAGGTCTGAACTGAGTTAGTATTTATTTTCTTTGTGAAGGTAAGTGATCATAGAGAGTTCTCCTTGCATTCAAATGAAGATGAGTGAAATTTTATTCTGAGTCTTTTTCTTTCCTTCAAGAACTGAACTCACTCAGGAGACTGCATTCCAGAGTATTCTTTAATTTAGTTTCCATTGCAAGCAAAGTGGTGCCTATGTAAAAGATGCTCCCTTTTAATATGTATGCATGTGTGTGTGAATGCTACATCTCATGAAATGTCTCTTCCTTCTTTATACAGGAGGAAGCCCCAGCAATAATAGCTTCCTTTGCTGTTACTACAGTCTGGTTTTCTCCCCCTCCTCCTCCTACAGCTGAACATTGTAAAATAATTAACTTCTCTAGACACTCCTCATTTTCCCTGCCAATTTTCAGAATTCCTGCTTCAACTTTATCTCCATGAATAAAACACACTATTCTCTCAAGTCCATGCCTTTCCTTTATTGAACTGAATTGGATTAAATTATCATAGATAATTAACTGCTTCTTCCTTGTATACCTGCCTTAAATATTCTTACGGCTAAATTTCCCATAAGTTGCCAGCTGCTTATTATTTGATTGCCTGGCATACCATTAGCCTCAAATATTATGTAATGCATTGCACTGATTGGTCACTAACTATCATTGCATTTTGGATTATATGAATGGATAAACCTGGTTTTAAAATTATAGTGTTATGGTTCTGACAGAATTGGTGCTGTGGGAGGCTCTAGTTCAGTGTTTTTCAAACTTGGCAACTTTAAGATGCGTGGATTTCACCTCCCAGAATTCCCCAGCCAGCATGCTGGCTGGGGAATTCTGGGAGGTGAAGTCCACGCATCTTAAAGTTGCCAAACTTGAAAAACACTGCTCTAGTTGACAATATCTGCAATGCATAAGATACGTAAGGCACACATTTGATCCATGAAAATGCTCCCCAACTCCTCCAGAAGGCCTGAAAATGTTAGCTGAACCCACATGAATGATATCATGATGTCACCAGTCATAGCCCTCTGCACCAAGGTGGATAGTAGAAAAAGTCTGCAGCCTTAAGATCAAAGTCCTGCCCATTTTTATGTGTGTTGTATGCCACATATGTAAAAATGAGCTGGGGTTTTGATCATGTTATTGTGGTCCCCATCTTGACTTTTTTATATCCCCCCACCCAGCCCCCCAAATACCCTGTTCCGACCATTCTCAGAGGCTAGGGGAAAAAATAATTTTAAAATCTGAGGTCCTCAGAAATGGAGGAAAACTAATATTCCAGCTTTTTGACCTTTGGTACTGATCATTACTAGAAATATTTTTTTCATGGAAATGCTTGCTGATGCAATATATAAACTGCATAATATCTCTTAACCTAATTTTGAAAGATTTTATTCACTTTGCTAAAAATTAAGAAACATTTGCCCTCAGCTGATGACACGGATATTTTGGAATGAAGATGAATGATTATTATGAAGAGGAGGATTTAAAGAAAACATTGGAAACTAGTTTTTTATTACAGCATTTTTTTTCCTTATTGATTGATTGATTGATTGATTGATCAAATTTAGCCACCGCCCATCTCCCCCAAAAGAGGGACTCTGGGCAGTTTACAATAAAATCAAGCGCAAAATATAAAATATCATAAAACAGTTATTATAAAATACAGTAAATAAATAGAATCCAAGAAAGGTAAAAAATCCAGGCTGGTGGGAGGGACTCTAGAGTGCGAGCCATCCCCAAGAATGGTTATTCACTTACCCGCCCCAGGCGAGACAGCAGAACCAGGTCTTCAGGGCCTTCCAGAAGGTCAGGAGTGAGGGGGCCTGCCTCACCTCCAGGGGCAAGATATACCAGAGGGCGGGGGCCACTACAGAGAAGGCCCATTTCCTGGACCCCGCCAGATGAAATTCTCTTATGGACGGGGTCCGCAACAAGCCCTCTCTGGATGATCGGGTGGGGCTGGCCAATGTAATGGGGATGAGACGGACCCTCAGGTAACCTGGCCCTATGCCATGTAGGGCTTTAAAGGTAATAACCAACACCTTGAATTGGACCCTGAAGCAAACTGGCACCCAGTGCAGCTCACGCAGCAACGGTGTTATATGTGCCAACCTAAGTAAAGGTAAAGGTTTCCCTTGACGTAAAGTCCAGTCGTGTCCGACTCTAGGGGGCGGTGCTCATCTCCGTTTCAAAGCCTTGGAGCCGGCGTTGTCCATAGGACACTTCCGGGTCATGTGGCCAGCATGACTCACGGAACGTCGTTACCTTCCCGCCGAAGCGGTACCAATTAATCTACTCACATTTGCATGTTTTCGAACTGCTTGGTGTGCAGGAGCTGGGACGAGCAACGGGAGCTCACCCCGCCGCGCGGTTTCGAACCGCCGACCTTCCGATCGACAGCGCAGCTGCATTCTGGATCAGCTGAAGTTTCTGGATACTCTTCAAGTGTAGCCCCATGTAGAGCGCAATTATTTGAGATCCCTGGGTTAATTTTAATTTGCTAATTGTTAACAGTGTTTTTTTTAATGGTTGTATAAATAAATAGATCTCAGGTCTTCCTAAGGATAAGAAAATTGTGCGCACTTGTCTCAGAAGTAATGGATTGACCCATTCATTCCAAATAAATATATGAGTAGCATTTTGAGTAGGATCTGTATTGTTGCATTCAGAGTTGAATTCAACCATCATGTTTAGCTTGGATGTTTTAAGGCAATATTTATTGAGCCAACAGTAGTGTTCTATGTTATGCATAATCATAAACTGGAATGGCTTGATTAACACATTATACAAAGCAAAAAACAAACAGATTAGAGCATGGTTTTCTGCAAGGTATGTATCCATCCTATGCTTAATATCATCCCCAGAAAATTTGCTGACAATGAACTAGGTAAGGCGCAATTCTGGAAGGATTTTTTTTTTAAACATCTGACAATGTTTAATTAAAGTAAAAATGAAAATCCCTCACCTGCAGGCAAGCTGCAGCTTATCATAAAATTTAATAGAGTCTCCTGAATAAATAGGGAAATAGGGTAATTCAATATCTGCAGGATAAAAAAATATCATATAAATGTCTTGCAGTTTCATTGTCTGGAGTACAAAGAACATTTGTGACACTATCTTGTCCTGACTAAGTGAAATGTTTATGTTATGATTCCTTTGAATCACGGGCTTGTCTTTAATTAACAGTAACATTACCAAGATACTTGAGGAACCAATAACATGAATGGTATTAAGCTACATTATATCCTAAACAAATGCAATATTTGAAATTATAGAAATTATAGGGGTTAATTTTTAAATGAAAAAAAATACACAAACAAATTTATTAGGAAAGAATAAAGCAACTGATCGTCTTTTTTAAATATAGTTTTTCACCTGCTATATGACTATACCTATTATTTAACCCTGGCTGGTAAAGAAAATGATAGGAAATTATACAATAGTAGGAATGTCAACAATATTGAATATTAACTCTAGGAGGTGCATAATATTCAGAAAAGATGATGATGATGATGATGATGATGATGATGATGATGATGATGATGATGATGCAAAAAAATGGGGGGGGGCTGTTTTCCTTCTACAATGCTATGAGCCAAGGATCCTTTCAAAGATGCTTTGCAAAGCCACATCCCTCCCCCTTCCAAAAAGGGAAGAGAAGTTTTGCAGAGGGAGGAGAAGCATCAGAAGAAGTAGGGCTTATGTAGGGTTTATGTAAACAGATTCAGGAAACTGTTTCAATGAGAGGAAGAGCATTGCTTCCATGTTGGGAAGCACATCAACTAGATAGACCATGGCTGCTATGCCTAGGGCTGATGGTGATGACAGTGATGATGATGGTGATGATGACAAGGTGATGATGGCAATGACAACGACAACAACAATGACGATGATGATATGTTACTATTGCAGTTCCGACTAAGGTAGTTAAACCATTTGTCCCATATTGAGTGTAAGTCAGTTCATATTTCCTGAAGGTTCAAGTGCAGCAGTTTCAGGCCATGCATGAGCAGCTGCACACTGTACAAAGCAAGATGATGGAAGAGGAGAGACCTCATACCTTGAATGAGAGCAGAACAAAAGAGAAAAAGGAGTTGACACACTACAGTGAGATTTTCTCTTCTCTTTCCTACCCTTTGTAAGCAAAAATGTGATTGATTCAGGTACCCACCCACTGGCCAAGATAGAAAAAATAATTGGTCTTTTGCAATTCTCTAAATTTGTTCGAAGAGAGATGGAATGGAGAACTTGTTGCTTTCCTTTTTGTTTTTCCAATGATTTCTCAAGGGGGGAACTGCCCTTGAAGACCACTCAAAAGCTATAGCTGGTCCAGAATGCAAGAAAGCAGGCAGTGTTGAGCATGCCTCAGTATGCCCATGTGACAGCACCGCTCTATGAGCTACACTGGTTGCGGGTGAGCTTCCTGCTGCAATTCAAGGTTCTGGTTATCATCAATAAAGCCATTCATAACTGTTGTTGTTGTTGTGACTTCAAGCCAGTGTTTTGACTCCTGTCAACTTCCAGGACTAGTCCCTGCAGTTTTCTTGGCAAGATGTCAAAAGTGGTTTGCCATTGCCTTCTTCCTAGGGCTGAGAGAGAGTGACTGGCCCAAGGTCCCCCAGCTGGCTTTGGGCCTAAGGCTGGACTAGAACTCATGGTCTCCTGGGTTCTAGCCTGGTGCCTTAACCACTACACCAAACTGGCTCTTTTTTCATGACATATTGCCAGGTTATCTCCCATGGTTTTTGGGAGGTAGCTAGACAGACAGACAGGCAGTCAGATAGATATGGGATAGGATTGTCCAGACACTTCCATTTTTTCTCTTTATTGTTTTTCCCCCATTTTTTTAGAGTGCAAGCTGCCCAGAGTCATTCTGGAGATGGGCAGCCTCTAAATCCAAACAATATCAATACCAATATCTAAAGCTGTGCTGAATTTTATTGAGGTTTTGTTTGTTTTCTTTTGTTCTGGAGAAGGTTGTGTTTCTTTTTCAAAAAGACTGTTATTATTAATATTTAGTTTCATATATTGTAAGGTGCATAAAGTTGCTAGAATAGGTGAATTACAAATGCATCTAAATAAATTGCAAAATAATATAGTTCTCTTACTTTTTTAAAACCATGTAGTAAGATTTTTATGTGGGCTAGTCTTCAAATGTTTGATTCCCAAGCGCCAGTCTGAAATGTTAAAGCAAACAGTAAAGATTCCTCAAACTGATCTTAAGTTTTGATGGCTCCAAGGATGCGTCCATCCGTCCATCTAGTGGTTTTCAGCTGCTTTCTTCCAGAATATTCTTTCAACTTCCAAGTCTAGCCAACAGACCTAGGAATTCCTGGTGTGGTGGATTTCAGTGCTGCCACTAATTGTCAGGAAGGAAGGAGCACATTCCAAGGAGATAAGAAGACTCACAGTCCAGACAGCATTGGTGGGAAAGTGAAGAAGTTCAGGGTGGCCCCACCCTAGAGTCTCCCCAGTTATTTCCCCTTAGGTTAGTTAGGGTAGCTTTAGTTTGGCAAGATTTGGTCTGTACGGTGAGAGCAATAAAGAACTGGAGTTTTGAATGCACTGACTCATTGTTGTTCTTGGGCTGGGCCAGACACCTGGCAATCTTTCATCCCAGAGCTAAGCAAGTTTGACCTTACTTAGCTTTTTGAATTTGGCCAAATCTAGCTAGATGATTACAGCAAAAGACATACTACATGAACCACTCATTCTGCAGATTTATCTTTAGTTGCTTTTATATACCAAATAAATAAAATGCACGAGTTTTCAATAGTGGCCCCAATGGTAGTACTAATTTTATTTATTTGTTTGTCAAATTTATATGGCTGTCCATCTCACACAAGGTGACTCTGGGCAGCATACAACAAAACCAACCACTAAAATTGAATATAAAAACCAATTAAGACAATTAAATAATCAACATAATTAAAACTAAGATTGTGAGAGGGTTAATTAAGATGTCATACATGGTGCAACCAATGTGCAGGCTCTCTGCTGTCAGGGGATCCCCAGGCCTGATTTTTTTTAAAAAAAAAAACATGTTTTGAGGGCTTTCTGAAAGGCCATAAGGTTTGGGGCTAATCTCACCTTGGGGGGCATGATATACCAGAGGGTGGACACCACAGCAGAAAAGGCTCATCTTCTGGATCCCATCAGATAGAACTCCTTAGTGGATGGGACCCACAACATTCCTGTCCTGCTGGATCTGATGGGACAGGTAGAAATAATCAGGGAGAGGCAGTCCCCCAGATAACCTGGCCCCATGCCATGTAGGGCTTCAAAGCTTTATTGTCCCCACTTTATAGATGAGCCAATGAGGTTCAGAAATATGTCTCATCCAGGACAATCCATAGACCCAACAGTAACACTTATATGCCTGATCTCTCTCTCTCTCTCTCTCTCTCTCTCTCTCCCCCTCTCCCTCTCCCTCTCCCTCTCCCTCTCCCTCTCTCTCCTTCCCCTGCATTACAAATTCTGCAATGGCAGTGGATTCCTGAAATAAATGGATTCAGTACATTCTCTTCTTTAACTGAAGGAGGAAAGAGAGACATCCATGAAGACAAGGAAGATAGGCTGCTTTTGTGTTTAATGTGCCAGAAAATTTAGGCTATAGTCACACATGTAAATAAGTATGCAAATGTAACCCCAATAATTCTGCCAAGGTCAACAAAACCTAAGGCTGAGTTTCTGCTGAGTAAGTGTCTAATCACTCAACATGAAATGTGGCTTTGCTAAGATAAGGCAGATCTGGAAACCTGCCATTTCAGATTTATTTCCTGGGCAATCTTATTCTGAACTCCTGGGAATTCCAGATCAAATTTATTAATTTGGCAAGTTTTTCCCCAAATCTCTTAAAGATTAATTTATTCTCATCCTTTCTTATTATTAAGGCATGCCTGCATTTCTGAAATTGAAAGCAGGACACCATTATGTTGTTCAGCCTCTCAATAAATGTAAAATCCTGCCTTCTAAAGGAACAGAACTGTGTACATTCCAGGCAGGACAGATCACTTCAACAGCATCCCATATTTGTTTCAACTATTTCAATCCAGAAAATCAGACTAATATAAGATTATCTGCACATTTTGTATTACATTTGCTGTTCTGTTTGTTTGTTTGATTGATTTGTATAGCCATCCATCTCCAACCAATGACTTATGCTGGCTTTAAACCAGCAAAACATATTAGAACTGTAACATGAAAACATAGTTCCAGCATTTTGGACATATCAAATATCATATAGAGCTGTATATGCAGCTCTATATATCTGCTCTATATTTGCTCTAGAGATGATCACGTTCCAAAAGTACGTGTTGGAAGGATTTTTAAGTAAACTAAGCATTTCCACCTTTTTAAAAAGACAAATATAATTTTAGATTGCCACAACACCCTAGTCCATCATGTAGTCATTTTGTGGGACTCTGCTATTGCATCTATGTTGTGTTCCTAGTCTTCTTCAGAGTCATTTGAGAAAAGAATGTTGGACTAGATAGTCTTTTTAGTTTGAACCAACTTGGTTCTTCTTATGTTATGTTGTTAAATTTCCAAAAATGTTACTAGGCAATAGGGAAAGTACATTTCTGCAGAGCCCCTGCGACCTGTGAGCAGGTTCTAAATTCTCCCATCCAGGTGCTCACTGGACTAGTATTGGCCACTTGTGTAGAGTTAGCATTATGCTTGGGACCTTCCAGTTTTCTCCTTCCATACAAATCTAAGTCTTTGAATTGGATTCTTTTGTGAACTTAAAAAAAAAAATCCTCTTAGGAGTGAGGATTACAAATCCCACAAATGTTTACAACAGCATGGGATAAATGGCCTTCGCTGCATCTTCATTGTGTAACATGTTCCTTGACATAAGGCTTTAGCTTTAGCCACAGTGAAATAACTTCCTTCCTTCCTTCCTTCCTTCCTTCCTTCCTTCCTTCCTTCCTTCCTTCCTTCCTTCCTTCCTTCTTTCTTTCTTTCTTTCTTTCTTTCTTTCTTTCTTTCTTTCCCATTACATTTCTTGCACCAATTTGCCATCTGTTCTCCTCATACCGGGTATCTTTGGTGTAGTTGGAGGCATGATAGCTTGACATATTTGGTACGTATCTTTCTTTTGGGGGGAATAAATGTCATTATAAAACATGGTCAAACAGATTTAACATACTGTACCCCTGGATTTCAATGGCATACAGCTGAGCACAAATGGCTGGTAAGTATTCTGCCAAGGAAATTCAGTGTTTACAGGAAATAACTTCTTCCAACATTTAAAAAATAATAATTCTACCCATAGACATCAATGGATGAACAACCCTAAAATCAAACTGACTATATACTCTGCAAGCAAAGATGGAAATGTTCTATTCAGTCAGGAAAAATAAGACTAGGTAGTGCCTGTGGCTCATATCATGAACTTCTTGCAAAATTACTTCTTAGACTAAAGAAAACAAATCAGTTCATCAGAACAACAAGATATAACCTCAGCAGTATTTGATATAATTATGCAGTGAAGGTAAAGAATGGATTTAAGGGATTAGATATGGTAGACAGCTGAAGACTTCTGGACATTGTTAAAGTTAAAGCACACAAAGAAAAAATCTGAAGTTCAAAAAAAAAAAAAGGAAAAGAAGGTAAAATAGCTGCTGCTGAGAAGTTGAAAGTAGCCAAAGAAAAAAATAGGTGAAAAGTAAAATGCAACAGAAAAAAATGTGTTCAATTAAAAACTGATTTCCAGAGAAGAAGAAGAAAAGATAAAGATGTATATCTAAATAAGCAATGCAAATATATCGAGGTTAACAATTGAATGGGGTTAACAGTGGAATGGGAGGGACAAGAGTTTTTAAAATTACAGAAAGCGAGGAAAGTTTTTGTGCAAAGATGGGCATGACACAAAGAAGACAATCTTCTGCTGAAGAAAGAAGATATAAAAAGAGGTAGTAGGAATCAATGGAAAACATGTACAACCACATACAATAACAAAAGGTCTTCAATTCCGTGATACATAAGAAAGTTTGTTCACTGAACTAGAGCCAGATATTGTAGAAAGTGAATTAAACAGGCCCTAGAAAATGTTGTCAGCAACAAAGCTGCAGACATTGATGAGTTATCATCAGAACTATTTAAAATCTTACAAGTTGATTTAGTTAGAGTGCTACTGCAGTTTGCAGGCAAGTATGGAAAATAGCAGTGGCCAACATCTGGAAAATAACTATTCATGTTCAGGAGAAAGGCAATGGTAGAGAATGACAGACTCCCAAAGAACTACATTCCTCTCACATGGTGATATAATAATGCTCAGGAGTTTGAAAATCAGATTTCAACAGTACTTGGAATAAGAATGGCCAGATGTATAAAATGGATACAGAAGAGACAGTAGCTCCTGAGACTGAATCACTAACATCCACTGGATAATAAAAAGGCAAGGCATTCCAAAAAGTATCTGGTTGCCTTTACTGATTATTCAAAGGTTTTTGATTGTGTAAATCATTAAAAAAAACTATGGATAGCGTTCAAGATATGTGAATAATGGGCCACCTAATCTGCCTGTTGAAGAATTTGTATGATGACCACAAAGGAACAGATAGACTGGAATATGGATCAACTTAATTGTTCAGAATTGGGAAAAGGGTATACCAAGGTTATATACCATCACCTTATATATTTAACCTGTTTTCTAATATGTGATGGGAAATGCTGGTTTAGAAGAAATGGTATTTGGAATTAAAATTGTTGGAGGAAAAATCAACAACCTCTGATATGCTGATAATATCATTTTGATGGCTGGAAGTGAGAAAAATGTAAGGACTCATCTGTTGAAGATGAAAAACAAGAGTACAAAAGCTGGCCAGCTACTCAGTATTTAAAGCACACACGTGCACAAACACCCCCCCCCCCTTAAGGTTATGTCAACAGACAATGCCAGCCCAATGCAAAACGTCTTAAGATACAAGTCCAGTAAGGTGGGTTTGTTTGTTTGTTTCTTTGTTTTTTGGGGTATATCCACGGTTGATGTAGCTGAAATATTTAGTTATTGTGAAAATTTATTTAATCTGTTATTTTGCCTAATGTACTGATAATGACAGGGATGACTTTGTAAGATACATTGTTGTTGTTATTGTTATTGTTGTTATCACCATCATCATCATCACCATCATCATGCTGCCAAATCTGGAGACTGGTTGCAAAACAGTGCTTTCTTCAGAAATGTGCTTTAAAAACCACATTTGCATCTTGGATGGATAGGCTTGAGAAGAAAGCAAAATAATTTTGGGCAAATTGGCGCTTTGTGACTGTTTATCTAGCTTAACATCATCCTTGGTCCTAAACAGAACAAAAAAACATACAGGTACAAATACAAACAGATAAACAAATCAGCCACATCATTTCTTCATGGGATGGGCTGGCTTGTACAACAAGCCAGGGCAAAGGCTAAACTCCTACACCCTGTTGAACCATGAACTCCCAACCCCAATTTTAGCCTAATCTAGCATGTTGCATGAACTGCCCCCTATCCACCAATGGCAGACATTTTGCAAGAGACCCCTGATAATGCACTTAAATTCAAAATATACCCACCCACCAAATATTGGAACCACTGCAATATTCCACCACCAGTCATTCTGAGGGCTCATTTTTAAATCCAAAGGGTTTTCTTTTTCCTTTACTGAAAAACAAACAAACAAAAAAAACCTTGCAATTTTTTGGTGTTGAGAAATTTATATATAATTCCCAGGACAGACCTTTAAAATAACGGAACAAATGAAAGTTGCTCCTGCTTTGATGAAATGCACATTCTCTGCATTATGGTTCACTCAGAATGGGCTGGGGAGACAGGAAAAGATGGGAAACTCCAGAGGGGGTAGTTTATAATCCATCTCGAAAAGAAAATAAGACACTTTATATCATTTCCTTGGGTAAATTATGCTATTTATTTTTGCAAAAGCATTCTGGGCATGGTTTTTTTTTTTGCATTTGAATAAGGAATGCAGCATATGAAAGTCACTGGATAGAAGTATTCCGCAAGTCTAATTAATCTCTTAAATAATGAACTACTGTTGGAACTGAGGAAATAATTATTCACCAGGCTAGTAATTTAGGCTTTTCCCTCCTGAAACTACTAGTTACAATACTTCATCTCTGAATTAGGAAAAATAACATTAGCTTACCTTACAGTTCACCTGTGATCTATCTATCTATCTATCTATCTATCTATCTATCTATCTATCTATCTATCTATCTATCTATCCTATTTTCTAATAACCAATTCATTCCCCAGGTCCTAGTCTTTATGTAGTCACTGACATCATCTAGCATTAGAGAGAAAATGCTCTATTTCTGCAGACCTGGGGGAACAAACATAAGGGTGAAAAGAACATCTGAATACTTCATGAACTGAGTGTGGTCAGTAGCCATGGAATACTCCCTAAGAGTTGGGGAGGGGGCAGATGGATTACAGACCACAATTCAAAGAGGAGGAAATACTGTGAAATATCACTTCCTTCACAAAGTGCTGAATTCATAGGTCCACAACAAAAGGTAAACAAAATAAATTTCACATAGGCTTTTTCTGACAGTTGTCAAAGGCCCACTGCATTGCAAATGAGAAACAGCAGGGTGCGCTCATATTTAGAGATAGCAAAGAAATAAAAATAAAATGGGTCATTCAGGGTTATCAAACACAGGGGTAGCTCCCTTAGATAAAGGAGATGGTTTACAGTTACCCACTGCAGGTATAAAGTGAAGGAAAGATGAGAAGGCAAAACTTGAGTGTCATCTCCACCTGCTGCCCATTTATACAGTTTACATCTCATTATCTAGACCTTGGATCTTCTGCTGTACAAAGGACTTTCAAAGTAGTCATTTGAGGTCTAGGAATTCTACTCAAATAATTTGGGACTTCCAGGGAAGAAATAGTGAACTGAAGACTGTGGCAGAATGAAGAGCTGGCAAGTAGACCCATTCTTTGATAATTCCTCTCCAGACAAGGAGAGGACCTGAGATTGCCCACAAGTACTCCAGACATCTGTTCCTCCAAGGAGACTGCAAGAGCACAGTCTCCAGCCAGTTCAGAGCTCTGGGAGATGGGGAAATAGCCATCTTACTCAAACCACGGTCGGTGTCTTTAAGGACACTGGGTTCGCATACTTCCTTTTCTAACCACTTTTGGAAATTGCTTGTTAACTGCTTTTCAGCTATTAGGAACCTTTGGATTGACAAAGTTTGCAGCACCAGGTGAGTTTCCTTTAATCCTTAGCAAAAGAAGTTTTAAGTACAAGTATAAGGACCAAAAAAAATATATATTTTTTTTTAATAAACAGCCAAGGGGTGATTAGAACTTTGATTCTGGAAAGTTACAAATGGACTAAGGGTCCAGATGGATTTGAAATATGATTTTGGAATTAATTATAAGAATCCTTCCCATGGGAGTATGCTTTTGAATTCTTTAAAAGAACACATGATAGGATGAGACTTTGAAGGTTGGACGCTAGAGGGAACCAGAAGGAACTAAAGATTACGATTAAAGGAGAAGAACAGTTAAATTTGACTTACAAATACAGAATGAAGCAAAATATTTTAACATTGGACATACTGAAGGATATTTTTGAACTATGGACACAGAAGATAATTTTAAGAGTGTCTTCCTCTATAGATAGACTGTGTTTAAAAGATGTTATGGAAGAGGAACAAGTTTTACCTGAAAAGATTGAGACTGATCTGAAAGTGGATTTAAAAATGACAGGCTACAAGAATGATACAGAAAAAGATGCTACACTGGACATACAAAAGAAACTGGCTGATGTCTTAATAATTAAAAGGGATGTACAAATGACATCTACAAAAGAGAGTGTCCTGGATAATTTTCCAATACTGGATTTACAAAGAGCCTTGTTTAAGCTTTGAAGAATTTTGTGAGAAGGGACAAAGAAAAAATGAAAAGAAATCAAGTTCTAGGATATTATTTGAAGGGACTAAAGATCAAGATTGTTAGAAATAAAAGGAAAAAATGTAAAGTTGGTTTATTTGATCAAAATAAAAATAGACATCTCTGGTAACCCTTAATGAAATTTTGCTGATATCAGCACTGAAATGACGTGGCTCTACAGATTTGTCTATAGATAAGAGATGGAGTATGGGAAGAAGGGATTGTTTGTTGTATTTTAAGAGAAGGTGATAAGTTACTAAAACTGTTTATACTTGTTGTGATGAAAGGGGAAATCCCTTCTTTCCATATTTCTTTTCTTTTTCTTTACTATATTCTTATTTTTTTTGTTCTTCTCTATTTTTTCTTTTCTGTACCTTCCATTTTTTCTTTTTATTCTTTTTCTTTTTAGTTTATATTCATTTTTATCTTTGCCATTGTAATTTTTAATAAAATTACTATTTTTAAAAACGGAATTCTACTCAAATAATTCTGGACAGAACTGAGGCAGGCTTCCAAACACAAATGAGTCTTTTTTCAGCGACATATGTCTTGCAAGTTATTCTTCCAGCCCTTCATGGACATAGGGAGCAATGCACTGGGGAATTCAAGTTTGGGTTACTGTGATGCATTTTATGTGATGTTGAAGCTGTCCTTAAAGCTGCAGCTTCTTGCTGAAGAGGCTTCCATTGACATAGAAAATACTAAACAGTCTATCACCTGGATTCCTAGACCTTCTGTAATGGTCAGTGTCCTTGATGTGCTCTTCACAATCATGCATTTGCCAGACATTCCCTGTGTGCTGACTCAGAGAAGAGCTTCTACTTTCTGTTCAGTTCTGGCAGGTTTCAATCCTCAGAAACCTTCAGCGGAAGCTGAAAACGCATTCACCTGGATTTTTATCTGAACTTGCCTTGTTTCATACTTCCTCTTCTTCTGGCTTTTAAAATACTGCCATTTAATGTTTTTTTTTAATTAATTGATTAATAAATTTAATCCTATTTGATAGCTGCACTTTGGGATAATTGCAGTTAATAAAAAGTAGGTAATGCCCATTATAGGTCAAGAAATGCATTTACAAAAATAAAGACATAATATTCTATATATTATATATTGTTAAGCCTCTAAAAGCATTGAAAACAGACCTTTTGTTCCAAGGCTGACAAATATTTACTCAAAACAAGTGCCAGTACATTCATTGATAAGTGCGCTGAATCTTACCCACCCTGAACAAAATGGAAGACAATGGAACTTACTTCTTGGAACATATGTCTATAAAGTACAGTATATATTTACCTCACTTAAAAGTATAATTTTACCTGACATGGAGAAGAAAAAATGGAAAGCATCTATTGCATGGGTTTGGTAATCTGCAAATGTATTCATATTTCATGGTTGTTTGGCATATATTTGTTGATGTATGGTTGGATGGAGGGACCCCTAACCATGGAACTTGGAGGGACAGAATTGGGAGGAAAGGAGAGCTCAGGGGGATTTAGGGCAGGTTATTTGATTCAGGTGGTGACGGGTCAGGGGTGCTATGGTGGGAGTCAGTGGGCAGACCACCTTCAGGGAAGATGCCCCCGGTGTTTGCTACCAGTGGCATGTTCCAGCCATCTGTGCTCAGACCCGAGCCCTGGACAGCAGACCCATCAAGGACCTAGCTTTCAGCTGCTGCTTCTTAATGTCAGGTCAGTAAACAACAAGGCCCCCCTTATACATGAGCTGATCATCGAGGAGGGGGCAGACCTAGCGTACATCACCGAGACCTGGCTGGGACCTGAAGGGGGTGCCCCTTTTGGAAATGTGCCTGGCTGGGTTCACAGCATGGCACCAACCGAGTTCCCAGGGTAGGGGAGGAGGGGTGGCTGTTGTCATCCAGGAATCCCTAGTGGCCTCCAGGGTTGCTGCTTCACAAGTGGCTGGTTGTGAGACCCTGTTTTTCAAGTTGGGTTCCCAAGAACAGTTGGGAGTGTTGCTACTGTACTAGCCTCCCTGCTGTGTAGCAACCTCCATGCTGGAGGCCATCCTGGGGTTGGCAGTGGAGTTCCCCAGGCTCATGGTTCTGGGGGACTTCAATAATCTAGGCCTGTCCCAGATTATTTGGGACCCAACTTGAGACAGTGGCCTCACTCTGGACTTGGTTTTCTTGTCAGAGCAGTGGCAATGTGATCTGAGGGGAGAGCTACATCTGTCCCTCTTGTCATGGTCAGATCATGCCCTGGTGACCTTGAGATTCTCCTATGCCACCCCCCTCTGCAGGGAGGCTGGAACCATTCAACTGGTCCACCCCCAGTGACTGATGGACCCCTCAGGGTTTCAGAGGGAGCTGGGGGTTATACCCAAGGACCTGCTGCATGGCCATTGAGGCCTGGCTGCTGCCTGGAATAGGGTGGCAGCTGGGGCCTTGGACAGGATCACGCCTATGAGACCTCTCTTGACCCATCAAACCCAATACTCCCTGTGGTTTACAGAGGAGCTGAGGGTTCTGAAGAGGATTAAGAGACATCTAGAGCACACTGAAGGAAGACAAGGACCGAACCTGACCGAACACAAGCTAGAGCCACTGTTAAGGCCTACCTTGTGGCAATAAGAGTGGCAAAACATCAGTATTTCTCCAGTCTTATAGCATCCGCAGAATGCCACCCGACGGCCCTGTTTAAGATCACCCGATCCCTTCTGGGGAAGGTGGGCCCAGTGATCCACCTATAGGGCTGTGCAGAGGAGTTTTCTGGGCATCTGGAGGATAAAATCACTTGGATTCATTCCAAATTGGATGCCAAGCATGTAGCAGGGTCTGAGGAGATGCCTGGGGAGCGTACTTACCCTGTTATTTGGAAACAGTTGGATCCTGTGGACAGGGTTCTTGGGTCTTTAAACCACTTGTCAACTAGATTCCTGTCTCTCCTGGCTGGTGAAGGCGATGTGACGTGAGGATGGGTCCAGGCGATGGTGAATTCATCCTTAGGGGAGGGAATGTTTCCAGCAGACTTTAAAAAGGCACTGGTATGCCCCCTCCTCAAGAAATCATCAATGGACCCTATTATTCTGGACAATTTTTGTCCAGTCTCCCACCTTCCCTTTTTAGGGAAGGTGGTTGAGAAAGTGGTGGCATTGCAGATCCAGAGGATCCTGGATGAAACAGGATCTAGACCCCTTTCAGTCAGATTTTAGGCCTGGATATGGGGTGGAAACAGCTTTGGTTGCATTTTGAATGATCTCTGGTGGGAGCGGGATGGGGGCACTGCATCCATCCTGGCTCTTCTTGACCTCTCAGCAGCTTTCAATACCATTGACCATGATATCCTTTTGGCGTGGCTCAGGAAGTTTGGAGTGGACGGTGTGGTTTTGCACTGATTCACCTCCTTCCTCCAGGTCCAATCCCAATCGATGTTGATAGGAAGTGAGAGATCTGGCCTGCATCCCCTCCTTTGTGGGGTGCCGCAGGGTTCAGTGCTCTCTCCACTCCTTTTTAACTTCTACATGAAACTGCTGGGTGAGAACATCTGTCACCACAGGGTGAGGTATCATCAATATGCTGATGATACTTAATTATACATCTCCATCCTGGGTGACGTAAGTGAGGCAGTGACCACCCTTTCTTGGTGCTTGGAGGTTGTAGGTGTCTGGATAGGGAACAAGAGGCCTCAGCTGAACCCTGGCGAGAAAGAGTGGCTGTGGGGTTGGGGGCTCCTCGGCATCCAGGAATTTACCATCTTTGACTCTGGATAGGGTTGCACTGCCCCAGACAGACCCAGTGCAGAACCTGGGGGTCCTCCTGGACTCATGACTCCTGCTTAAAGAGCAGGTGGCAGTTGTGGCCAGGAGGGCCTTTGCACAACTTCATGTTGTGCACCAGCTATGCCCTTTCCTGAATCAGGAGTCCCTCCAAATGGTCACTCATACTGCAATAGACTACTGCAATGCTCTTTACATGGGGCTACCCTTGAAGAGTATCCAGAAGCTACAGCTGGTCCAGAATGAGGCCACGCGGGCAATTTTAGGTGCCCCAAGATCAGCACATTTAACATCTTTGCTGCATGAGTTGCATTGGGTGTCAGTTTGCTTCCAGGTCCAATCCAAGGTGTTGGTTATCACCTTTAAAGCCCTATATGGCATGGGTCCAGGTTACCTGAGGGACTGCCTCACCCCCACTACATCGACCCATCCCACTCGGTCAGGCAGAGAGGGCATGTTACAGACCCTGTCCATGAAGGATTCCGATTGGCAGGTTCCAAGAGGAGGGCCTTCTCTGCTGTGGCACTCACCCTCTGGAACAAGCTACCCCCTGGGGTAAGACAGGCCCCCACTCTCCCGGCCTTTTGAAAGGGAGTAAAAACACGGTTATGCCACACAGCCTGGGATGGGATGGGTGACAGCTATTCAAGGGGGTGGTTGGCCCCATGAGGGTGCCAGAATAAGATCTTATTTCCCATTTTGAATTTTATATTCTATATTTGTATTTTTTATTTATACGCTTTTATATTTATTTTTATTCTTTGTAAGCCTCCCAGAGTCGTGCACGAAATGGGCGGCAGAGAAATGCAATAAATAAATAAATAAATAAATAAATAAATAAATAAATAAATTTCATCTGTTCATTAATCAATCTAAACTATCTGACAGGCTTTTTTTTTTCCTGTGATAAAGTAAATTGTCACATTGGCCTGAACAGAGAAGCTAAAACAGCAAGAGAGAATAAATAAAGCCTCTCAAATTTTTCAAGGCTCAGAATAAATGAACCCTGTGTCAATGCCATTCAGAGATGGCATAACAACTCTATTGAAACTGCACAGATTTAAATAAGACAATCCATCCTGGACATAAACTGGGCTTTTTTGCTGACGTGGCAAAGTTCAAGGATGGGTGACATTTCAAACCACCAGCCTGGAGAGGTGCCCCATCTGAGAATCATGGCAGGTTTTTGATAAAATCTTATCAAGGGAGCAAAAGCAAGATTGAGTGAGCTGCCGGTTGGCTGAAATTCTCCTGGGGAAGTAATTGAAGAAAATGTTCATAAAATTTGACTCCATCTTTCTTCTTTCCCAGAAAGAAGCCATTAATCACATTCAGGAAAGCAGGAGCACTTCAACATGGCGGGAGTCACCAGAGCAATGTGCTCATTTTTAGATTAAAAAAAAAAGATGAAAAGTATTGGGCAGCTGTGCTTCTACTTTAAGCTGTCTCCAACTTTGATGACATAAGTGTTAGTTACAAAAGTCAATTAACATGCTGCTTGAATAAGCACATCCTAAGGAAAAAGGGTAATGGAGATTTGGAGATCCTAGCTAGACTTTAAGAAACTCCCCACCCTAGAAAGAATGAAGAACACACAAGGGATAATAATAATTTAAAAAAGACTTTTCAGGAAAATCTGAGGTAGGATTCACAACATCTACTGGTTTCCTTGAAGAAGGATTATCTGTATCTTTCCTACTCTTTGTGCTGTTCTGCCACAAGCAGTCACCTGCATTAGATCTGAGGTCTACCCTCCTGGACTCTAGAAAAGGTGGACAGGCTGTTTAGCTCAGGTTCAAAACATGTCCAAAAGTAGCACCAGCAGTCACAGTGGCAGCCATACCTGCTTTTGTGCAGCACCAGCACCAACCCATACTACACTGAGGCCAGGTAAGAGGGCTTAAAACGATGGGTTGGATATTTAGCCCAGATCTGAAACAAACAGGAGGCTTGCCCCTTGGGGTTACTTCTTTGGAGAGCAACAAGAATTCTTTCTCTTTTTGCCAGTATTGGATAGTAGTGGGGAATATTGGGCTGTCCCAGGATAAAAGCCTAGGATCAAAGTCATATTTTAATACATTTTCTAGGAGAGAGCTGGTAGGATGGATGAAAGAAGGTACAAGCTCAGCCAGAGCTATTAGTGAATCTTGTTTGTATTCATATGAATTGTAATTTGGAAGGTCAGTGGTGATGACTATGGATTTGATTTGAGTTTTACGAACAGATAAAGGCTAGTGGGCTTCTCTCTTGCAGTTGCTCATTTTTTGTTAATTTGCTGTTTCTGTATTTGCACGTGGATGCTTTGTCCTGTTTTCCTTCCCATTTCTGTGGTTAACTGGAAGGTACTTGTGTTTAATTTTCCACCAGTAGCACTCATGCTGTTACTTTTGATGGATTTGATGGAAGAAAAAGCATCAGATCTGAGAAAGGAGGTAGGACCACTTCAATTATAAGGGATCCTAACTCTACCTCCTCTACTTCCCAGAATAGTTCATGGGACCTGATTTAGTCTTGATGCTCCTCTGTTGAATACTAGATCAGTTTCTAATAAAAACATAATATTCATGATTTGTCATGAGTATAATGGAAACTGGCAGAATGTGGTGTGGACAGGAGCTGCACCATAAGAGTTGTGCAGATCAGTTTGTCAGAGAGGGAGTGTTGTGATAGTCTATAAGGACAGCATACCCTTTTCTATGCCCCCCATCCAGGACTTTATTAGTTTCAAGGGTATGTACCTTGTTCAGACAGAGATTCTGATAGTTTACTGGCTATCTCTTGCCTTGAGAGTCCCAGACTAAGTTCTTGCAAGGCGTCTCAGTACTAGAAACCCTAAAGTTTTGGACTCGATGGTCTTCAATATTCAAGTTGAGGCGGCTTTAATAGGTCTAGCCCACAATTTCATGGTTTCTATACCTTTCATAAGCTTCATAGATTGTTTCAGAATGTACCAATAACACAGATTACGTTGTCACTTTCGTCCTGGAAGGGTATTGTCCATATACGTGGATGCAGGATGTGATTCTGTTGGCATGAAGAGATCAATAATACTGATCTTATACCACGTTCCTTTCTATGGGGTGAAGACCAGATGAGACTGACCCACCCTGAGGTGTTGATAGATCTTTTTTTAGATTCCAGGAAGCTCCAGGAACTGTTTTCTCAAGCTGACCAGCTGTTGTAGCAGTCACCTGGTTGAGAGGTGGAACACCAAAGTCTCCCAGATACTTACCACAGTGTCTCCTAAGTGTCTCCTATTGAAGACCATTGTATTTGATGTTTGTGGAATGGTTGCAGTAACAATGGTATCTTGTTGGAACACCTGAGGAAGCTGGGAATTTGTTTTCAGTGTTCCATTCCTATCTCTCTGGCAGTTACAAAAAGTAATATTGGTTATGTTTGTTTGATCCCTCTGTTATTAAATATCTATTTAAAGCCACTGGGAAGGAACACTCATAGATCTGTAGCTAGTTGTCATCAATATGTGATTCTACTCAGCTCTACTTCTTTCCTGAAAGCTCACGGTTGGACATTTTGACCATTATGAGGCTGAAAGGGAATGGACATGGAAGAACAAATTGAAGCTGAAGATAACATACTTGTTCAGAAACTGGACTATAGGCTTGAGATAAAAATGAGGAGGCAGTCTCACATAAAGATCAGGATTGCAATTTGTGAGTCCTCCTGTATCCAACTTTGATGTTGGATAGCCATATAACATTGAGGCAAGGAAGGCCTTTTATCAGCTTTTGATGGCCAATCTGGAGGAGAGAAACCTGGTTGTGGTAATGCATTCACTGGAAACCTCAAGACTGAATTATTGTAATATGTTTTTCATGAGGCCACCCTAAAAAATGATAAGGAAATTGCAGCTGTCCCACATGAGTGGTGAGTTGTGCCTCTCAAAGATCCCACATAAACCCCACGTTGAAACTATTTCAGCAGTACTCAGATTCTGTCCAAGCACAGTTCAAATTGCTCACAATGGTATGTAAAGCTTTACATGGTTAGAATCAAGCTACTTGCAGGACTTCCCAGTGCCATACAGAGGTAGAGTAGCAATGGGCCATTTTTGTGAGACCTGCCACAAATGCATTTGACATCTACAGTAACTCTGTGTTAAGAAAGAATTGATTGAAAGAAGTAAACAAATGTTAATGAATATTGATGAACACCAGTGCCTGCTCTGAGGGCAAAAATGGAATGCTGTTGAGAACCTGTTTTTGTCCAGCCTTCCTAAAACATCTCTGTTACAGTGTTCAAAAGCAGAACATGCAGCAAATGATCCACTAGGAAATTATGAGATGACAGAAATGTTGAATAATGAAAACAACACGTCAACATGTTGTCAACAGTCTTTGAGGCATGCATGAGCTCTGGCTCTGTTCAGTAACATGTGCACACAAATAAGACTGCTGGCCTATTTGCAAGCAGATGATTAATCATACACGTTTTCATTTTAAAAGCTTCTTTGCTTACAAGGGATCAAAAAAGTCAAGATGGCCATATGATTGAGGCTGTAACATCATCTTGACTTTTTTTGACCTGTTCTTTCCCACAGATGCCCCAGTTTGCTTAATTAAGTAATTCAGTTTGTGTGTGGGTAAAAACAAAAATTGTGAAGCAAAAGGGCTCATTGTTTTATTTTGCTTTGCTTTGCTTTGCTTTAGAAGAAATCTCACAGAAATATTGTCTTAGAAGAAATGGAAAACACTGTTTTCAGAAGAGGTTGCATTTACTGAGTCTGAACACTTTTTGGAAAACCAATGGGTGTTGTTTCTGGATCTGTACAACTTTCTATTGTATTTATAAAAAAAGAAAACAAAAAATTAAAAACTGCTGGTATGTTCTTACCAAATGACCAATCCTTCAACCAATCAATATTTTTACATTCTTATATATAAATCTATAAAATACTCTTATATGTCCACCTCTGACTTAAGAGAAGAGCCTAATGGGAATAATTCTAATGTGACATTATTCCTAAAGGTGTTACAGGGTTGGGAGAGATTGAAGCTCTTCATCACCCAGTATGGATAGATGGGACAGGAAGAAAAGCTTCATGAACTTGTGTCATCTCTCTGAGTGCAGCTAGTCACAGAATTTGGAGCTGAGATTTGAAGCCTCCCTCCATATTTAGCCAAGAAGAAACTTCCTTTTCAGTCTGATTGTGGGAACTGTTTTTTTTTTTATCTATTTCTCAAATTTCAGCACCACCCATCTCCCCCAGAAGAGGGACTCTGGGCAGCCTTCAATAAAATTAAAATACCATGGAACAGCATATAATACATAATATATAAATATAAATATAAAATGGGATCAAGATGACAGTTCAAGGTTCTAATAAACTGTTATTTCTTTAAACAATGTATATGCCACACTTCAAAAGAAACATCTTTCCAGGAAGCTTAGAAAACATTTTATAGTCATGATCTAAAAACTTTAAACTAAGAAAAGTAGTTTCAGAATATAATACAGGCAAAGAGGTATATCTTCAGGGCAGTGAAAACCAAGACAGCAGACATAAAATTAACGAAAAACCTCTACTGCAGCATAATAGAGAGTTAATGTTAAAACAGTTGTTGGAAACTGTATTTTTATAGGCTTGCTTTTCTGTGTATTGTTAGACAACTTTATAATCCTGGTTAGATGGAAAAGTAGGAGAGAAAGCCAGTATAGAAATAAAGCTTATATATTGGTCCTTCTGGCTGCCCCCAATGCACCTTCCTCTTTGGTTGGGATTTCCTAAGCTTCAAGCTACTTGAGAAGAAAGCTAAGATGGATGAAGACTGCTTGCCAGATATAATTTTTTCCCTGCTTACAGCTGCTTCCATATGGTAAATGAAGGAGACAGAATCCAGAGTGAGATTGGCAACTTATTTCTGAGTAAACATAACATCAGATTACGCTATGAATCATCAGTCTGTTGCCAATCACTAAAAAGGTTCTTCAAGCTGATTAAAATATTTCCAAGATATTTAGAAAATTCTAGACAACCCGTGGCCCATTGGGTCATCCTTACATAAACAGAGAAACAGAATGACCACAGGCAGGCAAAAAAACAGTGGGAGCAGGAGCAACTTCCAACTTCCTGCTGGCTTCCCCATTGAATTTCCTTGTGGGAAGCTGGCAGGAAACATTGGAAATCTTCCTTCTTCCTTCCTTCCCTCCCTCCTCTTCCTCACCTGTGCACCCTCACCCAATCTGCCTGCGCTTGCACCAGACTGGCCACTCGGACACCCCTGTGCACCCTCTCTGACCAATGCCGGACCCTCATGCACCCTCCCTGACCCACACTGTGCCTCTTGCACACCCTTATGCACTGTCCTCAACCCTCACCACACCCCTTGGGCACCCACTCAGTTCTTCTCCCACCTGGCAGCAGCCACTTACCTGCCTGCTGGCTTTGGATTTGCAATTTCCTGCTGGCTTCCCCACTGATTTTACTTGTGGGAAGCTGGCAGGGAGTGTCAGCAATTACAATCAAGTTTAGACTTCCTGCTGGCTTCCCCACTGACTTGTGGGAAGCTGTCAGGGAGCGTTGGAAATGACAATCACATGACTGCGGCTGACAGTGGCAGCTTGGTGGCACTGAAGTGGCCACAACTTTGCTAAATTTCAGGCAAAAATTGTTGCCCTATGATGCACCATTTCACCCCACTGAAAGTTACAAAAAGACTTGAGAGTTTTAGTAGTATATAGATGTAAAAACAGCAAAGTAGACTTGCAACTCATGGGCTAGGCACATTCAGCACATGAAACCCTAACCCAAACTCATAAAACATGATTGCTATGATCATGTAGCATGCTGTCCCCAAAGAAACCATATTATATCTTAACATTATGACCTGGTTCTCACAATAGGTTAAGTCAATCGTAGGATTTCCACAACCCGCTGAACCACAGACTGTCCCATCGCTTTTTTTAGCTTATTAGCATGTTGTCTGAACCCTGCCTGCCACAGTATAATAATCACCCATTCAGCAACTAAGGGTCTCCAGTACATTTCCCTATCCCCCCAGCTAAGATTTCTCCTTTCCGAAATGGAGAAATACAGAATTAAGAATTATTTTGTCTTCCTTTCTCTTTCCCTTTCTTTCCCTGTAGTTTATACTATTGGAAAATCCATAGACTTCCCCAACATTTCTGTGAATAAGGGCACATAAGGCCATATTGTGGATGCTTGAATAAAGTGGAGCTGAGGATGCTGTCTTTCCTACTGATCAAACAAAAGACACAAGAGTCAGGAGCAGGTTTTTCTGCTGCTTGCTTTACTGAAACTTCTAGAAGAACTAATTCCAGCGAGGATGTATGAATTGAAAATATTACAGGCTAGCCAAGATCATTGAGCAGGCTTAATCAACCAATAATAACAATAATTCAATACACTACAGAGGTGAAGGAGATATGCCCATTCATCAGACTCTTTCTAAATGGAAAGTTGACTGTTCCTTGCTACTTTTGTCTGGTTCACCAGGATGTTCCTTACTATCCAAGCTTACTTTTGTATTTGTTCTAGGCAGGGGGATATACTACACCACACACTGCACCACACAGGGTTTTTTTAAAAAATAAAATTTAAACAATGCCCTCAAGATCATATGTCAATCTCCAGGGCATTATTAGAGATAAAAACAATGAGGGATCCAGCATTTATTGGTGCAGCATGCCATTTTCTCATTTAAACACTGGGCTTTAGCTCTCTGCTGATGTTTTTACAATGGTCAAGTTGACCTGGGAACCATAGAGTCTATGTAAACAGTGGTGACCATGGACACAGAGATGGGAATCTGACAAAACCCTTTTGAAACTGGATTTTTCTGCCCTCCACTGTATTTTGCTCTTCTGCTCTCATCTCAGTCCTCTCTTCCTCTGAATGAGGTAATGATTGATGTTTTCTTTCCACAGTATTTCTGAGCTACCTTCCAGAGTAATTTATTTTTCTTAATAAAAGTTAAGTGTGAGCATTTTTTCCGCTGCTTTATACATGAAATGAATCGTCATGACATATAGTCTGTCAAAACATATTCTCTGGAAAAAAAAGTAAAGCAAAATTACTCATATATATTTTCCCTTACCCACCCATCCCCAAAACTAAGCCTTTGTAAAACAAGTAATATCTTACTATTGATTGTGCCTCGATTGCTTTAGGGCAGTAGTTCTGAATCAAGGCAGATAATGCAAAGCAACCTGTGACCATATAGCATATTTGCCTCAAGCAATTGTTGAAATCTCACCAAGCAGCTCGATTTGACTTCCAGCCTGGACACTATCTATCAAAAGTTAGACATAAACTAGCTAAAGGGAATTCAGAGAAAGAGACCTTGGAAATGAGCACCAAGAACAGCCTCTTGATGAGGCTGGAAGGGCTTACAACATTTTTGAAGGATAAAAGCTGAAAGGGGTGGGACAAAAATAGAAATGGATGGGACCAGCTCACATACATATGTGGATCCAATTTTTGAATGGGGAAATTGTTGAACCTATTTAAGGATCACAGTAATGCTTCAGGGTGTACAGTCTCAAAATGATAGGAATCCTTGACATCAATTCCATTTGAAAGGAATTCTGGGAATTACCAAAAAAAAAATAGTTGGGGGCACTATGTGGTTTCAGGTTGCTCCTTTAAACAAAATTATTAAAACAATATTGAGAATAACACATTGTTTTACTATTAATATCATATTTCTTTCATTGGGCTGAGCCAAAACAGTCATTCTTTCATATATTTACCCAGTTGCAGTGAATGTATGAAAAGGTGGTGAGATCTCATTTTTGGCCTATTTCTAACTATAATCCCACCCCATCCCCCTTCTAAAGATTTTCTCAAACTAACAAATGGAGTCTGCACGCATAACTACTATTCATGGACTTTGGGCATATAGGTGGATATACTCAAGATGGTAAGAGGGCAATGAATAATTGTCAGCCTTAATGAGGTAGACCAGACAGGAAACATGACCAGATGAGCTAATTCTACTTTATTGCAAGGTTACATTAATAGAAAGTACAATTCTCCCACCATCTCCTTTACAATCCAAGAAACTAGGAAGGGTCCCTTCTGAGCATCTTGTTCCATCCACTATCTAGCTGCAGGTTATGCTGTCTCTTATCTGACCATTTCCTTGGCTGTGTCTCTTTTCCATGTCTCCCAAGGTCATTCCCACACACCATTACAATAATAGGGATGAAACTTCGATCCCTATAATTAATTTTACAGGAACAAAAATATGAAGAATCCTCATTTACCAGATCTAGTCCAAGTTGAGGACTGGGACCAGTTTCTATTCAGTCTCTGAATGGCATGGTTGTTATTTTATATTTGTAAGATGATCACAGTATACTTCAAGAAATCAGGGGATCAGAGTTGGAGGGGGCCATTCAGGTCGTTAAATCTAACTTGATGTCATGAGTACTGATGGCGAGCAGGAAGGGGCTCCCATCCAGGGTGGAAAACGCATGCGTAGTACTGAGGAATTAAGCAGCCATTCAAAGAAACACAGATCAGGCCCTCCTTAGCCTTTGGGGTTTATATGTCTGGGTTTTTCCCACACTTATTCAGTTTGTTAGGATTCTGTTTATGTAGCAGTAATAAACACTAGAGAACTACTCCTCGTCTCAGCATGATTCTCACTGTTAGAACACTTCCTGTCCAATGCAGGAATCCAAATCAAAGCATTCCCCACAGACAGCTCTCTAGCATCTGAGTGAATACAAAAAATGAGAAATCTGAGAAATTCACAACCTCCTTCAAGAATTTGGTCCACTTTTGGAGTGTTCTTACTGAAGCATTTTCACAATGATAGAAACAGCCTATTCTGAATGGGACAGAATGTTTTTCTCACTCAAATAAAAATGTTTTGGGCTAGACACAAGGAATTCTAAATGTAAGGTGGTTTGGATCTGAAACGTTTTTCACACAATTACTAATTATACTTATTTTTATTTGACTTCAGTACAGCTCAACTCCAAACCAACTGTGGATGGATCACAATATTAAAAAACAAGGGAAATAAACAAAAGAGCAAATCCAGACAACTAACATAAAAACAAACATAAAAACAACTAACATACAAACAACTAACATAAAAACATATGCCACATATGACAAGCACATCTAACCAGGGGTTCTGTCATGAGTAAGGATGGCGAGCAGGGGGCTCCCATCCAGACTGTCAAGCGCATGCGTAGCACTGATGAATTGTTCAGCCATTCAAAGAGACACAGATCGGGACCGCCTTAACCCTTGGGGGTTATATGTCTGGGTTTTTCCCACGCTTCTTCAGTTTGTTAGGATTCCTGTTAAGTACTAGCAATAAATATTAGAGACCAGTTCATTGTCTCAGTGTGTTTCCTGGTTGTTAGGACAGGTTCCACCCAAGGCTTGGGAGAACAGCCAGGTCTTTAAGGCCCTGTGAAACACCATCAAGTTGGGACCATCTGGATCTCAGGGGGACCTCATTTCCAGAGGGCAGGTGCTGTGATCAAGAAAGTGGGAAACGTGACGCTGTTTAATTGAGAGGAGCCATAGTAAACCCACCCTGCTGGACTACAACTGGATGGGCAAAGAGAACTGAAGATAGGTGGTCCCTGAGGTAACTGGGCCCCATGCCATGTTTAGCTTTATAGGTGATAGCCAGCCCCTTGAATCATACCAAAAGCGATTTGAGGTAAGCAATTATATGGCCAAAGTCTGTCTCATGATAGATAAAGTAATATAAAAATTGGGGTTTCCTGGATAAAGAGCTACATAAACTATAATAAATCAATAAATGCCATTATAGAATCATGGTACCATGGGATCATGGTAACATAGTTCATTTGCCTAGCTAGGCTTTGAGTTTGGTAGGTACACATGATAGGGAATGGGAATGTGAGAATAAGCAGAGCTTTTAAGTCAGAAAGCAAGTGATTAAAGTTGTAAAACAACATTTGTTTCTATTCAGAAGCATTTGCAGAGCAGGGGAGAATCAAAACATCAAGATGGCAGCTCTTCCTGTCTGAAGTTCCATCCCTTTTTAGATGCATTGCATGTTTAGATACATTACATGTCAGACACACAAAAAAAGGGGGTAAAGCTTTGACCACACAGAATGCAGCCACCATATTGTTTTTTGCTTTTTGGATCCCATCCCCATGAACACCCATGTGCCTTGAGTCTCTGGATAACAAAGAACAATAGGTAACACTGGAGAAATCATGAGAATGATGTATTTTCATGAAAGATTTATCCTTAATATGGATCCCTGTTACTTAAAAGGCTTTTTCTGGAAAAACGTTAATACCCTAGACCAGCTGATTGTTAATGATACCTTTACTTAGAGAGATTACAAAAATAAATAAATAAATAAAATAACCTGTCTAATCCTCTGAATGGCAATATATTTAATATATTTTTAAAATAATTTCTTTTTAAAAGGTATCTAAGACATTTTATCCTGCAGATGCTCAGAAAACTCTTCTGCACAGCCCTGTAGGTGGGTCACTGGGCCCACCTTCCCCAAAAGGGTATGTGCGATCTTAAACAGGGCCATCAGATGGCACTCTGAGGATGCAATAAGAGCAGAGATATAGTGCCGTTTCGCCGCTCTTACCATCACAAGGTAGGCCTTAATAGCGGCTCTAGCTTGTGTTTGGTCAGATTCGGACTTTGTCTTCCTCCAGCGGCACTCTAGACATCTCTTACGCCTCTTCAAAACCCTCAGCTCCTCTGTGAACCACGGGGAGTGTCAGGTTGGATGAGGCAAGAGAGGCCGCACAGGTGCAATCCTATCCAAGGCCCCAGCCACCTCCCTATTCCTGGCAGCAGCCAGGGCCTCTGCTGGACCGTGCAGCAGATCCTCAGGTATAAACCCCAGCTCCCTCTGAAACCTCACTGGGTCCATCAGTTGCTGGGGGCGGACCAACCGAATGGGTCCCGCCTCCCTGCAGAGGGGGGTGACATAAGAGAATCTCAGGGCCACCAGGGCATGATCTGACCATGACAATGGGGATAGATGTGGCTCTCCCCTCAGATTACATTGCCACTGCTCCGACAAGAAAACCAAGTCTGGAGTGAGACCACTTTCTCGAGTCGGGTCCCAGATAATCTGGGACAGGCCCATGGCTGCCATGGTAGCCTTGAACTCCCAAGCTGCCTCCGAGGCATGCCCCAGGGAAGGCAGATTGAAGTCTCCCAGAACCATAAGTCTGGGGAACTCCACCACCAATCCTGAGACAACCTCCAGCAGCTCAGGTAGGGAGGTTGCTACACATATGAGGGGGGGCCTTGTTGTTAACTGACCTGGCATTAAGAAGCAGCAGCCAGAGACCAGGGCCCTCAAGGATGTGCTGTCCAGGGCCTGGGTCTGAACCCAGAGGGCCAGAACACACCACTGGTAGCAAACACTGGGGGCATCTTCCCCAAAGATGGCCCGCCCTCCAGTTCCCATCATAACATCCCCGACCCATCACCACCTCAATGGCACCCCGCCCAATAGCTCCCAGAATTTCCAGGCCCAGTTGCCTCCACTCCCAGACCTTCAGAAACCCTGGATGGAAATAAGTGTCTCCTCCTCCGCTCACACATCCCCAAAACTCAATCAACGGCCGGGCAGTAGCCGGCCCCACAGCACACCAGCTCATGCTCTCGGTGCTGGGGGAGCCTAGGCAATGCTCCATACTCTCCCTGTGCCCCCTCTCAGCCTCTCTCAGGCTGACTGCTGCCGGTCCATGCCTCCCAGCTCTACTGAGGTTTGGGGCTTCTCTTGGGCCTTATTATCAGCCCCCCACCCTACTTTTGATGGGGCTAAGGCTGGGGAAAGTAGTTTTCCGGCCCTAATATCAGCAGTCTCCCAGCCTGATATTTAAATACCTTGGCCGCCGTCCCTGGATGGAGTAGTGAGCTGTGGCATGCCTCGGAATGTCCCGGTGGGTCCGGCAGGTCCGGCGGTGGGCCCTGTGACTTGGCAGGCTGAAGTTGGGTGGGGCAATGGGCTGGACAGGCTAGAGCTGGGCGACGTGACAGCCCCGATGGTGTGGAGGTGTGGCCTGGGTGTCTCCCTGGTTCCTGGTTCCTGGTGGCTTGGTGAGGCTCGGCAGCTTGACAGGGCTCGGTGGAGGCTCGGTGGATGCCAGTGCAGTGGAGGAGGCTTGGGGTCGTGGCAGCTTTGAGACTTTGTGGCGAGGAGTGGCGAGGAGCAGTAGACCTGGTGCTTTCTCTGGGCCTTGGCCCCCAGCAGCAAGGCAGCGAGGCTTGGGCTCTGGCAGCGAGGCAGTGAGGCTGGTGGAGTGGTGGGCTGGCAGAGCAACGAGCCCTTGGTGAGGCGGCAAGGCCCTGGCAGAGTGGCGGATCCCAGAACAGTGGATCCCAGTGAGGCAGATCTTGGCATAGCAGAAGGGCTGACTTTGACTGACGTTGGACTGAAGACATTAGTAGGGGCCCTGGTGCTATGGTTGATGACAGGGGTGATGAGCTCCTTGGACTTTAGACCCCGGTGCCAGAGCCTCCCTGGATGAAGATCTTGGTGGGAAGGCGACAGGTGGGAAGTAGTCCAGATTGTGGGTGTGGGTCACCCTCCAACCTGCCCAGAGATGGCAGGCAGTTAAGAGGGTCCCTCCAGTGTGTGTGTGGTACTCCCCTCTGAGTGTGAGAGACGCGGGGGGAGCCCAGAGGTGTGTGGTTGTGTGTGGTTGAATATCCTTAATATTGTGAATAAGGTTCTGTGAAGAGATTTAAGATTTTAAAATGTTAATGTGTTGTAATGTTATACCGCAGAAATCTCTGCAATTAACATCATCCTCTCCTGTTTTGTGTGTTTTTTATTGTTTTTATAGTTTTAATTATTGTTTTTTACTATGTATTTATTGGTTCTTTTAATTGAGCATTGTATGCCACCCAGAGTCACTTTCTTGTGAGATGGGCGATACACAAATATGATCAATCGATAAATAAAATAAATGGAAAAGAAAACATTCATATTCCTGCAGCTGGTTCAATTTTCAGCAGCACAGAATCAACACAGCATAGATGAATATTAATCTTGTCAAGTATCAGCCAAATACTTTCATGAATTTTACCAAAATATATATTTTTAAAATGTCCCCCTCACACACCTCTTTCAGATCAGAGATAGCCAAGATGAGTAAAAAAATGTCTTCAAATGGGCCAGCAAAGATCCTAAACGGTGCTAATCTAATGAAGTAAAGTCACTGCTTCCACTTAAAAATAAGTGTTCAAACCTGTTTAAAAAGAAAACTTGTTCTTTTGGCCTGAATGGAATAATGACCAATGATTGACCATGTGAGGTAGAGTGTTTTACTGCCTGTGATCAGTGGGTATTGTGTGGTATCAGCAGAACTGGTGGATCAGTTTGACTCTTCCTGGATCATGGGGTGCCAGGCTGAGTAGGGCATGTTGATATGAAATCTGCTTTCCATTTTACACCTAGAGTCATAGCCAACATATCAACCAAAATTGGTAAAAACTCCTTTTTCAAACTGTGTTCCATGGCACCCTGGAGATATGGGGGTTCTATAAGAGACTTAAGCGCAAACACTCCCACCCCCTTGAACATAGTCAACTTTCTATCACTACAGCTTGAACAAGCTTCTGGGAATCCTTGTTTTAACTAATAGATTCTACAGCCTGAAAAACTTCAAAATGCCATACTATAGATAATACTGAATTTAGAAAGATCCCCAAGAATATTTAGGAATATTACAATCCCACCTTCTATCACTTGAACTTCTCCATATGTATCAAAAGACTCCACACCATATAGTGGAGTCCTTGTTGCTCTCTGAGCTCGGTTGTTTGTATATACTACTTGATGTACAGTATATAGTACTGCTTAAACCTACTCATTTTATCTAATTTAAAACAATTTTAAACATGGTCTTCCCAGGATCAGTGGATAAAAAACAGTAGAGCTACAACTATATTGTAGATATAAAATAGCAAGCAAGAACATTGAAGGCTACAAACCATAGGATAGAGTAGTCCAGCAGCACCATCTTTTGGAACTGACCTTCTAGATAGGATCAGAGCCACCCTAAAACCATCTACCCTTAATCCAACCCAGCCACGTGATTCAAAAGAATTATGTCAATTATGCTCAGAACAGCTAAAATGATAACTGGGTTGTACTCTCACTATCCAGTTCCCAGTGTTAATTCACCAGGCAACCAAGACTGATTTGGCTATAAAACTAGATCTTGGAATGAAGCAGGTTACTTATGATGCATCTACTTTCCAAATTTCTTTAGCCCCTAGACAAACATTGACATCCTATTAAAATATATGTATAAATTAGCCTTCTCTTTATTATAAATATTCTTTATATCCTTCTGACTCAAGTCAAGAGATATCATCTCCCTTTTCTTTCTCCCCTCCCTGTTTTCTGTTTGCTCATTTTGTCTTTGTTCCACAAGTCCCAAAGGCATTAGAAACAACAGGCAATAATTTAGGAATAGCTTAATAAACGTGTAGAATTAGTTTGTTTTATTTTCTATGGCCCTTTTGCTAATTTATAAAAGCCTGTTAGATTTCATGTGAAACTCAACATAATAATATATTAATGAACTTTAATTTACTCTATTTATTATTTCCAGAAGCTGGGTTTTGTGAATTATGCTGTAAGACTGTACTAGCAAATCTCATCCACAAAGATATATTCTGTTTAAAATCATTACGCTTAGCTGGATTACCCCTAGATTTAGGGCGTTGTAGCCAGAGGCTTACTATCTTAGGAAATCCACCAGTTAGACCAGACTTGCTCCTTTTAGATACTATAAGGAGAATTTTAGAGCACTAGCAGAATTTCTTTGTCTGTGTATGTTATACTTCTGTGCTGATTATTAGTTGATTTGTGTTTTTCCTATAGAGCAGTGTTCCTCAACCTTGGTAACTTTGAAATATTGGATTTCAGCTCCCAGAATTCCCCAGTCAGCATGACATGGTTGAGAAACACTGTTCTAGTCTGTGCTGGGGCTTTTGTTAATACTTTTTTATGAAATCCAAGCAGAGAGAAGTCATTACTTGGTGAATTTAGAAAGAAATATATTAAATAATTAATGTAGCTAACATTCCACCAACTGAGGAAATGTCTCAGTTTTGATGAGCTCACCTCTGCTAGCTGGCAGCAGCAGTAACAAAGAACTGATCCAGAGTTTGCAGCTGATTCCTCCTAGAGAATCTCCAAAGCAAGGTCCCTTTCCACTCTCATGGAATTTATTTTCATCAGCCCTGCTGCTAACCATCTACCAGGGGCTCTGTGATTTCCATTCTTTCTGGGACATGCAGGAAGAAAATGAAATCTCTCATCTCTAGTCATGAACTTCTTCCTTTGATCATCCATGAACAGTACCAGTGGGATCGTAACATTAAAGAACAGGAAGCTATTGTTCTGAAATGGGGTGAACCCCCAGTGTCTTGCATTGAGGCTTGCTCCAAATTAAATCTTTTCACATATCTCTTTCAGTATAGTATATTCCAAGAGCACAGTACATATTAAAATAATCCAACTCTCCTCCCTTCTTGGCAAATATGCTTGGCATAGTCTCCCTCCTTCTGGTCTAGACCTCCAGACTACTTTGCTCAACGTCTTCTCTTAATCCATCAAGCAATTCATTCTCAGCTAAAACCACAGGGTGATTTCCTCAGGGGTGAAACTTCCAGTCAAATCTTCCAGTCAAAGTAAGGACTTGGAGAATGTATGAATAATATTTAGTAGCAATTCACTATACACTTGTGCAGAAAAGTTGGTCTCACTAAGCCTTAGTGGTAAATTCAATGCTTGTCATGAGTGCCATTGAGCTGAAGTCATCAGCGCAATGGCACACATGACAATAGCAAGGAAACAGGGGAAGGGGCTCAAGATAAGTAGCCATCAACTCACAACGACTAAAGGTCAAGAAACAATAGCTAAACGGATCACGGAGCACACCCAAGCCATTAGCGCTAATACAACGGAGATCGCCCAGCTGACAGCAATCACCGGAGGAATAGAGAAACCGATGATGGGCGATCCCGGAACGCCAGCGGGGCCTCGCAACCCCTCACCCACCGGCAGGTCAACGTGTTGGACAAAGGGGGGTGACGTGACCGCGAGTGAGGGGGCGCTGACCGGCGCGGGGTATTTAAACCCCGCACCGGCGCGCTCCTGTCACTCTCAGCTTTTTTCCCGATGCTGTACCTGCGCTGTGAATAAACCAGAGCCTGTTCCACCGAACCAGTGTCTGAGCATTATTCAGAGGTAGGCAGCGCATGACATAAAGCTGAGAGTCATAAACTCAGCCTCGCCGAGCCCCACCGGACGACAACGAGCCGCGGGAGGAATAGACGGCGAGAAGACCAGAAAGATGAAGCCAGAGCGACGCGGACAAGGAGGGCGAGCCGCACGGCAAGAAGCAGAGGAGGACCGACCGAGGCCAGAGGCACCGCGGACTCCCGGAGCCATGGACGCCCACCCGACCCGACCCGAGCCTCAGCTCCAACCCCAAGGGGAGATGGCGACGGAGGTGACCCGACCGCGGGAGGGAGCAACATACCTTCCGAAACCAGCGGAGGACCCCGCGCCCCACATCGCACCCCAGCAACGGGCGTGGAGCGACAGCCCAACGGCGGTCAGCACGGAGGAGGACGATGGAGACACCCAGCAGACGGCGGAGGAAGCGGACCAACGGCAGAGGGAGGATGAACCCCGCCGGCAACCCACCCCCGCTGACACACCGACGGAACCGGCCCCAGCGGCGGCGCGGACCGTGGACGAGGAAGCACGAGCTGAACTCGCGGCCATGCGGACCCAACTGAAGGAACTCCGGACCATGCTGCAGTCGCTCATGCCCCCCGCGCCGCCCAACGACGTCCCCGCACAGGCCCACGCCCCGAGCGAAGCACCGAACCCCCACGGGCCAGATGAAGGTCAGCAGACGGCCCAGGCAGACGACACCACAGGCCGGGAAGCGAGAGGAAGGGCCGCGCAAAACGCCCGGGCCCCAAAGGACTTCCCCATCTTCTTTGATGGGAACCCTACAAAACTGTCGTTCTTTATAACGAACGCCAGGGAGTTCATGGGGAGGCACGGACACTCCTACGACTCCGAAGCGGACAAGATCGCTGCTGTGGCGATCAAATTACAAGACAGGGCGGCGGACTGGTACGTCCAACTGTACGAGTCCAGCTCCCCCGCCCTCGCCAACTTCCCCGCCTTCATCAATGAGATGAAAAACTACTTCGAAGACCCCCTAGCCAAAGTGAGGGCGAAAAGCGCACTCCAAAGACTTAAACAGGGCACACGCACTGTTCCAGACTACGCCCTGGAGTTCAAAGCCCTCGCAGGGAAGGTCAGCGACTGGTCCGAGACCACCCTGCTGGAAATGTTCAAAAGGGGGCTCAACTGCGACGTACTCCAATGGGCCCTCTACCGCGACGACCCAGAAACGCTACACGGGTGGATCCACCTCGCGGGGAAAGCCGAACACGCGCACCGCACCTTCCTCATGACAACCACGGAAGACACAAACTATACCTGCAAAAAGGTACCCGCACCACACGTGGGGACGGCCGGCCCCACATACCCAAAGAAGAAATTCAATCGGGAGCCCTGCAGGAAGTGTGGCAAACTAGGGCACAAGACGGCGGATTGCTTCGCCAACCGACCGCCGACCAGTGCGCCTAAACCCACCCCGAAAATTAGCCCCAAACCACCTAACCTGGGGCCGCCCCCTCACCGCCGAATGACCGTGGCCACAGCGACACCAGAGGAAGGCTGGGACGCCTACTGGGGGGAAGAGGACAACGTAGACCCAGACCAGCCGGCGGGAAAAGCTCCCCGCCTGCCCTGAAACGCGTTGCGAGGCAGGCGGTGGGACAGCAGCGCGAACCACCTCGACGGAACGGCGAAAGCTCCGTAATAATGGCGGCAATTAAACTCTCTGCTGGCAACGGAGCCACCACGGCCGCGGCACTAGTGGACTCGGGGTGCTCAAAAAACCTCATCCACCCCGACTTAGTCACCAAACTCGACCTCCGCTGCTTCCCCCTCCCCACGCCGTTGGCATTCCACCAGCTGGACGGCTCTACAGCGGGAGGGAAACCAGCCACGCTGCAAACCGAGCCGGTCACCCTGCAAATGGGCACTCACACCGAACGCACATCGTTCGTCGTCACTCACATCGGACGGCCCATTGCAGTCCTGGGGATGGCATGGCTCGCGACAAACAACCCGCGCATCAACTGGGCGACCCGCACCTTCACATTCGGCGACGGCGAGTATCGGGCACCAGTTCCAGCGGGCAGAACCAACCCCACTGTGGGACGAGCGGAGGCGACTTATGTAATGATTGCCTAAACCCAAATACTCAGTCTCACAAGCTCGGGCTTAAAGATAACTGATTTATTAAAGGAATAGTATGCAAATACAGAGAAAGCTGAGAATGAGCAAAAGCGCGCCAAATACAAACTTAAAAGCCTTGCTTGTGGGCAGGTCCCGCCTCGTCGCCCGTCAGGACGCTCCCCCTCCCAGGTGCTGAATGCCGTTAGACGCGCCTGGGAACGTAACCTTGAACAGGAGCGCAAACCCAAACATGCATTCCAAGCCCTCAAAACAAGGGAGTGCAACAGAATGGAAAAACCCCGGGTGAAGGGATACGGAACAGAGAATGACATGTGAAACGTTACAATGTTAACCAGACATTAGAATGAGAACATGACATATTGCCCCCCCAAAAGAAATCAGGGAGCCGGTTTGTCAGGATAGGCAGAGTGAAATTGGGCTACGAGACGAGGAGAATGCACGTCTGGAGCAGCAACCCATTCAGGATGAGGGAAATGTTTCCAGCGGACGAGGTATTGTAGAGTAGAGCGCTGGCGTCTGGAATCGAGAATAGATGCCACCTCGAAGTGCTGCTGGTTGTCTATCATGAGGGGAGGTGGAGGAGTGGGTTGCGGATGCCAACGGTCCGATGACAGGCAGGGTTTGAGTAAGCTACAATGGAAAACAGGATGTAAACGTTTAAGGTTGTGAGGTAAATCAAGTTTAAACGTAACAGGGTTGAGCTGAGCAACAATTGGAAAAGGACCGACAAATTTAGGACCAAGTTTTTTAGAGGGTTGTGGGGACTTGATAAATTTAGTTGATAAGTAGACTTTATCCCCGACTGCAAAGGATGGTTCTGGGGAACGCTTGGCATCAGCATGGCGTTTATAGGTAGCTTGGGCATGGTGGAGAGCGAGTAGAATATTAGACCATGAGTCTTTGAGAGAGTCTGCCCAGCCAGCGAGGGTGGCTGGGAGTGGTTGAGGATGAGGAAGTTCAGGAATAGGAACAAATTCACGTCCAAAAACTGTTTTAAAGGGAACTTGACCAGTGGTTTGATGAATGGAATTGTTGTAAGCGACCTCAGCAAATGGGAGTAGATCGACCCAGTTGTCTTGTTGGTAGTTAACAAAAGCTCTGAGGTATTGTTCTAATGTAGAATTAACCGCCTCTGTAGATCCGTCCGTTTCCGGATGCCAAGCAGTAGAAAGTGATTGTTTCGTACCCAAAAGTTTTAAAAATGCCCGCCAAAATTGTGACGTAAATTGTGTGCCTCTGTCACTCACCAAACGGGCGGGGATACCGTGGAGGCGGTACACGTGGATGAGGAAGAGGCGTGCCAGCTGTTGTGCGGTGGGGATAGAAGCGCATGGGATAAAGTGGGCTTGTTTGGAGAAAAAGTCTTTGACGACCCAAATGACAGTTTTTCGTTGACTAGGGGGTAGATCAACGATAAAATCCATGGAGATATCTTGCCAAGGGACAGACGGAGTGGCCACGGGTTGAAGGAGACCCTGGGGTTTGCCCGGTTTGCGCTTTATCGCCGCACATACAGGGCACGCAGTGACATATTCCTTTAAGTCTTTGAGTAAAGTGGGCCACCAGAATTGGCGGCGAACGAGGTGCAAAGTTTTCACGTAGCCGAAATGCCCCGCTAGTTTGTCATCGTGGCAGCGCTGGAGTATGGTTTTTCGCATTGCTTCGGGTACATAGAGACGATCGTTGCGCCAGGCAAGATCATCGGTGAAAGTTAACATGTGTCTGTTGGTTTGTAACCAAGTATCTGTTTTAAGGTGGGAGAGCAACTGTTGTTGCAAATCGGAGGGAATTGACAAGGGAGGCGAGCCGCTGGAAGGCTGAGCGGCTGGAGGCGGAGTCGATTGTGCTCGGGTCTGGCTGCGAGTCACCGCTGCCAGACTTAACTGTTTGTCGGTCCAGACGGTGCCTTGGACCGTTGGCCCTGGGCCAGCATCTTGGGGTCTGCGCGAGAGTGCATCAGCCAAAAAGTTTTTCTTGCCTGGTATAAATTTAAGAGTGAAGTCAAAGCGGCTGAAGAACTCAGCCCAGCGCAGCTGTTTCGGACTGAGTTTTCGGCTGGTGCTTAGAGCTTCCAGGTTTTTATGGTCAGTCCAGACCTCAAAAGGGTTGGAAGTACCTTCCAATAGGTGTCGCCATGTCTCCAAAGCCGTTTTTACAGCAAAAGCCTCCTTTTCCCAAACGTGCCATCGTCTCTCTGTTTCAGTGAATTTGCGAGAGAGGTAGGCACAGGGTTTTAAATCGCCAGATTGGTCAGATTGTAACAAGATTGCGCCTATGGAAAAATCAGAAGCATCGACTTGTACCACGAAGGGTTTAGAGGGGTTTGGATGCTGTAAAATTGGTTCTGTGGTAAAAAGTTGTTTGAGCGTTTCAAACGCTTGCTGACAGGCTGGAGTCCATTTAAGGAGCGCGCCTGGGTTCTTCGAACGTCGCGTATCCCCCTGTCCCTTGGTTTTTAACAGTTCCGTAAGGGGGAGGGCGATTTCTGCAAAATTTTGGGCGAATGCCCGATAGAAATTAGAGAATCCAAGGAAACTTTGTAATTGTCTCCTGGTACGAGGAGGCTCCCATGCCACAATAGCTTCTACTTTTGCAGGGTCCATTTCAATGCCCTGAGCTGAAATTCGGTAACCTAGGTAATCAATTTGCGACTGATGAAACGCACATTTTGACAGTTTTGCGTACAACTCTGCTTTTTTCAATTTAGCCAATACTTGACGCACCAAGTGGATATGTTCTGACATGGTTTCAGTATAAATCAATACATCATCCAAATATACCAGTACCCCTTTAAATAGGTGGTCATGCAAGACCTCATTGATTAACTGCATAAAAACCCCAGGTGCCCCAGATAAGCCAAAAGGTAAGACTTTATATTGGAAAGCCCCAAGAGGACAGTTAAATGCTGTTTTCCACTCATCCCCTTTCCTTATGCGAATGCGAAAATAAGCTTCTCTCAAATCCAGTTTTGAGAAGATTTTGCCTCTGGCCAGATGTGATAACATATCTTTGATCAGGGGCAAAGGATATTTATTTAATATTGAGACCGCATTGAGCCCGCGGAAATCGGTACAGAGTCTTAATGACCCATCCTTTTTTGGCCGAAATAGGACAGGAGCTCCTACCGGGGAATTTGCCGGCTCAATGAAACCCCTAGCCAGGTTTTTGTCAATGAACTCCCTTAGCGTGGTAAGCTCTTTGGGAGACATGGGGTATATTTTTGGGTGAGGCAATTTTACATTTGGTAAAAACTCAATGGCACAGTCCGTTTTTCGGTGGGGTGGCAAGCGATCCGCTTCTTTTTCCCCAAATACTTCAGCAAAATCCTGATACTGATTGGGTAGTCCTTCAAGAGGGTGAAGCGTTTGCACAGTAGTATACGCTACCCCTCCACCCTCCATGTCCTCCAGTAAGTCCTTTTCGGGTACTTTGTAAAATCCATCTGCAAACGTTACAGTTCTATGGAGCCAGTTGATAAAAGGGTTTTGTTGCACAAACCAAGGCATTCCCAGGATTACCAGAGGGCCCCCCACTGGAGCTACCACAAATGGCAGCTTTTCTTGATGGGAGCCCATCTGCAAAGCGACCAGTCCCGTGGAAAGATTGACTGCTTTCCCTCCCGCCATAGTTCCATCCAATTGGGTGAAAATCATGGGTCTTGCCAAAGGGAACGTGGGCAGTTCGAGAGCTGCTACCACGTCAGGGTGCATTAGGGAACGGGAGCAACCCGAGTCTAGCATGGCCCACACTTCCACAGTTTTGGTTTTTGAGCTCAGTTTAACTTTAACAGTCAGTGTGGGGAAGTTTCCACTCACCGAATCATGGTTACGCCCGGTTTCTTCCACCTGCCCTAGGGCGCCCTTCAGGGCAGGTGGTAGGCTTTTCCCGCCGGCTGCTCGAATTGCAACTCTTCCTCCTCTTCTCCGAAGGGTAGGTCGGGGGGGTCCAGTTCTGCGAGGGCCGCCTTCAGTTTTCGCGGTGGAGCAGGAGCAGGCATCTTTACCGTGGGTTTCGTCTGTCGTTCCTCAGGACGGCGTCTCGGGCACGACGTGGCTCGATGCCCGTCTTTCCCACATCTGAGGCACTGACCCTTGGAGAACCGTTGCTCCCTCTCCTCTTCCCAGGTTTTCGGTTTGGGGCGGCTGGCAAGTCCAGATGTGCGCGCTCCTCTAGCAAGACGTGTTTGTCTAAGCTCTTTGGTATGGGCGTAGGTTCGTAGGGCATTTTCTGCGCTTCCCGCCAACTGAATCCACCCATATAGCGTTTTGGGATCGTCTCTGCCTAGCGCCCATCGAAGGATTTCGGGTTCTAGCCCCTGCTTGAACAATTCGATGATTGTTGGCTCAGACCAGTCTTCCACTTTTCCTGCTAAAGCTTTAAACTCCAACGCATATTTAGCAACTGAGAGGGACCCTTGGTAGAGTTTGCGCAGGTCATTTTTGGCCGTTTCTTGAGCTAGGGGGTCTTCGAAATGCTCCTTGAGTGCCCACAAAAATTCATCGAAGTCCTCTAACTCAGTTGCCTCAGCTTGGCATAGTTGCACATACCAATCCGCTGCCCTTCCTCTCAGCTTGTTGGCAATGAAATTGACCTTGCCATGTTCAGACTGAAAGTTCCGACCCCAATCTTCTATATAATGCTTGGCATTCGTAATAAAGAAGGAGAGCGTTGCGGGATCCCCATCAAACTTCACTCCAAATGGTGGGAAGGTTCTTACCGGCTCAGCTGGCTGTGGCGGTGCCGCGAATGACAGCGTACGCCGAGCCCCCACAGGTGGTCGATCCCTAGGAGGTCTTGCCTCTCGCTCTCCCCTTTGATGGGCTGATCGAGTCTTACTTCTCCCCCGGGTCGACAGGGTGCTGTGCCTGGGGTACTGTGACGGCTCTTCCTCCCAATCCTCCGGGGTGGGCTCTGCCTCTCTGGGCTGATCCTCTCTGGGTAGATCCTTGAGGATCGTCACTATTAAATCCATTTTATCTTCCAATGCCCTCATACGGGCCGGAGTGACCGGCTCCTCCGGGGGTTGGTTGGTTATCACCACCTTCGGTGACAAGGGGACTTCGTGCTCCCAGGACAATTGGGGAGACCCCCTCCCCGTGGTTCTTTCCATAACAGATCTCTGTTCACTCCTGAGACTCTCCTGTATGGATGTCAGCAGCTCGTCCAATTGGGTATCTCGCAACTCCCGACGTGCTGCTCTTTGCGCTCTCGAGGTTAGCGCTGGCCGGCTTTTGGCCACCTCCCGCTCCTCTTCGCCTCCCTCACTTACGCGAAGTTGAGGTTCGGTCATCGCTGGCGTTCCCTCTTATCCAAGGATTGGATGGGGCCAGCGGAAAATGGAAAAAATGATTCTCAGCTTTATGTAATGATTGCCTAAACCCAAATACTCAGTCTCACAAGCTCGGGCTTAAAGATAACTGATTTATTAAAGGAATAGTATGCAAATACAGAGAAAGCTGAGAATGAGCAAAAGCGCGCCAAATACAAACTTAAAAGCCTTGCTTGTGGGCAGGTCCCGCCTCGTCGCCCGTCAGGACGCTCCCCCTCCCAGGTGCTGAATGCCGTTAGACGCGCCTGGGAACGTAACCTTGAACAGGAGCGCAAACCCAAACATGCATTCCAAGCCCTCAAAACAAGGGAGTGCAACAGAATGGAAAAACCCCGGGTGAAGGGATACGGAACAGAGAATGACATGTGAAACGTTACAATGTTAACCAGACATTAGAATGAGAACATGACACTACACAGGACAACGCCGCTACCATAGCAGACCTACCGGAACTTTGGGTTCCTCAAGACCTTACACCTAACACGGCGTCAATTCTGGTGGCCCGCGCTCAGGCGAGACGTGAAAGCATACGTAGCGTCCTGCCCAACGTGCGCTAGGGCCAAACGGGCACCAGGCAAACCCGCGGGGCTATTACAACGGGTGGCAGAACCCTCCCGCCCATGGGAGGAAATCTCTATGGATTTTATAGTGGACCTCCCACCCAGCCAGAAGAAAACAGCCATTTGGGTGGTGAAGGATTACTTCTCAAAACAGGCCCACTTCATCCCCTGCACGTCGGTCCCGTCCGCACAACAACTAGCCAAACTCTTCCTCATCCACGTGTACAGGCTACACGGATGTCCCGCACGTGTGGTGACCGACAGGGGCACACAGTTCACCTCTAAATTCTGGCGGGCCTTCCTAAAGCTGACGGGGACCCAACAGGCCCTATCCACTGCCTGGCACCCCCAGACGGACGGAGCCACAGAGGTCCTCAATGCCACCCTAGAGCAATTCATACGCTCATATACCAACTATCACCAAGACGACTGGGCTGAACTGCTCCCGTTCGCCGAAGTCGCATACAACAACGCCGTCCACACGAGCACGGGGAGAACTCCGTTCGAGGTAGTCTCGGGGCGCGACTTCGTCCCCATACCAGAGCTACCACAACCCCCGGAACCCCAGGTGGACGCTAGCGACTGGGGACGGAAGATCGCGGAATCGTGGCCAATAATCACGGCGGCGCTGAAGGATGCACAGGCAGCCTACAAAGAGCAGGCCGACAAGCACCGGCACCAACAACCGACGTTCCAGGCGGGGGATATGGTCTACCTATCCACCAAATTCCTAAAGTCACCCCAACCCTCGAAAAAACTGGGGCCTAAGTACATCGGGCCGTTCCGAGTCACGCAAATAGTGAACCCGGTGGCAATACGCTTGGACCTGCCACACAACCTACGGAGACTCCACCCGGTGTTCCACACCAGCCTCCTGAAACCAGCAACCACCTCTCGATGGCACCCAAGCACGCCACAGCCCTCACCGGTGATGATCGACGGCCAACATCACTTTGACGTAAGGGACATACTCGACTCCCGCAAGCAACGAGGAACTCTACACTATTTGGTCAGGTGGAAACACTTCCCCCACCCGGAATGGGTGGCGGCGCACAATGTTAACGCGCCTGACCTGACCCGGGCTTTTCACCGGGCATACCCCAACAAGCCAAAACCAAGGTTAGCAAGCCGTCCCCTGCAAAACCCCTCCCCCGCGGGCCCCCCCCGCCTACCGTGCCCCAAGGGAAAGGGCCCCCCCAAGCCCGCGACTTGGGTGGACCTCCCCCCCCCGGGACTCACTCCCCCCGCCCCGGGCCCACGAGGCAGTAACAAGCGTGCGCCAGCACCCCCCCCGCCCCGGGCCCACGGGGGAGTGGCAAGCAAGTCAACAGGGCAACCTGGGGGCAACGCCCAGGAGCACAAATAACAAAGGCGACGCACTTTGAATAAAAAAGAAGGGCCCTACCTGGAGCTGATAAGCACCCGACCAGCCATGCCTCTCTCCTCGCCGAACTGAGCCAAACAAACAGGGTGTGGCCGGAGCATGCGCACGCCAGGGCGTGACCTGGGCATGCGTTCTAAGGACACACCCTGGGAAGGCACGTGGTAGAGGGAGGAGCAAAGGGAGGGGCGAAAACTACTCCGGCGGGAATTTCAAAAAAAAAAAAAAAAAAAAAGTGCCGTTTGACAGCTCCACCGAAAAAAAAAAAAAAAAAAAAAACCAGAAAACCGGGGGGGAGCACTTTTCGGACAGGGGGCAGTATGTCATGAGTGCCGTTGAGCTGAAGTCATCAGCGCAATGGCACACATGACAATAGCAAGGAAACAGGGGAAGGGGCTCAAGATAAGTAGCCATCAACTCACAACGACTAAAGGTCAAGAAACAATAGCTAAACGGATCACGGAGCACACCCAAGCCATTAGCGCTAATACAACGGAGATCGCCCAGCTGACAGCAATCACCGGAGGAATAGAGAAACCGATGATGGGCGATCCCGGAACGCCAGTGGGGCCTCGCAACCCCTCACCCACCGGCAGGTCAACGTGTTGGACAAAGGGGGGTGACGTGACCGCGAGTGAGGGGGCGCTGACCGGCGCGGGGTATTTAAACCCCGCACCGGCGCGCTCCTGTCACTCTCAGCTTTTTTCCCGATGCTGTACCTGCGCTGTGAATAAACCAGAGCCTGTTCCACCGAACCAGTGTCTGAGCATTATTCAGAGGTAGGCAGCGCATGACAATGCTCTTGTTTCTGGAGTTGTGTTGCTTTCAACTCTAATTCAAGACCTGGTGATGCTCATCAATGCTGTTTTCTTGGAATGATAAGGAATTGGCCATTGCGTTCTTTTCCTTTTTTTTTTTTTTTAACCTTTCAATCTTATTATCTTATTTAATTGTAACCCGGGAACTTACTTCTCAAGTGAAAAAAGCCATGAAAGAGTGCAGAACTGACATCAGTGTTTGGTGTTGCTGGACTTCTGTCAGATCCTAAACCACAGCTTGGGACCCCCTGCTGGCTGGAGGTCCTGAGATAACCTCTCTTCGTCCTCACTCACTTGCCCTCCTTGAGTATGTAAACAGCCACTGAACCCATGTGATGAAGTACCAGTTTCCTCTGATTTGCCTTTGGAGCAGTGAACAGAATGAGGCCAGAAGAACAAACAAGACATGACAAAGTGCAGATGATAGAAGGGAGTTGACCCAGAAGGTGTCATGAATAAGGATGGCGAGCAGGGGGCTCCCATCCAGGCTGTAAAGCGGATGCGTACTACTGAGAAATTAAGCAACCATTCAAAGAGACACAGATCAGGCCCGCCTTAGCCTTTGGGGTTTATATGTCTGGGTTTTTCCCACGCTTATTCAGTTTGTTAGGATTCTGTTTATGTAGCAGTAATAAACATTAAGTACTACTCCTCATCTCAGTGTGTGTCTCACTGTTAGGACATCAATCCTAACAAACTCCTACTCCCATCGAAAGAGGGAGGAACAAGAAATTAAAGGAGAGACATTTGGAAAATGTCTTCAGAAAACCAAGAAATTTGGCTCGCCATCCAACAATTGGCAGCAGCCCTGCAACAACACCAACAACAGGTAGATCTACAGGTCAACACATTACAAGCTGCCATGCTACAGCAGTTACAACAACCAGCTCCGATTAACTCACAACCGGTGCCATCAGCAGCAGCTCCGCCAGTAGTCTTGAGATCCCAGGGCAGTCTACCAGAGAAGTTTGGAGGAGAAGCAGGACAGCTGAGAACCTTTCTCACACAGTGTACAATGTTTTTCGACAGCAGACCGGCAGAGTTCCCCACAGACAGAACCAGAGTCACCTTCATCCTAAGTCTTCTAAAGGGACCAGCAGCCAAATGGACTATTCCCATGGTGGAGAACAACGACCCAATTCTCAACGACTACCAGAACTTTTTGGCAGGGTTCCGAGCACACTTTGACGACCCGATCAGAGAGGTCACTGCCAGCTGGGAAATTCGGAAGCTCAAGCAAGGTAACAAGAAGGTGGGAATCTACATTGCTGATTTCAAGTTGTTATCAGGAGATCTGGACTGGAATGAGAGTGCATTAAAAGACCAATTCAAACAGGGCTGGATGAAGAAATTAAGAATGAATTAGTGTGCCAGGGAACACCAGCTAACCTAGAAGCCTTATATCAGTTGTCTGTGGTCATAGATGCCAGGCTAGAAGAGCTCAGACAGATGCAGCCGGGGAGAGGCAGGGGCCTCAGGACGCTCCCAGGATTTCCAGCTCTCTCCATAGCATCTCCTCACTCAGGACCAGAGGAGCCGATGCAGATCGGGGCGAGCAGGAGGCTTATTTCCGAGGCTGAGAGGCAGAGAAGGAGAGAGAGAGCCCTCTGTTTCTACTGCAGAGCCCAGGGGCACATGATGAGAGCTTGCCCAGCGAGAAGCCAAGCAACTTCAGTAAGAGCCCCAGGGCAAGCAGCTGAAACAAGAGCCATCTCCGCCTCTGCTTCCAACCAGGGAAACTCCGTCGGTCTCCCTCCACAGAGCTCAGCAGGGAGACCATCAATCAATTAAGGAGGGCTCATTCCAAGGATTCCAGGCAATCCTTTTACTACTTACCAGTAATAATGCACATCAACCCAGAGCACCAGGTCAAGCTAGAGGCCATCGTGGATTCCGGAGCTTCAACCAAATTTATTGATGTGCAGACCATACAAGACTTCAACATCCCAACCATAGAATTGCCATGTCCCATAGAAGTGGAGACCACTGATGGCCAGCCCCTCAAGGCAGGGCCAATTAGAAGGTTCACAGAACCGGTGCAACTGACAACGGGAGACCACACTGAGTGGATCCAGCTTTATGTTACTGCATCGCTTAATGTGCCTGTAATCCTAGGCATGCCTTGGCTGAGGATCCACAACCCATTGCTGAACTGGACTACAGGAGCAATCTCCTTCCCAGCTAAGGAATACCAGCACCACAAGATTCAAGCCACTCTCCGCTCTCCAGCAACCAACGCAGTCACAGAAGCAGGGGGGGTCCAGTTGCCAGCCAAGTATGCAGATTTCGCAGATGTTTTCAGCGAACAAGAGGCCACAGCACTACCCCCCCCCCCATAGGGACTGTGATTGCACCATTGAGTTGATACCAGGAGCCAGGATTCCAGCAAGGAAATAATATCCCATGTCTCCCAAGGAACTAGCCACCTTAAAGGATTACTTGGACTCTAATCTCCAAAAGGGGTTCATCCGACCATCTACTTCCCCAGCGTCTGCTCCTACCTTCTTCGTACCAAAGAAGCCTGACCCGTTGGCACCTGCAAACCAGGAGACACCCATGAGAGTGGTCCACGATTTCAGTTTTTTAAATAAACTCACAAAAAAAGAAACTTATCCACTGCCCCTAATATCTGATCTGCTGGATTGCTTACAGAAAGCACACATTTTTACCAGGTTGGATCTCAGGAATGCGTACAATCTGATCCGGATGAAAGAGGGGCACGAATATCTAACTGCCTTCGACACCAGGTTTGGTAAATTTGAGTACCTTGTTTTGCCTTTGGCTTGTCTAATGCAGGAGACATATTTTCCAGATTTATGAATCAAATTTTCTCTGATTTACTAGATAAGTATCTGGTCATTTATCTAGATGACATATTAATTTTCTCTGAGGATGCTACAACTCATGTAACCCATGTACGTAAAGTCTTACAAAGACTGAGAGAGAACAAGCTATTCGCCAAGCTAGAGAAGTGTGCCTTTGATTTAACTGAATTACATTTCCTGGGCTATAAAGTATCAACAGAAGGCATATCCATGGATCCTTCTAAGGTCCAGGCAATTCTCTCTTGGCAACCTCCCCGAAGTGTTAAAGGTGTACAAAGATTTCTAGGATTCTCCAATTTCTATAGGCAGTTCATAAAGAATTTTAGTGACAGGGCTAGACCCCTCACACAGCTTTTGAAGAAAGGATCAAAATTCATTTGGGGGGAGAGAGAGCAAGCAGCCTTCCAAGAATTTAAGCAACTCTTTGCATCCCAGCCACTGTTAAGACACCCTGATCCCACGAAGCAATTCATAATGCATTCAGATGCTTCCGATATTGCCATTGTTGTTGTTTATTCGTTTAGTCGCTTCCGACTCTTCGTGACTTCATGGACCAGCCCACACCAGAGCTTCCTGTTGGTCGTCAACACCCCCAGCTCCCCCAGGGATGAGTCCGTCACCTCTAGAATATCATCCATCCACCTTGCCCTTGGTCGGCCCCTCTTTCTTTTGCCTTCCACTCTCCCTAGCATCAACATCTTCTCCAGGCTGTCCTGTCTTCTCATTATGTGGCCAAAGTATTTCAGTTTTGCCTTTAATATCATTCCCTCAAGTGAGCAGTCTGGCTTTATTTCCTGGAGGATGGACTGGTTTGATCTTCTGGCAGTCCAAGGCACTCTCAGAATTTTCCTCCATCACCACAGTTCAAAAGCATCAATCTTCCTTGTCTCAGCCTTCCTTATGGGCCAGCTCTCACAGCCATATGTTACTACAGGGAACACCATTGCTTTAACTATACGGGCCTTTGTTGTCAATGTGATGTCTCTGCTCTTAACTATTTTATCGAGATTGGTCATTGCTCTTCTCCCAAGGATTAAGCGTCTTCTGATTTCCTGACTGCAGTCAGCATCTGCAGTAATCTTTGCACCTAGGAATACAAAGTCTTTCACTGCTTCTACATTTTCTCCCTCTATTTGCCAGTTATCAATCAAGCTGGTTGCCATAATCTTGGTTTTTTTGAGGTTTAGCTGCAGGCCAGCTTTTGCACTTTCTTCTTTCACCTTGATCATAATCTGCCATTGGGGCGGTGTTATTGCAATATACAAACAAAACCGAGAATACATTGCTTCCGTGTGCCTTTTTTTCATGCATGCTCTCACCAGCAGAGAGAAACTATGATGTTTTTAACAGAGAGTTGCTGGCAATTAAAGCAGCATTCCAAGAGTGGAGGCACTGGCTAGAAGGTGCAACCTTTCCTGTGAAAGTTTGCACTGATCACAAGAATTTACAGCTTCTACAAAACACCAGATCCCTCACCCCACGTCAAATCAGATAGAGCCAGTTTTTCTCCCGTTTCAATTTTATTACTTCTTATGTGCCCGGGGCGCAAAACTGCTTGGCAGATGCCCTGTCTCGATCCTTTCAGGCAACCCCTGCCACTCACCAGGAGGTACAGGCTACTATATTACAACCTCACAACTTTGATCAGTCTATGAGGGGGAACCAGACAGAGATTTTAGCAGCAGGCAGACAAGCAGAGGACCTATTTACAAGAGTCAGAGCTCAGCAGCAACAGGACCTGTATGCCAGGGCCAGGATGGATGACCTCCAGAGGGCCCCGCAAGACACTGCCCCCCATTCAATGTGGAGGCAGGAATCCTCTGGCATAATGGGTGATTATATATTCCCCCTTCATTGAGGGAAGAAGTACTGAGACTTTGCCATGACCATCAAACGGCAGGCCACGGAGGTGTTTTCAAAACTCTCCATAGAGCTCTGAGAGACTACTGGTGGCCTAAGATGACTGCAGACATAAAGGGTTACGTTGCTTCTTGTCACACCTGCAGACGAGCCAAGCCTCTCCCAGGGAAGCCCACAGGACTCTTGCAACCCCTACCCAACCCCAGTAGGCCTTGGGATACTGTCTCCATGGATTTCATCACTGATTTACCCCCGGTCCAGGGGCTGACTTCCATACTAGTGGTGGTGGACCTTTTCACAAAAATGGTGCATTTTATTCCTTGCAAGGGCCTCCCATCTGCACAAGCCACAGCGCAGTTGTTCATGGACCATGTTTTTAGGTATAGAGGCATGGTGAATCACTTGGTGAGTGACAGAGGCCCACAGTTCACTTCCAGGTTCTGGAGGGCCCTTTTCCAGTCATTAGGGATCCAGATCCACCTGTCATCATCGCATCATCCTGCTAGTAACAGGCAAGCCGAGAAAATTAACCAATGGTTACAGCAGTATCTCAGGTGTTACACCACTTATCAGCAAGATAATTGGCCAGCCCTGCTACCCATGGCAGAATTTACTTATAACAACTCTGTGCAATCCTCGACCAAGATCTCCCCTTTCCAGGCACTCTACGGGGTTAACCCTCAGGTGTTGCCCACCTCCTCCCAGCAGGGAGCTGTTCCAGCCACGGCTGATTTTCTTAAAGAGCAACAAGCTGCACAGGAGTTGTTAAAGGAGCAGCTGAACAGGGCAAAGAGTGCTTACAAGAGAGCTGCAGATGCTCACAGACAAGTGGGGCCAGCGATTGTGGTAGGAGACAAAGTGTGGCTCTCTACCAAGTTTTTGAACTCTACCAGACCTTCCAAGAAATTGGACTCTAAGTTTGTGGGCCCTTTCACTATGGCACAGCAGATAAATCCAGTGGCTTATCGTTTACAGCTGCCAGCATCCATGAACATCCATCCAGTGTTTCACAGAGCCTTGCTAGCCAAAGACCCTCCCCCAAGTGCCTTACGATCACAACTGCCCCCCCACCTCCAGTAATTGTGGAGGGGGAGGAGGAATACGAAGTCGAGAAAATTCTGGACTCTAGGAGGAAGGGAAGGGGCATCCAATATTTCATACACTGGAAAGGGTACCCTGAGGAAGAGCGCACGTGGGAGAATGCCAGAGATGTACATGCTCCAGCACTGGTTCATCGATTCCATCAGCTTTTCCCTCACAAACCCAAGCCTCGCACTCTACCAAAGATTCCTCACTTGGATGAGCAGGCAGAGGAATTCGTAAGTTTGCACCTTCCACCCCCGCCTGAAGCCTTGACTCCAGTTACAGAGGGGGGGGGCACAGCCCTCCACCTCAGGCGTGCATTTCCCAGGGGGGAGGGGGGACGACTCTTCTAATTATCTAGCTATTTTCCAGCAGCGACCACCTGGGCCAGAAGCGTTATCAGACCTGGAGAGCAGCACTGATTCGTCCATGGAGGAGTTTTCCTTTGAAGACTTTCCATCGTTGCCCAGTTCCCATGGGACCTTAGAAGGAGACGTAGACTCTTATCAAGCCTCTGGAAGGGAGGGGGCTGAAATGGAATGTGAATCTGGAGGGGAGGGTGATGTCATGAGTAAGGATGGCGAGCAGGGGGCTCCCATCCAGGCTGTAAAGCGCATGCGTAGGAATTAAGCAACCATTCAAAGAAACACAGATCAGGCCCTCCTTAGCCTTTGGGGTTTATATGTCTGGGTTTTTCCCACGCTCATTCAGTTTGTTAGGATTCTGTTTATGTAGCAGTAATAAACACTAGAGAACTACTCCTCGTCTCAGCGTGTGTCTCACTGTTAGGACAGAGGGGCTTCCAATTGAGAGCTTCTTGCCTTGGACCTCTCCTGCAACCAAACTAGGACTGAAACTAAATTCCATGTTATATTGCAACTATTATGTATGTGGAGCATTTGCAAAAGGGGTGGATCAGAAAGTTTACACAGAAATATATATTTCAGGTTCTGTACTTCTTGTTGTTCCAAAGCTAGAGTCAGTGGTCTGATAGACAAGGAAACTCCAAGGTCAACTGCAATCATAAGGTCTTTCTCATACTAACAAAACAAAAAATCAGAGTTACACCTAGACAATGAAAACACAACAGTTTGGTGGACTTTTCTGGGTCAACCTTTCCAAAACTGGTGCCCTCAGCACGGTATTCCCATAATCCCTAACAATAAGGCAGATGTAAGAAACTGTAATCCAATACATCTAGATTTAAGAAGCCTGTTCTAAACTGATGGTTTGTGACAGTGGAAAGTGCTGCTCATAAATGACAAGTAAATAATTAAAGCCAAACATCTGTTCTGCTCTACAAACTCAGGGGAAAGAGACATACCTAGCTTTTGGAGAGCAAAGATTTGCCAGTATTAAGAAGAAAAAAAATAGCCAAAACACATTGCAACTAAAAAGCGAAGTTATTAGACTGTGGGTCACATCATTGTGAATTCTGAAAAAGTCACAAAATGATCAAGGGCCCAAAGAGCATTTACCCCCCCCCCCCCACTCTCTCTTTCATTAGTCTGCAGTTTTTATTTTGAAATCCTTTATTGTCTCTTTAGTGTTTGCATAGCTGTATCAAAGCATAAGAGACATCTTAAACATTCAAGCTGAATTTAAGTGGCAATGCTGCAGAAATCTAGGATTTTCTGCTTCTTTCACATGCATGCAGACAATCCCCCCTCCACATACTCAGAATAGTTCTAGTGTATAATATACATCAAACCAGCATAAGATGAAAGAACAGTATTGACTTTGTCAAGAAAAAGAAAATAAATTGGAAATAGGTAGAAACAGGTGAATCAGTGGACTAGGAAGCCAGCTGGGCATGTAATACGCATGTGATAGATATAAGTACACATTTTTACTGTAAATAAGTTGTGTTATGTGTGTTGAAATGCACACCACTTGGAGGCACCAAACTGCAGAAGGCTGTGTTAGACCACTAGGAATGAGCAAAGACCTTCTGGTTTATTTCATGGCTCAATATTTGACCTCCTGAAGTAGCCCAACCTGCCTTGTGTTGGTTTAGGGAGTAGTTCATTCCAACTCATATCATTAGTATGCTGATGATACTCAGTTATATATCTCTGCCCTGGGTCAATCAAGTGAGGCTTCTCCAATTCTTTCTAAGTGTCTGGATTGTGGGGGGTTGGATGGGGAGGAACTGGCTTCAACTTAACCCTAGTAAGACCAGCAGCTGTAGGCTTGCCCCACCCCCCTGCCCCCAACTCCCAATTCTGGATCTGGGAATTTTTCACCTGCGCCCCCTACTCAGAGCCAGTGGATAATGTGGGGTTCTTCCTGGACTTGTGGATCCTGCCAGAGGAGCAGGTGGCAGCTGTGCCCAGGTGAGCATTCACACAACTGCACCAACTGTGCCCATTTCTGGATCAAGAGGCCTTGCTCCAGTTATTTGTGTCTTGGTCACCTCCTGGTTGGATTCTTGCAATGTGCTCTATATGGGGCTCCCCCTGAAGACCATCCAGAAGCTGCAATAGGTCCAGAATGCAGCAGTACAAATTGTAATGAGTATACCTTGATACTCCCATTTTATTCCATACTCTCCAAGCTACACTGGCTTTTGTAGCTGAGTATAATTCTGGGAGCTGGTTATTACCTATAAAGCCCAACATAGCACAGGGCCAGGTTATTTATGGGACCACCTTTTGCTATTCCTTCTGCCCATCCCACAAGATTGCATTGGTGGGCATTCTCTAGGTCCCTTCTTTGAAAACATGCCATCTAATGCCTACTCTGTTGTGGTCCCTGCCCTATGGAACCAGTTGGCCTTTTGTACAACTGTGAAGATCTTTTTTTTTTTTTCCATTCATTGAACCAAGATAAGCCCATTGACTTGTGAGACAGAGATTTTGCTCTACCCAGCCTCAGCTACATGTGAATCATGTTTTGTTATATTGGTTTTGTATTGCCATTATTTTTTACCTGATTGTTATTAACTTTAATAGATGTACTCTGTCTAGATCAGTGTTTTTTTCAAATTTGGCAACTTTAAGATGTGTGGACTTCAACTCCCAGAATGGATGGATGGATGATAGAGATTGATTTTGAAGTGTGACTACTTGGTGAAAATGGAGTTCTGCCCTTCTATGGGGTAAAACTCATTTGTTTTGTTTTTAATGTGCTCAGATTTTCTTTGTTTTTCACTAGAACACAATAAATATTACAGAAAAGCTAGATACTGGTAAGGTATGAGTGTCCACATTTCACAGGAATTTGGGCAGGTTCTGAAACTGTGTTTTATATATCCTGGTTTTATATCCTAAAAAGTGTGCATATCTTTTTAGGAGACAGGATGTAATGAAATTGGCAGTGAGTTCTGGGCAAAGGAAAGGGTTGTGGCAAGGAATAATAATGCCCCCTTCTAAATGAATTGGAGTTGACTGTCGGGAATAAAGTGCAGGAGAAGCAGACAAGATTAACTCATTCATCTTTTCATTAAAAAAAAAAGTCCTTAACCCATCAGATAGATAAAGGTAGCTACAAAACAATGTTACAGCTTCTACAGGTAGGAGAAAGAAAAGGTGAGGTAAGCCTATAATTGACTAAGGATTCTTTCTCAAATATTCTCTACCAATACTGCAAAATGCAGTACAGGGGTAGCTTAATTGCAAGGGGTAATATGATTCCATGGAAAATCTGTCAGTTAACCACTGAGTCCAATACAACCTTTTTCTTCCCCATCTCCCTCTCCACCACAATGTGTTTTCTTTTAGGACAGAAGAGGTCTTTATCTACATCAGTGTAGGTAGACGACAAGCCTTTGCAACTAGGCACTTTGAGCAGGTGAAAAACTATCCTGTATTGCCCTATTTCATGCCAGTCTAGAGTTTATGCTGACTCAGAGTGCAGTTGTAAGATCCCTAGTCTGCAGATACCCTGCTAATTGTCCCCTGCTTATCTCATTTCACATGAGCAACTTCCATATTTCTCATTTCCAGTACCAATCTGTTTTCTAATGACCCATCTGCATTTCTTTCTTCAATCAATAGTGTGTGCTTTCATAGCTTTGTTCTTTAGTTTCAGCTATTCCTTTCCTGCAAAGAAAAAAACTGTTATCTGGCAGTTTTTTGAGGAAAAAAAAGTTCTTTCACAGACCATATCTATGTTGTCCTCATGCAATTCTCTTTAAGGCAAAAAAAAAAAGAAGAAAGAGACAGTTTGTTAAACTAGCATAGCCAACAAGTCTTTCTCAAGAATGTATTTGTGTGCAAAACTAAATACTTGTGGTCAGCTATCATTGTTCTGGGGTTTGTTGCAAATGCCCGAATCTCCTTTAATTTTGAAAGATACAGAGCAAGGAGGGATAATCCTTGCTTTGCACAAACTGATGTTGCAAACAGAAAACAAAAAGGAGCAAGAGAGAGAGAATTGAGTTCTAAATTGATGGGTTGAAGGGAAGTTCATAGTGTTCACTGGATAAAAGCAAGGATTCTTCTTGTGAAACAAATGATACCATTCAGAAAGTAGGTAGAGTTAATGCTTCAATTTTGTCATGTGATCCAGTGGGGCCTAATGGGGAAGGTTACACAAGGGTTTTGTTTAATGCTGTTCTGAAATCTGCCATGGAATTGCTCAAAAGTTTCCCTTCTTTGCGGGAAAAAGGATTCTGGGTTTTGGTTTATATGTTTGTTGGCTGGTTTTATTTTCAGGGTGCTTGAGAATTTGTTCTGAATTTTTTCAGAGCTACTTGAGAATATCTTTGGAATTCTCTTGGTGACATTTTCAAGCTTAGTGTATTCTTGGAAGTCATGGACTATGGTACATGCTGTCATATTTTCTGTTACGTATCTTTACTGGCTGTATATACTTCCCCATCTAGGGAAGCCTCCTGGGCAAGAACATCCACAGCAACAGTCACTGGCTTCAAAATTGTGGGGATGAATGGGTAATCAAAGCCCCACCCCTTTTTATGTGACTGCAGTGCAATTGTGGCCCCTGTACTACTAAGCATATGCAATATCATTCCACCCATGAGAATTTAAGAGAAATTAAAAAAAAACAACAATTATGAATTATCCTTAAGAATTTGAATCAGGAAAAGTATGCAAGATTATTTTTCTGCATAATTCAAGCTTCATTCAAGTGCATTGATCTGCATCTTCAGATGGCAATGCAGTTATCTTTGTGATCCTACACATCTCCAGATTCTGGGGCTTTTAAAAGACATCAGAGTGCATATCATTTTTAATGATGCAATGTGTAGCTAAACATCTCCTTTAAAGTAAAATACGTACAAAATCTTGTATGTATGTGTGCATGCATGTGTGTGTGTGTAAGGAACTGGGAATTAATAAGAAATGAGACAGAGTGTCTATGAATCTGAAGTTAACCAAAAGAGACTGACCTATATAAACTTTAATTATGGAATGTTTGGGTCAGATTAGGGAAATCCTGATTTGAATGTTACTCAACCTAGAAATTCCCTGAGTAAATGAAAGCAGATCTTCCCATCTCAGTCAAACATTTCTCACAAGGATGTTATACAGATAAGGGCAGCAGTGGCTATCAGTCAGTCTCAAACTCAACTGTTCCTTTAGCTGGTATTCTGCTCCCCAGGGTTTCATCCAAAACATTCATCTATTCTCTGCTACGTTGTAATGAAAAATAGCATAGGACCAATTAATAGAGCCTTTCATTTGCCATAATGTGACTTGGCTTCTCTTTACACTGCAGTAAATGAAAACATGGAGAGAGAAAGAATGCAATGTGCTGAGGCTTTGTTTGTTTGTTCTGTGACTTCAAATCAGTTTTTGACTCCTGGTGACTACCTGGACAAGTCCCTGCAGTTTCCTTGGCAAGGTCTTTCAGAAGTGGTTTGCCACTGCTTCCTTCCTAGGGCTGAGAGAAAGTGATTGGCCCAAGGTCACCCAGCTGGCTTTGTGCCCAAGGCAGGACTAGAACTCATGGTCTCCCGGTTTCTAGCCTGATGCCTTCACCACTACTAAACTGGCACTTAGAATGTGTACTCAGTCAGAAACTGACAACTAGAATTAAATGTGTTTTGAAGCAGAGCTGCTCCATCCCTCACTCAATCTCCTCCTCCTCCTCCTCCTCCTCCTCCTCCTCCTCGATGAAGAAGCAGTAACAAATCCTCACACATATAAAAATGTGTAAGTAAGCTTTCATTTGGAGGCATACTCCTTTATTTTATTACCAAACCATTTTTCAGTGAACACCAAGGAGGACTTATTCTGATCATGTGCAGTCCTACTTTTGCAACAGGGGAACTATGCATGCTAAAAAGGCATTTTAGTGCATTGTTTTGATTGTAATAAATCCAAAGATGTTACTGATTCAGCTGTCTGTGTATGTGTGCATGTGTGTGTACATATATATATTGATTCATTCCCTAGGTTTCGTCCTGAGGAGTAATATCTGGGGTTCTGGCACTGGGCCTGTGCACCATCTCCAAGTAGCCTGAGGGATGCATCTCCTGCAACTCTTTCTTATTCATTTATTTGCAGGAGCATCATGCCTCATAATAGGAGTCCAGTGTGCCATGTAGCTTGAAATATTTATACTTTTATTAGGACAAAAAGGGCTTTTGGTCCCTTTCTTGGTAAATGTAGGAAAGGAAGGGAAAAGAATAAGCACTGTGGATGACCATTAGGGTGGGAAAAAGAACAAATGAGAGTGGATTGACTTTGTTCAATGTTTTAGAACAGAAATGACTGCTCTTACAATCATTTTACAATTGCATTTGCAAAAATTTCAAGCAGTCAAATCAAAGTGATAATGTCATCAATAACAGTCTCTGCTTCACTGTTGTTAAGGTATGCATGCATACCTAAGTAAAGTATTACTATTCCATTGCAAAATAGAATGAATAAGAAGCAAATCTGGTTTCTTAATGTGTCATTTTAAGTCGAAGGCTTCCCTTTCTGACATAATCCATTTTCTTCAGAGCCCTATGGAGCTGTAAGCCACCTAACTTCTCAGCAACCTTCTCTAAAAAGGGAATATTGGAGATTGGATGAAAATTGCTATGGTGTCTTAAGGTGACAGCAGACAACCACCTTCTTTAATGTAGGTGGTACTACCTCCTTCCACAAAGAAGCATTAACTACCACATGTCACCTCTCAGGAAGCTTTAACCAATGAGGAAAGACATGGATTTACAACACAGGTGGCTAAGCTCACAGCTCCAAGTCCACTTTATCAGGACTAACAGGTTCAAACTCTTCCCAGATAACTGGGCAAGACTGCACCTCAGGCACCTCCATAGGACCTGTATAGCTAGAATCCAGCTTCAGTCAAATCCAGAGGAACTTTATCCAACAGATACCTAAAGTAATCTTCATAGCAGTCCTGCAAATGTTCCCCAATTCCCTCCTTACCCAAGATGGATTGAGTCACCTTAAACAGGGACATTGGCCAGCTCTCTGCAGATGTAGTAAGGGCAGAAAAAGAACTGCATTTTGCTGCCTTATTGCCACAAAATAATTCCTTACACATGTTTGGTTAGGTTCACTCTTCATTTTCATCCAGTGGTACTCTTGACATCTCTTATGCCATTTCATCATTCAGAGTTCCTCTGAAAAACAAGGGGCTTCCTGAGATCCATGCATGCAGAAAGTCCACCCAGGTGAGATCCACTCCAAGGCCATCTTGCAACTTCTGGCAACTAAGGCCTCAATGAAACTGTGTACCAGAGTCCCAGGAAGAACTCCAGGCTCCCTCTGAAACCCAATAGATAGAGAGCCAGTTTGGTCTAGTGGTTAAAGCTCTGGGCTAGAATCCAGGAGACTGAGAGTTCTAGTCCCGCCTTAGGCATGAAAGCCAGCTGAGTGACCTTGGGCCAGTCCCTCTCTCTCAGCCCAACTCACCTCACAGGGTTGCTGTTGTGGGGAAAATAGGAGGAGGAAGGAGTACAAGGGATATTCCCTGCCTTGAGTTATTTATAAAAATAATAAAGGTGGGTTAGAAAATAAATAAATAGGGTCCATCAGGCACCTGGATGGACCTACTGAATACACAAAAGTGAGGAAAGCTTTTGGCCAGGGAATTTGCATGTGTTTATCACATTTTCCAGGCTGCAAAAGTGTGGACAAGCAACCTGTAATCTTTGCAGTCTTTATATCAAATTTGCATTGGAGAGCCCAAACAAATAATGCCTTGAAATAAGGTTGTCATAACCACCCTCTCAAAAAGGCCCACATATCACAGTTAAACCACCAACTTAAATGTCTAAATCATGGCTCACCCCTCATCTGAAACTTGCTAGAGTTGTTCTTTCTTAAAACTATTTAGAATTATGAGAACTCTATCTCAATTTGTATAATTCCCAAGATGCTTTGTGGCTAACAAAGTCAACACATACAGTCTTTAGGCTTGTTGGATAAACATTAGAACTATCAGATCTGGCTTCCAAAATTCCAGACAGTTTTCTGTGCATCTCTTTCCTGCCCTCTAATGGTTTTCATGTTTATTAAGGCTACCTGCTCTGCACTACAAATGGAAATTTGTAGCCCACAGCAGGTAGCCTTCAGAAACATGTCTTATGTAAGTACAGACAGCTTTTTGCTCTAACCTTTTGTATTAATTTCCGCTGAGTAAATTATATGTGTGTGTGTAATAAATATTTTTTTTAATTTTAAAAAATATTATTGTGTCTTCGAGCCAGCTTTTGGCTCCTGGTGACTGCCTGGACTGGTCCCTACAATTTCCTTGGCAAGATGCAAGAAAAGTGGCTTCAAGGTTTCAGAAGTGGTTTGCCATTTCCTTCTTCCTAGGGCTAAGAAAGAGTGACTGGCCCAAGGTCACCCAGATGCCTAAGGCGGGACTAGAACTCATGGTCTCCTGGTTTCTAGCCTGATGCCTTAATCATACACCAAACTGGCTCTCATTTATAATTTATCTATTGTAAATTATTTATTTAAATTCATACAATAAAGTGATAAATAACAATGAAATGCTTCAGCCAACCCCAGCTAAGCTGGGTGGGCCTTGGTTAGTAGTTGAATGGGGAATTACCAAGAAACACAAAACAAAGCAGTAGTAAAACTTCAATATAATGCCAGGAAAACTCCACAGATGTGCCTGTATAATTCACAAGGAGTCCAGTTTAATTGGAAGGTGATTTTACTTACTGCCAATAACTTGTTTGAAAGAGAGGAATGTAGTAAGGACTTCCATGGGGTTTTTATGCTGTTTTAAAAATATTTTTAGTCAGCCATAAAGGTAAAGGCAGATGGCACTGGAGTCAGACTTAATCATACTAAGAGTAGAAACCAAGGTGAATCATAGTTAATCATGGCAATTTCTTAAATAAAAGTCTCTGAATTCACTGGACCCACCTGAAAGAACTCTAAATATGGATCTCAATGACGATGCCTAAAGAACAGTTGTTGTTTATTGCACTGGAACTCTGGTTGTTCCTAGTAGGACAATGGACATTTGGAGAAGAAAGGAAAAGAGGAATGGAACTCAGAAGCCCAAATCTCAGGATAGCACACACTCGCTTGTTTACAGACAAAAGAAACAAATGAGGTCAAGATACTGAACCAAGTGATAAACTCTTTGTGTCCCACCTCTGCTATTAATTATAGTAATTTCCTAGTTAAAACACAGTTCAGGAGAAGCAGAAAGCAGTTGGCTTGCATTCCTGAAAAAAGAAGAGCAGAAAAGACATCTGTTTACCTGTTATCTTAAGAAAGAGAAAAAATGATAAATGGGGAACATGTGGGACAAATGAGACCCATTACAAAATTGAGCTGTGGGAGTCCTATAAAGGTGAGTCCTATAAACTCCTAAAGCAATTCCTTAGCTGTGCACAAGAACTGCTAACTGGGTTAGGTATTCTGGGCCTTTCCCTACTTCCCAAGGCTTTGGATACCCTACTACATCCTTGCATATTTCTGAGATAGCACTAATATTAATTTCTGGTAGTGCAATTCTTCTTGATCAGTAGATTAGTGAGATGTGATGTCAGCCTTACCAGGTAGACCAGACAAGAAACATGACCAGATGAGCTAATTCTACTTTATTGTAAAGCTACATTAACAAAATCTTGCAAGTCTGAAAGTACAATTCTCCCACCATCTCTTTTACCCCTGAGAAATTAGGGAGGGTCCCTTCTGAGCCTCTTTCCACACCCACTATCCAGCTGTGGGCTATGCTCTCTCTTATCTGACCGTTCCCTAGGCATCATCTCTGGGTCCAGTCTCCAAGATCATCCCCACATACCAATACATGTACCCACATTGTTGCTTAACCTCATGTCAGCCCCCACCCACTATAATGATATAGTCCTTCATCAGCCACCTTTTCTATGACTCTCCACAGCATTTCTGAAAATGGAGCCCAGCTCCGAAAAGGTTGGGGTGGGGGATGGAATTGTAATTGGGCAATCTAAATAATGACAAATGACTTGCCTAGTTATAAGTCCAGCAGTCAGAAAGAAATAAAACAGATAAAGATGGAGATATATAAAGCTGGAAAGAAAAAAAAATGCCTTGAAAAAACCAGCCGCTCAAGGACTGCATTGAGCCATCCCTACAAGGACATATACACTGAAGAAGGGGAATATGTTTGTACTAACAGAACAAGATGGCCGAGGGCAAAATTAAGGTCCAGCACAATTTCAGGGGTGTGAAGAGAGGTAGAAGGCTGATACCGATCCAGCTGAACAACCCCCACATGTTACAAGACTGGTTTAGTGTGATTTGAAAATCTGTTCTTTAAATCTGCTTTTTAAAGTTATTTCTAGTGTTATTAGAGCTAAGGAGTGAAGGCCATTCAGCTAGAGAACAAAACTTTCCAATAACTTTCCTAGCCTGTGAATTAGAAATAGAGAGAAAAAGTTGCTCAAGGAAAGCATTTGAACATTTTCTGCATCAGTGAAAAGTGGCATACCAGCTGCTAAATAATACATTCTCATTAATTTCAGGGTGACCCAACACTCATTTATAACTCCCATGTCCGGTTTTAATAGCATACATAAACACAGGCCTGTTGCAAATCAGTGAGTGTGGTACCTTTCGCTCTTCATTGATTCATTTCATCCCAGATGCTTAAGTGGCTTGACAACATAGCAGGTTCTCTGTCAACCCCTCCAGAAGTTCCTGCAGGCATTTTTTTTTAAAGCTTCCCAAACAGCTGTACAGCCAAAGACCAGATCAGACCAAGTCATTGTCATTTTGGACAACTGATGCAGCTGACTGGGATATTATTCAGATAAAAAGCACCTACTGTTCAGGAAAGAGTATTATTAGCATATTTCTCTCTTCAGTTGTGCCCACCACCCACCCACTCCACATATTCACATTTTTTCTCTCATATTTTGCAGTAGTTTTGCATGGAAATGGATATTTGGAACCCAGAAAAAGACAATGTTACAGCAATACTTTTTATTATACAAGTGACAAATTATGCATGTCTTTGTAATGCATGTTTTAGCAATCAATACCTTAAAAATTACATTCATCTTTAATAAAAGAGTAGAAGGAAATAGAAGAATACCAGCAGCAAGAGTGAAAATTTGGCAGTGCACAATTGCTTAGGTTATGTCAGCAAACATAATGTTAACATCTAACATAGTTCTGAGTGAATGAAGTTCAGGACAGAAAGAAGAGGGTTTTTTTACTTGATCAAATGCCCTATCTTGTCCTCCATTCTTTTTCCCACAGTGGCCAATCATATATTTCTGGTTTATCCATCTAGCCAACCCAAGGGTAATTCACTGTCTCACTGTTGCTCAAGAGCAATTGGTATTTAGAAGAACATTATATTTGATAATACAGTATCAACCTAATAGATGCACCATAGAGACTAATAGCTCTTCACAGTCTAATGTTCCAGGAATGTTAAAATCCATTTTAAATGCCTCCAACTACAAGGAATTTACAAACTGATCACTCATTTATAAACTTGCTTCCATTATAATCCACAATAAATTAACTTTAGCTAGTCAGTTTCATTTGGGGTTCCCAGCTAGGCCCTTTATTTCAAAGTCACCTTAGCACCTTATTCACTCGACATCTCTTATGTAAACTATAAAGGGAAGGCAAGAGAAACAAATTAATACGCACTTAAGCACTCACTGCTTGTGAAACCTATCTCACTATAATCTTTACTCTTTCCAATGGCAAAGGAACATTATTGAATCCCATTGCTTTTCCTTCTCAGAAGTGAGCCGGTCTTGTCAATGGCACAAACATTAACATGTCCTATTGAGCAAATTAACCAAAGACAGCAGATGTTTATTCAAGAAAATGCCAAAGGAGCCAATTGCTTCTTATCCAGTGAATATTTGTTACACAAAGCAATTGCAATCTGTGAGGTTTTCAGCTTCATAGTGTTATGTATGGCCTGTCTAAGCCAACAACCCCCACCCTCTGGTCACAGCTCTATTCTCATTGGGTCTCTCTGCACGTAGAGTATAGGTTTCAGCTATTTCCTGAAGCTGAACAAAATGTCCCTCTCACTGCCTGCATTATGATACTGAATAGGCTGCTGCAGCTAATACTATACCCACACTTCCTGAAAGCTTTCTTCCCTTGCAATAAAGACTTACCTTTTTCTACTCCATTCTCATGGTGCTTTGTTTCTGAGCTGACATCATTGTTGTAAGGTGGCAGTGAAGGCTGCTTCTGGTCCCCCCTGCCCTCTGGTCTGTGGCAAGTTTCTCCATCCCTTTGCATCCTCCCTGACTGACCAGACTTCCTGAGGTGAAAAAGCCCAAGGGGTGAATTCAACATCATGTCACTCCTTGGGAATCACTGAAATGTGGCAGGCCAAAGAGGGTACAGATCATTGAGGACATGGCTGTACAATAAAGGGCAGAATGCCTTGACTATAGAATCATAACGTTGTAGAATGTAAAGATCGGAAGGAAGCTTGCAGATCATTTAGTCCAATCTCCTGCCCAGTGCAGGAATCCACTACTATAGATCTCCAGGAGATAGCCATCCCACCTCTGATAAAACATCTCCAGCAAAGAAGAAATCATCACCTCCTGAGGCACTCTGTTGTACAGTTGACCAGCTTGTACTGTTAGAGATTTTTTTCCTGATGTCCAGCTGAAATCTCCTTCCTTGCCATTTAAACTCAGTGCTTCTAGTCCTGTCTTCTGTCACAATGCTGAACAATTCTGCAATCCTCACCTTCTTTCTGACACTGTGCTATCATGCCCCATCCCTCCACCTCTGTTGTCTCTTCTTCAGGTTAACATACCTAATACCTCATATGATTTTCCATCAAGCCCCTTCTATCTTGGTTACCCTCATGTGGATACATTTCAGTTTGTCAATATCCTTTCCAGAACTAGGTTAACCAGAACTAGATGCAATAGTCTAGGTACATCTGACCAATGGAGAATAGAGAGAAAAAAAAAGACTTTTCTTGATCTTGACACTATGCTTCTGTCATTGCAGCCTAGGATTGCATTTCTTGCCTTTTGTGCAGCTGCACCATGAGCTGTTGGCTCATGTTCATCTTGTGCTCCATCAAAACACCTATTAAGTTTTCACATGTGCCCTGTAGGGGAGGGTCTGTTTCTTCATATGCCTTTGATTTTTTTTAATTATCTATTTAATTACCATAATTCTGAAATCTTCTTTCAGGAAGGATAGGGTTGCCTCCCATTCTCCAATTTTAACATCAGTTGAAGATATAGTTGTTCAGCTAAGCCTTTCAAACGGTCTTTCATCATGATTCTGCTTTTCAGCAAGTGGCAGAACCTGACTATCTCTGTGTGGATCTGGAAGCTAAAGAAGGATTTGCACTTGGATGAGAGACCTCCAGCCAATCAAAGAGCTGTAGGCTAGATTGGCTTAACCCTAAAAGAAGGCATTGCCAAACTGTATCTGTACTTCTGTCAAGAAAACTGCCTGGATGTCCATAAAGTCACCAAGAGTGAAGTTTGACTTAAAGGAGACTTTACCTGCTGTATTTCCAAAATGTCATTCTCCTATCTTCTACTTTCATGGAATATTGCTCATTGCTGTTATAAAATTATTTTTAATGAAATGTTGTTTTATCCAATCCTTGGTTCATCGTGAATCAAATCATAGAAAAGAAAAAAACACATATGCCCCATCCTACCTGCAAAATTGCAATTGTTTCCTTTTCCTTGAACTTTCAAGAACAATTTCTTTTCCATTCAATTCAAAGAGAATAGTGAAAAGAATGCAAAAGAGGAAATTTTGACACAATGCTGCTACCATGTTATCATTGCAACTGGACTGGAATGTGGTAGGTGGTACTATACATTGTTGAAACTTAGGAGGGAAAACAGAATATAATTTCCTGGCGTTTTAAAAAATATAACATGTCTAAGAGTATAAGCTGCTTTATGCCAAGGCAGACAATCTCCCTGTTTCACTCTCTCTTTCACTAAGCAGGCTGAGGACTTTGCTTTTGAATGATGTGCTGGATGTGGAAGGGAGTGGGATATAAAAAAATGAATTCATGTAGTTAGTTCATTAAAATGATTATTTAATCATTTTCCTTCTCTGTCCCACCAAACATTATCATTCAAGAGTTTGAAACCCAGATTCATGAGTTTTAAGTCCTGAGTCCCAGTCTTTCAAAGTCTTGGGCTCCAATTTTGCTCTCCTGTTCTATAAGGATATTACCCAGAAATTTGCTGTTGAGTTGGGAAATAAATAAATCTGGTGCAAACTGGTAGATTTACCTGAGTTTTAGGGTACTGCTGTAACAGGCCAAGAGAATGATTTGGAAAAGGACACTTTACTGGATATAGAAAAGAAATTGGCTGAAGTTTTAAAAATTAAAAGGAAAATACCAAGAGAATGACCTGGAAAATGTTCTTATTGAATCTACAAAAGAGGTCTGTTAAAGCCTTGAAGAACTCTGTGTGATAGGATAAAGAAGAATTGAAGAGAAATCAAATCCCACAACAATATTTGATTGAATTAAAGATTAAGACTGTTAAAAATGAAAGCAAGGAATATAAAGTTGGTTTATTTGATCAACATTTTGTGATTTATCAGCATAAACATTTTGTGCAAAGTTCTGGCAACACTTTATGGACTTTTTGCTGACACCAGGATTGAAAAGTTGATGTTTCATGGATTTGCTTGTAAATAAGGGATGGGATATGGGATGAAGAGATATTTCTTTAGAGCCTTTTGGGGGGATGAAGAGTTACTAAATCTGTTTACACTTGTTGTGATGAAGGTTGGAAGTCACTTCTTTATATATTTCTTTTCTCTTTCTTTATTATATTCTTTCTTTTCTTTTTCTTCTTTCTTTTTCTTTTTCCCTGCCCTTTTTTATTCTTTTTTACTATTCTCTTTCTCTAAGTTTAGTTTGTATTAGTTTTTACTATTGTAATCAAAATTCTTAGTAAAACTTACATTTTTTTTTAAAAAAGGAAATTGCAGGGACTTGTCCAGGGAGTTGCCAGGAGTCAATGCTGACTTGAAGGAAAAAAGGAAGAGGAGGAGGAGGGGGGAGCGGGAGGAGGGGGAGTTTGTAAGAAAGGGAAGAAACTCAGTTTGAAAAAGGTAAAAACAAAGATGGTGGTGTGGATACAACTCTCAGACCTAGACAAATGGGCACACACACAGGAAGAAAGGAGAGAAATACAAAAGACTTGGCTGAAGGCATGGCTAGGAAAAGGGAAAGAGAATTATTAACTTAGTAAGAGCCGGAGATGAGGGAATAAGAGATACATTTTAAAGCAAGGAAGACTGACATACTACTTTGAGTAGGAGGTAGAAGGAGAAAGCTTGAAACTTTCCTCCCTGCAGCCCCACTTTGTGCAGCACGAATTCCACTTCCTGTAGCTAATAAAGGAAATGGTTAGGGGTGCAATGAATTCAGAGGATTAGTTTGACAGTCTACACAAATGTGGATAAAGCAGCTGGTATGTTTAGCCAACAAAAAAATTGCCCATTGGATCTGGTTGGTGGGTGGATCATGCTTACAGAGGCAAGAGAATGAGAAGCAAATTGTTCTTGTACCTGTGTAATACCACCTGTATATCTCTATGGTTATTGGTTTTTTAATGAAAGTAGTAAAGGTAAGCTGTTCTTGACTCTTCCTAAACAGAGCTTTATATTATTCTTATTGGATCCATGGAAGGAGGAGGGAAGTCACCCTTTTGACCTCCCCCTGCTAGTGAAATAGCTGGCAACAGGTTTATTTAAAGTAAATTACATAGAAGATGAAAGGATTGTGCTGGGATATATCCCCTAGGGAATCAGTTACTGGGTTAAACAGGACCCTCACTGATTAGAAGCAGCATACCTATGCATCCAGTCCTATTTGAAGAGTCTAGGTGTTATGTGCAGTCCTTGGTGCTCTCCGAGCTTAGCTGTTGCTTGCAGACATTTCATTACCTGACTAGGTAACATCATCAGTGCAAGGAAGGGTGGAGTTTGCTCCTTGTTTATATACTGTGGTTTGCCCTGCCAGTGTTGGTGGGGGTGTGGTTTTCTCCTTGGTAGTTCCTTGATTAGGGTATTGCTTTCTGCCTGATTGTTTGTCTGGTGTTAATCCCTGCTTCTCTGGCTGTTGACTGCCAGAGAGGATGTGTTCTGGCCTTTTTGTGTCCTTCTTAGCTTTTTTATTGTCTCTTTTGAATGGTGTGTAAATGAGGTTTATCTCTATGTGTCTTTCAATGGCTGATTTGTCTGAATGCCAAGCTTCCAGGTGGCGAAATTTGACAAATAAATAATAATAAATAAATAAATTGCCTAGCATTTTTGGACTTAGCTTGGTCTAGGATGCTCACAGTTTCCAAGTTGAAACTGTGGTTGAGTCTGTCCATGTGTTGTGAGATTAAGGAGTTTCAATTGAAGCGAAAATTGTAGCTCAGGGTTGAACTGTGGAGTCCTTGGTGCTCTCCACACCAAGGCTCAGAGAGCACCAAGGACTCCACATTAAGAAGTTTTCATTGTGTCTTCTGACTGCTAGTTGGTGTTCGTGGATGCGCTCTGCTAGTCTTCTGCCTGTCTGTCCTACATAGTGGCTGTTACAGTCCTTACACTGTATGTTGTAGGTGGCTCCTGTTTTTACTTCTTGGGCTACTGGGTCTTTTGGTTTACTAAAGATGTTTTGGAGGGCTTTGGTTGGTTATGTGCTATCTCTTGGGCAATCTGCTTGCAATGTACTGACCCCTTCCATTCTCAAAGGAAACCTTTTCATTTGTCTATTAATATATAGCAAATTCCATGTCTACATGCTTATGATCATTAGGGGTATTTTCAAGCAATTATTCTATCAATAACTGTGCAGCAAGTAAATCACCAGAGGATTTTTGTTTCCCAGCCAAGTCAAAAGAAATATTGTGGGTATGATACAACCCTTTCAAACAAAATGTAGCTTTAAAAGCAAAACAACACACCCAGGTGACTGTCTTCTGAATACTGGAAATAAATGGATCATGGTTTTGTGATGGAGATTGCTGGTGAAGAAGGGGGCCCTCACCAGGGGGAAAAGCACATGCACAGTATTGAATCTCTTTGGCTTCCAATCAAGAAGTCCAGAGAAGAACTGCCTTAGCTTTCTGGGCTTTTCTGATAGGGTGTGCAAGTGCCTTTTCAGTTTAGCAGGATTTTATATTGTAGAGTAGAACAATAAACACTACAGCATAATCTCCTAGTCTCAGCATGGTTCTTTGCTCCATATCCTGACAGGTTTGTACAATGTACTATAGAAATGGTAGAATCTTTAATGATTACATTATCATTGATTTAAAAAATGTTTTATAATCTTATTATTCATTAACAATATTTTCATAAGAAATTTTGTATTTCTTATACTTTATAAACATTCCCGATTGAATAAAACAAAGTAAAAGGTAATGAACTTCAACTGATTTCCCTTCACTCCCACTTTGTAAACCTTCAAAAGCAGTGGGCCAAATTATTTTCAATGATATTTTGATTAAACCCTTGTCAGACCACTTATGCTCAGCTGGATTTACTCAAAAGGGGGAAAACACCAAACGACCATTCTATACAATAGGAAATCATTGGAGGATTTTTTAGAGACCATTCCAAAACTGTAATTCTTGCTTAGACAATTGTCCTTAAGGAATAACTCTAATGTTCTCCCCTTCCAAGTCAGATCACTTCCAAAAAGATCAACCGGTCACCCTCGACTAAACAAATAAACCTCCAAGAACTGTCTTTGATCCAGTGGTATATATGTTTAATCAATCTGAGATCAAGACCTAAGCCTGTTGGAGCTGTGACTGGACTTGAACCTGGATGGCTGCAGACCTTAGTACAGTGCCTCAGTATGTGACATTTTACATTGTTAACAATGGCTGGGTGATGCTATAAATTGCTAGTGCAGCAATCCTCTTAGATAACACATGGTATTAAATTTCCAGTGCAGAACATCAAAACAAGCAGATTTCTGGTTTCATTTATATAAGACAGAAGAATACAATCATTTTATTAAAAAAAAGCCTACATTTGCAAAACTATAATGAAATGTCCTAAAACAGATCTGTATTTTGTTTTATTAAGTGTTTCTCCACAGATTTGTTGCCTTTCAGGTGTGTTGAGGACACAACTCACAATTCCCAGCCAGCTGCAACACATCTTGAAGACAAGAGGTTGGGAAAGACTGCCTTAGAAGGACCTGTGAGATCTCTAAGCAAGGAGGGGGGATTAGACACAATTTCATTTATTTAAAAAAAGGATGTATAAACATTGTTTTTTGGAGAAGTGGCTCAGCTGTTGTTATTTCTCTTTGAGATAGTCCCAAAGAGCTAAAATTTCAGAAGCTACCCAAACAGACTGATTAATCTCCCTTGAGATGAAGCCCAGCCCATTTCACTGTGTGCTATATCAGTACCATGGCATCAGAAATAGTATTTGTTGCCTGCTGTTTTGCTTTTGTGAATGGGCTTCTCATTGGTTGGGCACTGAAGATCTTGTGAAAGTGTGGAGGACTGCAACAATTACTGGGAAACTTTAAGCTCTGAGCTTTTGCAAAAAAAGATTAGTCAGCCCACATAAAAAGTACAGACTTACCCCCCTAGGACTCTATCACATCTGGAAAGTGAAGGACTATATTAATGCTGGGAAAATCTCAACCATTGTTACAAAGTCAAAAAACAGGATGTCTTGAGACCAGATTGTGGTTAGGAATGGAGTTTAACTAGCTCCACATTACTGTAATTTGCAAACATTGCAGTTTCTCCTGTCTGAAAGGGGCTTGTGGTTTTAAAAGAGGAGGAAGGCAAAAAAGCTCATATCTGAGAAGACAAATATCCTTCCCACTCTTGTTTTTCCCTTATTCTGTGTCTTTAAATGGCCATAAACTGTGCTCTTAATGAGTGGATGATACAGTAGGCAAACAGAATGACAGTAACTTTGCTGTTTCCAAAGCAGGGTGACATTTTGCTGCAAAAGCATGTTCTCCTGAAAATCTGTTTCCTCCCTGGCTTATATGCACAGGTCACAAGATAATTAAGGCCTGATTCTCAATAGACCAATGGAAGAGCAACCGCTAAATAACTTTCCTTTATCACTGATAATGTTGAACTTCTGCTCTGATTATGTTCAGGCTGAACTGGAGTCTACTTCATAAGATCTGCAATCAAAATGAATTTGCAGCTGGTCAATCTCATTTCTCTACACCAGTGTTTCTCAAACTTGGCCACTTTAAGATGTGTGGACTTCAACTCCCAAAATTCCCCAGCCAGCAACTCCCAGTATTCTGGGAGTTGAAGTCCACACATCTTAAAGTGGCCAAGTCTGAGAAACACTGCTTTACACTGAGAAGTATATTCTACTTCAGTCATTCAACATACAGGGACTCTATGCCAAAGAGGAGCACAAAAACTGAAAATGGGACACATGGGAAATGCATTCCCATTTCTGCACAGAGTCCAATTAGACATGCTCAAACACCTCACAGATGGGGTCCCTTTATCCCATAGCAACTAGACTATTCCTTGGTTCTAGGATACAAAGACATGCTGCAAATATAAACTGAAAATGAAATAAAAGTTGCACTATTAAATATGTGTCAAATATTCAATGGTACACAGCAAGCAAATATTTTATTAGTTGTCTTTGTTCCCTTTCCCTGAAAAATCATCCCCTTAAGACCTCCTTCAATTATTTACTGTATGTTTTTGGAAGACAGACAATATGTGACATCCCTTTTTTGAATTTACTGGGTGCTCTCTGAAGATATATGGAACTGCCTAAAACCATTTGTGCCTGTGTTACAGAGTTTCACATATTATTCCGTCCTGGTAATTTGTGTGTGTGATTGCTGAAAACATCAAAAACATCTGCAATTTCCCCTAATATATTTATGATAAAACTATTTTTTACCCCAATATATCTATCCTATTCTGTCATCTCTGCTGAAAGGCTACCTGCCTTTGGCTTATTCCAATTAAAAATAGTAGATCTTACTCCCAGATAAAGAAGGATAAGATAGCAGCACAAATGTTTGTGTTCAATCATAGAAGGACCCCACTACCACCACCACAGTCCGCAATCATAGGAAATATACCTTAAGTAGAGACTGAGATTGATGGTGGTTCAGATATATGAATCATACCAGAATCTTCAAAGAAGATTTTGCTGCTTCTGCAGACCACATTTTTCAAAACTGTTTTCAATATGAATGCCGGCATTTATACCGTAGGCTCTTTCCTTTTTGTTTGCAAAGCTATCTTCTGATCTCCTCTCCTGTGTTTTTTTTTGAGACAAAGTTGTACAATGCTTGATTTGGCCAAGTTTTTTTCCTTCCCCCCCACCCCTCTTATCTTCACAAAAAGCTGACTTCTGAAATAAATACATTTCTGCATTCCAGATACAAACCCAGGGCAGAATTTATTCCCACAGAAATAAAGACTGAACAAGCCATAACTGGCTGGACTTACACACTAATAAGCCATGAACTATGGTTCATCGACCACATTATCTGGGTTCATGCATGCTAAAACAGAGTCAAGAAAGCCATATTATGGCTAATCATGTTGTAACATTTAACACCTTCTCAAAGCAGAATTAATATGTGGGATGGTGGTCTAGGACCTTTTAAAGAATGAGGGGGCAAAAATCTCTGTTGAACTCCTCACCTACCACTTTCTTTCACTGCTTTCTGACATCCACTGTTTTTTGTCCAACAAAACTAATAGCCCAGCAAATAGAAGTATGTGAGGAAATTTAAAATACTGAAGTACCCTTGGGGCCTGAAGTGGGAGGATTATGAGCCCCAACTCACTCCTTGAGACTCAGAAGCAGAACAGGGATTTCCTCAGCCCTATACAAGATGTCCGCTTGAGTTCTCCTTTCAGTACTGGTTGGCCATCTGATCCCTGGCTCTCTCCTAGGAGCAGTCAGTGAACAATACAAGCATGGCAAAGAAATCCCTGCCTTAAAAACATAATTCATGATTCAAGCAAGGGACTACAAGTGGTAGTTAAAAACACTCTAAAGTATTCTCCCATATGCTGAAGCTGTTCCATGCAGAGATAACTTGAACTCAGTTTTGAACATTTCTGGTTCCAGAAATCAGGAGTGGGTACAACCTTTGCTTACCCATCTTCTGTTCATTGGTTGTGTCTAACCAGCTGTTCATTGGTTGTGTCCAACCAGCTGTTTTCAGATTCTCTGTACTTAATCTTCCTTGACTGCATTTGCTTCTGTTAGTCTACTATAACATTATCCTAAACAGGATAAATATAGGAAGACTATAGGGGTCCACAGACGTCACCACATTGCCCTATAAACTCTACCTTTTGGGGGCTGGTATATGATGTCACAATACATGTTGAAAAGGGGAGTGGCTTGTTTTGTGATGCCACAATGCTACTTTCTTCACTGAGCCCCCAGACCCCAGGGATGCCACTGAATCTAGAACAGGAATTGTTCTTGTCCTGTCCAGAAGAATCAATGGTCAACTGTCTTTCAATGCTTATAGTCACTTTACTGAATCTGTGCTTCATGAAGCAACATATACTCCCCACACACTTCTAAAAGTGATGCAGCGTAGTTGCATTGTTTGTGGCATATGAACAGGCCTTGTGCATACAGAGAAGCCTGTTCTAATAGTTGAATGGAAGAACTAAAAGAGATGTCATCAGCACACCTAGAGCTTATGCACAGATGCCTCTTCCAGCTATTAGAACAGCTGGATGAGGCCTTGAGGTGGCGCAAAGCATCTTGACAAGGAAAATTCTGCTGAATACTTGTCTGACAAGGAGAATTTCTTCACCTCTGTGGCACAAAGAATCACTTCAGTGCAAAACACAGCTGCTTCACACAGTCCTTGCCTTTAGTGAAAAGCTGCCACTTGTAATTCACTGATTCACTGTAATTTCCATTATGTCCTTAACTTAGCAAAAAGATCTTTAAAAACTGTACACAAGAGTTGTGTTTTGGAAAGTCTGGGGTGAATTAATGCAAACAAGCAAAGTGTATATCACACAAAGGTTTAACATGCTTTTGTTGGGGGGTGGAGGGGGAGAATAACACACTACTGATAATTAGTGGCTTTGCTGCCAAATGTATTAGCATAATCTGTGATGTTCCAAGGGTTCCTGAGTGGGGATGTGGGCTTGTAAGTGCATAGGAGGTTGTCCATCTTTGCTAGAGATACTGACAGGAATTATCAACACAAGTGAGATGTTACTGACTGATAACCACCATACAGCTGACTAAGGGAAACTGTTTCCCTTCCAACTCTCTTTCTCTCCCCAAATTATAGTTTTCTGTCTTACATTGCATTCTCAAGAGATTCTGGATGTCTGTTTAAAAAATCTTATCCACGCACTTGCTCCATTTTAAGAAAGGAGACATATGAACCATGAACTTACCTGATATTTGATCCTTGCTGGGATTTAGATGGAGATTTTCCAAGCATTGTGGAATGTGGTTGGAGAAATTTTAGGGCTCATGCCTCAGAAAGGAATCTTAGTCTTAGGTTTCATAAACCTAAAATGTGACTGTAGCCTTGAAAGATGAGTATTTTTTTTTTATTCTTCCATGAATGCAGTAAAGAAGAGTATTGATTTCAGCACTTGTAGGGTATTTGTAACAATAAGATATCACTGTTGAGTTTGCATATATGTTCATTATTCAAGGGTGGTGTTATTAAAATTGACTTAAACATGGTATTCCTTACATATTTATTTAGCCATTCTGTTTATGTTCCCACTGTCCTCTAGAAACTTAAACCAGTGTAGATAGTTCTCTTCCATACATGCCTCCTTCCATTCCTTCAGGTAGATTAGGCTAAAAGATAATGACTGACCCAAAGAGAAATGTTGAGTCTCATGCTTGAGAAAGAACTTGAGCCTGGATGTTCACAGACCCAGCCCAACACCCTTACTACCACACTTGTCCTTTAGGAAGTCAGGAGATATATTATTCTATCAGAACGTTAAGGCTGTAAGTTCAGTTAAAAGGTTGATGAAAGGCTTATTACATTGATACTAAAGACAAGATAGCACATGTATTTTATAGAAATGTGGTCCTTTCTGGATTGTTCTTCCCACAGAAGCTTCAGCTGGTACAACAAGTAGTTGCCTGTATATGCCCATGTAACACTGCTACTTTGGGAGCTGCACTGGTTGCTAATCAGCTTCTGGGTACAATTCAAGATGCTGGTTGTCAGCTTTAAGTCTTACATGGCATGGCTCCTGGATACCTACAAAACTGCCTTATCCAGACTTAAACTGCCTGCCCAGTGAGATTGGTAAGAGAGCCTGCTGAGGCTCCTTTTGTTGAGAGAATGCCATCTACAGGAATCCCAGGGGTGAGTCTTCTCAGTGGTAGCCCTCTTTCTATGGAACAGCTCGTCCCTTGAAATCTGGTCATCTTCTACCTTATTAGTCTTCTAAAGGGCTGTAAAGGCTTGGTGTTTTAGGAAAGCAATTGGGAATGCAGAGGTTTAGCCTGCCCATGTGGATGGCATTGTCATGGCATGTTGGTTGAGTGTGTTTTACTTGCCTGATGCTTTCAACGCTGTGCTTTTGTTTCTGTAAGCCACTCAACCAATGGGAAATGGGTAGCATAGAAGTCTCAGTAAATAAACAGAACTGTGGGAAACAATGGTGCATTGCTTTGTGCAGCTGCCTTAACTCAAATTTATTTGTTCATCTATCAGATTTGTCACTGCCCATCTCCTCTTACAAGAGGGACTCTGGGCGGTTTACAACAAGATAATCAATAAAACAATAAATATACAATAAAATAACAATATACAAAAGTGCACCATATACTGTAAAAACAGTTACAAATAACAGATAAATATAAAGTCCAGATGGCTGTGATCTAATTCAGTCCTTGCATGGGAGTGGCACTTTAGGGCACTAGCCAACCCCAGGCATGACTATTCCCCTCCCTGCCCCAGGCCAGGTGGCAGAGCCAGGTCTTCAAGTTCCTTCAGAAGGCAAATTACTGAAACTACCTGCTTCCAGCTGAAAAGCCTTAAGATTGAGGAAATCTTTGAGGTTTTGCTTTGTCCAGATATTTCCTTTCCATGGCATAATACAAGATCTCAGTGCAGCAGCTGCAATCTTGCTTTGCTACAATTGGGCAATAGAGTGGAATGTGTTCCTGCTTTTGTTTAACGTATGCATACAGTTACTAGTGAGTACTGGTTGAGATCATTCAAATTCCTATTGAGAACAAAGCTGTATAGTATTTAAAGGTCTTATGTCTACAAGGCCATAATTCCAGAAAGGTTTCTTCTTGAGAGATTAAATGTATTGACTGTCAAATTAATGTCTTTCATTGCAGGAGATATACTGCCATATTCACTCAGACTGTAAACAGTCTGCTGTCTCTAAGGATTTAGCTAAAATACACCAAAATTTAATAAGAACTTGCTACCAGTGTGAATGGATACCAGGATAAATCAACCTAATTATTTGGAAATATGGAAAGCCATGATGATAGACTTAGGTGATATAATATGCTTCCCCAAATTATTTGAACTGCCTTTGCCTTATTCTTGTGGGTCATCACATACAGTATCAAGCTACAGTATAGTACTATAGACATAGTGCAATCTGATATGTCCATTACTTTTTATTTAACTAGAACGGCTAAATCACATTTAAAGATGTTGCTCTGAAACCAAGGGGACATACTTCTTTGCAGTTGCTCCCACCCTCTGGAACATCTTGTCCCCGGAGGTGAGGTTAGCCCCATTGCTTCTGGCCTTCTGGAGGAACTTGAAGACCTGGCTCTGCCACCTGGCCTGGGGTGGGGTGGAGAACAGTCATGCCTGGGGTTGGCTAGTTCCTTGAAGTACCCCTTCCACACAAAGACTGAATTAGATCACAGCCATCTGGACTTTATTCTTATTTATATTTATTAGTGATATGTAATTTTTATAGTGAATTTTATATATTTATTGTTTTTGTGATTATTTTGTTGTAAACTGCCCAGAGTCCCTCTGGTGGGAGGAGATGGGCAGTGACAAATTTGATAAATAAATAAATACCCTGGGTAATGTTATACAGAAAATAATCATAATTAATTGAACTTGCATGCTGCCTGACTCTTAATAAAAATATTTTAATATTATTATATTAAATTATTAAATATTATTAATGTTAACCATATTGAAGATATTCCATACAGGTTACTTATTCGTTCCTGCGCTGTGTGAAAATTTATTACAGTTAAAACTTTTTAAACCCTGGAAGCCCCACCCACCCCAATTAATGGCCCATAGAACTACTCCTCCTGATTGAATCACTGAATAAAAGGAATGCAAACAGAATTAAACTGATGGACCTATTTCCCTAAAAACAATAGCAACCATCCAGATTTTAAAAAGGCCAAAAAATTCAGTTGGCCTCTGAAACAAGCTGGCTAGCTGGGAAAGGGAAATGTTTCAAATAGCAGAGTGTACAATGAAGAAAGCTGTTAATTAATTGGGAAATGCTCTGAATGGCTTTCAAACTCTGTGCTGCCTGAGCAACACATGAAGAAAGATAGTATCATCTACAGGACTTGCAGCAGATCTCAGGCTGAGATCTTCTGTTCTTTTTTTATATTTCAGTGGAGACAAGGAGGATTGAATCAGGGATCTATTCCTTGCTTAATCTGTACCTTCCCACAGAATTGAAGTTAGGTAATTCTAAAATCCAGACTAAATGGTCCAGTGGTGTCTCCCTCCTTTGAATAGCAATGTGCCTAAATTGGGAATAAGCACCATTTTGTTGCAGAAAATCACATTTAAAATAAAAATAATTAAAGGAGTGTCTGTAAGTATGTAGATGCAAATTACTTGCCCCTTTTATTCTTGTCTGTTAAATAAAGGAAATTTTAAAAAACCAAAAAGAATATTGTGAGCCGGAGCAAACCTGAAAGACTCCAGGATGTTCTTGTTGTTGTTGTTGTTGTTGATGATGATGATACATGTATATTTATTAAGAATTTTTTTTCATACAATAAAAGACAAATCAAAGAAAGGAAAAGAGAAAGCAAGAAAAAAGTGCAAGAAAAGAAAAAGAAAGGGAAAAACTAAAGTTAAGAAATATATGAATAACTTCCAACTTTCTGTGATATCCTTTGCATCGTTGTATAACATTGTATGACATGTCCAACACTGGTTTGAAATACCTTTGTACATTTTTGTAGCTTCCCTGGTGTCATATACCAATGATACATCAATTTATTTTAAAAAAAAATCTCTTAAATTATGACACAGTGTAAATTTAATATCATATTCACCCCACCCTAGGCCTACAGAATGCATTGACATCTGGTTTGGGTTTGAGTCCCAGTTTGAATAGTTGTAAAAGATACATCAAATTAATGGAAGAATGGCTACCTATCTTGATGATTATATATATTATGTTTATATAATGTGTGTCATATTTATCCTGTTTATCCTAAATTTGGCAATAAAACATTATCAAGAACTAAATCCCATATCTAGTAACAAAGTCCAGAGCCAAAGATCTGCACCTGTGAATTCAGTCACAGCTGGTCTCCAACCAAGGTATTATACAAACAATATCCAGGGTTGGTCTGAATGGCCAAGATAAATACAATCTTTCCTTGCCTTTACCCAGACAGAGAGATTAAAATAATCATATTACTTGGTGGTTACTCCTATAGCCCTTGCTCCAAGATAATGTTGGTAGTTTTACAAATCTTGAGAAGCAGTGATAAAGATATTTTAAAGCAACACCAAGAAGAGTAGAGACCACTAAAGGCTTTTGCAAAAGCCCAGGTACATTCCTTGCTTGAGATACAATAATAGAGGAATGTTCAAGTAAGGAAAGTATATCCTAGCTTCATGATTCATTAGGTTAATCTAATTGTCATAAATCCAGTCCAAACTCTAGTTCACTGAGAAACAGCGTCTGAGGGAGTACGAAAAATAAAAACAAAAGGAAAAGTTTAGAGATGCCAATATCAAAAGTCAGGGAGTAAAGAGTTGTCAAACTTGGGAGACAAGGAAGGGCATAATGAAACAACATTGTTTCAGCAGCTATGCCATGTCCGTTGCTGACTCCATCCAAGCTGGTCCTGTTCAGGTCTGGCTTATCTCAGAAGGTCACTGCTGAGCAGTCCTGCCTGATTCAACTGTTTCTTAATCTAACCAAGCATTCCAATGCCTCATGATCTTATGACCTTCTTCTCTCAGCCAACTGTGTCCTCTATACAAAACACTTTTTGTTGCCATCTTCTGATTGTCTCAATTTTTGCAGCCAAGATTTGATAGCACTAGTTCTTGAAAAATAGGCAGAAGATACTCCTGGTCTAAGTCTGAGATGAGATTTAGGGCCTTGGGATACCTCCTCTTGGTCTTCCTACTTACCTGTTACCGTCTTGAGACTGGACCATAACAAACATGTCATTATCAAAACTAACAATGTATCCAGTGCCTCTCAGTATGAAAGACGTTAATAGGCATAATCTTCACTCTTCCAGTGTTCACTTTAATTTGCTAAAAGAAACTGTAAAAGGAAGCCAAAAGAGACTTCAGCTAAAACTATGATAGAGGTATTCACTGGTTCTGTCTCTGCACTGCATCTATAGAGTGGACAGTGGGCACTGGCTCTAGAAACAACAGATTCTGGCCAACACATTCAGCCAAACATTCAGCAATAGTGTCCAGATTTATAGGCATACATCTGAAAGTATGAAAGACCTAGCACACACTCTAAGTTGTCAGTCAAATACCAGAAAAACCCATGCGCATATGGAACAGGATGACATCCGGATTTGTAAAGAGAATTTGAAAGGGGTAATATGGCTATTATTTCTCAGAGCATAGGATGCATATATGATTTGACTATGGGAGACACACAACAGTCCATTTCTGTTTAGTTTCTCATTTTTTCCAGCTTTAAACTTATTTCATCTAGTCTCTGTGTGTTTTTAACATGTTTTCAATTTTCAAAATGTTTATATAAACATTTATACACATTTTCTGGCACATTTATCCTACGAGATATATGTCTGACTATAATTTGTTGTTGTTTATTCGTTTAGTCACTTCCGACTCTTCATGACATCATGGACCAGCCCACGCCAGAGCTTCCTGTCGGTCGTCAACACCCCCAGCTTCCTCAGGGACGAGTCCGTCACCTCTAGAATATCATCCATCCACCTTGCCCTTGGTCGGCCCCTCTTCCTTTTGCCTTCCACTCTCCCTAGCATCAGCATCTTCTCCAGGGTGTCCTGTCTTCTCATTATGTGGCCAAAGTATTTCAGTTTGGCCTTTAATATCATTCCCTCAAGTGAGCAGTCTGGCTTGATTTCCTGGAGGATGGACTGGTTTGATCTTCTTGCAGTCCAAGGCACTCTCAGAATTTTCCTCCAACACCACAGTTCAAAAGCATCGATCTTCCTTCGCTCAGCCTTCCTTATGGTCCAGCTCTCGCAACCATATATTACTACGGGGAACACCATTGCTTTAACTATGCGGACCTTTGTTGTCAGTGTGATGTCTCTGCTCTTAACTATTTTATCGAGATTTGTCATTGCTCTTCTTCCAAGGATTAAGCGTCTTCTGATTTCCTGACTGCAGTCAGCATCTGCAGTAATCTTCGCACCTAGGAATACAAAGTCTTTCACTGCTTCTACATTTTCTCCCTCTATTTGCCAGTTATCAATCAAGCTGGTTGCCATAATCTTGGTTTTTTTGAGGTTTAGCTGCAAACCAGCTTTTGCACTTTCTTCTTTCACCTTGATCATAAGGCTCCTCAGTTCCTCTTCGCTTTCAGCCATCAAAGTGGTATCATCTGCATATCTGAGATTGTTAATGTTTCTTCCAGAGATTTTAACTCCAGCCTTGGATTCCTCAAGGCCAGCTTGTCGCATGATGTGTTCTGCGTACAAGTTGAATAGGTAGGGTGAGAGGATACAGCCCTGCCGTACTCCTTTCCCAATCTTAAACCAGTCCGTTGTTCCGTGGTCTGTTCTTACTGTTGCTACTTGGTCGCTATACAGATTCCTCAGGAGACATACAAGATGACTTGGTATCCCCATACCACTAAGAACTTGCCACAATTTGTTATGGTCCACACAGTCAAAGGCTTTAGAATAGTCAATAAAACAGAAATAGATGTTTTTCTGAAACTCCCTGGCTTTTTCCATTATCCAGCGGATATTGGCAATTTGGTCTCTAGTTCCTCTGCCTTTTCTAAACCCAGCTTGTACATCTGGCAATTCTCGCTCCATGAACTGCTGAAGTCTACCTTGCAGGATCTTGAGCATTACCTTACTGGCATGTGAAATGAGTGCCACTGTTCGATAGTTTGAACATTCTTTAGTGTTTCCCTTTTTTGGTATGGGGATATACGTTGATTTTTTCCAGTCTGATGGCCATTCTTGTGTTTTCCAAATTTGCTGGCATATAGCATGCATTACCTTGACAGCATCATCTTGCAAGATTTTGACTAGTTCAGCTGGGATGCCGTCGTCTCCTGTTGCCTTGTTATTAGCAATGCTTCTTAAGGCCCACTCAACCTCACTCTTCAGGATGTCTGGCTCTAGCTCACTGACCACCCCGTCAAAGCTATCCCCGATATTGTTATCCTTCCTATACAGGTCTTCTGTATATTCTTGCCACCTTTTCTTGATCTCTTCTTCTTCTGTTAGGTCCTTGCCATCTTTGTTTTTGATCATACCCATTTTTGCCTGGAATTTACCTCCAATGTTTCTAATTTTCTGGAAGAGGTCTCTTGTCCTTCCTATTCTATTGTCTTCTTCCACTTCCGTGCATTGCTTGTTTAAAAATAATTCCTTATCTCTTCTGGCTAACCTCTGGAATTTTGCATTTAATTGGGCATATCTCCCCCTATCACTGTTGCCTTTTGCTTTCCTTCTTTCTTGGGCTACTTCTAGTGTCTCAGCAGACAGCCATTTTGCCTTCTTGGTTTTCTCTTTCTTTGGGATGTATTTTGTTGCCGCCTCCTGAACAATGCTGCCAACTTCTGTCCAGAGTTCTTCCGGGACCCTATCTACTAAGTCCAGTCCCTTAAATCTATTCTTCACCTCCACTGCATATTCCTTAGGAATATTAGTGAGCTCATATCTAGCTGATCTGTGGGTCTTCCCTAATCTCTTTAGTCTGATCCTAAATTGTGCAAGAAGAAGTTCGTGATCTGAACTACAGTCAGCTCCAGGCCTTGTTTTTACCGACTGTACAGATGTCCGCCACCTTTGGCTGCAAAGGATGTAATCAATCTGATTTCGGTGTTGTCCATCTGGTGAAGTCCATGTATAAAGCCGTCTCTTAGGTTGTTGGAAGAGAGTGTTTGTTATGCAGAGTGAATTGTCTTGGCAAAATTCTATCAGCCTGTGTCCTGCTTCGTTTTGTTCTCCCAGGCCATACTTACCTGTAATTCCAGGTGTCATTTGACTGCCCACCTTAGCATTCCAGTCTCCTGTGATGAAAATAACATCTCTTTTAGGCGTGTTGTCCAGTAGGTGCTGCAGATCCTCATAGAACTGCTCTACTTCAGCTTCTTCAGCATTTGTGGTTGGGGCGTATATTTGGATCACTGTGATGTTAGATGGCTTGCCCTGAATTCGAATTGAGATCATTCTGTCGTTTTTTGGGTTGTATCCAAGCACTGCTTTAGCCACTTTACTATTAATTATGAAGGCTACTCCATTTCTTCTGTGGTCCTCTTGTCCACAGTAGTAGATCTGGTGGTCATTTGATGTGAAGTGGCCCATTCCAGTCCATTTCAGTTCACTGACGCCCAGAATGTCTATCTTTAATCTTGACATCTCACCAATAACCACATCCAATTTGCCCTGGCTCATAGATCTTACATTCCAGGTTCCAATGGTGTGTTGATCCTTAGAACATCGGATTCGCCGTTCACCACCAGCACCGTCGGCCGCTAGCCGTCCTTTCGGCTTTGAGCTAGCTGCGTCATCACGTCTGGGGCTAGTTGAGCTCATCCTCTGTTCCTCCCCAGTAGCATTTTGACCATCTTCCGACCTGGGGGTCTCACCTTCCGATGGTATACCGACATATCTCTGGTTGTACTGATCCATTTAGTTTTCACGGCAAGAATACTGGGGTGGGTTGCCATTACCTTCCCCAGGGATCGCACTTAGTCTGACCTCTCTGTCATGACCTTCCCGTCTTGGGTGGCCCTTCACGGTTTAGCTCATGGCATCATTGAGGTGCTCAAGCTCCAGCACCACGACAAGGTAACGATCCTTTGCTGAAGCTGACTATAATACACACGCTTATATATAAGTACATGCACAAACACACTTTAAACCAATTTTTAATGTAATGAATTTTTGTACATTGTAGAAAAATGTGTGTAACTGAAAACAGTCTTTATATGTGTATGCTTTTTGTTTGTTTGAAAATCGTATCACACAATTCAGGATATGCGGTATATAATTCTATCTGGCCTTTAGTTCATATACTGGTCCAGGGACTATGAATTACATAAATGTGCATTCAAATACAATCTGAACACATTTCTCTTTTATCTGTCAATGGAATGGAAAAGCAGGTTTATAGGATTGTGCTTATCAAGAGGATCATTTCCCATTTGACCTGTTCCAATTATCCCTTTTCTAATCCCATCAGTACAGCAGACTGATAGCTAGAATTGTGCTGTAAGTCATTTAATATGACAATTATTGTATTTTTGCCCAACTGGAGGAAAAAAAAGAATGCCCACCATATTTAGGTGGGAGGGGAGTGCATCAAATTATAGCACCATGTCTCTTTTATAGTTTTCTGAACAAATTAAATTTGATTTGAAAAGTCTCTGACATCTTGCTATGAAATCACCCATTTCTGTTTTGGACCTTGAAATTTGTTCTTGAGATGACTGGGTTAAAGGAAAAAAAAAGCTATAAAGTATAGTTACAATAGTTAACATATACCCCTGGGGCACAATCAAATGAATTAATTTTTTAAGTATTGCTCAGATTAGAATCCAATTAACTTTAAAAAAAAACAAAAATCCAATTTATCTTGGTGTCACTGATTGGAATTAAAATAATGAAGAGGCATTGTTCTCATCAACTGAGAGACTCTCTATTTAAACTTCTCAAAGACCAGCATTGATGTGTGCTGTCCTTCTTCCAAGCTCCCAAAGCAATATGGATTTTCTTTTATGGTTCAGTTTTATTTATCAACTGTAGGAGATCTACCTATCTATTAGAGATATACTATTATGTACTTTTTATATTTTTAATATCAGTTATTCTAGCACGGATCATTTGTTGGATAGATATAGAATAGCAAGGCTGTAGAAATATTCCAGAAATTCTGGAATATTACAAGACCCTTCTCTTGTTTTTTGCTTTCATTAAAAAAAAACAATCGAGTATCTACTTCTTTCTCCAAGGGAAACTGCTGAGCATAATTATATCCAGAAAATGTACTTGGCATTCAAGTTAGCATGTGATAAGAGATAGGCATAGAAAATATTGATTAACCTGAATGCAAAAATACTACTGTGTATTGTTAGTAGCAACTAGTCCTTGTCCCCTGGCTGCCTGGTACTGAAATATATAATTGGGTATCATCAGCAAATTGATGATACCAAACCCCAAACTTGTAGATGATCACAACCAGCAGTTTCATGTAGATATTGAAAGGGAAAGGAGAGAGAGTAGAACCCTGCAGCACCCCACAAAGGAGGGGCCTAGGGGTTGATCTCTTCCCTCCAAACAACACTGACTGGAGCCAGTCCTGAAGAAAGGAAAAGAACCACCATGAAATGGTGGCCCCAATCTCCAACCCACGGAGCCAGCTCAGGAGGATACCATTGTCAATGGTAGTGAAAGCCACTGATAGATCAAGGAGCACAAGGATTGATGTACCACTTCCATCCCAGCTCTGCCACAAGTCATCAACAAGTATGACCAGTACTAAATCCTGGCCTGAAACCTGACTGAAATGGGTCTAGATAATTTGTTACCACCCTCTCCATCAGAAAAGCCAACACTTGTTGGGCTAAATGGTTGCATACAAGATGCATGAGTGAACTTATTATTGTAATTCAAGAAACAGGAAGACAGCACAGATTTCTTACATGTGATTTCAGTAGCATTCCTTAACAGGACATGTTGTGTTTCTGGGGATGATGCATACACAGACAATAGATTAGCTCATGCAACAAGCTTAGCCAAGGTAGTTTAAAAACCTTCTGGCTGCATGTGTATAATCTACTAAGCTTGGTTAGTTTTAATCATGATTAGTTTTTTGTTATTGTTGTCATCAACTGGGTGGCCTTAGAAATGGAATAAATAAATAAGACCCAGCCCAGTTGGTTAATTAATGATTCAATGTCTTGTGTAAACCAAAGCATAGGTTAATTCAGTAACCAAGTATATTAAGAAAAACCACCCCTGAAATGTTTTAATTGTTTTCCTCTTATACATAGCCCTTTTAGTGAGGAGGGAAGTGCTAACTTTATCATGAAATTTAACTACTTATCTCTTGATGTATGTGAGCAGGTTGCATAGAAAAAAATGACTATTCTAAAATCACAATTTAGATGATAATTCACTAGAATAGTGGTATGCAATATTTTTACAGATGGAAATGGAGTTTCTAAAATGATTTTTGCCACCAGGCATGGCAGTGATGCCACCAGAGAAGTTGGAGACTGAATATTCTGCCTTGTTTTGTGATTTTTATTTTATTATTTTAAAATAAATATGGTAAGTCTCTGTTAGACTTAACTTCTATTTATTGGTTTGTCTGTTTGCTTTTAAATCATGGGACTAGAATTGGGTTAGCTCATGAATATTAGCAGAGAGAAAGGGGGCTCAACAGGCTGCAAAAAATGGAGCTATTTTGTTGGGGCTTATGAATTAGATGAATTAGAAAAGACTCATGGCAGATTGATTTGGTATATGGTAACTACAGCAAGTCTATTGTATATTCAGTGATGGAAGAACAATGAAATTTCCACAGTGGAGGAAGAGATTGTGAAAATATCAGAATTCACTGAGATGGCAAAGCTGAACGGTTTGGTCAGGAAAAAACAACAACAAGAAGTGTTCTGAAAGACTAGAAACCTTATGTGGACTTTTCGCTGAAAGAATAAAAAATGATATGATGATTTCTGGGTTTGAGGACTAAAAATGATGTGGATTATGTGAGGGGCTGAAGGAATTTGCAAAACATCTACAAGGGAGAGGGGATTATGAGATTGTGTCTATCTGTTGAAGAGAAGGTCAGAAGTCATTATATTTCAGTAACCAGGGTTTTTTTTTTTTCTTGCAGCTTATTCTTTCTTCTTTCATTTCCTTCTTTTTCTTTAAACTTGTCTTTTACTTTATATAAAATTCTCAGTAAATATAAACTACAACAAAAGCAAAAACAGAAATAACCTATTTGGGTCACAGGTTATCCAGTGCTGTTTAAAGAATAACCCTTAAACCAATGGATTTTAATTACAAGGAAATGGATTTCCACTAAAACTTGTGGTCATCCTAATTGCACTAGAACAAGTCATTCAGAAGAGGTTTCTTCCTTGGTAGATTTTTAAACAGAGGCTATCAAAGATGCTGTAGCAGCAGATTACTTGCATTGGTAGGTAGAGATGTGACATAACCTTTGACGTCTCTTCTAGCTCTATGATCTGATTAATAAGCTGGCCACTGTGAATAAAGAAATTGGCCATCTTTGCAAAAGGCAGGCTGAAGACAGATGATAGAAATACGGTATGTAAGGTAATTTATTGCATACAGACATTTTCTTCTGCTTCTCCAATGAGCCAATATTAGAGAAAATCCAAGAAGGAATACATAACATGTGTTTCAAATAACTTTGGAAAATAATTCAGAATATGGGAAAGAACATTTGGTATGCTTTCATTCAGGATGTCTGACACTGAGGAACTGTTGTGATTTTTTTCCCCTCTGCCATAGCTGACACAATGGTTCCCAGGCCTGGGCAAGATGGAGAGCACCAGCCAGGATATCAACCTGAACTCTCCCAACAAAGGTCTGCTGTCTGATTCAGTCACATACATGCCCATGGACAACCCCAGTGCTGTTGCTATGGTACCTCCTTCAAGACCCTCAGCCTACAACAGGCTCATGGAAGCTGAGGAAGAAGAGTAAGGTCTGAGCTGGCCAAGGTGGAAGAGGAGATTGGCACCTTGTGCCAGGTATTGGCTGCCAAACAGAGACATTGTGGAGAGCTGAAAAGAAAGCTGGGCTTGACCCCCTTGGATGGCTTGCTTTCATTCAAGGAGCTAAAGGCACTGCAAGTATCTGATTGGATCATAACCCCCAATAAACTTGGGCTTGTAACTGTAATGGGGTCCTTTCAGCTCAGGAATTCCAGGACCACGGTCTTCCTATCAGCATCTCCATCTTCCTGGGACTGTTCCTCCTTCCCCCTCCACTTCACCTTAGAACTATCAGGCTCTCACCAATAAATGCCATCAGGCTCCATTCATTTGCTCTACACATGCTAATTGCAGCTTCCTAAGCATTTCCCATTGTTTCCCCAAAATAGCAGTGCTCTGCCTTCAAACAGTCAGTTGGCTCACAGCTGGGTGAGTTTATCTCACCCTGCTTAGTGTCAGGTGCACGCTTACCGCTTTCCAGCCTCTTTGAGGGAGCCTAATTATAGGACTCTTCTTCCTGCTTTCACATTTACACTGAAGCAGCTGCATCTCATCTGAACACAATATGAAAATGGCACCTGGGGTCCCCCCCCAGGGTTAATTTGGATTTCAATCCCTTTCCACTCCTATTTCCCCCCCCCCCTATTTTTTTCCATACACAGTCACTGAAGTGAGAGTTTTCTCGTTTGCTGTGGGATTACTGAGAAAGGATGAGATCACCAGATACTGTATGGCTTCCAGAGTTCATATATGGGACTAACTACTGAGAAAAAGGGTACAAGCTGCTGCTTTTATTTCCAGCTTCAAGCCAATTGCTGGAAATTAAGTGGTGGTGAGGCAGAAAAGGCAGCACTTCGTCTTGGTTGTCAGAGTATTTGAGTAAGTCAGTACTATCTTTTCTACATACTGCATAGCCTGTGCATGTGCCAGGAGTAAGCAACCTTTTGGGGGATAAGAGCACTGTTATCTTTTTGAGAGTATGTGGTAGGCACACTCAAAATATAGCTGCCATAGTAAAAAGGAAAAGTGTCCATTTATTTGTTTTTATTTATTTATTCTTCAAATTTCTATCACCGCCCATCTCTCCCAAAAAGGGGACTCTGGGCGGTTTACAATAAAATCAGAATGAAAACATATAAATTACAATATAAATAGACCAATAAATAAAGATAAAATAGATATAAAATCCAAGTGGTGAAGATCTTATTTGTTGGGGAGAGATCTATGATACTAGCCACCCCCAAAATGAACTGGTGCCCCTCCCACCCCAAGCGAGGCAGCAGAACCAGGTTTTCAAGTTCTTCCAGAAGGCCGGGAGTGAAGGGGCCTGTCTTACCTCCAGGGGCAGAAAGTTCCTGAGGGTGGGTGCCACTGCAGAGAAGGCCCACCTTCTGGACCTCGCCAGGTGGAATTCCCTTACCGGTGAGGTTCACAGCATGCCCTCTCTGCATGACTGGGTGGGGTGGGTTGATGTTAAGGGGATGAGATGGTCCCTCAGGTAACCTGGTCCCATACCTTTACAAGGAAGGAAGGGAGGGAGGGAGGGAGGGAGGGAGGGAGCGAAGGAAGGAAGGAAGGAAGGAAGGAAGGAAGGAAGGAAGGAAGGAAGGAAGGAAGGAAGGAAGGAAGTCCAGTTTGTTCTCTACCATCCCAAAAGGAAGTCCAGTTTGCTCTCTACCATCCCAGCAGGATCTTTGTGAAGCCTGAAGACATTCCAGGAAATGTGTATAATGCTAGAGCCTGTTGCTTTGCTCTATAGCATGCCAACATTATATTTGTTTTTCATTTACTTTTTTTTTAAGTTAGGGGACAGGGAGCCTGATGGAGAGCCACAAACTATCTGGGGCACACTGATAGAGTATATCATAAATCCTCTATCTGTGCCCACTTTTGTTCATTTTGGCCATGGAATCTTCTGCCTACTCCATCCATTAGTTGATTTGTTCATATTGGCCAGTGATGAAAACAGAGATTGTCAGAGAATCTTTCCAATGCTGTCAGTGGTGACTGTACTAGGGAGACCAATTCCATGACAGCCTTCCCAATTTGGTATTTCCAGATGGATTAAGACTGCAATTCTCAGAATCGTTAATCTTTATCCCTGTTAGGGGAAAAGTACAGGTTCATCTTGTGTTTCAGTTGTGCCCACATCTGAACCGGAGGCCCTCCTTATGGCACATTGTGCCTTAGTCACTTCCCAGTAAATTAATGTGCTCTACATGGAGCTGTCTTTGAAAAGCATTCAGAAGCTGTGACTGGTCCAGAATGCAGCAGCACAGGCAGTTTGGGGTGGTTCATGATATATCTACCTGACATGGCTATTAGCTGCACTGGCTCCCATTAGTCATCTGGCCATTTCTTTTCATCCCACCAGAACAGGCATAGGTGGCCTGCTCCAGGTCCCCTCCTTTAGGAAATGTCATCTTAAGAAACCTAGGAGTTGTGTGTTCACTGTTCTGGATGGGCCCAACTCTTCTGGCCTATCATAAGTCATTAAAGGCCTGGATATTCCTCCAGGCACTGGGGCCAGGAGGTAAAATGTTGCTGTTGGTGAATTTGTTGTTTGGTCTTTATGGATTAAGATTGAATTTTTAGGTCCAGGCATATGTTATTTATCATTATTCTTATTTATTTAGGTTTCTATTTGTTGCATTATGTTTTGCTGATTTTAATTGTCTGTGAGCCACCCAGGGTCACTGCAATGAGATGGGTGACTACATGAATAAATAAGTTTGTTTCTGGGCTAGTAGGATTCATAAGATATTCTTATCCACTTTTCAGAGCTTGCTTTTATGTAGTATTTTCAGTGTTGGGTGGGATAATCTTAGCCAATCAACATTTTGTTTCCAATAAATCTCTTGCACAGATTGTATTATTAATTCATGACAGATACCAGCTATTATGTGGTAAGAAATTATAAATGTTACAACTAACAGAGCACAGCATATGGCCTGTGGATTGCATGCCATTTGAAAGTTATATCATTAAATCAGGGATAGAAAAGTCTGGGATGTTATCCATTTAGAAAGTTGGCAACTTACTTCTACAAATAATAAACAAGAGTTTTACAAAACTTAAAACTGGAAATTTGATTCTATCAAACCTCTGTACTGAATTGAAAAGTCACAACAAATTCTCAAATTAAATTATAGATTCCCCAATTGTTTCAATCACTCAAAAGTGCTTTTGCACATTCTCAAAACCCTTTTCTGTAAAATGATTCACAAAATCAAACAAATTCAGTGCTTCAGTTTCAATTTTCCAGATTGATTAAACTGATGAATCAGAGCAGATTAATCAACAATTTGAAATGTATAGAACCTGATTTATATACCCCAGTAATAAACTATATTACATTCAGTGAGTTCAGTTGTTTACAGTTAATCTCCTAGAGAAATATTGTGCATTTACTTCAAAGCTTGTTATAATCTGTAATTGAAATTTGCATTTAGAACTTTCTCAGGCTCTGCACTGTTGATGTGATTTTACTTAAAGAGAATTGTTTTTGCAATCTAGCACTAAACTTCATTATTTAAAATAGCTTAATTCCTTTACTTACCACAAACAAAACTGATTAGCATAGAAAAATAATACTTTCACAAATGTACTTGCTAGGAAGACAGATGCTACCAGTTTCTATAGTACCTTTAGTAATCAGATTTGCATTTGCAGCCTAACTGTATGTTAGCACTACAGTTCAGCATTAAATACAATTAATTTTAAAATAATACACAAAATAACTATGTTTGACTGTACTGCTTTCCTTGGCCAGATGCCATTTTATTCAACTTCACTGAAGACCTCACCAATATTACCCCTGCAGGAAATCATCTGGCTGTATTAAGTTAGACTGAGATTAAATTGTTTGAACCTGGCTCTCATTGAAAACGATGTGATTTAACTCTTGACTAAAGATTTCAATGAACCTTAGCTCAGCTAATTTAACTTTAGCTCCGATTGAAAGTAAAATAATATTACTTATGAGGAATATTAGGACCTGAAACTCCTAATAGATTCAAGTCAAATAAACTAGAACTACTGATGATATCCAGTTGGAAAATAATTCCAAAGTTTTTATTATTCCAGAAACCGTATTTATTCAAGACTTAAAGTTGGATATTTAAATGAATTCTACCACTGAATGTCTTCAGCAAAGCATTGTTACCTTGTCATGGTGCTGGAGCTTGAGCACCTCAATGATGCCATGAGCTAAACTGTGAAGGGCCACCCAAGACGGGAAGGTCATGACAGAAAGGTCAGACTAAATGTAATCCCTGGGGAAGGTAATCGAGACCCACCCCAGTATTCTTGCCGTGAAAACTAAATGGATCAGTACAACCAGAAATATGTCGGTATACCATCGGAAGATGAGACCCCCAGGTCGGAAGATGGTCAAAATGCTACTGGGGAGGAACAGAGGATGAGCTCAACTAGCCCCAGACGTGATGACGCAGCTAGCTCAAAGCCAAAAGGATGGCTGGTGGCTGACGGTGCTGGTGGTGAACGGCGAATCCGATGTTCTAAGGATCAACACACCATTGGAACCTGGAATGTAAGATCTATGAGCCAGGGCAAATTGGATGCGGTTATTGGTGAGATGTCAAGATTATAGATAGACATTTTGGACGTCAGTGAACTGAAATGGACTGGAATGGGCCACTTCACATCAAATGATCACCAGATCTACTACTGTGGACAAGAGGACCACAGAAGAAATGGAGTAGCCTTCATAATCAATAGTCAAGTGGCTAAAGCAGTGCTCAGATACAATCCAAAAAATGATACAATGATCTCAATTCAAATTCAGGGCACGCCATCTAACATCACACTGATCCAAATATACGCCCCAACCACAGATGCTGAAGAAGCTGAAGTAGATCAGTTCTATGAGGATCTGCAGCACCTATTGGACAATACACCTAAAAGAGATGTTATTTTCATCACAGGAGACTGGAATGCTAAGGTGGGCAATCAAATGACACCTGGAATTACAGGTAAGCATGGCCTGGGAGAACAAAACAAAGCAGGACGTAGGCTGATAGAATTTTGCCAAGTCAACTCACTCTGCATAACAAACACTCTCTTCCAACAACCTAAGAGACGGCTTTATACATGGACTTCACCAGGTGGACAACACCAAAATCAGATTGACTACATCCTTTGCAGCCAAAGGTGGCGGACATCTATACAGTCGGTAAAAACAAGACCTGGAGCTGACTGTAGTTCAGATGATGAACTTCTTATTGCACAGTTTTGGATCAGACTAAAGAGATTAGGGAAGACCCACAGATCAGCTAGATATGAGCTCACTAATATTCCTAAGGAATATGCAATGGAGGTGAAGAATAGATTTAAGGGACTGGACTTAGTAGATAGGGTCCCGGAAGAACTATGGACAGAAGTTCGCAACATTGTTCAGGGGGCAGCAACAAAATACATCCCAAAGAAAGAGAAAACCAAGAAGGCAAAATGGCTGTCTGCTGAGCCACTAGAAGTAGCACAAGAAAGAAGGAAAACAAAAGGCAACAATGATAGGGGGAGATATGCCCAATTAAATGCAAAATTCCCAAGGCTAGCCAGAAGAGATAAGGAATTATTTTTAAACAAGCAATGCGCGGAAGTGGAAGAAGACAATAGAATAGGAAGGACAAGAGACTTCTTCCAGACAATTAGAAACATGGGAGGTAAATTCCAGGCAAAAATGGGTATGATCAAAAACAAAGATGGTAAGGATCTAACAGAAGAAGAAGAGATCAAGAAAAGGTGGCAAGAATATACGGAAGACCTGTATAGGGATGATAACAGTATCAGGGATAGCTTTGACTGTGTGGTCAGTGAGCTAGAGCCAGACATCCTGAAGAGTGAGGTTGAATGGGCCTTAAGAAGCATTGCTAACAACAAGGCAGCAGGAGATGATGGTATCCCAGCTGAATTGTTCAAAATCTTGCAAGATGATGCTGTCAAGGTAATACATGCTAAATACCAGCAAATTTGGAAAACACAAGAATGGCCATTAGATTGGAAAAAATCAACTTATATCCCCATACCAAAAAAGGGAAACACTAAAGAATGTTCAAACTATCACACAGTGGCACTTATTTCACATGCCAGTAAGGTAATGCTCAAGATCCTGCAAGGTAGACTTCAGCAATGCATGGAGCGAGAATTGCCAGATGTACAAGCTGGGTTTAGAAAAGGCAGAGGAACTAGGGACCAAATTGCCAATATCCGCTGGATAATGGAAAAAGCCAGGGAGTTTCAGAAAGACATCTATTTCTGTTTTATTGACTATTCTAAAGCCTTTGACTGTGTGGACCATAACAAACTGTGGCAAGTTCTTAGCAGTATGGGGATACCAAGTCATCTTGTCTGCCTCCTGAGGAATCTGTATAACGACCAAGTAGCAACAGTAAGAACGGACCACGGAACAACGGACTGGTTTAAGATTGGGAAAGGAGTACGTCAGGGCTGTATACTCTCACCCTACCTATTCAACTTGTATGCAGAACACATCATGCGATGTGCTGGGCTTGAGGAATCCAAGGCTGCAGTTAAAATCTCTGGAAGAAACATTAACAATCTCAGATATGCAGATGATACCACTTTGATGGCTGAAAGCGAAGAGGAACTGAGGAGCCTTATGATCAAGGTGAAAGAAGAAAGTGCAAAAGCTGGCCTGCAGCTAAACCTCAAAAAAACCAAGATTATGGCAACCAGGTTGATTGATAACTGGCAAATAGAGGGAGAAAACCTAGAGGCATTGAAAGACTTTGTATTTCTAGGTGCAAAGATTACTGCAGATGCTGACTGCAGTCAGGAAATCAGAAGATGTTTAATCCTTGGGAAAAGAGCAATGACAAATCTCAATAAAATAGTTAAGAGCAGAGACATCACACTGCCGATAAAGGTCCGCATAGTTAAAGCAATGGTATTCCCTGTAGTAATATATGGTTGCAAGAGCTGGACCATAAGGAAGGCTGAGAGAAGGAAGATCGATGCTTTTTAACTGTGGTGTTAGAGGAATATTCTGAGAGTGCCTTGGACTGCAAGAAGGTCAAACCAGTCCATCCTCCAGGAAATAAAGCCAGACTGCTCACTTGAGGGAATGATATTACAGGCAAAACTGAAATATTTTGGCCACATAATGAGAAGACAGAACACCCTGGAGAAGATGCTGATGCTAGGGAGAGTGGAGGGCAAAAGGAATAGGGGCCGACCAAGGGCAAGGTGGATGGATGATATTCTAGAGGTGATGGACTCATCCCTGGGGGAGCTGGGGGTGGCGACGACCAACCTGAAGCTGTGGCGTGGGCTGGTCCATAAAGTCACGAAGAGTCGGAAGCGACTGAACGAATGAACAACCACTGAAAGTGAGTGTGGCAATTCTGCTTCCAGCTGATCCATAGCGGGAATCACAGGTGTCAAGTCTAGCTAGTTTATGTCTTGTTAGGGAAAAGTCCACAGTGGAGGATGATTCTTCGCCTGCTGGCTGTGATTATGTTTTGTACTGAATTGAGTTTTTAATTGTGATTTTAATATACAGTAGTTGTATATTTGTCACTTTTATTTATACTTTTAATTGCTCTTGTTTTAATTGTGAGCTGCACGTATATGAGATGGGTGGCTATACAAATTAAATAAACAAACAGGTTCGGATTAACTTCCTAAAGAAACAGTGTCATAACTCTAGAAATGCAAGACCCTCCACAGAGAAATATCTATCTCTCCTGTGCTTTCTGAACTAAGCATAACAATTCTCTCTGCTCCTTTATATCAAGTTAATTTTTTCTGGCAATTTTTGCAACCAAATCAGAAATCTGCTCAAAAAGACAGATAAATGGAGTGGATTTAATGTTGTGTACTCATCTATATTTATTATGCAGACCTTTCTGTGCTCATTTAAAACTATGCCTTGCAAAGTTAAATAAGAATTTGTAAAAAATGTCGATAGTGTTAGGGATTTGCATTCACCTTTACATGAAAATAGAAACAACATGATTAAGTCCCACCTTGTTTTCATAATGTGAGTGAATGGCGATTCAGATGAATAAAACACTATTTCATTCATTCGTTTGTATGTTCATTTCCATACTGATATTAACAGAAAGCTGAATATGTGATATTTATAGAAAATAAACATCTGTGGTTTAGGTTTTTTCCATTCAAACTATGTGAATTGTATTTTATTTTTTATACTCTTTCACTGCTTTCTCAAAGTATTTTTTTTTATAGTAAATTTTATTAGGTTTCAAGAAAAGAATAAAAACTACCAAAAAAACTACAAAGAAAGAAAAAAACACTAAAAAAGTGCAGAAACACAAGATAATTTTTAAAAAAATTACAAAAGATGTGGCTTCTGACTTTTAACATCAAGGATATACAGAATTTCCATAATTAATCTCTTACTCTATATTAAACCGAAATACCCCATTATTTCTATAAGTCATTCCACTTTATCACTTTATCACTTAGAATCACTAAGTACAGTTACTCCACCCCCTTATATTAAAATAAAAAAAATCATATAAACCTCCTAAACATCTTTCTCCCCTCCAAAAGATACTCAAAGTAATTGCATGCAACTGAAATAAATAAAAACAAAACTAAAACAAACAAACAAACAAAAAAAGAAATCAATTATACTTTTAAAATGTAAGCAGATGTAGAAGTTAAACTCTCCATCCCAGTACTTCCCTTTTAGGATCACAGCACTTTTTATGTCGCAATCCAAAATGTGATTATTCAAAATGATGAATGCAAAAGTAAATATGAGTGCAAATTAAATTAACCTATTGAAGCAGGTTGATGAATTTAAAAAAAACAGAAAATTCAATCAAGTTACTTTGAAGCATTCTATATTCTTTCAAAGTGCCTTGTATATTTTATGTCATTTGTACTGCTTCTGAGGTTGTGACAGACAATATATGACACTGCAACTTCACTTCTATACATGGAGAAGGCTGGGCTGAGGTTGGTGGCTGAGTAATACGTTAAGCTGTCTAACACTGAGATGGGTAGCCAGCCTCATTAAACTCTGCCTATCAGAAGTCTTTGGCTCTGTGCTGTGTGAATCCAGAAAATTTCTAAATCGTGAGTCCCCGGCTCAAATAGAATCAGGGCTGATTTGCTCTGGTCTCATACATTTGTGTTGTACCAAACGGCTCTGTTTATCTCACATTATAACAGGATAAAAGTCAGTTTCATATATTCTTCATTCATAAAAGAGGTGCCCCTGCCTTCTGACTCCAACTTGTGGCAATTCTTGTTTCATATATTGTTGAAGTCTGCAATCCAGAAGGCAGGGGCACCTGAGTCTACATCGTTAACATTTGATGGACGGTTGAAAGGGAAGGGAGTTCAGAAACATGTCTATTTGTACTTTATGGATTAACAAAAGCCTTTGACTGTGTGTTGTTGTTTATTCGTTCAGTCGCTTCTGACTCTTCGTGACTTCATGGACCAGCCCACGCCAGAGCTTCCTGTCGGTCGTCAATACCCCCAGCTCCCCCAGGGACGAGTCCGTCACCTCTAGAATATCATCCATCCATCTTGCCCTTGGTCGGCCCCTCTTCCTTTTGCCCTCCACTCTCCCTAGCATCAGAATCTTCTCCAGGGTGTCCTGTCTTCTCATTATGTGGCCAAAGTATTTCAGTTTTGCCTTTAATATCATTCCCTCAAGTGAGCAGTCTGGCTTTATTTCCTGGAGGATGGACTGGTTTGACCTTCTCGCAGTCCAAGGCACTCTCAGAATTTTCCTCCAACACCACAGTTCAAAAGCATCGATCTTCCTTCTCTCAGCCTTCCTTATGGTCCAGCTCTCACAGCCATATGTTACTACGGGGAACACCATTGCTTTAACTATGTGGACCTTTGTTGTCAGTGTGATGTCTCCGCTCTTAACTATTTTATTGAGATTTGTCATTGCTCTTCTCCCATGGAGTAAGTGTCTTCTGATTTCCTGACTGCAGTCAGCATCTGCAGTAATCTTCCCACCTAGAAATACAAAGTCTTTCACTGCTTCTACACTTTCTCCCTCTATTTGCCAGTTATCAATCAACCTGGTTGCCATAATCTTGTTTTTTTTGAGGTTTAGCTACAAGCCAGCTTTTGCATTTTCTTCTTTCACCTTGATCATAAGGCTCCTCAGTTCCTCTTCGCTTTCAGCCATCAAGGTGGTATCATCTGCATATCTGAGATTGTTAATGTTTCTTCCAGAGATTTTAACTCCAGCCTTGGATTCCTCAAGCCCAGCATGTTGCATGATGTGTTCTGCATACAAGTTGAATAGGTAGGGTGAGAGTATACAGCCCTGACGTACTCCTTTCCCAATCTTAAACCAGTCCGTTGTTCTGTGGTCTGCTCTTACTGTTGCTACTTGGTCATTATACAGATTCTTCAGGATGCATACAAGATGACTTGGTATCCCCATACCGCTAAGAACTTGCCACAATGTGTTATGGTCCACACAGTCAAAGGCTTTAGAATAGTCAGTAAAACAGAAATAGATGTTTTTATGAAACTCCCTTTTTCCATTATCCAGCGGATATTGGCAATTTGGTCTCTAATTCCTCTGCCTTTTCTAAACCCAGCTTGTGAATCTGACAATTCTCGCTCCATGAATTGCTGAAGTCTACCTTGCAGGATCTTGAGCATTACCTTACTGGCATGTGAAATGAATGCCACTGTTCGATAGTTTGAACATTCTTTAGTGTTTCCCTTTTTTGGTATGGGGATATAAGTTGATTTTTTCCAATCTGATGGCCATTCCTGTGTTTTCCAAATTTGCTGGCATATAGCATGCATTACCTTGACAGCATCATCTTGCAAGATTTTGAACAGTTCAGCTGGGATGCCATCGTCTCCTGTTGCCTTGTTATTAGCAATGCTTCTTAAGGCCCATTCAACCTCACTCTTCAGGATGTCTGGCTCTAGCTCACTGACCACACCGTCAAAGCTATCCCTGATACTGTTATCATTCCTATACAGGTCTTCTGTATATTCTTGCCACCTTTTCTTGATCTCTTCTTCTTCTGTTAGGTCCTTGCCATCTTTGTTTTTGATCATACCCATTTTGGTCTGGAATTTACCTCCAATGTTTCTAATTGTCTGGAAGAGGTCTCTTGTCCTTCCTATTCTATTGTCTTCTTCCACTTCCGCACATTGCTTGTTTAAAAATAATTCCTTGTCTCTTCTGGCTAACCTCTGGAATTTTGCATTTAATTGGGCATATCTCCCCCTATCACTGTTGCCATTTGCTTTCCTTCTTTCTTGTGCTACTTCTAGTGTCTCAGCAGACAGCCACCTTGCCTTCTTGGTTTTCTCTTTCTTTAGGATGTATTTTTTTGCTACCTCCTGAACAATGTTGCGAACTTCTGTCCATAGTTCTTCCGGGACCCTATCTACTAAGTCCAGTCCCTTCAAACTATTCTTCACCTCCACTGCATATTCCTTAGGGATATTAGTGAGCTCATATCTAGCTGATCTGTGGGTCTTCCCTAATCTCTTTAGTCTGATCCTAAATTGCCCAATAAGAAGTTAATGATCTGAACTACAGTCAGCTCCAGGTCTTGTTTTTACCGACTGTATAGATGTCCGCCACCTTTGGCTGCAAAGGATGTAGTCAATCTGATTTTGGTGTTGTCCATCTGGTGAAGTCCATGTACAAAGCCGTCTCTTAGGTTGTTGGAAGAGAGTGTTTATTATGCAGAGTGAGTTGTCTTGGCAAAATTCTATCAGCCTACGCCCTGCTTCGTTTTGTTCTCCCAGGCCATGCTTACCTGTAATTCCAGGTGTCATTTGACTGCCCACCTTAGCATTCCAGTCTCCCGTGATGAAAATAACATCTCTTTTAGGCGTGTTGTCCAGTAGGTGCTGCAGATCCTCATAGAACTGCTCTACTTCAGCTTCTTCAGCATCTGTGGTTGGGGCGTATATTTGGATCAGTGTGATTTTAGATGGCTTGCCCTGAATTCGAATTGAGATCATTCTGTCATTTTTTGGATTGTATCCAAGCACTGCTTTAGCCACTTGACTATTAATTATGAAGGCTACTCCATTTCTTCTGTGGTCCTCTTGTCCACAGTAGTAGATCTGGTGGTCATTTGATGTGAAGTGGCCCATTCCAGTCCATTTCAGTTCACTGACGCCCAGAATGTCTATCTTTAATCTTGACATCTCACCAATAACCACATCCAATTTGCCCTGGCTCATAGATCTTACATTCCAGGTTCCGATGGTGTGTTGATCCTTAGAACATCGGATTCGCCGTTCACCACCAGCACCGTCGGCCGCTAGCCGTCCTTTCAGCTTTGAGCTAGCTGCGTCATCACGTCTGGGGCTAGTTGAGCTCATCCTCTGTTCCTCCCCAGTAGCATTTTGACCATCTTCTGACCTGGGGGTCTCATCTTCCGATGGGATACCGACATATCTCTGGTTGTACTGATCCATTTAGTTTTCACAGCAAGAATACTGGGGTGGGTTGCCATTACCTTCCCCAGGGATCGCATTTAGTCTGACCTCTCTGTCATGACCTTCCTGTCTTGGGTGGCCCTTCACAGTTTAGCTCATGGCATCATTGAGGTGCTCAAGCTCCAGCACCATGACAAGGTAATGATCCTTTTCTGAAGTTGATTGTGTAGAACACAAGAAATTATAGATAACCGTTCAAAACCTAGTTATACCAGGTCACTTCATCTGCCTATTGAATAATTTGTATGATGACCACAAAGCAACAGTTAGAATGGAATATGGAGCAACTAATTGTTTCAAGACTGGGAAAGAGTCTTGGTTGTGTATTATCACCCTCTTGCTTATTGATTTAATAGTATTTATAACTCTCGACAGAACACAACATCAATTTTCAAGTATTTATCATGTGAAATAGTGAATTAGAAGAAATAGAAACTGGAATTAAAATAAAAACTTTGGCTATTCTGAAAATAGAGCTTTGAGGGTTTGAAATGAGAATGTCTTGTTGAAGATGAAAGAAGACAGTACAAAAGCCAGTCTGTTGCCCACACTGAAAAGCCAATAAACTAAGATAATATCACTGGCAAAGCTAACCCAATGGAAATAGGCAAAGAAGAAAATAGTAACCAGCTTGATTTTCCTGGGCATGATAATTCACAGGGAGGCTGACTGTAGCCAAATATAGAAAGATCCTTACTACTTGGAAGAAAGCCTATGACAGATCTTGACAAGATAGTATTGTCAAAGCTATGGTTTTCCCAGATGCAACATATAACTGTGAAAGTTGGATCATCAAGAAAGCAGAATGAAAGAAAAAAATAATGCCTTTGAATTGTGATGCTGGACCACAAGAAGAAGAAGTCATTCAGTACCAGATCAAAAACAGACTGGTGGCTGGAAGTACTAATAAGAAGCTAAAGATCGTAATGTTGCCTGATTGGCCCCAGGAAGTATGTATTCTCTGTCATGGTTTCTGTCGTAGCCTCTCCCTTGAAATACAGGTGGCCCTGATTCTATTGGCCCTTTGGAAGGCTATGAAGACCTGGCTTTTTGCCCAGGCCCTGGGATGTTGATGGAACCCTTGATAAGTTGATAATATAATTTTTAGAAATCTTGACCCAGTTTCTTTTGAATTAGATTTATATGGTTTGGTTAAGGGTTTTCTTTTGTTTTTGTTGCCCAGAGTTCCTTGGGTAGATGGGGGAAGGGAAGGGAAGGGAGAAAGGGAGAAAAAGAAAGAGAGAGAGAGAGAGAGAGAGAAAGTAAATATTTGGACACATAATGCAAAGGCAAAATCATGGGAAAAATCCTTTTGCTTGGGAAAATCAAAGCCAATTGAAAAAGGGGCCAGAAGAAGAGAAGGTGGCTAGATGTTATCAACAATTACACAAGCAGGAATTATAAGAATTTAAAGAAGCAGTTATTGACCAACAATCCTGGGATGTCCATCAGTTCAGAAACAACTGAAGAGTCAGAAGCAACTGAATAACAACCAAAACAGTGCAAATGTCCATAAATGTGCATAGGTTTGCTATGTGTGCTGGGAAGAAAGTCCTATTGTGCTAAATGGAGCTTACTGTCCAGTAAGTGTGTTTAAAGTTACAGCCTTAGTTAAATCAGTGATTGGAATGGAGCAATTCTGGTTTTCTGAATCTCAGATCCAGCTTACAAATACCAAAGGTTCAGTACTCTGATTCACTTTTGTACATCTTCCCCAATTTCTGGGGATTCTACAGATTTGCCACCAAATTTCCAAGTTTGTAGGGTAACTATGATTAATTTTAAAATAGGATATTACTTATTTTCATATCAATGAGTTATGTTAAAGTAGCAGCTGGCTAATTTGCTCTCTAACCAGAAGAAGGACCTTTATTCATTATAAGACTAGAATACAGAAACACATTTTTATGTATTTCAAATATTATTTTAAGAATTTAAAAGCAATCCATAAAACATGGCTCAGGAACATGTGGACCTCTAAATGCTGCCTTGGCTAGTCTAAAACCACCCAGGTTGGCAGAAAGTTTGGTAGAGAGACCCTCATATTAAAAACAAAAATACCTGGCATGATCCATTCCAAGGCTGCATATTGCAATTATTCTTCATGCCATTGATCTTCCTGCTGCTTAGGAAAAGATTATCTTGCCAGACAGTATGACCAGTGGCAAGATATTAATTACGCTATCTGTTGCTCTTCCAGTATAACTGAGTTAAAACAAGCCTCTGACCTTAATTGGTTAATGACTTGTTGGCAGTCTCATACCTGAAAATCTCCCACCAAAGACATGCTGCTTTTTAGCTACAAATCACAAATATTTCTTTTTCTTTTTTGGTAATTAATGTATTTATTGATCTCTAATTGCCTGGCAATTTGTACCTATGTTTCATTACTTCTTGTAGAATTTGTATTCATTTTCTACTATGGGACATCTTTTCCACCTTTTAGCCATTAGTCTAAGAAGATTGAGCTCAAATAAATGACCATATCAGAGTCAGCATGGGCTCAGTGCTGCATATAAAGGAAAGATCTGGACTCCCTAAATTCCCCCTCCTCGTCCTTGACAGGAGCTGTAGGTAAACAGAGATGGAGCCTGTGCTAAGATCAGAGCTAAGTCCGTCTGGACTGAAAGTGAGAAAAGGCACTAATCCATGACTCAAATATCTCTAGGGAGCCAACAGGAGCTAGGAAGAAATGTTCCTAACAGAAGGTTGCAATCTATGGCAGTCAGAAGTTATTCTGGAGAAGCAAGCTGTGGGAATTTCTCCTCTCTGAATCAAGCGAAAGTTGTAGGCAAGGATTTGTAAACAGATTCCTTTGTTTAAAGGTATGCTATTCTACTTTATGGATGCTGATACTTTGACCATGACTGGTTTAAAGGAATTTACCTCTGGTTTCTGCATCAGATGTTTATTGCTTTTGTGCAAATCTCATTCTTAGATTTTTGTTCCATGTAAGTTACTTGAATCTCAGATCCCACTCTTCTTTCCAATCTCTCCACAACATTGTACAGAAGACTGATGTCTGAAGTTCTGTGTGTGATCTTACTGGTGCTAAATGCCTTATTCTATCAATGACTACTTCAGACAACTAAAGAAAGTTGTCCTTTTCCTCTTTTTATTTTTAATAAAAGTGATTTTTAAATCATAAGATCTATGCTTTGTTTTTATCTCCTCAAAAGGAGGTAACTCTGTTGATCTCTGGCTATGTGTTTCAAAGCTACCAGGGCCAGCAAGTGATCATATAGAGTTCAATTCTCCTCCTCCTTCTCTTATTTTTTTTTTTTTCAGTTTACTAGTAAATTGCTCAGGCTGTGAGACCCACATCTGTCTCACAAGCTGGTGTTAAGGAGCAGGAGCTAGGCTAAGGTATATCCTTCTTCCGGGAAGGTGAGCAGTGGCTGCAAGAAATACTCCATAACCCATACATCTGGCACACCCAGGGGGCAGGACTGAAGGGCATGATCAGGATGCTTGAGCCTCCTTCTTCATCCATTCATTACAGGTCCCAGCACATTTGGGGCACCAAACTGGGAAAGACTAAGCTAGATGAACAAACAGTCTTAAATGAAACCAGCTACCTGCATTCCTTCCTATGTTCCATGAATTAATTTGCATTATGATGTTTACTTTATTAACTTGTTAAATAATTCAAATGTGCTCTAATTGGGTATATATCATCTGTTTGAATGTGGCTTAAGGTTTAGATTGTTTTACATCAATACTGCTGCACCAGGTGTTGAAGGCTTTGGATTAATGGTACCTAGGGGTAATAATATGTCACAGGCATCTGCTTTGGTATCCATCATACAGCATCTTCTTTATTTGTCATAATGAATCTTAGCCTCCAATAAGCCCTACATGTATTCTCAACCAATAAAAATGATGTGTTCCAAGTTTCTTCAGTAGTTGCAACTCTGTATGTTCTTTAGAAATTCATCTTCCTGCCCTATGAAAAAAAATGATTAGCTGGGTGGCTATAAACTATTCCAGAGTTATGTGAGGAACATCCATTTCTTTTAGTAAATTGATGCTTTATGCCTGGTCCTATTCACTAAGGGGGCCATCTGCAGGAGAGTGGGGGAGCGAAGGGGTAGACAGTAAAGCAGTCTTGTGGCATTATGATGAAAACTCTGCCCCTTTTTATGTGTGTTGCAATGCTGTGGGCGTGTCCAGGAGAGGCAGAGCTTGTGATGGAAGATGCAATGGTTTCATTGTTCAAAGCAGCAGGTATCTATGGGCACTACTGGGAGCCATTTGACGTGCATACTTCCCTCCCATCACAACTGTTTTAAGAGAGTGCCTGTGCCCCCTCTCAAAATTCCTAATATAACCATTGGCCTAAAAAGCTTGCCTCCTCCTGCTTGGAGGATTGTCTTATTCTGGAAAAAGGAGTAGAAGCATGTTCAGCCCAGCTAATCCAGGAGAATCCGCCAATTTGCATTTCTGAAAGTAACAGAAATTCTTTTGGGGAACAATGGTGAGGGAGGAGTCGAAGCATTCTTGAATGTTGAGAATTTATCTGGAGCTTTGATAGTCTCCCAAAGCCTTGCTTCCAAGGCCAACATTCACACCAGATTCTGTCCTCCCCATAATATTTAGTACTAAAAATAGTCATATTATATACAATTCCCACATTATGAGTTGTTTGTCATGAGGAAGGAAAGGAAGCCCATGATTACAGAATGGAAACTGATAAACAGATGTGATTTTGGATGGCAGCTCTGTGATCTGTGTCACATATAATTTCACCCTTAAACAGGAGATGCAAATTTCCAAAAATTGGAACCAGTGCTTAGTCTCCTCTCCTCTCCTCTCTTCTTTCACCAATGGGTTGTTCAAAACAGTCAGGTTTGGATCTTGCTTCCTGCTAAGTTAAATGAAAACATATCCATGATGCTTTGTCTCTTGGTAAAGCTGAAATACAGCAAGAAGCAACTCATTGGAAAAATGTTCTTGTAGCTGTAATTCTTTGCAAGGACCTCTTGAAATAGCAAACAGGCATTAACATTGCTCAAAAGGTATCTTAACAATCAGCTTGAAAAGAAACATACCCAAGAGAATGCAGGGTGGAAGTTGTTCCAATTGTTTATCAGCAACAATTGGAAACATTCTTGAGTGCATACAGGGTAAAAATCAGTAAGATGATAAAGTTTCAGAAATGATGTTCCTATACATGTATCTCATTGGGTTGACCATCGTGCCCTGCCAAAGAATTTTAAGGCACATAAATTAGGTAATTTTATTATGATGGGCAATCTCACCGTGTCTAATGCCAGCTAACACAGATAAACAGATAGATGGATTCGACATGTCCATCACACCATTCCCTTTTGGAGTGGGCAAAATTTTGCAGAGTACAGAAAAAGAGAAAGAAGGAAATAAATTAAAGGCATAAGCACCTTGTACGATACCTCTCTTTATCTTTGCAAAATATATCCATATGCCATATCCAGACACCATTTCATATAGTACGTGTACTGTCTTTGGTTTTTTAATCTTCTCACCATTTCTTTTTTCAGGACCAGTTGCATCCAGTTTCTGGTTTCTCCCTTCCTCTTGACTTATTCACACTTCTTTCATAGATAGGCAAATAAAGAGACAGAGATTTTGTCTTCAGTCTTCTATATGACAAACCACTTCAGTGCACTTTCATATTGATCACTCTTGTGAATCCTGATGTGAATCAACATTCAGCAGTTCTTGTTTTACTACACACATTTCTTAAATAATGAATTTTATTTTTTATTTTTATCTTATTTTATTTATTTTATATCCCGCCTTTATTATTTTTATAAATAACTCAAGGCAACGAACATACCAAATATGCCTTCCTCCCCCTATTTGCCCCACAACAACTACCCTTGGCTTATTTTTATGTTTCTTCTGACATACCTAATTCTTACTTCCCTGTAACAAAGCAGGCAAAACTGTAACATCATACACAGCCAATTGTACTATTTTGACAAATGTTCATCTCTCATAACAGACTACTCATGACCTTTCTATCACTATTTCCATGTCTTAAAATTTCTTCATTCCTCTTTACTAATCATTCTACCACAGTACACAAATTCATCTATTTGCTCTCATTTCTTGCCATTTATGGATAACTTGCAATTGTTCACTTCATTTTTCCCTGACAAACATAACTTCCATGGCCTTCAACACATCATTTTTCAGATCTGAATTTTCTGTTATATTATGCAATCTACCAATGATTGTAAATCACTCAGATTATCAGCCAGCAACACAACATTGTAAGCATATAAAAGTATGTATGCTTTCATATTCCAAACATGCCTCTAAAATCACAAGTACCTCTTATACACTTATTCATAAATATACAATAATAAATATATTAAATAACCAAAGGGATTTCACACATTCTTGTTTTGCTCAATTTGAGTAAAACTCATTCTGTTCAATTCTGAGCCATTCGCTAAGTATTTAATTTTTCCTTCACGTACTTTAATTCCGTCATTTTCCTCTCTTATTACTGTGCATTAAGTAGCCAATCATCACCTTCATATTTGTCCATAACACTCCACCTTTCTAACCTATTTACTTTATTATATACTTTCTCTAAATCAATAAATGTACAATAAATGTTCTTTGTTACATTCGTACGTATCTCAATGACCTGCCGAAGAGCAAAACTGTGGTCTGCATGTTATCAGTCCAGCATAAAACCTCATTAAACTTCCAAAGAATTGCTTCTTGTCATCTCTCACATTCTTTCCATCAATATTATGCCAAATACTTTCCCAGGCATAATTTTAAAACTGTTTCTCTGTACTTTTGCTTTTACTCTATTTTCTCTTTCTGTATATTCTCTCTGCTTTTTCATTAGGCCTGGAGGTCTCAGGGGACCGGTGAGATCTTGAGGTGGCTCTGTTGCTGATTGAATTGTGTGTGTGTGTGTGTGTGTGTGTTTATGACTGTGTTTGACATGTTTATTGCTGTATACTTTTTTGCTGTATGCAGCCCAGAGTCACTTCTTGTGAGATGGGCAGCCATATAAATTTGATAAATAAACAAAGGAACAATAATGGATGTCACTTCATCATTCTCCAAGCATTCTTTTTCACACTTCCCATTAGTATAACTCCACTCACTTCTGTGTCTCTCTGTGACATAATTCTTCCCACTCTCTTCCAAGCAGCTTCCACCCACCCCCTTCCTGCACACCCACTTTTAATATAGTCTGTGGCAAGATTAATCTAACTCCTATTAGTTTTTTTTTCCCATACAGGACTTACAGTATCTCTTTCTGCAGTCCTACTTTCTCTCTAATTTCTTTCCCTCTTTTTCTTCCAGGTACATTTCCTTTGACACTACCAAGAAACACTTCCACATTTATAAGCTCTCATATCCATTACATCCTTCACTAATTTCTCAATCTGTCATTATCAAACAGTCAAATCAAGCATGGGTTTACCTTCCTTCTTTTGCATCTGTACATGTGAAAAGATTTATGCTTAACAGCGAATTCAGAGCAAACAGACCTTTTTCTAAGCAGATACTCTCCAAGCAGTTGCCATTCTCATTCATTCTTCAGTTTCTGAATGGCCCAATTACTTTCTGTACCTGTCATCTCATTCCCAGCCATTCATTTATGTCACCTAACAGAATAACATTATCCCCTGGATCACATTCATTCAGAATGTTTCACATTTTCCTCCCAAAACTAATCCCTGGTTCTTTCATTAAGTGAAAGAGTGTGGTTTCACACTCACAACAACCAAGAATGCTCAATTTGTACTGTTTAGTGTATTTTAGCTGTTTCGTTTGTAATTAAGCCTACATTTCCACTTTCCTGCATGCATTCATTAACAGGATCAGACTGGCTTCATTCAGATTTAGTACATTCTTCTCCTTTCTTTTACTCTCACAGACATACGTATCTGTTGTTTGTAGTTCTGTTTCCAGGTCCAGTGAGTCAGAGATTCAGCATCAGTGCCGTTCTGGTACTGTTCCAGTTTGAGAAGCGTTGCCTCCAGCCCTCATGTTCAGTCGAATCCTGTTGGCCCACTTGGGCTTGCTTAACCAAGTCTTCGCAAAATCAAGGACTTAATTATTGTAAAGAGTTATTTAATAAAGAATATTCTTTGAGAACCTGTCTGGTGCTTAGTCTGAACAGGACAGCCATGACTTCGGTGTCTCTGTGTTCTTCGGGACACAGTTAATGGTTAATGAGTTCTATATAAGTAAAATATCCAGAGCAGACACAAAGGTAGCTCTCATGAACAACATATTTTATTTTATTTTATTTATTTATTTATTGAACTTTTCAACCTCCCAACTCATATACAATGACGCTGGGTGGTTTACAAATAATAAAAATAACATATCACTAAAAAATACAATATACATATAAATATAATATATAAATATAATATACAAATACAAATATAAAATATAAAATATAAAATATAAATTCAGGATGGCAAATCAGAATCTTACCATTGGCACCATCATGGTGCCAACCACCTCCATGCATGGCTATCCGCTCTCCCACCACAAGCAAGGTGGCATAACCAGGTTTTAACCCCTTCCTGAAGTCCAGGAGAATGGGGTCCTGTCTTACCTCCAGGGGTAACTTAACTGTAATGTTGCAGTTAAGTCTGGAAATTACACTGTAGACTCTACCATTTTTAGTCATTGTCTTCCAAGAAAGATGTAACTGATGAAGCCGACAGAAGAAAGTCCTCAATTTGGAGAACCAGAAAAACATCCAGATCCAGAAGCACTTCAAATGCTTACCCGCTTCTTCTGAGTGAGCGTAACCCTGTTCCAAACAGGAATATCTTCAATCCTAGAATTATGACCACGCTCTCACACACAGTGAGCAGTTTTGTTTGTTCACCATATCCATCTTTGGGTATCCACATATACAGTGAGAAATCCACCTGAACACAACTTCAATTCCTCTTCTGACCTATTCTCTCAACATTAAAAATGGAATGCAAGAGATGGCCTAATATGACCTGGAGATGTTTTCAGAATGCACTAGATCACATTTCACATGTCATTTGTGGAATGGACCTCAATATATCCCATCTATTTCAAAAAAATAAATAAATCTTAATCTAATAAAATATTCCAGTTGGTGAATGTCACATCTATCATATTATCAAATGCATCTCGCTCCTTTTACTAGGAGGTTTGACATACCAGTAGACAAAATACTCATGTTTCAGAATGAGATCCATATTTCTTATAGCAAGATGAAGGCGAGATGGTTGGGAAGACTAATAAAACAACAATATTGTTGTTATAAAGAGCAAAGATTGTCACCTGTAAGTTGCAAAACACTTTAAAAGTAGGAAAATAATCAGTGTGAACAATTCACTTGATTACATTTCCTTTTTTTCATAGGTATGTTGGCAGACAAAGGAGTCTGGCTGAAGAGTCCAAGTGGTTAATCCCAGTATAGAGTTCCTATAGATTTCAGTCTATCCCAAAATGCAATACCACTGAATTTATTTTCACCCTTCCTCTCTGTAGTATCAGGTTCAGCTTTCCTCAACCTGACAGCCTGCAGATGCATTGGAAGTACAACTCATAGCTGGCTGAGATTTTCAGAAGCTGTAGTCCCAATACATCTAGAAGGTGCCAGATTGAGGAAGGCTCATATGATGAAATATTATTTATTTATTAGTGTGTTTGTGAACCTGATTATTGTGATTTGTAAACCATGTTTGGATGTCTAATGTGTTCCATGAAGTAATAGAATTGTAGTGTAAGCCAGAATAACTGCTTAAATAATCCATAGCTTAATGTGATTTATTAACTAGGCCTATATATGTTGTCTTACCTTGACTGGTAACTAATGATGTGAGAATGGATAGAAAATAGAGGTAAATTGGACCAAATGTTTTGATGAAAAGAAGGAAATTAACAAAAGGATACAATTTTATCCCTTTTTTATCATCAAGATAAGATCTTTCTGTGCTCCTTTCCCCAGCTGTCTGGGATTTCAAGTATGGCCCCAAGAGGTTTATCTCAATCTTTGTGGACTATATTATGATTTTATTTTATTTTATATCCAGCTTTATTGGAAATATCCCTGCAGATGTTCTCTGCAGCCTTGGGGATGAGCAATCTAAGTTCTGCACAGATGATTCTTTTAAACCAAAGAACATAAAGCTTGCATCATCTGTTTTTCATTTTGATTAAGCAAGTCTATGTGGAAAGCTCTGTGATTTCAAGAGCTTTCCTCTTTCTCTTCCTCTTTCATTATATCTTTTTCCCTCTCTGAAAGTAAAGGTAACCCAAGTTCAGGAACATATTTAAATCCCCTCAGGATAAAGATTTTACAAGATATATGAATGCTAAATATATGTAACTTTCCCAAAAGCAAAGAACTGTTTTAATTATTATTATTATTATTATTATTATTATTATTATTATTAAATATGTATTAATAAATATGAAATAATATTTATTATTATGCTTTATTATTTAGAGAAATAGCTATTTTCCTTCAAAGAGTTTCATATCTTACAGATCCAGCATGTAATAATTTATTTTATTATGAACCAAGCCCAGAGACCTGTTTTTCATCATCTTTATTTTTCCTTGTATTTTGTTTTAAAGCCTTCTCCTTCTCCTTCTCCTTCTCCTTCTCCTTCTCCTTCTCCTTCTCCTTCTCCTTCTCCTTCTCCAGAACTGTGCTGCTTGAACAGACCAAACAACAAGAACATTTTAACTTACATTTGAACTAAAAATGCAGTTTTAAGACCAAAGCAGCATCACTAAGTTCAACCTTGATTTATTTTGTAGCAAAAATGGGGAATAATCATAGCTCAATGGTAGAACACATGCTGTGCATGTAGAAAGTACAAGATTAAATCTCCATCCTCCACCTGCAAAAAGTTCAAAAAGTAGAGAATGAGAAAGACGTTTTCACTGAGACTCTGGATAGGTTCAGTCAATTACAGTAGACACCACTGTGCAAGTTTAGCAAATAACTGCCTATATTAATTTTCCTCACTGGATGTAAATAGTCTGAGAATCCAGAAAAAGTGTTGAAGCTCAATAATGGTACATTGTTATCTGTATAAAGCATGTAGTGGAATGAGTGAGAGTTCAAACTAGAGATAAAGGTCTGGGGAGTGACAGGCTTTCAAGTGGTATTCTATCCAATCTAACTTTTAAGTGATATTTTAGAAACCTTTGGAAAATCTGCATACTTGCTTTTTGGCATCTTTCCTTAACAGGAATGCTTATACATTCCTTTTCTATGCAGCTTTATCTCATCATGCTTCTGGTAGCACAACCATCCCTAATCCATCCTTTAATGGCCATACCAACCCATTATATGTTCCTTTTTAGGGCATTCCCCAATATTTACATGTTTCTCAAATACATATCTCTTTATGCAAATATTTGAATGGAGAATGACAGAGACAAGCAAACCATTCAGAATGGATAGAACCCATTTGGGTGAATTACATTATTTGCCTTGCATATAAATCTGTGATGGATTTCATTTATATTACTAGTTACATAATAGATATTAAGATATATGCAACCATCTTCACTTCAATGGGTATTTTTTTGCATAATAAGGAAGAATGTATGAGATAGTTTGAATCTATGGGTTTAAAAGTTCCATATGTATGACATATACTAAGTAAGTGATTATGAAATACAGTGTCCTTTTCTTTTCCTGGAATAAGAATTTTAAACAGAAGATAAAAACTAATGACAACTAATATAAATGCCACCTGACGGTCCTGTTTAAAATTACTCAATCTCTTTTGGGGAAGGTGGGCCCAGTGACCCACCTACAGGGATGTGCAGAGGAATTTGCTGAGCATCTGCAGGATAAAATTGTTCGGATCCACTCCAAGTTAGACTCTAAGCATGAGGCATGGTCTGGGGAGATACCGGGGGAACGTACTTGCCCAGTTATCTGGGAACAGTATAATCCTGTTGGGCCTGAGGAAGTGGACAGGATCCTCCAGACTGTAAATGCCACCACTTGCCAACTAGATCCATGTCCCTCCTGGCTGGTAAAAGCAGCTCAGGAGGTGACATGTGGTTGGGTCCAGGTGATGGTTAATACATCCTTGAGAGAGGGGGGTTTCTGACTGCCTTTAAGGAGGCATTGGTACACCCCCTCCTCAAGAAACCATTGCTGGACCCTATTGTTCTAGACAATTTTCATCCAGTCTCCCACCTCCCTTTTTTGGGGAAGGAAGTTGAGAAAGTGGTGGCACTGCAGTTCCAGAGGGTTCTGGATGAAACGGATTATCTAGACCCCTTTCAGTCAGGTTTCAGGCCCAGATATGGAACAGAAACAGTATTGATCACACTTATGGATGACCTCTGGCAGGAGTGGGATGGAGGCAGTGCATCCATCCTTGCTCTTCTTGACCTCTCAGTGGCTTTCGATGCCATTGACCATGGTATCCTTTCGGGGCGGCTCAGGGAGTTGGGGGTGGGTGGTGTGGTTCTGTACTGTTTCACCTCCTTCCTCCAGGGCCAGTCCGAATCGGTGGTGATAGGGAGCAAGAGATCTGACCCTTGGCCCCTTCTTTGTGGGGTGCCACAGGGTTCAGTTCTCTCTCCGCTCCTTTTCAACATCTACATGAAACCACTGGGTGAGATCATCCATCACCATGGGATGAGGTAACAGCAGTACACTGATGATACCCAATTATACATCTCCATCCCAGTGAGGTAAGTGATGCTGTGACTGCACTGTCTCAGTGCCTGGGGGCTGTAGGGGTCTGGATGGGGGACAACAGGTTGTGGCTGAACTCTGGTAAGACAGAGTGGCTGTTGGTTAATGGCTTTTCCATATCTGGGACTTTGTCATCTTTGGTTCTGGATGGGGTTGCAATGCCCCAGACAGACCAAGTGCATAATCTGGGGTCCTCCTGGACTCACAGCTCCTGCTCAAAGAACAGGTAGCAGCCATGGCCAGGAGGGCCTTTCCGCAGTTTTGCGTTGTGCACCAGTTAACGCCCTTTTCTGGATCGGGAGGCCCTTCAAACAGTCATTCATGCCTTTGTTATGTCCCACATATATTGCAATGTGCTCTACATGGGGCTACACCTGAAGAGTATCCAGAAGTTACAGCTGCTCCAGAATGCAGCCACGTGGGTTATTTTTGTGCCCCTAGATCGGCACACATAACACCTCTATTACGCAAGCTGTACTGGGTACCAGTCTACTTCTGGGTCCAATCCAAGGTGTTGGTTATCACCTTTAAAGCCCTACATGGCATGGGGCCAGGTTATGTGAGGGACCACCTCTTCCCCATTACATCAACCCGTCCCAGCTGATCATGCAGAGAGGGCATGCTGTGGACCCTGTCGGTAAGAGAATTCCATCTGGTGGGGTCCAGGAAGTGGGCCTTCTGTGCAGTAGCTCCTGCCCTGTGGAACACACTGCCCCCAGAGGTGAGGTTGGCCCCATCGCTCCTGGCCTTCCAGAGGAACCTGAAGACTTGGCTCTGCTATCTTGCTTGGGGAGGAGAAGGGAGTAGCTCCGCTTGGGGATGGCTGGCACCCTAGAACACTCCTCACATACATGTACTCATCTATAAAATACTTCTTGTGCTGAGAGCCACAAAGGTGTTCTTGGACACAACCTGGATTTGTATCTTGCCACTTGGACTTTATTTTTACTCCTATCTTTATAGTTATTATTAATGGTATTTATATTTTTATATATTGCATTTGTATTTTATATTTATTGCTTTAATCGATTACTTTTTTTGTAAACTGCCCAGAGTCTCTGGTGGGAGGAGATGGGCAGTGACAAATTTGATAAATGAATAAATAATAATAAAGGAAAAAAGAAAGAAGGACCAAAAAAGCCAAAAGTGCATAAAGTAGTTTAGCCATCTCTGTAAATTCCATTACCTTCACCAACCATTCCTCTATTGTGGGTAGTGTTGAATCTTTCCACTTTTGTGCATATAACAATTTCGCTGCAGTTGTCATATATAAAAACAAAGTTCCATGACTTTTTTTCCAGCTGTTTATCCATCAGTCCCAAAAGAAAAGCCTCCAGTTTCAGTTGCATATTAATCTTTAATATTCTCTGAATTAGTGTATGTATTTATATCCAAAATTTTCTAGTTTTTTTACATGTCCACCAAATTTCAGTCCATACATTATTTTATCAACATGAAACCTTTCTAATAATTGTATATAAGAGAACCATTAACAAGTACATCCTTCTGCTACTAAACCTTCTCTTGATTTTATGTCCCTTCCAACATAAATTTGAAGTACCTTTGTACATTCTAGACAATTTTTCTGATGACATACACCAATGATACTTTGTTTTATTAAAAATATATTTAAGGTTATAGTATAATGGAAATTTCAGTCCTTCAACCACATATTTTCCCATTGTTCCATTTGCATATTATAATCAAAAATTTTAGCCTATTTTATCATACATTATTTCACTTGTTCTTCTTTTTCATATTTCGATAGAAGTTTATACATTTTAGCAATGATATATTCATCATTTGTACACAATTTTATTTCAAATTCAGTCATACATTGTTCAAAGCCATACATTATTTTATGAACTTGAAACCTTTCTAATAATTGTATATAAGAGAACCATTGAAAAGTATATCCTTCTGCTACTAAATCTTCTCTTGATTTTATTTTACATTCCCCTTGAAAAAATTCTAATATCTTATGGTACGTTAACCAAAACCATTTGTGTTTACTTATCATTTCTCATCTATAAAATACTTCTTGTGCTGAGAGCCACAAAGGTGTCCTTGGACACAACCTGGATTTGTATCTATTCCATATTCTCAGTATGGCACGTCTAACACAATGATTTTTAAAATCTACATTAACCTTAGCTTTATCATACCATAAGTATCCATGCCATCCAAATCTCAGATCACATTCTTCTAACTCTAAGAGTCTTCTGTTTCTCAGCAATACCCACTCTTTCATCCAAACTAAACAACAAGCAGCAATATATAATTTCAAATCAGGTAAACCCAATCCTCCTCTTTCCTTTGCATTTTGAAACACCTTATATTTAACTTGTAGTTTTTTCCCTTGCCATACAAATTTAGATATGTCCTTATGCCATTGTTTAAATGGTACATCAGTAATCGAAACAGGTATTGTCTGAAACAAAAATAACTTTCTATGTAAGACATTCATCTTAATCACAGAGATTCTTCCCAAAAATGACAGTTGTTTTTTCTCCCATTTCAGCATATCTTTTTAAACTTTATTCCATGTCTTAATATAATTACTTTGATATAACATACAATGCCAATTTTTCAAAGTGTTACCCAAATATTTTACTTTTTTTCTCAATTTTAAAACTTGTTTTATTCATCAATTCTGCTTGAACTTGTATTTTCATATTTTTATTACCATCCTCGTCTTCTGTTTATTAATCCTAAAACCTGCTAACACACTAAATTATTTTAATTTACCCATTAATATTTCAATTCCCTTTAAAGGATCTTCCAAAACCAATACCAAGTCAGCTGCAAAAGCTCTTCACTTATAAGTCTCTTTTTAAATCTTTACCCATCCTGCCTTATATCTCTATTCAGTATTTCAAGAACCAAAATAAACAGGAGAGGGGACAATGGGCAGCCTTGTCTTGTTCCTTTTTGAATTTCATGTGGTTTTGTTAGATCTCCATTAACAATTATATGTTAATTCCAATGTCCCTCGGAACAGCATCTCCAACCATTCATGTTCTGAAAGAATTCATTTCATGCACACAGAGGGAAAAGGAGTCACACCTTGATTTAGAGCAGTGTTTCTCAAAATATGGTCCAAGGACCTTTGAGGGTCCCTCAAGGCCTCCTCAGGGGCCCACAGAATCAAAATTATTTGCCAGACTATGTTGAAAAATAATACAATAATAAAATCCCATCAAGCAATCATGAGAAGTGGTAGTGGCAGTGAAAGCGTCAATTTTAATTTTTAATATGGTAAATATTGATAAATGTAACCCATACAAACAGAAGCTCTTTTGGAGTCCTCCATAATTTTTTAAAAGTGGGAAGGGGTCCTGAGAGAAAAAAGTTTAAGAAACACTAAGTTAGGGATAAGTGTCTTAAGAGAGATCCAATTTTATCTGATAGGCTGGTTATGTTTATGCTCACATTTCTGTGATTCTGAGTTAGAAGATGGCTCAGATGTTACAAGGTGCACACATGATTCCTAAGAATTAGGCATGCTTTGCTGAATTTCTGTAACTACATTTGACATAAAACCTCACGTATGTGGATGTATGTACAAAAGGAACAGAGCTTCAAATGAGGTGCCATACTCACCATCTTTTAGTGTTTCTCTCTCTCACACACAGACATTCACACATGGACAACCCTGCAACTGGGGTTGTATATTCCAAGCCATAAGCATTAGGAATCTTTTAAGAGTAGTAGAATACTGTAGTTCAGCTGCCTCTGATTCTTGGCTTTTGATTTCTTCAAAAAAGTAATTCAGTGATATGACAATCTATTCACTGGCAATGTTTTTTTAACAAAAAAGTTTAAATGAATAACTTGGAATTAATCAGGCCATAGACACATGAAAAAGAAATACAGTAGGAGAGAGACAGAGAAAAAGACTACATTTGTATCTTATACAATTTAATTCCATAGATTAAAGCTTTCCTTATGCAACTAGCAAACTTTTAAGCACAAAAGGTGTTTATTTTATAGACTTGGCTAAGGAGCTTAAGGAAAACTTTGATTTACAGGACAGAATCTAAACAATTGCAATCAAAGAATTCCTTGCAAACCATTTTCTTCAAATATCAAAGATATTTTATAAATGACAATCACTTTAAGGGAGTCAAAGCCCCTGGACTGACCCTTTTTTTTTTTTTGGTAAGGAAACTGATGTGTTTGTTAAATCAATAAGAACGGCATGGAAAATGTTGAGAAACCCTCCACTCCAACTCCTCAAAACAATTTTATTACTCTTTCATACAATGAGAAGAAGACCATTGGAAACACTCCATGTCCAAAGAGCCTTCATTCTTTTAGCACATTGTTAGCAATCGTAACTTGCTTTATTTGAAAATTAGGGAGGCTTACAAATCCAAAAATTAAATACTGTAGAACCAAGGTGAGTAATCTGTGGTCACTCCAGACTCTGTTTATAACTTTCACACTGCCTCCAAAACCCATATATAACTTCTAGAGGGGAGAGGAAGTACCTGTTTTAAACCTTGCAGAGTTCTGTGATCAGAAACAAATATTTTTACAAGCAATATTTTTCTAAATTACAGACTTTGATCACTTTCTTCTTCATGAGTCATGATAGCCAAAGCCCTTGAGGGGTCATTCATTATGTTTTCCCTAACAGAGAACTCTCCTTCTGATTTTTCTGATGCTTAGTCCATGTCGGTAAGCCTCATTGACTGGGGAATATCTGCTTTACTTTGAGGCATTTTGTTTGATGAAAAGACTTCATGGTTATCAATGATTGCTTGCTTGACATTTTCAACTTATTCAGAAAATGAGCCCTCAGGAAATACTGTCTGTTCTGATTAGGTCAAATTCCAACCTGATTGCCCAGCTAGTTTTAACTTCCAGTGCAAGGCCATGTTGCAGAAAAGATTGAAGGGAGAAAGTTCAATATCAGACGAGCTGAAACCCATAGACAAGATGATCTTGTATAGTCTAGTCTAACCTAGTTCCTGGAGGATCAGCCTGGCTCTTGCAGGGAATGGAGAAGTTTCCTATCTACCTGACTCCATTGACTTTTGCTGTTTGTTCTTTGGATGAGGAGTGTGTGAATGAGGACCACTGTGTATTAAAACATTGTCCAGAAATCTGTCTTGCCATTTTTAAAACTATCCCATTGTGCCTTACTCTCTGAGTGCTTGACAACTTATTTTGAAACCAAGAGAACCAATGGGGCTAGTTCAAATTCAGTGTTAGCTAGGGTCTTCTGCACTCTTATGTCCATTCAAAAATAATTTCCTTCTTTTTTTCAAAATTGGGTCATCTTTTATTGTCTCAAAACTGCCACCCAGTCTAGTGCCTACATATGTGAATTCACTATTTAGTAAATAGTGAAAACGTGTGAGTTGGGAAGACTATCCCAAATCAGAACAAATTATGCCAGGAACACTTATGCAGCTTGATATGGAATATCACAAGATGAGACAGAACTGTCAAGTAACTCCAAATAAAAGACAGATAAGACATCAGCACCAAGATGTGGGAGAAGGACATCCTGGCAAAGCCCATTCAAATAGCATTTTTTTCTTATTTCCAATTCTTGCTTTCCCCCTTAGAGGATGTGGAAAAATGTCTGTTGTGCATACTTTCTTCTAGTTCTTACAGAGAATGAGAACAACGTTTGCACATGTCTCACCATTAACCTCTTAGCACTGGCCCAGTATAGAAGGGTAATGAATAAGTATATCAGAACAATATACTCACCAAACTGCAGTCTTATTTATTGCATAAACAATGTATTAGTGTTCTTGTCATCTTTATTTATAGAGTGCATAAAGGTCCTTCCTTGGATTTAGATGTTCTGTTGAGTTTGCCTCTGGTATCCAGCTAACAAGTCATTAATCACTGATGGATCAATTAATTAATGATTGTAAATATTTTGAAACAACTTTAATTCTGTCTGATAAATATACTGAAAGATTTCATGAATAAGATAAGATGTAAAAACTATTTTTAAACTGCTAGATTACAGGGTAAATAAATACATTTCAAGCTGATGCTAAAGCAATAGAAATATCAAATTTCTGTATGGAACTTCAACACTAAGAATGATTGAGATTGACCATTTGAATTTCTAATGTAGTAAGATTAGTTAATTAATAGAATTATTCCTGTTACACCAGATTAAAAAAACACCTCTGCAGTTCTTCAGACATGATTACTCTTAGTTGTTGAATCAGTCCAATGGTCCATTCACCTGCTGCTACTTGGTGTTCTCCAGTTGTACTGGGTCTACAAATCCCAGGATCCTTTTTCCAACAGTGGTGAGCCAGATGTCACTGGAAGCTCACAAATATATCATATTATTTTTCCCTTTCCCTCAGTATTTAGCAATTAGAGGATGTTCCATTTATTTACTATGCCTAATCATTATTTTAAATAAATTCTTTGTGAATTAGGCTAACTATTCTATTTCCCAACTTATTAGTATAGTTCTAATGTGAATGTAACTAAAAATTGTATAAACATTTCTTACAGTTTAAAGGCAGACCTCATGATGATCCACTTTATATGGCAGCTGATTATATTTTGTAAATGTTTTATTATTTTATTTTAATAATTCATTTTATTTTATATTTATTGGGTGTATTTTAAAGCCTTGCACTGAAGAAAGGTCCTTAAATGACAGGTGTCTATGAATATTCATGTTTCTAATTATTATTTATTATTACATTGGCTTCTCTGGATATAAACATTTAATGTGACTTATTTCAAATAAATAATTTTATTACAACAATATAGTTTATTTGATTATAAGCACAATTTTGTTACAGAAAATAATATTTGGGCTGTACTGTGGATCTGAGCAAAGCCTGAATTAGAGTGTTTTATGCTAATTTGGAACAGATTTTAATATACCAAAGATAGTTTAGACCACACTGCAGCCCATCCTACTATGAATCAAGACCAGCCATGAAATTTTGGCCCTGGTCTGTTATTCTGGAACTCTGGTACACTGGAAGTGATGCACTGAAACAGCTGCATCAAAAATATATATTTTTTAAAAAAACATCTATTGTTGATTAATTAAAAAAAAATAAGGAAGCAACAGAGGGGAAATTGACAGAACTTTCCTCAAATAAGCATGACCTTTGTGACCCCAAGGTTGTAGGTTGAGTTCTGAGATTATAGATCAGTGGAGGGAAAGAAACGTTCCGAATCTGCCTTTAATATACTGTATTCTTAGATAGAGGTGGCATAGCTAAGTGGTCCCTAAACTGATTCTTGAATGATTATATGCCATCAGGCCATTGCCAACTCTTAGCAACCACATAGATAGATTCTTTTCCATGACAATCTGTCCCTAGCCTGGTCCTTCAGGTCTTCCAATGGTGCACTCATCACCACTGTAACTGAATCCATCCACCTTGCTGCTGATCATCCTCTTCTTCTCTTTCCTTCCACCTTTCCCAGCATTAAAACCTTTTCCAGAGAGATGGGTCTACACATAATGTGTCCAAGGAAGCATAATTTGAGCCTGTTCATTTTTGCCTTAAGTGAGAACTCTGGGTTGGTTTGTTTGATGATCCATTGGTTTGTTTTCTTGGCTGTCCATAGTATTCTCAGGAGTCTTCTCCAATACCAAAGTTCAAAGGTGTCAATATTCTTCCTATCCTACTTCTTCAGAGTGTAACTTTTGCTTCCATAGAGTGTCACAGGGAACACCATTGCTAGCACACTTCTGATCTTTATAGGTAGGTCACTATCTGCCCTGCAATGAAAGGAAGGATGCTGTGGTAAGGAGCATCAACCTAATAAGAGCTAATTTAATCACAGCCACTTTTTTCTCCCTCACCAACTTCTTTTGGGGCATCCATTTGACTATGGCATGTTATTCTTTGACTCTGGGAACCAGAGCTACCTCCACCCTGTCTCCCAGTTCAGACTCCACACTTTGCAGAGAAGTCCTTCATAGGAACTGGGTCCTAGAACTCTGACTACTACAATTCATAAGGATCAATCAAAGCACCGTTTAGCATCCTGTTGGGTTCCATGTCTAATTCTATTAAATGGATGTGGAGAAAAAAACTCATGTGAAAATCCTTAAACTGTCAGCTGGCCTAATGGAAGAACTTGTGAACTTGAATGTGGTTTTTAAAAGTGTGATTTTCGTCCCTCTGCTAGCAGAGGTGAAAAAGGAAGATTTTAAAGCTTTGGTTATAAATATTGGATATTGAAAAGTGCCCAATTCATAAAGAGTTCAATTAATCATTTATGGGTCAGCAGGTATAGGAGAAAGAAAAGTGTTTATCTAAATAGTGTGCCCTCACTTCAATTCTTCAACCTGCCCACAGTTCATAAATGTCAGTTATTCATTATGTATCTAAATGCTGAGACTCTCAACCAAAAAAAAAAAAATAAAAATTGCAAAGCCAGCTTAAAACCAGATTAAATTGATTCATTTGTTAACTATTATTTCCTAAAGAAGCTCACAAGGCTCTTCTGACAAAAGACAGGACTTTCTACCTCATTTGATTCAGGTAGAGTTCAAGTAATATAGCTTGGTGCTTCATAATATTCTAAAATGAATAAAGTAAAGGGGAAGTAGGCAATTATTTTGAACTGGTGTGGACCTTTGGAATCTTGAGAACAAATACTCTTCAGTTGGCTCCTAGCCACAGGATGGAGATTTGGATGGACCTACCAGATCTGGAATTAGGAGTGCAAAATCAAGACAATCAGTAGAAGCAGCTAAGAGATACAGGACCCTTTCAATCTGCTGTATTTATTGGTTGTCTACTGTTGACCTTTACAGAATGTCTGCCATGGTCAATGTGAAAGATCTCTGAAGACTTCTGGAGTCAAGTTCAGCTCCTACTGATGACATAGACACATCCATGTCATTTTCTTGGCGATAGTGCAGAAGTACTAGGCCATTGCCTTTTCCTCTTCTTTCTTTCTTTTTTGATTTTGCAGTCTAGCCTACAAACCTGGGGCATCCTGGTATGCTTCCAACTAAAAATTAACCAGGACTGACCTTGCTTAGTTTTGGGGAGGAACGACCAAGCTTGGCTAAGTGTTACAACTTGCCATGCAAATCAGTGTGGCCAGTCACAAAACAAAACCAGCAAGCTTGTTCTCCTGTAAAGGCTTTCCCAAAATGTTCCCTACCATCTCATTTCCAAACAAAATCCTGGGCTGCATATATCCACCATGCTTATTTTATAACAATACATCTAGTGCTTAGAGGGGTATCCATAGGCAGTTTGCAAAGGAAGGTAATACTGGAAGCTGTTGTGCTGGTGTTTAGCATAACAGTTTCCCAATCATTCAGCTAACCTTTCTAGTTAATATCAACTTGGCTTAAATATGGCTTTCAATAGGTCAGTAGCCATCATTTCTAAAAGCACAATCCTGTAAGAGAGAGTAAATGTTAAAATTACTTATAGGGCCAGTCTAGGCATCTTTAGTCAAATGGAATCCCCTTATATTCAGTGGCACATTTGCCATCCAGTCTAAATGACATCTGGAGCAGTATGGGTGTAGCGATTTCTGCTGCTGTTCCAGTATCCTGTTATCCTTTTTTTTTTTTTCCAAATACATGAAAGACAGATAGAGGGCAGGCTTTTCAGCAATTGCGACGAATCGAAGTCTTCACCTTACTACCATATAGATGCCTACTTCTCTTCCCTCATTTCTTCATAAACTTGAAGGAGAAGCAGAGTGAAAAGAGGAAGCAAGTGGCCAGCAGTGGAGTGACCACAGCCAACTGCTGTTGACTTTTTTCATTATATTTGCTTAAAATTAGAAACAACCAACATAGGTATAGACTTTGAATCAGACTACTAAAACCGTTTCTAGGTCATGGACCAATTTCAAACATTATTTTTCTTTTTTTTCATAAAACTTTATTAAGTTTCAACAAGAGATAAAATATAAAGAAACAAGGGAAAAAAGAGTTAAAAAGAAAAGATCAGAAAAAGAGCAAAATTAAGAGGGAAGGGAAGGGAAGGGAAGGGAAGGGAAGGGAAGGGAAGGGAAGGGAAGGGAAGGGAAGGGAAGGGAAGGGAAGGGAAGGGAAGGGAAGGGAAGGGAAGGGAAAGCTTCCGACTTTCTTTGGTACAGATACAAATATAAGATACATTAACCTCTTACTCTAAAATTAACAATAGTACACAATACTTCTATAATCATAATCTATTCTAATCATCAAATCTCCAGATTAAAGTTTCATTTCTTTCAGTTTCAAGCGAAAAGTCCAAAACTGGTTTCCAAGTAGAAACATAGCTAGACAAAGTCTTTTCTTTAATCAAAGTAGTCAGTTTTGCCATCCTGGCCAATTCCATTAATTTCACCATCCATTCTTCCATTGTAGGTATTTGTAAGTCCTTCTACCTCCAGGCGTATAAAAGTCTCACTGCTGTTATCATATATACATAGAAACAAAATCCCATTTTTTCTTTCAATCTGGTTATCCATCAGACCTAAAAGGAAAACTTCTGGTTTCAACCATACATTTATTTTGAGAGTACTCTGAATTAAAGCACATATCTGATTCCCATGTATGAAAAAGAAAAGTTAGTTAGGTGACATCTAATTGGGCTCAGCTCCTGCTGACTGCATGGATAAATGCTCACTTTCTCAATTAATGGTAATGATAGTTCCTCCGAAGACATTCCAGTTATCTACAGTACGTCATCCCATTCACCCACTTGATCTCTTGTCTTGCCCTCCTTCTATTTCTGTCAGCCATGCTAAGCATAAGCCATTTTTCCAGTCTACCATGTGCTCACATCACATGCCCAAATAATGTGATGGTTATTTCTACTTGCTGATTTTCTCTGTGGCCTTTATTTGTTCCAGGAACAATTAACTGATTTATGTTGTTGTCCATGGTACTCTTAGTAACTGTCTCCAAATCAATAATTCAAATAAGTGTATCTTGTTTCTATTGCTCTTCCTCAGTGTCCATGTTCCAAAGCCATACATTATTCATGGAAAGAATACTACTTTACCTATTCTGATCTTTGTTGTATTGCAATGCCCTTATCCTTTGTGATGGTATCTAAGTTTATTGCAGCCTCCATTTCTAGGACTAATCTCTTTATTTCTTCAAAACACAGTTAGTTTTTAATTCTACTTGTCAAGAAAATAAATAATTACTTTGTTTTTAGATGACAAGGGTCTCTTTCTGTGTGGGTGTGCTTGATTTGCTACAAACAAGTAATTGAGAGATTTAAATACCTTGTTGAGAAGAACACACCATGCCCTGTTGTTCTTTTCCCACCAGGAATTTAACACACTCCTTGGCTTCATATTAAAAGGTCAGTGGTAAATTTTTTCCTGAACTACATGAATAATTTTCTTCACAATAGAGAGCTATGCCATCTTCATAAAAAGCTATTTGCTTTTAGCATGCCAGGCTCTTTAATGTAGCCAGAAGAAAATCTTATGCATTCATCTGCAAATTCATGAAATTGATTTTCTACTTGAATTCCCAGGGTTGCTTGGTGGTCATAAATGACTGCTGAAATATAATTTCTGGTAGATTTTTTGAACAACCCACATGAGAGGGTTCTTTGATTTTCCACACCCCTTGTCTTATATTCCTTACAGAGGATTATAGTATAACTTCCATTAATTGACTTTTAGTTATCTCAAATAGCTAGGTGAATCTACTGTGGAAATATAGACTTGGATTAGAAATTATAGTCAGAGTTACACTTCCCCTGTGATGGATCCAATGTTGCATTATACAAAGCATGTATCTTCCTATTATGTGGTTAGGATAAAATACCATGCTGGTGATTTCTGGGCCACTAGAACAAGGGTAGGCAATTTTTGTTTTTGTTCTTGTTTGTTTGTTTATTTGGGTATTGTATTTCTATACTACTGTAATTGAGATCGACTTCCAGCAGTGTACACCAGTAAAAACCTGCAAAGCATATTAAAACAATTGAACGATATTAAAGGTAATAAAATAATAATCCAGAATAATAAAAAAGACATGAAATGCAATTCACCGGGTGGTGATATCCCTCAATCTCCAAATTTAGTTTTTCTAGTTTCTAGAAGGCCATCAACAAGAGTGAAGGGAGGGTATTCCATAATATTGGGATACCCACTAAAACTGTCATGAGTACTGATGGCGAGCAGGAGGGGGCCTCTATCCAGGGGGGAAAACGCATGCATAGTACTGAGGAATTAAGCAGCCATTCAAAGAGACACAGATCAGACCCACCTTAACTTTTGGGGTTTATCTGTCTGGGTTTTTCCCATGCTTCTTCAGTTTGTTAGGATTTTCTGTCTTATGTAGCAGTAATAAACACTAGAGACCTACTCCTCGTCTCAGCGTGATTCCTGACTGTTAGGACAAAAACACATTGTTTGAATTGAAGCCAAGTTAGTGGCCTGCTAGAACCACTGAAATGGAGCAGAGCTTATAACACAGCTGAGAAGCTGGCACAGAAAAAGGAAATTATCTTAGATAGCTTCAATGAGCATGCCAGAGAAATACAGGTTATGGAACTTACACACTCAGCCCTCCCAAGCATAAAGAATCACATGCTTAGACATATTAGGTTAAGAAGTAAAAAGAATCTTACTGACTTTATTTCTTTGTTGTTCTGTTACATCCATCTTGGTGGAGAAGATGGAGTTCCCTTGTTCTTCTTTTCTTTCTTAATACTTAGTTTTGTCCTAAACTCTCAGCCCTACAGCTGCCAAGAGCTGTGTGGAAGAAAGGGGAATTCCAGGCCCACCACATGGTGCCCAGAATGGAGAAGAGCAGCACACATCTGTGTGCTTGCTTCTGGTGGAGAAGAAGGAAGAGAGAAAGAGGAAGTGGGAGTGACAACAAACAGCTTCCTCAAAGTTGCATTGTGGGACAACTTAATTTACATGTTAATTCACATGCAAATGAGGCATGCTGGATTTGCCAGAACTTCCAACATGAATGACCCTGCCTTCCTCACTTCTGAAGACTAAAGGACTACCAAGAGATTCTGATGTGGTGTTTGGATAGGATGCTTCTGTATGGAGGAGGTGGTTCTGTGCGTAACTAGACACCAAGCCACATAGGGTTTGATAGGTTAAAACTAGAACATTGAATTGCAGCCTGAAACCTATTGGCAACCAGTTCAGCGACAGCAATGTGAGCATGGTGATTCTGATCTGCCAGCATGCAAGCTGCTGTATGTGAACCAATTACAGTTCTGGGAGCCCATCCAAGGCAGCCCCATTATTGCAACTGGTCATTACTGCAGATGTAGAGAAGCAGTAATATGTGCAACAGTTAGGATTACCAGGGCTTCCATCTGTTGAGGAAGGAGTGAAACACTAGAGCACAGTGCCTCCCAGCCCTGGCAGGCAGCCTGCAAGGAAACTGTGGTGGTTGGAATTATATGCTACTGAGAGATCTAAAAAGACCAGAAGGAGGACATTCTTTCACCCAGGTCCTGTCATAGGTCATCAGCCAGAACAACCAGTTTTGTCCCATTGTAAGACCTGAATCCAGGCATCCAGATAATCTGCTTTTTCAAGAGAATTCTGTAGCTGATATCCTAAAACCTTCTCAACCTTATTATTTGTATGTCTATTTATCTGTTAGCTTTATATCCCGTCTTTCCTTTAGGAACTCAAGGAGGCACTTATAGTGCTCCTTCTTCTCATTTTCTCCTACAACAATAATTCTGTGAGGAAGGTTGGACTAAAACCAATTGATTGGTGCAAAGTGAACTTCTGTGGCTGAGGGTGGACTTGAACTTGGTGCAAGTCCAACACCTTACAGTAATCACCACACCACACTGGCTTTGGTTTGGAGCTCAACTCTTGGTGACTACAGGGCACAACTATAAAACTTTCTTGGTAACAGTACAGAAGTGGTTTGCTCTTGCCTCTTTCAAGGAAATGTTTCAACGTCCCAGTCTAGCCTATAGCTGATGGGCTCCCATGCAAGTAATAACCATACCCAACCCTGCTTAGCTTTTGAGCCAAGACAAGTACAGCCCGGTACAAGGTGTTCTGTCAACAAAGGACAAGTCTTAAGCAACTTTGAGTTCTCTTTCTTTCCGAGGTTCCCTTTACCTCCCCCCCCCCCATCACTCTACACTGCACAGTCCAATTAGGTTCATCTTAAATGTCCAGTTGTTTATTAGTTTATCTTTTCAGACAAAGGGGAGATCTTTGGCATTAGGATGCATACCTACCATCTCAACCTTTTGTCTCCCCAAAAGACATCCCTGTTTACAGGGGCAAAATGGATTCTGAGAGCACACCAGACTTGCTTGCTAATTATCATGGAATGAAAACCTGTAATTCTTTCCTAATTAATTGTGAGACTTGCTTCCTTGGGATTAGATCTGATGTGGTTATTTTTGATTAATAGCTCTTCAGTAGCCTGTCATGACCTTCCCGTCTTGGGTGGCCCTTCACAGTTTAGCTCAAGGCATCATTGAGGTGCTCAAGCTCCAGCACCACAACAAGGTAACGATCCTTTGCTGAAGATACAGGTCTATACGTGAAACAAATATAATAATTTTGTAACTTGTGGTCTATATTTGAGCCTGAATGTGCAGGGATTCCCCCAGGCATGAAAAAATATTCCAAGGGTTCCTCCAGGGTCAAAAAGTTGAGGAAGACTGTTGAAATCAATGCAATGTAGAACCAGTCTTGTTCATATCTCTTGCTTGTTTCATTTATTACTTGTTTTCACCATTTCTGTAAGGAGCTTAAGGTAACCTGTTTGCTGCCCTGCCCAATTTATTCTCATATTAAGCAATGAAAAAAGTTAGGCTCAGTAATTATTGCAACTTTGTTGTGCTTTCCTCCTGTCCAGACCTGGGAAGAATTCATGTCAGCATAACATGTTCTTCCCACAACTTGCTTTAATGCACATCTGCAATGAGACCATAATGTATTGCTGCGCATACAATTTGTCCATGAGATGTTATAAGGGCGGTGATTGGGATTTTTTCTCCCCAAAAGGACTATTGTATGATCTAGCACTGTCTGGTACTAGATAGCAGAACAGAGTTTTCTGCTTTTTCAGTGCTGCAGATACATGTTACATGTTGCGGATACAACATTGCAGATACATTTTTCAACGTTGTGGATACATGTGGTTTCTCTCTGTGTCTTTCCTGAAATCAGAAGATAAGTAGCAAACTCTGAACAAACCCTAAATTTCTTTATTGAAAGAAATCTCATACTTTTTCTTCCACAATTCACAAGATTAAAGCAGTTTAAGTGACTAAGGCAGATTAAGCGATTAAAGCATTTTAGCCGTTTGAAATGTATTTGAGAAGCAGTTTTAAAGGCAATGAAACCTTTGACACAGATTTCACAGGGAACTCATTTGATTTTATCAGTAGGGAAAAGATGCTGGTGAACAATTTATCAACTACCTGGGTCATTTCTCTGTTCCAGAGATTAGCAGGTGATTTGACAGAATCAGGGACAAAGACAGCAAGGAATAGCTTGAAGGCAACATCCAACTTTTATCAAGGTGAAACTTTGTAATGGATTCTGTATTCCTGAAGAAGTTAGGAACTTCTGTTGGTCTAAATCTGGGGTTGGCAGTCTACTGTGGGTTCCCCAGGTTCCATTTTTGTGGTCCTCAATGCCCTTCCAAAATTCCACTCCCCAAATTCAGTTGCAATCACAGATTTTTCAATGGTGTATTTTTTTTCTTGGTTTTTGTTTTGTTTTGTTTTTGGAGAGAGGAGGGATAAAATAACTTGCAATGTTTAATATTTTTTAATTAAAAGAATTTCACCTATGATCTAAGCACTTAGAAAAGGGTCAGAAATGTTGGGCTGAAAATGATGGGCCCAGTCCCTTCTAGTTACATGGCCTTGGAAGAAAAAAAGTTGCCCATCCTATCAGGGCAAAATCTGTCCATTACAAAGAACATTCATATTATCTTCCTATGCTTTAGTTAGCTTCCTCCTGTCCAGAATATCACTGCAATAACAGAACCAAGTTCAGAATACAGTACATGGGTTCTAAACCAAATCAAGGCACATTGATTGATCAACTTCACCCTTGCCATGGGTTCTAAGCCATTTGCAAACCATGCAATCTCCCATAATTGTAAAATTAGTCTGAGAAACATTAAATAAAGTGTGAAGAGAAGTACTATGCATTTCCCCACATCCCCTGTTCTCTTTCCATTTGGTGAAAGTGCATTTCTTTAGAAATTCTTTCATATGAGAAAAAAAAAATTAGAGAAATCTTCATGACTGCAGCATGGCATGCTTGCAGTTGGTTAGTGATGAGTGCCTTCACTGTATAATCTTTTCAGCAGTCTGTAGCCATCTTAGCTTCCCATACTTCCATTAAATCCCAAGGAAAGACATGGGGATAGAACTCCTGTGGTTGATTTTTCTTCTACTAACACTGGTAAAGTGATCACTAAAGTAAAGAGTTGCCCTGAGATTTTTGTTGAAGAATTTCTTCTTCCTTTGAGAAATTCAGAAAAATCGTCCACCCAGCTTCTCTCTGCCCACTGATGGGTTGGAACATTTCTAAAGGCTATTTTAATCAGGTGGGGAAACACAATCCATAATATCAGCCCACCTTGCTCAGTTGGGGGCCAATTGGGCATCATGATCCATGGTCAATTTAGGATCAAGCATTACAAGGAGGGTTTTTAATAGTGATTGATGTTGTTCCACTTAATAAAGCATTTCTGAACAGCTGATAATGTGCTGTCTCTCCAAGGGCAAAACCCTTCCAAGAAATTGTTATTGATTTAATTTGCATTCAAATTGCTCAGGATTTCTGCAGCATATACCCACCTGAATGATTTGCTATCAAGCAAAGAATGAAGGCTGATGTACTCAAGCTAGAATGCAGAACAGAATTTTAAACCATAAGGTGACAAAAGAGAACCAAACAGTACTAACTTAATGCAAAAAAAAAAGCCATTCCACAAAGGTGAGAGAAGCAGATTACATAAAAATTAATGCTACAGGAACTGCAATCATTGCAGCATGCACTATGAGACTAATTATTCTTTGCATACAAATCACCATGACCCTTTTTGTGAAAATAAATTAAAATGAATTTCATTTCTTGATAAATGAAATCCAGCCTTGGAAGATTTATCACTTAGTAAGTGAAAAAAAAACTCTGAAAATTAGGCATATCTAAATGATATAAATATTATTTAGGCACATCATTAGAAGAAACATCTTGCAATCATAGAACTGGTCAATTTTCTGAAATGCTGGATTTTCCCAACAGAAATTACGTGCAGTATTCCTGATCAAAGAGCAGTCTGTGTAGTGCCTTTCAAGTGAAGATAACATTTACATTACATGATCCAGTAGAGATGTCTTGTGATTTTACAACAGTCCATCATCACTGCCTAAACAGTCATATTCAACTCCATTGTGTTTTCCAATCCAGTTAACTCAAAATGAAGGCTGATACGGAGCAGACAGAACTGGACTGTCTTGGAACAGGGGGGAAAGTAGAATTCCTACAACATAAGAAGTTGCAAGGTCAGACTTTCTCTCTATAATCCTTTCAATTCAATATCTAGTTGTGACATTCAAGTGAATATCTAACTGTAGTGGTACTATATAATCCAGTGTTTCTCAACCTTGGCCACTTGAAGATGTGTGGACTTCAACTCCCAGAATTCCCCAGTCAGCAATGCTGGCTAGGGAATTCTGGGAGTTGAAGTCCACACATCTTCAAGTGGTCAAGGTTGAGAAACATTGATAAATTCTAAGGGTTTGAACAGGAGAGGGAAATCTCTTGGTCTCCTGGTGTTCCTGGAACTACAGTTCCTAACAACATTGTCAATGGTGTTGGATGCTAGAATTGTTCAGCCACAGCTGAAAAGCCATAGTTTATACATACACATACAGCTTGGTTTTGGGTTTGGTTGTTTCCTTTTTCGATTCTTTTGCCATTGATTAAGGAGAAAAGAAAATCCTTGTCATTTATAACAAATGCAGTTAAAGGATCTGTTTAACCTCCTTGTTCTTTTTTCACAGTTTTTATAGCCCATTCTTTATTCAGAGACCACATTAATGAAATTCAACACTGACATTCATGGTGAGTTGCGATAATAGTCAGTTATAAAGAAAGAGAGCGCAAAAAAATCTATCTTGTGTTAAGACGGGAAAAAAAGAAAAGAGAAAGGTTTGAGCCTTAAAATGCAAGCAAAGAACAAATTCAAGGGAATGTGAGTATGAGACTTAGCTCTCACAGTCAATGAAAAATAACGTGATTGCAAAACTGGCTGCTACAAACAGAAGGGGCCGATTAAACCAGCCTGCCCAGAAGAAGGGCCAAGCAGTCCATTATGCAGAGCAGGAAAGAAAATGAAATGCAAGTGTTTGAATATTGTTTCTATACATAAGACTTGCTCTTGAATTCCAGCAGTTGCTGAAGAATTGGGGTATTGCTTACTTTCTTCAGTAAATGTGATGTATTTGGAGTTCCTGGATTTCTTTAATTTTATCCTAATGCTTCATTCCAATTTAGATTTCTTTTAAGCTTGTCCTGATGTTTCCTTCCTAATCTGGCAGATAGGATAACACTCCTTTAGATTTTGTTATTTATTTATTTATAATGAGGTTGGGTATGTTCTTGGATCAGGGATGGGCAACTATGGCCTGCACTTGACATACATCTGTGTATGTAATGCCAGCCTGCATGATCTCTAGATTCCCCCAAGATCACACTGCCAAAATTTGGCATCAAACTGACACATTATTACAGTTCATTTGTTGTTGTTGTTGTTGTTGTTGTTGTTGTTTCTCTCACAAGTTGAAAAAAGTTTATTTGACTAAATCTCACCTCAGTTATTATATGTGTTGTGTTTTTGTGTATTGGTCCCAATTCCAAGGTTGATATTACTGAGTCAACACTAGGTCGTTGGCAACCCTTGCAGGCCAACCAAAATAGATTCAAAGGTGCACACTCACAGAAAGGTTGTGCGTCTCTCACAAAAGCAGAGACAGTATGTGGAGCTTCATCCTTTGTACAGTTTGGTCCTCAGGTGTTCATGAAAAATACCTGGAGAGGGTTTGTAGGGAAGATTCAGTGAGGAAATTCTCAAAAGCAAGCTTTTCCATCTCCTCCTTTGTCTCTGCTCACCTCCCATGCTCTATTTCGCCATTTTGGAAAAGTTTCCCAGGAAAAGGTTATTCAGAAGGTGCAGGGGGATATAGAGGGCAGGAATTTTCTTCTTATATATACCTTTAAATTAACTTATTTTAGGATCCAAGCCAACATCACTGAGATTCCCTTCCTGCAGAATGAATCAAAACTACATTGTGGACCTGCTTTGCCAGCACTACCAGGTATGATGACAATTGCTGTGCTAAAATCTGCCTTGCAGTTATTCAAAATAATTTTCCAGTGCAAAATAGGCTTCCCTTTTCTACCTTATTGTCAGATTGCTTGATCATTTTGTTTGAATTTCTCCTTGAATTTCATCTTGTTTTATGGTTTTATGTAATATTCTTGTTAATGGAAAATATTACATTTGTTTACATTTTTTCCTTGTTTAACAGGCTGCTGGTAAAAGGATCTTGAGGTGGGTTGCAATCCATAAAAAGGCAAGTAAAATAAATAGTGCATTCATTTTAAACAGATGAGACTAATGATAGCCACACTGACCGAGAAGCTTTGGAGGACAAAAAGCATAGTTAAACTGGAGTGCTGAGTCTTGAATGCAAAGTTACAAAGGCAAGTCTTGAATTAGTGTCAGAAGAGGATGTCAATACCAGTAGGCCTTCAAAAGAAGAACTTCTGGAATTCCAGGAACTGATTTCTCTTTGAAGCCTCCTTACTATAGTTTCCTACATGATCCAGTCAGTAAAAGTTCCATTGAGCTCCTGATGTCTTTTCTTGGAATTTCATGGATGCACGAGAAGGCAGGGAACCTACAGATCAGTGGGAAAAGGATGTAGAGTGAAAGAAAGGGTGTTCACAGCACACCTGGGCTGCTTCGTAACTAAATAAGTGCATGAACGTCACATCCCACTTATGATAATGTTACAGGCATTCCCTATTTGTTTGAAAGAAATTTTGAGCACTTATGTAGGGACAAACATTTCTAGACCAACCTATCAAGTTTCTCCTTGACAACATCTCTCAGCAACTGTTCACCAAAGCAGCTTTATGTTGCAAAACTGCAAAGCTGACTTGGGCAACCAACTCCACATTAAAGTTGTTTCCCACAAGCTGATAACCTGCCACAGTATTTCAGTAGATGTTTATTTTTTTTCCAAACAGGGAAATTATTTCAAAACCTACTTTTGAAGTATACGTCTTCTAGTCACTTTTCCCATGTAGGCATTATTAAATTCAACCTTTTATATTTAGCAACCTAAAAGCAAACAGAGCAAAATGATTATTGCAATATGGCATGTGTTCAGTGCGTCCCAGATAAGCATTTTTTTGGCTAACTTGGGGCTTGAGGCTCTCTATTACAGCCTCATAATTTTGTTTTTCTCCCTCCTTCATTTTCTCCTCCTTCTTCCCCCATTCTGGGGTTTTTCTGCCTCTCAGCTTTAACTGTGAGTTAACCTATGCCGGATAGTAACTGAAAAACAACAGTCCTGAACATCTGCCTTGTGTACTCTTCTGAAGAGCCCAATTATTTTTAGTTTCATTCTTATAATATTTATTGTTTTTTTATTATGTTAATGTTTATTAAATAGTTATTATTATTATAATGGTTATTATTTTTTAAAAGATGCTTTGATGTTATGTTTTAGTGTGTGTCACCTAGAGTCTTTTGAGGGATACTATAAAACGTTGCAAAATACACATTCATATATACATACAGATGTTTATGGATCTGCACATATAACCATAATGCTATATTTTATAGAGCAGCTACATAATTGAATAGCACTGTTACTTTGCCACAGGATAAATTTTCACCTAATGACAGAAATCTCATCTATGGGCAGTAAATGTTTTATTAACATTTTATGGCTAGGGTGGGCATATTTTACTAAAATCAGAACATATATTGGGACTATTACTCCTAGAATTTCAACATTAGAAACTATTTTATGTGGGTTAACAGGTTTATGTAAAATGGAACAATAGTTGTCATAATTATCTGTTGGCTGTAGAAGCATAGGGTTATTTTGTTATTACAGGCAATGGTGGCACAAAATATTGTTGTGCAGTATCATTGCAATTGTTCATTATCATTTCTTGATCCATGTTGTTATAGTAACAAAATGTTTCCTCCAGCTAGAGTACTATAAAATGATTCCATTGTGCTTACATACTTGTGGTCAAGTGGCTTCCCCCACTACCACCTCCCATATGTTTTGGACTTCAATGGCCATAAGTCCCAGCTGACTTAGTTACACGGAGCAGAAACTGTTAGATTTTTTATCCAACTGGAAGGAATCTAGTTGCAGAAGGCTGAGGTAAAATAAAAACTTATTTAATACTCTTGAAGTAGGACTCACCAGATGGTGCTATTGTCTATAGTCTTCCAAGCTATCTCCATGAACATGAGGTCACAGAAGCCATTTTGGATTTGCAAGAATAGCAAGTTTCAGGAAAGAAAGTAACTGAAAGACCCACAATGGAAGAATTTTACTATTCAGTTTGGAGCAGTGGCTTTCTTCATTTTAAAGAATATGAATCATTACATAGATTGTACTAGCCTTCCAATCTCTTTATCCATGGAAGTTATTCTCCAAAGTTATTGTTCTCTGGAACACTTGCCTGCTCAAGAAATAGTAAATATATTTGCTTTTTCTAAGGATATACATTGTGTATATTTTATCTTCTTCTAATAGTTCATTGAAGTTGAAATTTAGCATCAGAACTCAGATTTAGAGCTCTGACTCTCACCGGATCAATAAGGTCACACAATTTTAAGTTTCCTTCAGTAAAACAATGTCAAACCAACTTAGAAAGACAAGAAAATCTGGGTCTCTGCAATGACGTCTATAGCTTGCTATATTCAAGGGAGGATATTGGTCTGGTTACAGTCAGGCCCTTGTGCCAGTCACTTATTTCAGCTCAAAAACATCTTGCTTGTAACCAAGTACTACTATTAGAACCCAGGAACTGCAGGGTCAAAACAAACACGTTTCCCACAATTGCTTGATGTTATGTGCCTGTGGCCTGAATTTATGGGGCTCAACAAAGACACACTTTCTCAAGTCTGCTGAAGTCTTTAATGTAATAAAATTAAACTCTTTGGGTGACCCAACTGTAGACCGTTTGGCACAGAACCTATCAATAACAACTGCAATCTCTGTTAGCTAGAGGTGACGGACTCATCCCGGGGGAGCTGGGAATGGCGACGACTGACAGGAAGCTCTGGCGTGGGCTGGTCTATGAAGTCACGAAGAGTCAGAAGCGACTGAACAAATAAACAACAAAATCTCTGTTTGAAATGCAAATGTGACTTAGACATATTAAGGTGCTGATCTGCTCGGGTTGAGGTTATTTGAGGTTATTGTTATTAATTGTATTTATATTGAATTTTCCTTTTAAATGTTCAATATACTCTGCCCAGGTCATCACACAAGAATTTTGCCTAATCCACCCCAAAATCGTATTCAGATCAATACAGCCCACTCATTCTTTTTTGTGATCTGCTCTCTCTGAGATTTAGGATTAAGTTCTGAATTGAAGGATATGACTAACAATATATTCTGTGGACAAGGGTAATTCTTGCAGAGTTGTACTGTGCCTTCAGCTGATAAGTCCTGTGGGTAAACATAATTATCTTTCCATTATTTCTTCAACTCTATGAAATGGCTTTTTTAAAATCTGTTTTCATTTCAATAAAAACATATGTCACGCTAAAGCAACAAACTTTTCCTCTTTGGTACTTCATTTTTTTTTTCCAATTTGAAAAAACCTGATCAGATAGCAAAGCTTTTTTGCTGGAAATTATTTCTCAACATCAGTGAGCATCCAGTGAAACATACAGAGATAAACCTATTGTATTCTATTTCAATAAAATCATTAGATTAATTCAAGGCAACATTTTGAAATGGTTTGTTATATTGTTATAAATAATATTCCTTGCTGAATAAAACTTGAACCTGTGCAAAACTGTAAAATGATTAAAAAATAAAAAATAAATACTTAACTCAGACTTCCATTACAGATTTACATTCAGTAATCATGATGTCCAACAACTTGCATCAAATAGGAACTCTTTCTCTAATTATGCCCATCCTTGGAAATGCTTTTCTGGTTTCACCATCACCCAAGGAATATGGAAATCTGCAAATATGTGGTATTTATTTATTTATTTATTTATTTATTCATTCATTCATTCATTCATTCATTCATTCATTCATTCATTCTTTACCACCCATTTTGTATTGCACTGACTCTGGGTGGTTGCAATTGTATGCTTATTGCCTGCTTTTTGCAGGGCCTTTTTTGAAGTCTGGATATTTTTGACAAGAATTTTTTTATTTAAAGAAAAAAAAAATTCTTCAGATTAAACAGACATTATCTTACAATGTTTTGTATTACTTCATTATGAAGAACATTTCTGAGATTTTCATGAAAAAGCCATGTGCAGTAATTACAGTGTTGGGCTCATGGTAGACAGTCTGTTTCCTTTTTCTCAGCTGCTTTCTGGATATTCAAGATTAATGGTAATTCTAGGAAGGCGCAGAAGAAAAGGAACAAAATAATCTCTGGAAATGCTATTGAGGGAAAAGAATGGATGCTAGATGGGTTTCACTAGGGGATAGAATTCATTCTGATAGGCATTCCACTAAGGCATCCTGCCCTCCATCCCCAGATTTTATTCTACAGAAAATTATGCCCAGTTCCAATAGAAGAGAATATCTGTAGCTCAGGGTTGAACTGTGGAGTCCTTGGTGCTCTCTGAGCTTGGTTGTTTGCTTGCAGACATTTCATTATCCAACTAGCTAACATCATCAGTGCTAGTGAGTGTGGGGTTTGCTCCCTGTTTATATACTGCCAGTGTTGGTGGGGGTGTGGTTTTCTCCTGGGTAGTTCCTTGATTAGGGCATTGTTTTCTGCCTGATCGTTTGTCTGGTGTTAATCCCTGCTTATCTGGGTGCTGGAAAGGATGCTGGAGAGGCTGTGTTCTGGTCTTTTTGTTTCCTTCTTAGCTTTTTTTATTGTCTCTTTTGAATGGTGTATAAATGTGGTTTATCTCTATGCCCAGTATTTCTTATTGGAATGTGGCAAGTGTAGACCAAACATCCCACATTCATCTTCATCTTCATAAGATTTTTGTCCTTCATAAAATCAGAGGGGAAATACATAAACACAGTGTGAAAATAACCCTCTAAAACTATTCTATTTTTTAAAGTTAATCTTTCTTCTTATTTCTGTTACTGAAAGGGAAAGCTTTATCAGTGCTATAAATAGTGGCTTGTCATGAATACTTGGGCAGATACAGCACCATTCCTATACAAATAAGCCATGATGCTACATGGAAATGATACTCAAATATTGATTCAGGACTGGGATAGATGAAAACTTATGATTGTTTAAATATCAATGAAGGGGATGAAATATTGGCGTAATATGCCTGTAATGTCTAGCGTTAAGTCAATGTATTCTGTAATAACTGAAGTTTCCAGACTCCCAAAGACTGCATCTCATAATATATTATGGCAATAAATATCTAAATTGTGAACTTGCAAGGTATACCAACATTGTTACCAAACCTGTTATATTTCTGTCCCACTTTTCTCCAAAGAATTGGCAATGAATTAGCATTGACAGGCATCAGATCAACATACTAATTTGTTTTCAATTTTTATGTGATACTTTATGACCTGTCTTTTTCTCCACAAAGACTTTCTAGGTAGCTTATGGACATTTCAGATGATACACACACATACACACCAAAATTAAAGCTGTTCTGGTCTCTCATAGCATGTCTTTTCAGAACTTTAGGCAACATTGATATAAAGGTTGTGTCTTATGTGCTTGCTCACTAAGAGAAACAAGGCAAATGCAACATAGACAATAGATTCAGATATTTATTTAACATAGATATACATGTGTAGGTCCTTTAAATATCCTGGTCCAAGTTCTTTTGGACTCTGTATAGCAGGGCAGCTACCTGGCTGAATCAGGATATGACCTTAATACTTCGTTGGTAAATGAGGTCAATTAGATAGATGTGAACATTTTTATTTGTTCAGTTCTTATTTTAAAAGTGCCAAAAGTTATTGTCTGCTACATAAATGAGAAGGAAGGAACCTGACATTTTGAAGATGGGAGAAACAACTAGGCTCATTCAATGAAGCCAAGACCTTTCAATACTTAATTCCTAAAGGAAAGTCAGGATTTGAATTATTTTGTGAGCTCCTTCTGCACAGTTCTTCAGGAAGATATGGCATCAACCCTTCAAATGTAGTATCCATTTATCAACACAATATTTGTCATAGAAAGACCTATCAAAAACAGATCTATAATAATAATTCACCAGAATCAAAAATCTACTGGAAAAAAGAATAAGAAAAAAATGCAGTAAGCTGGGCTTCTCCAACTTGAGCACTCTTCACCTTCCTGGTGGCAGTGCTGGTTGGGGAATTTTGGGAGTTGAAAGTCCATACATTTGAAGAGTCCCTAGATTGGAAACTATTGATGAAAGAAAATAAGATTTTTGCATTTGTAATTGAAGTATCATGCTTTTGTTGTATATTGCTGTATAAAGCATTTGTTCAAAGGAAGACTGTTGAAAGCAAACAAGATATCTTAAAGAAATATTCATTTTTATTCTGCACACTGGGGCATTTCTTCAATAGGACTCATAATAAATTGAGATGATGTACACATCTTATTAAAAATAGAAAACTACAAAAAAAAAAAAAACAACCCACAACCTCAAACCATCAATCTTGCTAGCAGAATTCTACGGAAAGTTCTTGCCATTATACAGTATCTATCAATCTTGCTAGCAGAATTCTACGGAAAGTTCTTGCCATTATACAGTATCTATTTGTATGTTGTGGGGAGAATTTCAAGAGGTCCTTTGTACCTGGCTTGACCAAATATAGAACCTTGTTGGAACATTGGCATATTCTAGGACTCATTCACAATTAAAGGAGAGCAGTGATAATGCTCGTTTTGAGCATTTTCCAGAATCCTGTGTAACATATACAATGTGTGCATCTGTTCATAACAGCTGTGCAGAAGAAATAAAGAAATGGATCACTGAAACTGGAAATCTTGAACTAGATGAGCAACTAATAGAACATACCAACACAGAAGCCTTTCCTAAAATGTATCCTGATTCATTAAAAAAAAAAAATCCACCAGCAATATTATCATACAATGATCAACAATGAGAGTTTAAAACTTACTGAATGTCTTAAAAACTCAGGAAGCCTGACTTTACTGCATCTCCTTTTTCCTCCTGGTACCACACAAGAGTTATGCAAAGGGAGGGGTGAATTCCCAAAAGAACAGCAAAACACTGGCTGCATTTTCCAATGACATTAGGGGGAAGTGTAAAAAAAATGAGGTAATAAAGCAAATATGTTTTTTTTGAAACAGAACAGAATTCAGCTTGTCTCACTCTTAGGGGAAAATAGCATTGCCTAGGCATGAAGGAATAATCATAACCATTATATAAGAAGTTGTTTGATTTTGATGTTTATGTGGAATTTCAGAGTATAAAATAGTGGAATCAGATTGTAGGGGATTGCAAGAGCATAATAAGGAGAGGATTATTTTGGATGTAGGCTTTACACAGCATGTTTCTTTAAAAAACATGTAAAATGTTCTATTTATTTATTACTGCATTTGACTCAAGAAAAAAGGCAGGATATACAGAGTATCCCTTCATTTTATCCTTCAACTCCAACAATTCTGTGAAGTTAGTTGGGCTGAGAGAAACTGACTGACACTGGTTGAGGGGAATCTTGAAGCTGGGTGTCCGAATTCAAGCTGAACCACCACTCTTCATTGGTGAATAGCATTGATCACTGTTGATCATAGGTCCATGGAACATCTTGCCATTGGAATGTTATTTTCTACGACACTTTAATGGCTTAGTTCCTGCAGACCAAGAACCAGCTGGAAGTGTTTCTTTCCTTACATCATTTATATGAGATTATATGATTATGTGAAAGCCTTTTCTTATCATGGCACCTGCCCTTTGGAACATCATACCCTGGAGGTCAGATTGGCCCCAACCCTGTCAGCCTTCTGTAAGGCTATAAAGACCTAGTTCTGTCACTGGGCCTGGGGTCAGGAAGTGGGGTTGAGCCCATGTTTTGGCTATGTTAATTTTTTATGGATGTTTTTACTCCTGCTGCTGTTGTATGTGTCTGTGTGTGTGTTGTCTTTCTGTTATGTATGTATGTGTGTATGTATGTATGTATACTTTGCCCATTGTTAGCCTCCCAGAATCATTAAGTTGAAGGAACGAACGAATGTTTACAGCAGAGGTAGACAATATTTCCCAGGACTGTGGCCACAGCTCAGCATGTTATCAGACATTGAACTAGGACTTGGAATGAGGGCTGGGTTTGCTTCTAAAAAAATGGTTTGGAAAAAATGTACTACCCTCATGGTGCCAACACTGAAGGGAGCAGGGCTGAAAGATTTTGGCCCATCATTTTGGGATAAAAATAGGAGCATTTTACCAGCCAGGGGCTGGTGCTCCCATTGTCAGCTTTATTTTCATGTCTTTAAGGCAAGAATTGTGCTACCAAAATTTGGCCATTTTGTCATGAAATTTCAGTGGGAGAATGTTCAGTGTTTGGGGGCTGCAAATAGAGAACTGGGAGGCACATGTGGCCGTATTCTGACTTATACAGAGTACATTTACCATTAGGTAAACTAGTAAATTAGGTAAATTAAATTAGATAAATTAGGTAAATTAGTAAATTACCATTGGGTAAATTAAGGGTAGTACATTTCTTCCAAATCAATTTTTCAGGCAAACTCAGCCTTAGTTCCCAAGTCCTCCTCTAGCCATGCTCCATTATACTATTATGTAAGAGAGAGAATCAACTAGAATAACTCCCACACTTTCTGTCTAGTTAGAAATTTAAAAAAAATGTACCAATGAACTCAATTTTTTTATTTCAACTGTAATTGAGGATAAACTATAACTGACTTAGGTTAGACTACATGGGCTATTGAAGCTCTGCCATACTTCTATTTCAGAAAAAAAAAAAGGGGCCCTACCCTTGTGTGTAGGAAAATTCAACTCTTTGCCCTGCATCTGCAATTAAATTTCTGCTCCCTCTGAAATCATTTCTGTGTAAATGAAACAAAGATTTGCTATTCTCTGCTGTGACCTCAGCAGGGATCAGACCCCCCTATTATCTCTACTACAATCCCTTGTAATGTACCCCTCGGAGTGTTGGGGAGAGTCACACTGACCATTAATTTTTTAAACCCTGCGCTTAGGGACAAAAACAAGTTTTTAATATCACACATAACTTGGTTTGGGGCTGGTTAAACAAAAATGGAAATATGGAATATAAATTGCTATAAATAATAGAAATAAAACAGTGTAGGAGAGCCACAACCAGAAAGATCCAAGAAAAAACAAAAAAGTGGTTTCTTTAAAATGCAATTTATTTATATCATATTCCTCCAATGCAGTTCCTTCTAGGATTGCTCCAGAAATTGCATGAAAGAAACAGTGATGGATCCAGATGAAGAAGGGAGAGAATTTAACTTGATCAAATATGCATTTTACTGAACTGAAGCATATATCAGATGGTTGCTATATTTCACTTCTTCTAACCCCTAATTCACTTCTCAATTTAAAACCTATCTATGATTTAGGGGAAATTGCATTCCAAAATATCTGTGCATGCCTGTAACAGCATTTCTAAAACCGTGAATCTGGATCTAACAGAGTCCCAGCATTGTTCCAGGTGGGCCTCATAACCTCATCACTTCCTCCTAATCTGCTTCAACTCAAATGATGAGAGAAGAATTGGAACCAGATGGCCTGGAAATGCAATAGAGTTAGGAAGAGATTAAAAGGTCCATAACAATAATGAATTACTCCTCTTGTTAAAATAAATGTCCCCTTGAATAAAATCAGATCATGGTCCCCTCAGTGATAATTCTTTTGCACTCTAGCTCCAGCAGCACCTGTGACCATTTTGAAAATGGATGGCTTCCATAATTTTTAAGAACCTCTAGCCCACAATAATTGGCACAAAAATTATGCAGACTTTTTACTCAGACAGAGAGAGAGAGAGAGAGGATGGACTGAACCTCTGCTTCAAAAAGTTTGAAAATGTGAGGAAATAATGCACTCTGTCAGTGATCTAAGCTTTTTTGTGTCCTGGAATATTGTTACTCCTCCCTTTATCCCAATGGACAATTTGGACTCACTCCAGATTCATGGAGCACACAGATCACATATAGTGCTTTTTGCCCTGCATGATTAATGATATACAACTGGAGGGCCAATTCTTAGCCACTCATGCAACCACAGACACAGATTTTACATTTGGTTTTGCTGACATTGCTGCAAGTTAGTGTTTGATTACAGTTATGTGGAGGTAAGAAAGTTAGACCACCATTGCACTCTTTGGAGCCTTGGAGTGTCTAAGAATATCATGCAATCCCTCTCCATAAAGCATAGAGGAAAATGACTGTCCCCTTATGAATAAAATGCTGATTAGGAAGAATGGCCAATAAAGTTCAGCTGACTGGGTAGGATCTATATGATCAGATTTTTGTTGCTAGAGGATGAATTTCTGTGGTAAGGTGGACCTCTTTCTCCTTAGCATGGCCTTCTCTGTCATGGATGGTGTAAGTGAGACGGGGGAGAGCATTGCTATGCCAGCAAGCTGGTTTTCCCAGCACAATGGCTTAGAAATGTTTCTGTGTGTGTCAAAGATGCGTGTGTGACAAATGATGAATGTGCAAATATGTGCTGTGAATGTGTGCTGTGATGACAATGCATGTATGTAAGGGGCAGAGTTTGCATCACAACAGTGCAACACAGCTTTTGTCATTTTGCTGACAAAGGCTGTGATCCTGGGGACATATCCACAATGGCCTCCTTCAGTCCACAGTAATTTTCAACTCTTCTGGGTGCAAGGGGTGGGTGGTTCCAGTTTGTGAGATCTGTACCCTGAGTAACAATAAAACCTTAGGCCATGTTCATATACCTTGGTTGCTGAATTTATCCATTTTCTGAGTTGGCACAATTCATTGAATCGTAAACTAACCAAATTGGTTGGGTTCACACAATATGCTAGGTTGTGAAAAGCAAAAAACAAACCCCTAAAATTAAAACTCAAGCTTAAATGCAGCTAGTGTCATGTTCACTGTTTCAATGTGCACTGTACATTGTAACGTTTCACATGCCATGGCGATGATGTGCGTTTCTGTTTGGGAGGGAGCTGCTGTGAAACCTTGTACCAAGCTCTGTATCTATGTTCATTACAATGGAATGTGTTTGGGTTATGTGCTCTGCTCAAGGACTTTTCCTGCAGACCATCAGAGACCATTAGGAGCACCTGGGATTGTGAACTGGGGAAGATTCTATGGGGGGAGGGATTTCATTTGCACCAAGGGTTTTTAGTTTGAATTTGGCACACTTTATTCATTCTCAGCTTTCTCTGTGATCCTGCATACTATTCTTTAATAAATCAGATATCTTTGAATTCCTGTTCATGAGTCTGATGGTGTTTTAGAATAGGCAACCATTACAGCTAACAGATTTGTAATTGATCTGGTTAAGCTTATAGTACTAATGCAATATTGTTGCTTGATTCATACAGTATATTCAAAATCAACCAAGCAGCAAACAGCAGCCCAATCAAAGAACTCCCAAGGAGGGAATGACACCCCCACCAACACAAGCAGGGCAAGCCACGGTATATAAACAGAGAGCAAGGCCCTCTCCCTCTTTGCACTGAAGATGTTGCCTAGTCTGGCAATGAGACGTCTGCAAGAAAGCAACAAGGCTCAGAGAGCACCAAGGACTCCACAGTTCAACCCTGCACTACAAATATTCGCTTCAATTGATATTCAAAAATGCTAAAATCTGGTATGCATTCTTGTAATATGCAGGAAAATACTTTGCAATTCAAACATTTAGAGATTCGCCATCATTCTAAGCCTCATAACCACCTAGGGAATAGCCAGTAGTTTTAGTGTCTTTCTTGCTGAATAATCTGCCCCAAAAGGAATGCTCAATATGTTGGAAATCCAGAATAAACCATTAGCTATACTTTTCCTTGGGATACATTAACCCATGCTAGCTAAAAATGATAATATTTTAATCCAACATATCTCAAGGGTGCCAAGGTTGAGAATGGTCATAGAAATCTTGCAACCTTTATGCACCTCTTCCTGTTCAGAAATTAATACATTTACAGTATTAATTTTGCTCTTGATCTTGTTGTCAAATATTGATTAATTCAGATCCAGATTGTTCTCTGGTGCTCTCACTGCTGCTGGCCATTGTCCTAGCATACTAGGCAATCAAGTCAAGCAATAATATGGTTTATTTGTTTGGGTATAGTGTGTTATGTGATAACTGCAACTGTGTTTGTTCAGCCCAGGTTTAGCCTACTGTGTGAGCATAACTAATGGGCCATTCAGAGTGACTGAGCCAACCGAATCTTAGGCAAATTAATGATCAGCTCACAAGATCTCCATCTTGCTGGAATTCACCTTGAATTTACTGCCACTCATTTAGTTTGTTACTGAATCCAGACATTGTTCAGCAGCTTAATGGGTGTTCTCCTAACTCAAAAAATGAGGAGGTATACAAATGGATGTTACCAATATATTGATGTCATCACATTCTAAATCTCTATCATATATCTCTATCTCTATCTATATATCTATATCTATCTATCTTAAAAATGAATTGACAATATTGTTATGTGAAGTTTCAGCCAACCCCTGACTCAGAAAATGAAACTCTTTCTGAGTCAGAAGGGAAAACAGAAACTTACCAGGCAGAAACTGGGAAAGCAAAACCCAGAAATGACTCAGCAGCATAGGAGAAGTCTCAGATGCTGATTGGTCAGTCTTTGGAGGAGGATTTGAATCATCCAATCAGCGCGCACGAACGACATGCAGAAAAATGTGTGAAGGAGAAGGCAGCCCGATTGGCTGCAGAAGGCAATAGGCATGCAAGGGATCAGCATAAAAGGCAGACACAAAGAGCAAGCTGCTGGAGACAACTGATCCTTTGAGCCCATAGTTCCAGCAGAAGAGTCCTTACCTGCGTCTGAAACCTTGTCTGTAGCCAGAAGGGAATCAGCACCAGTGTTTCCTATTGGAGAGGACTTGTATCCTGCAACTGCTGCCACAGAGGATCTTCTCCCTGCTGAACCCAGCAACCTCAGCTTCATGTCCAGCTTCGGACCTCGTCATCATTCTGCACGTTCCAGGTGTGCTTCCAGCCTTGCTTCAGGCTTCCAGCCATGCCCAGAAGCTTCAGCTCAGCTTTGTCGTGCTCCAAGTCCTCAGCCTTGCCCAGGATCTCCAGTTCAGCTTTACTGCACTTCCAGCTCCCAGCCTTGTCCAGAGTCTCCAGTACAGTTTCATCATGCTTTTGACCTGCAGTCTTGCCTAGAATCTCCAGTCCAGTCTAGCCACATCCCGGTTGCCCAACGTTGTTCAGGAACGTCAGATCTACCTTGTCGTGAACTGGGTTTTCAACCTTGTCTAGAACCTGCGGTCCAATCCAGTCGTGTTTCAAGCTCTCCACCTAGTCAAGAATCTCCAGTCCAGCCTAGTTGTGTGCCAAGCTTCCAGCCCATCCCAGAATCTTCAGCCAAGTCCAGCTTTGCTTCAAATTATCAGCCTTGTCCTGAGTGTCCAGCCCAGTATATCCAGTCCAGCCTGAGTCAGTCCAGTCCTGCCTCTAGAGCCAAGCCTTGCCCAGTGGTTCCAGTTCGGTCTCACCCAGCTTCCAGGTGCCAGCCTAGTTTGGATGGTGTTTCAGATCGCGGACAACCGTCTCCAGTTCCAGTTGTGCCACGTGCCCTAGCTTCTTCCATTTCTACAGCTCCTGTCAGCGAATTCTGTTCACCTGTTTTACCACAGTCTCCTGCAACCTTGCCAGTTCCCCCATTGTTACCCAGGTATCTTGAGTGGAACCTGGTTACCTCTTGACCATAAGGACTTACTTATTGTAAATAGTTATTTAATAAAGTGTGGTTTTGATAATAAACCTGCCTGGCCGCCTCATAGTCTGAACAGGACATGTTAATTCTCTCTCTTTCTCTTTTAGAGACACCTTTATTTATTCTAGATTTTAAATCATTCAAAGAAAAATGTACACATCAGAAATATTTTAAAGCTGAAGAAAAACCCTCTAGGGAAGCTGGTTTGGCAAATACAGGATTATGGTTATTCGTGCCAAACCACAGACTACATCTTCTTGGGCATGTTAATAGGTCTTTCTGTTAGAGTAAACATGTTTGGGACAAACTTGCTGAACTCAGATAAGCCTTGCCTTCATGCAGCAGGGCTACTCTTATGTAAACTTGTAACCCTTAAAGGATGCCCCTCTATTTTCCTGGCTTGTTGTTGTCATTATTGTTTTTGATGTTAAATATCTTCATTCTTGACTCCTGGCAACTGCCTGGACAAGTCCTTGCAGTTTTCTTGGCATCATTTTTTCAGAAGGAATTTGCTATTGCCTTTTTCTTAGGGCAGAAAGAGATTGTCTGGCCCAAGGTCACCCACCTGGCTTTGTGCCTAAGGTGGGACTAGAACTCATGGTCTATTCAGTTTCTAGCCTGGGCCCTTTAACCATTACACCAAACTGGCTCTTAATTTATGATCTATCATCTAATATATTAACTAGTTAGGTGCAGTAGTTAAAGGCTCCAGGCTAGAAACTGGGAGACTGTGATTAGTAGTCCCTCCTTAGGCATGAAGCCAGCTGGGTGACCTTGCACCAGTCCCTCTCTCTCAGGCCTAGGAAGGAGGCAATAGCAAATTCCTTCTGAAAATCTTGCTAATAAAACTGCAGAGACTAGTCCAGGCAGTCACCAGGAGTCACCACTGACTGGAAGGCACAAATAAATAAAATGAAATCTTAAACAAGAATATGCTAGTTTCGGGATCCTCAAACTTTTGGGGGCACAACTGGAATATTGAGAGCATGTTACAAGTGCTCTCACAAACTGTCCACCATAGTAGCTGTGGCTAATCCCAAGAAACACAATTATCAGAAGGCAACAGATGAGGTTACTCTTCATTATTCTATCTAACCTCCCAGTATGCCCTAACCCACTCACTTTTTTTTTCCTTTTTATGGGCATGCTACAGCCCTTTAACCTTCTTACTTTATAAAAACTGCTTCTTGGGATATACCAAACACACAAGCATCCTTGGAAACTTTTTAAAACTATCCTTGAAGGGGGCACTTTGCTTTCCAGTATGCTGCTTCCCTTTTCTTCAAATTTAAAATAACCTTAAAACAAATACAATGGGACAAGGAGCCTAGCAGGCACCAAGGGAGGGATTGGCGAGCACATTGTGAATCCAGGTGATGGATGATCTAGTGTTAAGTGCCAGCACCAGATTCTTCTTTAACCTTCTCCTTACTCATATAGAAAATATGCAGTGCAAATGAAATACAGTTTGAATCGAACAAGAAAATGTATACTGGAGGTGACATTCATAAGACTGGTCTATCAGCCTATTACAGAGTGTATTGACTTTTATAGAAGAAAACAAAACTCTGGAAATCAGTGAAGTACAAATATTAAACAAATCCAAAACGAAACAATAATGCCGGTTCTGAGAAGATAAGTGTGAAATCAGAACATATACTTAGAAAAGAACCAGCTCTGAGGTTTCCATTGTGGATCGATGGCACAAGATAGTTCCTCATTAAATGCAGAAAGAGAGATGCATATGAACAATTCTATGGCTTTTGAAGCCATCATGAACTATAATATTGCAGACCAAAGCACGTTGCTTACACTTAGTCCAAAGGATTCATTCTTTTGCAATTATCCATCTCATTGCCAACTGTATCATACTTTGCAAGAAACTGCAATTTCTCTCACTACACTTCATTTTTAAAAAATCTTGCTCTTTAGAATATACTAAACCTTTTCCTTCCATTTATTCTCTGAAGATATTTCTTTTATGTTTCCAATTATTTACCCCAGCCATTTTTGCTGTAGGTGGATAAGTGAGGCACAAGACAGCCATGTCATCTCCTAATACTAGCCTGCAAATTGCTTAGCACCCAGATCCAAGGATTAATTTCTAACCCTACCCTTAAAGGTAAAGGTAAAGGTTTCCCTTGACGTAAAGTCCAGTCGTGTCCGACTCTAGGGGGCGGTGCTCATCTCCGTTTCAAAGCCTTGGAGCTGGCGTTGTCCATAGGACACTTCCGGGTCATGTGGCCAGCATGACTCACGGAACGCCGTTACCTTCCCGCCGAAGCGGTACCAATTAATCTACTCACATTTGCATGTTTTCGAACTGCTAGGTGAGCAGGAGCTGGGACGAGCAACGGGAGCTCACCCCGCCGCGCGGTTTCGAACCGCCAACCTTCCGATCGACAGCTCAGCAGTTTAACCCGCAGCGCCACCGCGTCCCCATCAACCCTACCCTTACTGTACAATTAATTAAACAATAGGCAAAAATGTACTGGTGTAGGATTTTATGGCCAGGATCTGTTGGGCAGTGTTAGGCTTCAGGGTTTAGTGACTGTGGTCTATTGAACAGATTTCCTGACGTGTTTTGCTGGCAACTGTAGCTAATCTGTTCTCTAGATCATGGTCACTAAACAGCCCAACACTACCCAATAGGCAAAAATTCTTAATTTAATCTGAATGAAACCTACATTAATGGCATCTTTATTTAAACATATTTTAAACGAGTCAAGATGGTGATTAAAAAATACATATCTTTCCTGAGTTTTAATTCCAAAATTAAAGACATATAGCAGCACATAGTCCCAGCATCATGGAAACAGTTGGCCTGCAGTACAATCTATTTTATGGTCAAATAGGAAAAAAAAAAATCCCTTTATTTTCTTATATTGGTTCCCCTTCAAGCTGATGACAGAGAATCCACTTTAGACATTTCTCTGAAAAAAGAGGATAATTTCAGAAAAAAATGTGTTTGCAATAGGGTAGGTGAATGAATTCTCTTCCATTGTTCAATCATCTGCCTAGTGGTTTGTAGTCTCCCCATCTCAAGGTCACCATGAAAGAACTCTTCTCATTGGGACTTACTTACTATCCATACTTCAGATAGGGAAGTATAGATAGCCAAGAATGCTTCAGAGAGATAAAGATAGATATCAGGAATGCTTTATCTCCTCAGAAAAGTTCAAAAATATTATCAGAAAAAAAAAATGAAATTTGAAAGAAAATCTCAAGCATTTGGTCTGAGGTATTTAAAAGAAATTGATTGCAAAAATCTAATTTGTGGGGAAAACAGCTCTAAAAATTTGTAAGGCTGATTTTGGCTCAGCATTAGGCTTCTCTATGTGTGCGTTCTATAAACACTCAACTCTCAAAATTCTGGGAGTCTTACTCCCAACACGTACTGAGGATACTTTACAGAGAAAAGCTCATATGGTATATGCTGTAACAGGAACATGATTGCATATCAGTGCTGAATTTAGGCCAAGGACCCCTGGTATCACCAACTACATATAGTCACATTATTCACAGATGTGTTATTGTAATAGGAAAATGCTTTGCATGGAGATAATGCCATGGTACTCAGAGCTTATGTGAACAGATATATGCCAGGCATAAAAATAAAAGGATTAAAAATGTTGATTGCATTTTTAAAATATACAGATATTATTGGAAAAGTAGAATATTAGAATTGGAAGTGGAAATCAGGTCTGCATCTCTAAGTATTTTAAAATATTTAATACCTTGGGCATCCCTTCTGGCTGTAGTGAAGCAGCAAGAGTTAATGGGAAATTGGAAAAAAAATGGTGGACAGGAAGCTGTTTTTTGTAATTATTCAATGACACATTGCTCAGTGTTTGAACTGGGTGAATGGAAAAAAATGTGAGATGAAATGCAAGAGCATAGAATGTCTAGCTCTGGTTTTGCATTGTGATGGTTCATTCATCCTGGATCCAAAGTATACTGCTATCAAGAAGTGAAAATGACTGTAAGACCAATGTTTTGAAGCCTGAAACTGAAATTGTGAAAAATAGGAGCTTCTTTAGTCCTATCATTAGACACATCTTTTAAGTAGACACTTGATTGCCATTTATTAGGTGTGGCTGCATTGATTCTGCCAAGATTCAGGCAGATGGCACAGGTATCCTCTTGAGAGCCATTTCAATCCAGATGATCAGATGTTGTTTATATTTACAGAAGAGCTTTGATAAAAATAAAACTGCTCACTCTGTCTGTTATCAGCCTGTCCAGATGTTCTGAAATGGGTGGCAACTAAAAAGAGAGCTGTTAGAAGAGACAGGGAACAGTATTATAACAACGTCTATAAAGATATTGAAGATGGAAACAGAAAAAAAGGAACATTTTCCAAAAAAGATGTTGTTCTACAAAATATTTTTTACCACTGCTTCCTCACAATACTCAGAACAACATAATCAATATTGCTGCATTTATATTCCAATCCATTGCCTGGAGCTCAAGGTGTCATCCAAAGTACTTCCTATGTTATTTGCAGAATAAGAGGTTGTTAGGGCTGAAAGAGACTGTCTGATGCAAAATTACTTAATAAGATTGTATGGTTAAGGGTTGTATGATTTAATCTGTAAGTCCCTACTTCTAGTCCCTGCTCCTACTCTTTTGTATTGGCATTCCTTGAATATTGGTTCTAAGGTGCTTTGGATTCTGCAAAATAGTATCTAGCACAACAACTTATTTTTTCCACTTGTATCAACAAAAAAAGAAAGAGTAGATAAGCGGAAATCTCTGCTCTTGACACCGCTAACAATATCCTTCCCCTCATTAAAGTTCCATGGTGAGTGGAAGGCCATATACATTGAAATAATAAAGAAAGTAAAAATAATAAATCAATAAAATGCTGGAAAAAAAAAATCTTTGCTCTGGAGAAATTTGCTGAAATTGTATCCTCACTGTAACATCAACAGATAAGGTGGGGAATTTTGAAAGTAAGCTGGCATATTATGTCCACTGCTCATGTAAAAGCAGCAGCTTTCTAGCATGAGCAGTGTGCTATCTAAGCAGCTCCTCATTGATGAATTGCTAAAAATTGTCATTTTTCAAGTTATTGAAAGTTGTTCTTCTTCTTAGCATTTGTCCTGCATATTTGCAGAGTCTGCTTTTTTGGCATTGCGTTCACCTAGTTCTTATTCAGAACTATCAATGCATGATGTGACAAGTGTATTTTATCAGCGGTATTTTCCCATTTTTTACATAATAACTTTCAATGTTTCGATTGATTGATTATGTGCCATCAAGTTGTTGCTGACTAGAGTTCTTGCTGCTCTCTGACCTTGGTTGGTTGCTTGCAGATGTTTCATTACCCAACTAGGTAACATCATCAGTGCGAGTTGCTGTTGACTCTTAGTGACCACATAGCTTTTCTCCATGACAATCTATCCCTAATCTGGTCTTTCAGGTCTTCCAACAGTGCACTCATTGCCACTGTAATAGAGTCTATCCACCTGACTGCCAGTTGCCTTCTTCTCTTTCCTTCTACCTTTCCCAGCATTAAAGCCTTCTCCAGAGTGCTAGGTCTAATAATTCTGTAAACCACGGAAAGAACTTCAATTATAGGGCAGAATAGAAGTAATACGAAAAAGAGCCACTCTGCTTTTCCAAAATACTTCCATGTATTTATTTTATTTATTCATAAACTTATATACCGCCCATTTCAATGACTCTTGCTGGCTTACAAGAACTTACTATAACATCAGTTGCATCAATGTCTGGAAAAAGGTGTCTGCCGAGTGGCAAAGAAATTCACACCATTCATTGATGCTAATTGTATTTAGCACACATTTCTAATTCCATTACAGATGTTTTACTGACAGAGAAAGATGAAGCACTACCTCTGGAGCTGAGGAGGGAGAAAAAGAGATGTGCCAGCTTATCAAAGGTAATGATCAATTCCTTACCAAATTGGTGCTTCATTGAATGATGCCATGACAAATTAATCAGACACCAACCAGGCTGATGACAGGTTTGACGAATAAAAGTTGTCACATAGACAGGAGAAGCTTATAAATCAATTCTGCTGTGGCATAAAGGTCAGGCAATAAGGTGTTAATGTAGCCAGCCTAATGACTAGCAGGGAAATGATTTTTAACTTTTTTTTTCGTATAGCATTTTTACTGCATTTAATCAGACTCATCGCATTGTTGGCATGTCATTCTGCTTTCTTCTCAGAAAGGATTATTTGGCTGTTGACAGTCGCATCCTGGTGACATCCAGAGTAGATTATTGAAATGCATTGTACATACATTGTACAGCTTGCCTTTGAACACAAGTCTATAACTTGGACACATAAACTGAAGCAGACGGTATGGATGCTTACTGAATGTTGCCAGTTCCTTGTCAGATAGTTGAGTTTCTTAAACAAAATATAAGACATCATTTTTATAGAGACCTCTCAGAGTGAATAAACAAAGCATTTCACTAGCTTGCTATACTTCTTACAGTCATTTTACAACCATCTTATTTTGATTAATATCTGGTTGTTTTGGATGTGTATCAGTGTCACACATTCATAGACAAAGGAGTGAGGCTTTGGTGGGATGGTTATGACCACCATCTTGATTTTTAGAATTCCCTCCACCAATGCTCCTGATTGGCTGATAATGTTCCATCAAATTACTGTAATTATACTTAGACTTAATTAATTATTGTAATGGGCTGTGCTCTTATTTGTTTAATAAAATACGGCAAAGGAAAAAGAAATCAGTATCACCACAATCATACATATAAGAGCTTCTCCTACCTGGGTATATGTATACACTGTATTTTTTTCCAATAAAGGAATACTATATTTCACTGTTTATGGACAATTATTTCAGTTTTAATCTATTTACTGAAGTTGTTTTAATTGTATTTGTATCATTAATGCTTTATCAGTTGTAAACTGATAAAACTTATAACTGATTTGGTAGTATAGAAATAAAATGAAAAAGCAATAAAATATCTTAAGTATCCTGTATTTGTCAGAGAGTTTCTAGTTTGTCAGGCCAGGCAGAAGGCACTTGTGCCAGGCAGAATATTCTCATGCAATTTTTGTTATACTTCTTGTGCCATTTGATAGATTTGCTTTAGAAATTTTCACCAAGGAGAAAAGAATGTCAAATAAATCCACATGGATGGAGTTGGGTGTTCTTGAACTTATTTAGTTTATAAATGGCCAAGGGGTGTGGCCTCTTCTGCTTCTATTAATTCCCAAGCAAGCCATCAAGGAGAAATGCCTGTCCTGGACTCGTAGTGGTGCTAAGGCCATTGCTAAGAGAGAATCCAGCTCTTAAGAAATTGCTGGAACATTTTTTTCTTCCCTGGAGAAATCGTCTATCTCATTTCAATTTTTGAAAATTTCAAAAGTCCATTTGTGTCCAGTTCTACCTAGAAGGCATTTCTCAAAGTTGAGCAAGGAAACAGGAAGTCTGCATCCAGCAGGAAAAATAGCAAAGATGTAGGAAAATATCAGACACATCTATAAAACCCATCTTCCTTACTGAAGAGGAAGGCTATAATTTAATTTTTATAAAATATTGTTTTATTTTTATAAATAAAAAAATAATCCTTTATTTTTTAAAAATATTAAAATACATTTTAAAAAGAAAACAAGGTAAACTGGCAAGCAGCAAAACAAACTACTGGTCTAGAAAATAAAAATTATTCTTAAAAAATGTAGATGCTGGATTGCGGAACTTCAGGGCTATGTGTAGAAATGTGCCCTCTTGCTCAGGAAAAAAGCAAGGATAGGCTTGGATGCTTGGAGAGCATGTTAGATAATGACCTTAATAAAGATTAGATTAGATAGATAGATAGATTGATTGATAATTGATAATTGATAATTGATAAAGATAGAGATGATAGAGATTATGTGCCATCAAGTCAGTGTCATCTCTTAGTGACCACACAGATTGTGATTGTCTCCAGGACAATCTGTCCCCAACCTGGTCCTTCTGGTCCTCCAATGGAATTATGTAACTGACTGCATCCACAATCTGAGAGCATCCCACAATGTGTTCTCAAACTCCAAATAGGTCCATATTTCCAACTTTAGAAGCCTACCGTTCTTTAGACTGTATCATGACTGGGATAATCCAAGGCTTGAGTGTCTAGGGCTCAAAGGCACTTAGCTGCAAAACCCACACTTTGAAATTCAACAATTCAACATCCTGCAGCTCCTGACAGTGTCTTATCATATCACATACAGTAGGTAGTAGAGGGTCAAAAACTATCAATGTGCCTCAGGCTTTGTCCCACTGAGCTTGTCACAAGCAAAGGTGAGGTGTTTATGGGGAACTTTTTCATTTGTAGCTCCTTCTCTTAGTCACTGCACCATGCAAGCTAGAAAAGCTGTTCCTTTATAATTGGAATGATTTTTCAGTGCCCTTAATTTAAAACAGCCAAGAGGCTGAGGCTGCAATGCTTCAGGCTTGATTCAAATTGGCAGAGATATTTCAAAGGAAAGAATGATTGAGATAAAATTGTTACATTGGTGAATCGTAAGTTCATACTGTGTAGCTGAAAGTGTCCTGTAATGTTCACAATGAGATCATTCATTAGAAAGAAAGGCAGAGGGATATTCAAACTCTATTGGAGTGAAATCCTTAAAATTATCCACTTGAAACTTTGCAGCATTACTGTCTTCAAAAGGATCTACCAGCACCTTATGCTTCTTCATTATAGTTGAGGCTTTTATTGAATCAAATTTTAATTTTATATTTCAGTTAGAACTGGACATTTCCATTGATGAGCACATGTACATTGAGTCTTGGCTGATTCTAGGGGTGTCCAGGATCAAAATCAAAATCAAGATGGCAGCCTTAATTCAACTCAGGGGCTGGGGAATTGCAAAGTAGTGTCTATTTATGTATGAGGTGTCCAAGAGTACTGGTTTTCTGTAGATAGGCTGTCATAAGTTGCCCCAAATTTAGGCCATCCAGATTTTAAGTCCTCCTGTGTTTCATCTAATGCCCCAATGGCAGTCTTTATAATTCTGACTTCATTTTCCAATTTTTTGCAATAAGTATTTGTAAATCTTGGTATTTTGTAATCTTCTTCAATTCCAGGTCTTCAACATTACTCTCTCCTGGATACATCAATAAACCAAACACGGTCCTTTTGATGAACATCATTCATACATGGTAGTATAATATCTTCCCAAATCAGTCATGCCTTTTCTGTAATCAGTCTGTGCAATTTTGCTCTTATTATGTGACCAATTGTTTCATCCTTACCTATAATTGACATTTACTATCCAAACTATTTTTGCCTTGATGATACTTGCATGTAGTGCTTGTTCTTGGGCAACAAAAAACATTTCTTCTATTTTCTTCTATCATCCAGTTTTCTTTCAGAATCTTAAATGCCCATGGAGTGCTGTGGTTTTCTATTTTTCTAATCTCCTTTCAAGATGTTGCATTATGTAGTCATATTTAGATTCCATTTCTGCAAATAGCCCTTCTTTCTGAGATTATTTCAATAAAGTTTCTTGTCTTGTCTTGATATAATATTTTTTTCTCCTCTACAGTTTGTTTTACTTGTAAAACAAGTCTTTTACAAGACTTTTACTTGTAAAAGTCTTCATTCCACTATTCTCCTGTTAAATATATAATCTAGCAACATCACCACTAGGGCATTATTCATAGCTATCCATTTTCTGGCTTGCTGGTTAAAGTTATCAAGGTCCATCTGAGTCCAATTGACTATTCCTGCAGTATATTGAATTACTAACATTACTCATAAATTGATGGCTCTGATTGTATTTCCATCAATTAGACTAGACTAGGATTTTTCTTAATTGCTTGCAATATTCTGAACTTGTTTTTCCTCTTTATTTGGTTGTGCAAAATATCTGACTTTTCAAGTTTCCCCAATATTTATGAACTTGCTTATTTCACGTATACGCTGAATGCCTTCTTATGAGTTAGTGATTTTCCCGTTATTTCAATGACCTCACATTTATCAAGTCCAAATGACATTGCAATATCATTATTAAATATCTGAAAAGTATTTTGTAATGATTCCAGTACAGCTTTTGATTTCATATTCATCATCACCATCACTATCATCAACATCTCCTATCTTTATATAAGTGAATAATTATTATTCCTTTAGGCAAGTACAGCTATGAAATTCAATTGATTTCAGTAGCTTCCTTACTTCATAAACTGTTATAATGGAGGGAAAATGAGAGAGAGCATGATTAAACGGAAACATTATTTAGATTTCACCAGAGGACAGATGAAAACTCCCTTAGTAACACCAGCTGGAAAAAGTGGTTTGCTCAAGATTGCTATCCTAATAGCTACATTCATTAGCTGTCTCAGCATATCCCAGATCAGGCTATTAACTATTCCAGCTTTGACACTTTTATGTCCAAGTCCTGAATTTTTATATCAAATGTCTTTATTAAATCAGATGAATCTCCCAATGAAATTACTAGAAAAAAAGGAGAGAGAGAGAACATAAAGAGACAAACAGCTGTTGATCAGATAATACCATTCATCTGTAATCCAATGGTCGACGGGAAGGGCAGTGTGGATTTCCCCTATCAACCTAAAGATGAGGTCACCAAAACTTGGATCCTACATGTGCTTTTATGACCTAATAGCCTCTTCACCCATTTTCCTAGTATAAAAGTCATGCAAAGAGGGGAAGTGGGAATGAATATATTGGCATTATTGTTGTTATTATCAGCAGTAAGTCTCACTGAGTTCTCTGGTGACCTTTTTTGGATGATCTGTAAGTTCTCCATCTCTTCTCCTATCACTCATTAGAGTCAGTCTGGTGTTGGGCAGTGCCCAAATCCATCCATCCATCCATCCAATAAATAAATGTTGCCAGCCATCTCCCAATAACCATCCTATTTTGACTGAATTCTCAGATGGATATCTTTGCTCAGATCCCAACCTGCAGTTTGGTTCTTGATGCCTTCATTTTCCCCCAATGCTTATATCATTCAGGTTTCAATCTTGCCAAGGTTTACACATAAACTGTCTTGTGGTGAGCTTGCTTGACTGAATGCTAATAGCTGTGTCATCCACTCTATGGAATATCCTTCTGTGTGAAGTGAGACTGCCTTAATCATTCTTGACTTTCCAAAGGTCCCTCAAAACCTGGTTGTGCCATCAGGCCTGGGGACCTCAGGGGACTGGTGAAATATCATTAACATCCCTTCACCTAATACCCCTTCTTTTTTGTTTTTTGTTTAGTTTTTTAATGTTGATTTAGTATCTATTAACTGCCTATTTTACCTGCCCAGAGTCACTTGTTATGAGATGGGTGGCTATATAAGTTAAATAAATAAATTACTTAAATAAACAAACAAGCAAACAAATAAATAAAGAGCCTGAACTGGCTGTAAGAAGCACTGACTGAAGAACAGGTTTCCTCTGTGAAAGCTCATTAGTAATTGGGCTTGATCAGGAATATACAACCTTTATTAGAGCATGGGCAAACTTGGCCTTGGAGTGGCATTCTGGGGCCTACTCCAAAAGGTGGGTGGGGCAACACAAAAAATAAATTAAAATTAAAATTAAATTAACTGCAGCTTCAGTATAATTATTTCATGTGTATTTATTCAATTTTGCTTTTGGTCACATTAAGCATTTACACTTGCAAGCAACTTTTCCTTTAGTACAGTACATTCAAAGCTTTGAAGGGGGTACCTGCAGCTCTTAGATCTCAGCTTGGTTATTCCTGGGATTGATTACAATAAGTTTTGCATTGTGAAACATTCTAGAATGTTGAAAAAAAGCCTTCCTCAATTTTACACTTCATAGTAATATAAAAGCCTTCCCTTGAGTAAATTGTCTCTGATTTCAGCAAGAAGAACCTCACCAGACTGTTTAACATTTGGAGAGCCTTCTCTATTTCGCTACTCTATTTTGCTGAATTTCTAGTCGGTTTATTTGGAAGGCTGAATGTTTATTTGGAAGGCAGGCTATTTCCTGTTCCTCTACTCATATGGTCTAACAGGAAAAAAATGGCTTAGCATATTACATCATAGAGACTACAAAAACAAATGGCTGAAAGTCACAGTTATGCTCTCAAAATCAATCTTGATAGAATGTTCTGTGCTTGAATGTCTATGTCCAACCTTATAGTGAAACCAATCTTTTTTTTTTTTACTTTTCATTTTTCAATGAGAGCATAAATGCCTAATTTTGATAATTCTGTCAGTTTCAACAGGCAATATATTGCTATGAACAAGAAAAGCTTGAAAAAGTATTTGCCTTGTTATTTCAGAACTCTATATTTCAACAGGAAATGTCAATTATAAAAGGTGAGTGTGGGTTTATCAGAGATTTGAATACATGATAGATCTCTTAGAGATAGGTCCAACATCAAGGAAATTTCCACTGGAAGTGGAATGGTTCAAGCCTGATGGAGAAGGAGAAATCCAGCAGGCAGAAAGTGCTGTGAATGCAACTTACCTGCAGAGCTGAAGCAGAGTAAAGTGAAGCTGGTACTATATAGCATCAGTGCAGCTATCACCTAATATAAGTAATACTTATATTACTTATTATAATTAGTTATATATTATATAACTAATAAGAAAACACATGAACAAACCTGCAAAGATTCCCCCTGATGTAAGTAGGGGATTGGGCAGATCCAGACATCTTCCTTCTGTGAGCTGTCCTGACTTGAGAGACCCACTTGCTCTATCCAGTTACAAGCTTCAAGCTAAGGCATAGAGTTTTATTCCCCTCCCCATTAATTTGAAATTAAATTTCCCCTGGCATATTTCTTCCAAGTATGCTTTCATCTTTGGGTATTTGGACATCCATGTGAGTGTGGCTGATGCATTGTGTATGAATACTGTTTTGATCTCTGAAAAGGTACTGAAAGTGTGCCAATTGTAATCTTTAAGTCTCAAGTAGAAACAAACATTCTACTTCTACCAAATAGGCATATTTCCAGTTGACTATTTCACATTGGTTGTAATTAATAGCAACATAACACGGCTAAGAAGAAACTACAGGTCTTAGAGTGAGGCCATTCCATTAGCTATGACCATGTCTCCCTCCTCCTCCTCTTCCTTTGCAGAAGATGTAGAAGAACAGTGCTAAATTCAGCATGGTTTGTGATTTTAAGGATAATAAATCATCATTCTATTTATCTGGTTAATTTTATTACTATTCACTATAAACCTCTTTAATAGATTTTACACGTAGTTTCAGAACCAGCTTGAGATTTGAGACAGCTCTCCACAAAAGGCATTCCGGTAGGTTCCCTTTTTATTTCAGCCCCCACCCCTGCCAGCGTAAGAAGACTAAAGTCTGCAGGAATACACAGCAGCTGTACACTGGCCAGATGAAAAATCTTTGTAATTTATCGCAATGACTCAACAATCCTATATCAGGGGCATCGCAGAAAATAAAAAATAGCAGTTCCCAATGCTAATCAGAGGGACAAAAGGCAAGTATTTTTCTCAGCTGGGCTAGACAGTTAGAAATTTACATATAGTCAAGTAGTCCAGAGTCTTATGGCAGAAATCCAATTAGCAGCAAATGAGTTGGGCAAAAGAATTGCCAAAATATGGACCAGACTGTGGGGGTCATCATTCACTTACAGGAGCTGTATTGAGTTGAGGTCAAAGTTTGGAATAGTTTCATAATCTAGGAGGTCAGCAGTGGTGACCCATGTTCAAGTGCATAAGTCTTCTTGATCAAAGCATGGTGCATCCCTGCCTTAGTTATGAGTCCCTGCCTTAATGTAGACATTGCAAGCTGCGAAGTAGTCTGTTAGTCTGTCAGGTATGCAGGCTGCTTCAAGGATGCTTGTCTTAAGGAACTATGTTCTTGGTCTGAACTAGAGGCTATTAACAATCTCTGCTTTGGAGTCCTTGAATAAGAGAAGGTTACTGCTGAATAATAGCTCCATGCTGCCCACTGACAGCTATCAAACTCTAGACATAATTTGGGCTGACTCTGCAGGACTTTTAGTTTCTGAGTTACTTCATTGTGGAGATAAACACGGGAACAAGGAGTTAATCAGTCTTCCTTTACTGGTGTGGTTGGACTGACTTCTTTAATGCTAAAATTGGCAAACCACCAGCTAAGCTGTCCTGGTGTGATTAGAAATATTATAAATAAAATGGTTTTATTACAGCCTCTTTGCCTCAGTTTCTACACCGTTAATTTAAAAGAAGAAGCTTGGATGGTCAGCTTTAACAGTACCCATCTGGGAGAGATAAGAAGAATGTTCTAAAAAACTGTACTTGGAGTGGGTAGTTGTTTCCCTAAGGCCTGCAGTGTCCCATATATTTAAGAACAGATTCCTCTTTCAAAATTAAACCAAGTTTTAAGAATGAGCTAGGTTATTTCTCCCCATTTCAGGGTATAAGTAACTTTGTACTGCTTAATAAACTGCTATAAGGTTCCATTTTGTGGACTGTATTCACTGCAGTGGAAATAGGATCTTGTTCATGCAATGCAAATATTCCTCTCTTCTGTTAGTGGCCCATTGCATATATTCCACATTTGCAACAACAGGTCTCCCATCCATCCAAAGCAAATGAGTGTGCATGTGAAATGAATTCAGGACATGGCAAAGATGTTAAAGGAAATTGGCCAGTCCAGTTTGTCTTATCTAGTGGTTGAAATACAACCCTTATTTATACTACAGTATTTCAGGAACATGAACCCTGAATCGGAGATTCCATGCTATTAACATTCCTAGGGTATAGTTGTATTTTGAATGAGTGATTAGAAGAATTACATTAGTAATGATTTTTAAATGTCCAAAGATGCTAGTGGTTAAGGCTCCAGGCTAGAAATCAGGAGACTGAGAGTTCTAGTCCCTCCTCAGGCATGAAAGCCGGCTAGGTGACCTTGGGCCAGTCCCTCTCTCTCAGCCCAAGAGCCAATCAGGCATGGTAGGAGAGTTCTAGTCCCGCCTTAGGCATGAAAGCTGGTTGAGTGACCTTGGGCCAGTCCCTCTCTCTCAGCCCAAGAGCCAATCAGGTGTGGTAGGAGAGTTCTAGTCCCGCCTTAGGCATGAAAGCCGGTTGAGTGACCTTGGGCCAGTCCCTCTCTCTCAGCCCAAGAGCCAATCAGGCATGGTAGGAGAGTTCTAGTCCTGCCTTAGGCATGAAAGCCGGTTGAGTGACCTTGGGCCAGTCCCTCTCTCTCAGCCCAAGAGCCAATCAGGCATGGTAGGAGAGTTCTAGTCCCGCCTTAGGCATGAAAGCCGCTGGGTGACCTTGGGCCAGTTCCTCTCTCTCAGCCCAGCTCACCTCACAGGGTGGTTGTTGTGGGGAAACTAGGAGGAGGAAGGAGAACACTTGGTATGTTCCCCGCCTGGAGTTATTTATAAAAACAATAAAGGCAGGATAGAAAATAAATAAATAAATAAATAAATAAATTTATTATTTCCTGTGTTGGATGTATTTTTCTAATAATTTTCTACTTGAGATTCTTTTTCCAAGCTTCCAGTGGGCCTCACCTTTTCTCATTTATTTTTATATAAAATATATAAATATATATATATATATATATATATATATATATATATATATATAATACAATATATAAATATATAAAATTTATATATTTTATATAAATATATAAAATTTATATATTTTATATAAATATATAAAATATATTATATTTTATATAAATAAATGAGTGTATTGTAAATTTTCATTGCAATAAATTTTAATTTTTAAAAAAGATCATCCCTTCTGGTTTCCTGTTGCTGTAGGGTGTGTTAAAAATACAGACATGAGGCAATAGTTTTTCAAGTGATCTGAGACAGTACATCAGCAAAATTTGTCAAAGAAATTCTATGACTGAGCCCATAGTACAATTCCATGTCTTGTGGGCATTTCACCAGCTTAGCTGAACTAGTCCAGAATATGATGGTGAAATCCAGGTCTTGCCAGAGCTTTGCAGGGAGACCTAGTTGAAAATCCCAGGCATAATCATCCAGAAACTTGGAGGTAAGTATCACAATTAGGTTGAGAACATCCAGCTTTATTTATCTTGTCAAGGGCTAGTTTTAGATTTGATGAGCTATTATTTGATTCCATAGTGGGATGAATGAAGACCAATAAATTGCTGATAGAATCATAGAAGGGTTGGAAGAGGCCAGTTGGATCATCAAATCCCTGACCAATACAGGGATCCCAATTAAAATATCCCAGACAGAAGAGATGTTTAATGTCCATTCAGAATATCCAATGGAAAAGATACACCACCCCTTTGGGTAATTGATTCCATGAAATAGGTACAATGGAAGCATTTGTGCATTGGTGGTTCCTGAATATGGAAAACTGGTATACAATGTGTTCTAGGTGGGGTTGCACTCACCATAGAGAAGGGCAGTTTGAAGTGCTTTCTGGATCCAACATGTCTCAGTTATTTAGATCCTCTTTTACTAGATTTGCTTGCAGTCTTACAGCAGAAGAATACTCTGTTTCATGACTTGGTAAATTCCAGACCAGCTTTCCCTCTGACAATCTAACCTCTATTATCTAGACAGCTGATTTATCTAGAATTTAGGGCAGATGGCACACATTTCATCAGGCCTGGTTCTGCACCAGATCAGCAAGGGGTAGGGGTACAAAAACAGGAATAGCAACTAAATATTGATATTATTCACTCAAATAAATTAACTGTTAACTTTTATCATAAAGATGCACATTTATGTGATTCCCATTTTCTCATATCTCAGTTGATACCCAGGGTTAAAATTAATTAGAAAGTATGTTAGCAAAGAAAAAATCATACACACACAGAATCTGGGGAGATATTGCAGGCCCCTTGGCAGCCTTTACCATCTCCCTCCATTGACCATAAAATTGTGGTCCCTGTAGTCTAGGCAGGATGTACTATGCCAAATCTGAAACAGCTTGCCATTACTGAACACAATTCAAGTTCCTAGTGTTTATCTATAAATCCCTACTCAGATATATTAAGTAATGCCTCTACTCATGTCCCTGGACCATAAGGAAGGCTGAGCGAAGGAAGATAGATGCTTTGGAACTGTGGTGTTGGCGGAAAATTCTGAGAGTGCCTTGGACTGCAAGAAGATCAAACCAGTCCATCCTCCAGGAAATAAAGCCAGACTGCTCACTTGAGGGAATGATATTAAAGGCAAAACTGAAATACTTTGGCCACATAATGAGGACACCCTGGAGAAGATGCTGATGCTAGGGAGAGTGGAAGGCAAAAGGAAGAGGCAAACTAGAAGGCAAAACTCACGTCCATCTATCTACATGTTAATCTAATGAACCGAGGACGTTCTGTTTGTCAGAACAATTCATGGATCAGTTACTAATGAGATAATCTTTTCTATTTTCCAAAGCATCTTGGCTTTGAATTTCTTCCCCAGAAAATATGGCTAGGACAAACACTGTATTCTTGTGGGCATCAGGTTAAAATATGAATTGCACAGGTATTTTAAAATAATGTTTCAATTTAATTTTAATGTTTTACACTTTCAATTTCAAAGTTGATTTAACTTTTAACCTTGCTTTATTATAGCAGTCATTGTAGCATACCTGAGTCCTAAAATGTTTTGGAGTAGAGGTCTAATATATACGTTTCATAAACAAACAAACAATGCATGGTGTTTTTTATGATTTACATATAATGGGAATTAACAGATAGAATGTGGCATCTTTGTAGCTGAGCATCTCTTTTAATACATTGAATGAAATACCAATCACATGCTGAAGAAAGAGGTAGGGAGAAAGACTTCAGGAAAAAAACCCAGCAATTTTGAGTTAAAAATAAAGGAGACAACACATATGATGAGATTTGACTTGAAATTCATTAAAAACTAATAGTGGGAAAGTGCATGCAAGTAAATACAACGTGTTCCTTATAGAAGCCTCAATTATGTTCTACTTCCTACAAAAATGCAGTAACACCCCAGAAATTTCTTATCAAAAGGAAACTAAACTAGCATTTCTCCCCAGAATGAAATGGCAGGATGTGACTCATTTCACCTGACTGTCAGAATGGGAATGGCACACTTAACATTTGCTCAGTTCTAATCTATGCTCTCAGTTCCAATGGGAGAAGCAAGACAGAGACAGAAGTTCCCATGAGTTGAACACTGCTTAGGAGACATGTCCTTCAAAACAGAGGAAGGAGAACATGGTTTCCAATTCTTCCTTCTTTCCTCTGCAGACTTTTATGACTTGTGAAAGGAAATGGTACAATGTACAAGAAGAAAATGGGATCAGCAAAAATTCTCTTCCAGTGTGAATTTATGGAAAGATTAACTATGGTTCTTGCCTATGGTTATTAATTGTTCATTTTGCTATAAAGGTTTTTGGAATTCCAGTGATTCCATGCTGACATTAAGCTTTCTAAAATGCATGTCCCACAACTTGAGTTCTTTTCTCCTGTTAATTATATTTCATGATTACAGGCCAGCTCTCAAGGCCAATGCAGCATGCAGTTGCTTCCCAAGTATTTCTTCTGTCCATTCGATACTTCAGCCAAGATATAAATAAAATAATTTTATTACATATTTCATATCTTTAAAATAAAATCATTATCTTCTTCCAGTGTTGATTATATTTGCTTATCACTAGCTTTGTTTGCTTGGTTGCTATGCATGCTCCAGACCAGGGTGTCTCAACCTTGGTGGCTTTAAGATGGGTGGACTTCAACGCCCAGAATTCCCCAGACAGCAAGGCTGGCTGGGGAATTCTGGGCATTGAGGTCTACCCATCTTAAAGCTGCCAAGGTTGAGGAAGATTGCGCCAGACAAACAAATCAAATTTAGGTCAAATTTTCAAACATGAGCAGGTATCTTTTAAAACAATAGAAAGCTTGGACATATTAATTCAGTGACTCTCTCACAGTAGATTCTTGATACATAAAATGGGCTTATTAGCTACATAGCGACTTAAGCACCAAGAATCAAGGTATTCAAAGGATTGATTTTGGAAATTAGCTTTCACAATTTCTGAATGGGGAGTGGAATTAACCTAACAAGCAACTCTTGTTTGCATTTTTAGGAAGGAGGAATAGATGAGTACAAACGAAAAAAATTCTTGCCGACTGTTTCCTAGTTTGTGGACTGATACAGTATTTAATTAAAACAACAGAATAAGTAAATGTAATCCACAAATGCAGAGCTACGATGCAGACGAATGAGGGCGGCTGGGTTTCTGAACTAGATAACCATATTCTAATCTCTGATTAGGAGATAAATAGACAAATCATGGTGCTAATGCTTTTGAGATTAAGAGAAAAAGACTCAAGGGGAAAATAAGGCCTGAAAATCAAAAGAACAGTGATCTATGAAGGCTTGCCCTTTACCAAATAGTAAGTAGTATCTTGGCTTACAGAATTAAGATCGTCACTGTGTAAAGGAAGTTGGTAGATTTAGTGTAAGAGAAAGAAATCCTTAGAGAATCTGTTCCATGGAAATCCAAATTCTTTGTCCAGAAGGGGGAAGGCAAGTTATCCTGGTTTCTATATACTGGCTCAGCATTAATAGGCCATGGAAACATGGTGCCAAAAATGAATGCTTTTGAATCCAACACAGCTGAAGAGAAGTCTACTCTGGCTTTTATAAGCATTCAAGGGACCAAAGGTTAAGACAGATTTCCAGTCATTAGCTTAGTCCCTTATACTGACCAGAGAACATTTGACGAACTGTAGGTTAAACTCTACAAAAACTCAAAGACGCTGTGGTACAGCTGGGCTGAATGCATTACATTGAATGCTTGTTTGTTTCCAATTGGAATACAATGTGCTGGTTATTACCTTAAAAAACCTATAGGTGTGGATCCAGGTTCTTTTGAGAACACCTCTTTCAGTGACACACACATGCTGTTCATTGAACTTATCTGAGGAGGTTTACCTCATGGCCATTGGGGGACTGAAATGTATTATAACCCTCATCCTGACTTCCCTTGTAGAGGCTCTCCTGAAAATTTGGCCATTCCAATAGAAGAGAATATCTGTAGCTCAGGGTTGAACTGTGGAGTCCTTGGTGCTCTCTGAGTTTGGTTGTTTGCTTGCAGAAGTTTCATTACCTGATTAGGTAACCTCATCAGTGCTAGTGAATGTGGGGTTTGCTCCCTGTTTATATAAATACCCTAATCAAGGAACTACCAAGGAGACAAACAATCAAGCAGACAACAATACCCTAATAAAAGAACTACCAAGGAGAAAACCATACCCTTACCAACACTGGCAGGGCAAGCTACTTGGAATCTGTGGCAAGACAAAACATTATTTTTTTCTTTTCTTGGTCTTAAAAATAGCTTCCTATGGGTTTAACATTACATCTATTCTATTTAAAGAAAAAGTTATTTTGATTAGAGTAATTGTTCATGGAAGTGGGACTGGGAGGGTAAAAACAGTCTGATGTTCCTTTCTCAGGATCAAAAGATTAAGTTTATAAATGGAGACTAGATAATTGAAGATGGGGAAAAGGTTGAACATGTTTCATTTCTTGCATTTGCATTTTGCAAGATTCACTGTAGGAAAACAGTCTGCACTTATTAATAATAAAATATTATTTTATATATATATATATATATATATATATATATATTGTTAATAATATGTGTGAGTGTGTGTGGTCTGTTCAAATGCAATAAAATGAAGCAAGCCTACAAGGGAACCCTTCTCTGTTGCATGACCACACAGGGAATGACCTCAGGGACGCCAACCTAGTATCTTTTATTTATTTATTTTATTTTATTTGTCAAATTTTATCACCACCCGTCTCCCCCCTAAGGAGGAACTCTGGGCAGTTATCTTGATGTCTTTGGGGTGACAGCTTAAGGTACTCTCCTCCAGGTTTATTCACAACTGTTTGTTCACTATAACTACATAACTGCACATTAACTTTCTGTGGTGTACTGGTTAAAGTACTGGACTAGGAGTAGGAAAACTTAGGTTCTACTCTTCCCTTAGGCGCAGAAGCTAGTTGGGTGGCCTTGGGCCAGTCACTTTCTCTCAGCCTCCAAAGAGCATCAAGTTCTATGACATGTAGGCTGAAACCCTCCCTTATTTCATCATGCATTGATATTTTTGCCACATTAATTAAGCAAGTGCACCAGATAAAAGTGGACCTGGCAACCAAGCAGGACAAATGATATGAAGAAAAGAAAGTACACTTTTTTCTTGCATACTTGCATTTAAAAAATTCATTAGTTTATTTGATTTTTAAATATTTTAATTGTTCTCATTATTATTACACCTATTCTGCCCTATAATTGAGGTTCTCTGTGTAGGTTATAGAGTTAGTAAAACATTGAGTTATTATTTAAACAATAGAAATACACAGAAAACCAGGAAAATTATGAAAGCAATCATGGAGTTCAGTATGTTTGTGACTGAGATTTAAAAAAAAAAAAAAAAAAAACCTCCAGCAATTATTTTTTTTAAAATAGACACCCTTTCCTAAAAAATAAGTTTATGGAAAAAGCTTAGTGCATAATCCTTATATAAATATCCAACTTCAAAAGAATCTGTTTTTCCACACACTTCAAGATAAATATTTCTGATATACTGAGTTAAAAGAATTAATTTCCTGTTATTTCTGTATTGGCTCCGGTTATTTGCAACAGACCCATTTCGTTGAGTGCCCTTCACTTGCTAACATCTGCCAGTCTAAAACACTGGTTCAGTTTTTAATTCAGCCTTTCCCAACTTAGAACCCTGCAGATGGGTTAAAATTGCAATTTCCATCCAATATTATCATTATGAATCATAATTCATAATTTGTTCACCAACTTACAAATAAAATGTTGTGAAGATAAAGTTCCTTGCTATTACCATTGTTAAACTAACTGGTGCATGTATATCAAAATGCATCATACTTCTTTTCTGCCCTGCCCAAATGAAAATAATACGTCACATACCTCCTTCTTTGATTGGTTGCCATCATGTCTGCTAACATAGACTAAAGTCATGGAGTTCAAGTTACTCATTGCTACAAAATATGCCAAGGTCAAGACATACATTTTATTCTCTACAGGGCATGCCCACTGCCTATCTAAAGATGGAGATAAGGCTATCCTCAATCTCTGTTGGAGTCTACCTTCCATTGCTAAGGCACCATAAGAAATTAGAAAGTCTTCAAGAACCCCACTTGGTTAAGTTTTATAACTTGAATTATATAGTGGGATCAATGGACCAAATTTTTGTTTCATATCCTACAACTGTACTCCCTACCCCCCAGTCCCCTATTAGAAAACTTAGTTTTGGAACAGAAAAAAGCATCACAGATCAGCTCCTTGAACGGGATGCCACCACAGATGCCATTGTGGTGCAGCCATCAAAGTATTTCTTCTGATATATCATTATATGAAACATAGAAGCTTCTCCCAGTATCTAGCTGACAGTATCAGAGCTCTATGGAGGAAGGCATTCACGTTTTCTTCATACGAAGTTTGCCTTCAGCATATTTTGAAGGAAGATTTTGTAAATGCCTAATGGAACAGCACCTTTGCCCCTGTGGTGCTGGCCAAGTGGACATCATTACTCATTATGTCCTCTACTGTCTTATCTATAAAGAGATTAGTGGGGAAACATTGATGACAGACAAACTCAAGGGGGCTGATGCAGAACAATTGATTTACTTTCTTGCAGATGTGATTCCATTTGTTAGCAGTTGAGTTACTATGTTTGCTGTATTCTCTTTTAACTCAGGAAAAAAATAACACTGGTTATGATTCAACATAATTCACGTTGCATTTTTTATGTTGCCTTTATGTTTAGAAATTTTCTTTTTATGCTATGGTGTTATAACCTACACCTGTAACAATAAACATATTACATACTTAACCAATTTGTGGCTAGGAAACTCATTTTAAGTGATGTTGGTGGCTCTGAGGGCCTCAGGGGTCATGCCCTGAGTTGGTGAGGATGATATCTTTGGGGGGAGGGGAGAGAATTGGGGGGAAATTGAAGTAAATAATATTAAGCCTTATAGAAACTTAAAACAATGTTGCGAGTTATTTTAGTGAAAAAAAAACAGGAAAACTGAGTGGCTGAAAATCAGTGTTTTGATACTGAATTTTGGCAGTGATCTCATCTCATCTCTGCCAACTCTACAATGGGTGTTGAGTGTCCATAATATGGGAACTATATCAAGTGGGTGGAACAGATATATTGGATATATATTTCACTTTCCTTTCTAAGTAATTAAAGACAGCAAAGGAATAGACAAAAAAAGTAAAATTTAAGATTGTTTCAAGCCTGAACATAATTAGAAATGTGACACTAAAAGAAGCATAATGTGACATCTTTTATTAAACCCCTTCAAAAAGGCAAATTGAAAAGAGGCATCCTGACACTTAATTTAAATGCAGAGAGACCTCTTGAAAGGAAAAGGTAGATCCAAAGCTGCACTTCCCTCTAGGAATTCCATGTTCCTTGGAATGTTCCAATTTACTCCTTTATTCCCGTTCCTTCTGAAAATACCTTTTCATCTTCTCAGTTCTTGGACTGAACTGATGGCCTTTATTCTAGCAGAGCAACTAGTCAGTGAAGGAGCTCTCTTCCAGTAGATAAAATTATGGAGCTATTATTGCATTTCACAGCTACTTGATTTGTGAATCAAAATGTCTTTAATGTGTCCCAGACCCTAAGTCCATATTCTACTAAGTGGTCAGGTAATTTTGACCTCAGATTGTCATTCACCTCCAGAGGAGGGAGAAAAGAAAATTGCTTAATTTTGCAGTTCAAATTCCTATAGGTTTCTTTTCCTGTTTTCATTAGTTAACATGTCTCTTAATTTCCTCCTTAGTTCTGTTAGCTACATTTTCTGCTGCAGGAGACAAGGATATTGCTTATGTTGCAGTAATCTTTCTTAATTGATTTGGGAAGTGTGCCAGTTGCTTCTGGTACTTGGGGCTGGTATTTTCATGTGGCTGGCTTTCTTCCAACAGCCATCATCTTTGGAGTTCACTTTATCCCTTTGCTCCTTTGATATCTGGCCTTCCTTGCCTTTGATCGTGTGCTTTCATCCCACATTCTTGGAACCATTATTGACGATGGGCGGAAAGCAAGCATTTTCTAGTATGCAAGTATCCACAGATCCCGATTTCTTATGTTCCCTGGGTCTGCATTTTAGTAAATACTTGAATCTTTTTTTTAATATAACTTTTATTGCAGAAAGTTTTGACCAGTTAAAAACAATACAAATATTAGAAAAGAAACAAAGAAAATAAAGAATAGTGGACAAGTAAGAAAGAAAATAGGAAAAGAAATAGAAAAGAAGAAAAAGAAAGGATTATAAAGAAGCAGCTTCCAATCTTTTTGAAAGCGGTTATAAAGGCATTTATATTTTACCCTCTCTCTCTAAGGTTACATCATAATTTCCTTCTTTCCATAAGCTACCCTTTCTAATCTTCAAGCTCTTCTTCCTTCCCTTCATTTCCAGGCCTTTGGTTTAGCAGAGGACTGAAACTTGAAAAGTGCCCATCTTGTGAGCCATTTCTTTTAGGGATGGCACGGATCTTGCAGGAAACTTTTGGCTATTATTGGGAGAAGTGTTTTATTAAAGAAACAGAGCTGGGCTTTTACATAATCAAGGTTGTGTGTCTTTGTTACATTTGCAGGTCCTATCTGTCTGTACTTTTAGGAACTGACTCTCCTTCTAGGCATATATAGATATTTAGCAACTTAGCATGAGTTTCCATGTATTTCTTTCTTCTAAATCTATTGTATTCCATCTATTTTTATTCTCATCCCAACTTATCATGCTAGGCACTATTTCTACACTTCTATACTTATTTCTTATTTCCTGTCTCCTTAGTAGTTCTTCTACTTTTACTTCCTTAATTAGGCTTTGGTTTCTGAATTTCTTAACCTGTATTCTCTATGCCTGTTAGTTTCTTTCTCTACGAAATACTGGGAACTCTACTTCCTACATTCCTACATTTCTCTTTTTCTGTCTTCTGTTAAACCTTCCTTTATTTCTTTACTGCTTTACAGCATTACTCTACTCTTAAAATTTATTATGCCCTTCTCGACTTCCTTCTCCCCAGAATCACTTGCTACTTTCAGCACCTCTCCTCCCCAGTGTCTGGTTTGTGGAGCTGGTTGTTATCAACTCCCCTTGGCTGTTCTCCAAAGACTCTAATGGCTTCTTCCAGGAGAGCTGTTGACTGCTTCCCTGATTGAAGCAGCATCACTTCTTCCTGAGAACCATGTGGGACAAAAGGTTGAGAGTTTAATTCTCAAGGATTTAACTCTTAGATCTGGGTCTGCATCCCTCTGTTCTTTTCTTGCTGGCAATATTATTGGAACCATCACATGAAATTCTCAACTCTTCCAACTTTTTAAGAAGCATATTTAGAGTCCCCTTTTTGGGAGAGATGGGTGGTGATAGACATTTGAAATATAAATAAATAAATAAATAAATAAATAAAATATTTCTCATACCAGTTTTCCTCCAGTATCACCAGTGTCATGACATTCTTTAAAAACACTTTTTGACAGTCACTATTGCAGGGATGGCGACATTCTTTTGTAATTGAAAAATAAACCATTAACATCCTTTATTCCATGTGGCTGGGGTCAGGTTTACAGTCCAGAATAACAGAAGAATATCTTGCTGAGTACAGATCTGCCATAATCTTCTGATTTCATTTTGAACTGTTTTTCCAGGATTACTAAGTATGCAGGTTTCTTGGCCAGTGGCTTTTCTCAGATGCCCCTGAGTTCATCATCAAGCTCAGCCTCACCTCAACAACTTGAAGGATGTTCCCATTGCTCAATGCATATAGCTGATTTTTAGAGTCATGAACTGGTGGTTTTGGTAGTGAGCATTTTCAAAGCAGCAGTGAGCTTTTTCAGAACATCTTCCCTGGATGCTCGTATCATCTCAAGCTCCTTTCACATATAGTACGGAATGCTTTCTGAGATTTGCTGCCTTCTCACGGCATGCCAGATTTTTCTAATCCTTTGTCCCTGTGGAACTCCATGTGGCTGGAACATTAGACTGGAAGAGTTTGCAACAAAACCAGTATGCGACGTTCTGGGGATTTGAGTACATAAGCCATGGTCTTCCTACTTTATTCTCAGGGGGATTTCATGCTGCTACAGTGTTGGACAGAAAGTTCTACTCTCATTTTCTTTGGAGAACATGACAATTTTCACTTGGTGTGGCCAATGCAGCTGAATAATGTCCTTCAAGATCCTGAATCATCCAGGCTTAAGAAACAAAACTAGTTGTTTCTTACATTTCTACCACACTCTTCTGTGATCTTCAGTTTTCTTCAGGAATGTGTATATTACATCTATTTGAGTTATGGATGCTGCAGGAGCTGCTAAGTTACCTGGAACATTACATGCCTCCTCACCCTTCATTTCTTCACTGGGGGTGGAAGGCTCACTGTGAATATTTGCATCAATGGATCTCAAGGGAGTTCATTCCTGCTTAAACAGGAAAAAAAAAAGCTTCCTTTGTTTCTTCTTTCTAAATGCTGACCCAAATGGTCATTTCCTTCTTGTACTCCTAGGTGATTGCTGTTCTATACCTGTTAATAATGGCTCTAAACATGAAACTGAAGGAGACAAATAACCATGCCCTGAACAAGGGAAGCTACTGGGGCCTTAAGGACCTGATTGGGTCCTACTTGTATCTCCTCCTTTGTCTCTGGGCCACTGACTGCCTGTTTTCCCCACGTGAATTCAGACACAGCAGAAAACAGGAAGTTCCTGGAGAAGATGGTGTTCACCAGCCCTTACTAGATGTGAGCAGTATTCAGATCTGAGGTGGGCAAAGGTACTTGGATCCAGCATGACCACTGACAGGTAGAGCAAAGGTGCCCACACAGGATCTGAAGCACCTTTGCTTCCTTCAGATCTGAATGCTGCCCATCTCTAGTCCAGACTCAAAAGGTGATAGAGAAGTAGAGTTGTGTTCTTCCTTCTTTTTGTGGTCCCTGCAACTCCTGCTGGTTTCTGTTATTCTCCTCAGCAATCTTCCCTGATTGTTATGTCTCTTATCCTCTCCTCCCCCTCCTGCTCCTCCCCTTCTTCCTCTTCTTCTTCCTCCTCCTCCTCTTTTTCCCACATCTCTGTGCCACTGAGACAAAAAGTGTATGCATACACCAGCAGGAAACACTCTGGCCTTAGAGCTGCCACTCCTTCATCCTGCACAAGAAGCAGCTGCCTCAGTTCACCTCGTGGTTAGGTCAGCTCCACCAGGCAGTCCCCACACCAGACAGGACAGGATTTGGGGCACAAGTCCAAGGCCCCACCCAGGAGGACTGTCTGTAAATGCTATATGGAAATGGACTATGTTTTGACCTAAGCCAGTTTGTGTACATTGCTGTCTTGTAACAGGTACAGGTCTGGTCTAAATGTCAAAATAAAAGTACCAACAGAAGCAGTCTCTGCTTTGTGTACCCATGTCCAACTTGCTGCCCCCAATGGAGCAGCTTTTGGCTTTTTAACCTACTCTGAATTCTGCAGAACTCAGGAGGAGGTCCATGTCAGACCCTCCCAGCAGGGAACAAGAGAGCAGAGGTGGAGAACAAGCCTTCTCCAAAAGCTTGTTCTCCTCAGTGAGTGACATGAGCCCTGAACACCCAGCCTCCACAGTCCCTTGCCATTGCCCATGCTGGCTAAGGCCCGTGGAACCAAAGCCCAAAATGTTTGTTTGGAGGATATCAGGTTGTCTACTGTGCATCCAGAGGGAGGAAGACAGGCAAGCCACCTTGCCCTTGTAAGTGCCACCAACTCATACGCTTCAGGCAGGAAGGGGAAATGGAAGAGAAGAGCCCAACTCAGTGGGTTCTGCCTTACAGAGAAGAGCCACCTAGTCAAAGGGGCCCAACTTCCACCCCTGGGGCTTTAGCCTGATGATCTCCACGGTGGCCAATCCTAGTTACACATCAGGAAACCCCAAGCAGCTCAAGTTCTCCACTTAGAATTCAGGGCAGTGGGTCAAAGCCAGGATCCAGGACCACCCAGGATCCCCTGCCAAACAGGCAGGAAAAAACCAATCTCGGAGCTCAATCTGGTCCCTTCCTCCCTGCCTTGGAGAACAGATGATGCCAGCCCCAACTTTAACTTTGCTCCGGAGAGCAGGGGGGCAGGTGTTGGGGGGCGGGGGGGTTGAGAGGCACAAACTGAGGTTGGGACGGTAAGAGCTCGCCCAGGTGTCTGAGCGGGAGGAGATCTTGTCCCGACCCCCTCCAACCTGGCGGCCGGAGCAACATCACGCTCTCCAGGGGACACCTCAAGAACACCGCCTCTCATAGGGTCCCCCAACTCCCGAGATATAGTTCCTCGCCGGCCGCCGGGGCCCGGGAGAGGGGACTGCTGGCGCAGGTTGCTCGGAAGAAGGAGAGCCTCTCCTTCCTCCCCTCTCGGCCCTCACCCCACCCCCCCACCCCCCGCGCAGCACCAATCCCGGCCCGCCGCGCCTCCTTTGGAGTCAGAATCGCCGGCGCATTTTCCTTCGGAAGGCAAGCGGAGAAAAGGACAAGGCTGCCCGCGCTTCCGAGCCATTCAGCCGTCCCCGCGCCGACCCGGGCGCCTCCCGGGACGCGAGACCCCCTCGGCCGCTTCTGCTCGTTCCCCCTCCAACCCCGCCACAGACCCTGGAAACCACCCCGGTCCGCCAGCCCCGAAGGGCGACCCAGCTCGGCAACGGTAGAGGGCGAGGGGGGCGTTCTAGCCTCCGGCTCGCTCGGCGACCTTCTCTTTTTCTCCCACCTCCCGCCCCACACAGAAACACCCCGCAGTGCGCGTGTGAGGGCAACTCCCCTCTTCCAGAATCCCTTTTCTCGCCTGGGCGGCCGGTGGCGGAAGGGGAGACGCGAGAGGTAGGGCGGGCAGCGCTTTCCCGGTCTCGCTCTTGTCCTAAGTCGGCAAGGCGACCTCCCGCAGCTTCAGCCCTGCAGCCGCTCCGCTAGAATCTTTTTAGAAAGTTTCTTGACTTCGGGCGTGAACTCAGAGAATAGAGGCGAACGGGGCGAAGGAAGGGAGCGGGTTCTTTGCTGCCTTGAAAAGGGCTGTGGACGGGAAGATCCTCCATTTGCAGGAAGGTCGGTGGCCCTGATTCTTTGTATTTTTAACGACTTTCATCTCCGCGCCAAGAGTCGCGATGCGACTGCCCGCGCCAGTCCTCCTTTACGTGGTAGCCTGGGCCAGCTTTTGCCCCCAGCAGCAGGGATCCGCCGCCGGCAGCCAGAGCGGGTCGATCAGAGCCTTGCGCGCCTCGAACCGGCGGCGAGATGGTGAGTGTCTTCTTTCTCCACCTATTCCTCACTGATGGGTGACTTTGGCCAGGCGGACGCCAAAAGCTGGCGGTTGTGGAAGCGCGCCCCCTGCAAGTTCTCCTGAGAGGTGCACGTGAACAGAGAGACAAAAAGAGGGGAAAAGTTAGGGATGGAGGGATGTGCAAGCAACTTTTCTTCAACCCTCTTTACTTTTTGGACCACCTTACAGCCAGACATTTCCTACATCCAATGTAAATGGTCACAGAAGTAATGCATGGTCTTCGGGCCTGGGATGATGGATTGAAACTAGCATACAGTACATAAGTGAAAAATTACACCCAGGTTGTGAAAAGGCTTCACGTGTAGCAAATACGTACCATGTAAAGCAATGGGTAAGTGGAAAGGTGGTCTGGGTTTCATAAAATAAAACTGGTACTTTCAAGAAAAGATGCGTAAACCACTGCTAATAGATGCTCAAGTAATGGTTCTGATAAAGGTGTATCTTTTCACAGATCCATATTCATCCACGTGTTCTTGCACACACTGCTGCAAAAGTTGTAGGAATTGTCAGCAACCCAGAGGAATAATGCCTCAAAAATCCTGCCCGTTCCATTCCTTAGAATTTCAGATTGACTGGATAACTGCATCCAGCTCTCTCAAAATCTTCTGGCAGGACCATTTCATCCCATTTGGCATGGGATTATTGCTTTTGTATAAGGACCAGAATGAAACCAAGGCAGAAATTATGTGTGCAATGCTAAACTAATTGACCTTTTAAAAACATGCTGGCAGCATACACATGCTTAGGCAAGACATTGCCAGTGAACAGCTTCCTGATGCATATTTCAACCTCATGTTTACATTCTTCATTGAGTTTTCACCATATAGAAGTCCTTTCCATGTGAAAAATCCACATTTATGAAAAGCTGGCTTTAAGTTCTTTGATCAGTGAGAATCCCAAGAAAAGTCTTATCAAGATTAACATATGGTAGGGGCTCAAACTACCTACATTCTCACCTCATGGATGTTCAAGAGTTCACACAACAGAAACAAAGGGGTGAAGCAGTCATAGCCTGTGGTTATTTAATGTGCAAGATCTCAGGCTTAACTGCATGTACCTTCAGACAGCTATCTCAGGTGACAAGGCTGGAAAGTACCATTTTCAAGAGCGTCAAGAGCTTCTTTCAGTTCAAGGTTGAAATCAGATAGATAGACCATTGATTGATTGATTATATGCCATCAAGTGGTTTTTGACTCCTAGTGACCATATAGATATATTTTCTCCATGATGTTCTGTTCTTGGTTCTTCACATCTTCCAACAGTACACCCATTGCCACTGTAACTGAGTCTGTCTACCTTGTTCTTTGTCATCCTCTTCTTCTCTTTCCTTCCATTTTCCCAGCATTAGGGCCTTCTCCAGAGAGCTAGGTCTTTGCATAATGTATCCAAAGTAGGATAATTTGAGACTGGTCATTTGTGCCTTGAGTGAGAACTCTGGGTTGTTCAATGATCCATAGGTCTGTTTTCTTGGCTGTCCGCAGTATTCTCAGGTGTCTTTTCCAAGTAGATCAATGATGCATCCACAATTCCAGAAATACCATTCCACTGGTAGATAACTCCACTATGCATAGTAGAATAATGCCTGTATTACCAATCAAAAGGTATAAAAGTGCATGTAGGTTTTTAAGCTTCGCAGAACCCTTCAACAGGTAAGATGCTATTAAAAAACAAACAACAGAATAAGGTTAGATGTTTGAGCTATGAGGCCTGCCCTTCAAAGTCAGTCTCAATATATCAATGGAGTAATGCTGGGAAGAGAAAGAGAAAAGGAGACATATTCTTTATTGTTCAAAAATATAGGACATTCCACTGCAGTAAAGTGGAGGTTGAACAGCCATTAAAGGGGTACTTTAATTTGGATTCCTGCACTGAACTGATGACTTGATGTCTCCTTCCAGTTCTATGATTCTATGAATCATAGGACCCAAATTGGTATAAATTCTGCAACATTTTCAGATATTTTTGATCAACCAGCTCCTGGATGTGACTAATTTCTAAGGTCAGAAGTGCTAGGTCTTAGAAGTGTGCCCTCAAACTATCTTCTGGATGAGAGCCAGTTTGGTCTAGTGGTTAAGGTTCTGGGCTAGAAACCAGGAGCCTGAGAGTTCTAGTCCCACCTTAGGCATGAAAGCCAGCTGGGTGACCTTGGGCCAGTCCCTCTCTCTCAGCCCAACTTGGTGCAATGTAGACTAGCCTCCTCATGGTGCACCCCAGGCAATGTGACTTGTCATGGCTTAATAGTCTACACATCTGGCCGCTGGACCTCACATGGATTTCCCACCAAGAAAAAGCAGTATGAACACCGAACTGCTATGCCATATGATTAAAAAACAAACAAACTTCTGGATGGGATGGTGGTTATTCAGGAGCAAAAGAAGTAGCATTTCCTGCTTATACATTCTTCCTTTTCAAATGGACTCTTGCCCATCAAAACTATTAATAGAGTTGTAAGTTATGTTATACATTTGGCATCAGTGTATCTGATATATATAGACTGAAGCTATTGGCACCTCTCAGGCTGCATCTCCTATTTGTGTGGTCTCCAGAATCACACTGCTGAAATTCAGCATCAGAATTGAAACGTTCATCTGCATGATTTTAAGCAGCATGATCGTCTCTCTATTCTTTGTAAAATTTAAGACTTAACAGAGATAGTATAAGGCTCCCCATGTGGGCGTGGGGAAGGAGGTTGCTATAACTATTTTGGGTTTTAAAAAAAGGCAAGGGGAAAAGAAAAAAAAACAGGTTGAAAATGTCAGCCCTTTCAAGTAAGGTAGGGCACTTTTATGGCCTTTTGACAAGTGTGGCCATAATGAGGGCTGCCAATGTAGTTTGTTTTAAAAGAGGACTTGAGAAAATGAGTCAATCAGTGACTATTACTTCAGACCTCAGGATCAGTGATAGCATCACTTCTAGTATCTCTTGATACCTGCCTGCTGGGAGAAATGGGCTCCTGCTTGTGGGACAACTAATTGGCTGCTGGACTGGACTAGACAGGCCTTTGGTCTGACCCATCAGGAGGCTTGCTATTATGTATGTTTCTTCTCTGAGGTGTCATTCATTGTCCGGGTAGCCCACTTACCAAGAAATGTGAATTTCAGTCTACTGGATTTTAGTCTCCTGTCTGTGCTCTAAAATAGAATCTTGGTGCAGAAAACTAATTCTGTGGCTGAGTGCCCTGGGAGTTTCATCTGTGTTATTTTACTTGCAGATGGCATTAAACTATCTTATTTGATTATTATCTTATTTGATCAGGCAGAAAACAAAAATTCAGACTGAAGAACAGCTTAAATTTGTGCTGGAGGAATTCCTCCCCCCCCCCTTTTTTTTTTTTTGCTTTTATTTGTTTAAGCTGAGTGAGTGATAGAAAGCAGCTCAGCATTTATGACCCCCTCCTACTGCTAGATCGGGCCTCCCTGCTGGATTTCTGAATACTCAAATGCCAAGACTTGGAATAAACCAACCTCACAAAATTGTTTCCTTTCCTTGCAAATCTTCACTGAGATCTCTGCAGCTGCAGTTTTGTGGCATCATGAGACTAAGATTTCTAGCAATTCAAATGAAAGAGAGGGAAAAAAAACAATTTCCTTTGTTTAGGGAGGTGGGCAGTTGAGTAGAAAAAGAAACACAGAGGGGAATACAACAGTGAATATACATTCTGTCCCCCCATTGTGTAAATATTAAGTTTTTCAAAGATTTACAGCTGCAAACAGCTGGACCCTTAACACTTCTCCATAGCAGATGTTTACAAAGGGAAGTCCTTGAAGAAATAATAGCAGAGCTTAAGGAAGTCTTCAAGAGCTGCAGAAGGTATATTATCCTTCCTTCAGTCCATCAGCTCCTGGCCTCTTTCTCTGTTGTCTTATTCTTCAAGGGTAGGGCTGGCAGTATTTTTCTTTTGTTCCTAATTCCCAGCATTTTGACCCCCAGGCATTTAGTGAAGTTCCTTAGTTTGGGGATGGGAAGTGCTTAGTCTCTCTCATTTGGGATAATCTCCCCAAGCGGACAAGTAGGGTTCAAGTAGTGTCCATAAAGAGAGCATACTTAGGCCTGCAGGCAAAGGAAAATTGTACTTTTCTGCCTTTTCAGCTATGTCTTTGACTAGCTACATAGATGCAGTTTTTGAGACATGCTTTCTTTTTCTTAACCTATCAACCGGGAATTTCTGGCATATAATGGCATAGATTATAGGTCCCCCCTTAAAAAAAAAAATCTGCCCCAAACGTAGATTTTGTTTTATAAAGTCTGCCCTGAGCTGAGCATGTTCCAACATTACTCCTTGAATTACAGTGCTAGGGCAAAATTCAGTAAAATATTCCAGGCTCTTGTCCAGATTTCAACAACCTTTGCTGCTTTGAAGAAGAAGAAAAAAAATTAAAATAAAAAACATTGAGCAATTCCTGATCTACTGCTAGAGAGCAGTAGCTTAAATGCTGGAAACTCTAAGGCAGTAAGACTTTAACCATTTGGATTACTTTTCCTAGAAACTTTTAGATAAAAGGAACTTGTTTTAGTAGTTGGGCAGATTTTAAGAAGAAAACTGTGTTCATCTTTCATCCAGTGGAGGCCCCTTTGCTTTACCAAGTCAAGTACTACAGAGCCAAATGTTGTAGTACCCTAGAATCAAGCTAAGTTATGGGAGCTTAAATCTCCTATGCCGAAACCTAGCCAGGAGAAGCAGAACGTGGAGCAAGAAAAAAAAAACCATAAAGAAATTAATAGATATTACATTATAATTCAATCAGCCATTAATGCAGTCTAGCTCTTATATGCACAACAAAATCATGCTTGCTGAACAAAGGAGCTGAGTTCCCATCCACTTTCTTTCAGTGCACAAACCCTTGAACCAGAGTTCTAGCAAGGTTTCACTCCATCAGTGGCCCCTTTCTATAGGCAGCTGTGGTAGAAGCTTGAGTATTACAGCCAGTCACGACAGGGAGGCATGTTCTGAGTGCCTTGAATTTTAGCCACTCTTCATCTCCATCTCATTTCCTTGGAGGACTGACTAGGTAGGACTTCACAGTTGACTAGGGTTTGGGGTTTATATTACATGACCAACTGGGAGAGGGTAATCTGATTCATAGTTGCCTGACACATGTGGAATTAAAACTGCCTCTTTCTTGCTTTTCCTTACTTGGTTACTGATTTTATGCAACACAGCCCAATATAATTTATTTGATTAGGCATATTGTGCAAGCCCGCCATTGTGTGGTTAAGTTCATACAATATTCTTATACTCATTACTGAAGTAGCCCAATATTTTAAATATTTGTACAATGTATTGACCATACAGAGAGACCATATAGAGAGCCAGTTTGGTGCAGTGGTTGAGGTACCAGGCTAGAAACCAGGAGACTGGGAGTTCCAGTCCCACCTTCAGCTCGAAGCCAGCTGGGTAACCTTGAGCCAGTCACTCTTGCTCAGCCCTAGGAAGCAGACAGCGACAAACCACTTCTGAAATCTTGCCAAGAAAACTGCAGGGACTTGTCCAGGCAGTTGCCAGGGGTCAACACTGACTCAAAGGCACAATAAATAAATAAAATTGACCATAAAAGTAAACAGGCTTGTTTCACACAACACACTGGAGTACAAGAAAAATTAACATTAAACTAACCAAGCTTTGTATGTTATACACATGAAATAATTCCTTAAATGCCCTGATTAAGTGCAGCCTTTGTATACAGAGAGCTCTAGAACAAGCCACAATTTTATTGTGTGATTCATGACATCACGTGAATTGCATAATTTGCATCAGTTGTGGCATGGTCTAATATGTTCACAGGGATAGCTGTGCTTGTCTTGAAGGAAAAGCAGCGACTCATTTTGTGGCATTTCAAAGAGTAACATGTGCATTAGGTCAGAAGTTTTTGTGGACTACCTCTTATTTCCTCAGATGTACAGAGTGTCCTGAATATATATACAAACACACATACATTTATGATTTGGTGGAAGGTAATTATAAACAATGAGGTCAGAATCAAACGAAATGCTGAAAGCAAAGGCAGTGATAAATACCTGTCAGTGGCCATTCACAAAACAGTTATTGAATCATGATACAGCCTTCTTTGCATAGGTTAAGTAATTAATTTGGTGGTTTCTAGATAGATTATTTATTCTTGCTCAAATCCTAAGATCCATACCTCTTGATGAATTGTGTTACTTTGCAAATCACTGGTTTTTCCTCTTTGGATAATATTTGAAATGTGATGAAGTAGACTGTAATCCATGAAAGATTGCATCAGTATAAAGCTTATGTTGTCCTTACTGTGTCATAAGTCCTTTCATTACTTCATTAAACTGTGGATGTCACTGGAGGATATAAGAGGAAGAAGCTGCATGGTTTACATAATGCAAAATCTGGCCTTCCCTATCTTGGAGTCCACTAGAAATCTTGGACTGAAGCTCCCTACCCCACTCCATGAAGCATGGGCTGCAGAAATCATTATTAGTATTTACAAGGGAGCAAGTCCTTTAGCACAGGGATAGACATCATGATAGCTATGGAGCCACCGTAAATGAAAAAAACACTCCTAGTGCTTACCAGGCTCCAAAGCAGTTTTGAATGTCTTGCTACCTGGAAAAAATGGACCAAAGACTAGAGGAGCTTCTTGAAGACAAAGAGCAACTACCAAACTTGCCTTATGATGTATTAACCATGGCAGTCGTTTTGTGAGAATATACACAGTGTGCAGTGGAGCTGGACTGGATGGCCTCTTCCAGCTTGGTGATTCTGTGCTTCTAAAATGTCATATTGATTGATTAGATTTCTATCCTGTCTTTCCTCCAGGAGCAAAAAGCTGTGGTCATTGAAATCCCTTGTCCATGTTCCCCCCTGCCCCCCCCCCCAAATAACACTGTGATATGGCTTAGGCTGAGAGATAATAGCTGGCTGAAAGCCACCGGTGAACTTTCATGATCAAAACTGTACTTAAATGAGAGTTCCCCCCAGTCCTAATCAACACCTTAACTACCACATCACAGAGGTTCAAAAAGGTTTGCTCGCCCCTTTCATAGCAGCTTACGAAATGCAGCTCACCAGGTTCACGGGGATTGAGGTGAGGGTTGCTTAGAACATTTGCCCATAACAATTACGCTGGATCAGCTCTTAACTAAACATCTGCCTTTGAGCTCTAGAATAACAAGGGAAATTACAAATCTGGTTCATCTGCAATCAATACGCTGTAGTTCCACAAAGCACTTGGCAGTCAGTGTCTGCCCTGTTTTATCAGATAGATGTATATCATGCCAAAGCAGATATTTCAATTATAAACTCGCCAGTTAGTCTCAGAGTTACAGGAAACAACTGAATGGTATTATCAGCACAAACCTGTAAGAACCCTTTAAAGCACTACTCTCTCCTCACAACTTTTCTATAGTTCAGAATGAATAAAATAGATAAATAAAATTGCAGATTTCTAGTTCTGAAAGGATGGCGTGGTGGCCGCCAAAGATAGTAGTCTACTGTGAAAACTGGCCATGCAAAAAGATGAACAGTATCTTTTCTTGCCCTCTTTGAAGTCTGCAAAGGTGCATTATGGTACCTGCTTAAAATTAGCCTTTGGTGGCCTGGTGGATCATAATTCCTGTCATCTACAGGCATCAGATTCTCTCCCTCCCTCCCTCCCTCCCTCCCTCCCTCTCTCTCTCTATATATATATAATTAAAAATTGCAATTGCAACAATAAAAACTAATACAAATAGAAATAGAAAAGAAAGAAAAAATAATATCGTAAAGAAAAAGAAAAGAAATATATAGAGAAACGACTTCCCCCTTCATCACAAAAAGTATAAACAGATTTAGTAACTTATCACCTTCTCTTAAAATACAGTAAATGATCCCTTCTTTCCATATTCCATCTCTTATTTATAAACAAATCCTAAAACCCTCATCATTTCAGTCCTAACGTCAGCAAAAGTTCATTAAGGGTTACCGGAGATAAAAACATATCTATACCTTGATCAGATAAACTAACTGTATATTCCTTCCTTTTACTTCTAACAGTCTTAATCTTTAGTCCCTTCAAATAATGTCTTAGAACTTGATTTCCTTTCATTTTTTTCTTTGACCCTTCTCACAAAATTCTCCAAAGCTTTAACAAGCCTCTTTGTAAATCCGATATAGGAAAATTATCCAGGTCACTCTCCTGGTTTATTATTTGTATATCCCTTTTAATTATTAAGACATCAGCTGGTTTATTTTATTTATTTATTATTTATTTATTTATCAAATTTTATTGCCACCCATTTCCCCCTCAAAGGAGGGACTCTGAGTGGTTTACAAAAAACAGGGTTTAAAATTCCGTATCAATATAAAATACAATAGTAAAAAATATAAAAATACAATAAAATCCAGATGGAACCCATGTACAGTGCATTACAGTAGTCTATATGGGAGATGATCAGGGCGTGAGTGACTGTTCAAAGGGACTCTCGATCCAGGAAGGAGCGTAACTGGTGCACAACATGAAGCTGAGCAAAGGCCCTCCTGGCCACGGCTGCCACCTGCTCTTTGAGCAGGAGCCGTGAGTCTAGGAGGACTCCCAGATTACAGGCCGTGTCTGTCTGGGGCAGGGCTACCCCATCCAGAACCAAAGATGACAATTTCCCAGCTACTGAGGAGCCATTAATCCACAGTCACTCCATCTTACCAGGGTTCAGCCGAAGCCTGTTGTTCCTCATCCAGGCCTCCAATTATTAAGACATCAGCTGATTTATTTTGTATGTTCAGTGTAACAACTTTTTTCATGTCATTCTTGTAGCCTGTCTTTTTAAAATCCACTTTCAGAACAGGCTCAATCTTGTCAGGTAAAAATTGTTCCTCTTCCATAACATCTTTTAAACACAGTCTATCTATACTGTAGAGGAAGACACTCTTAAATTATTTTCTGGGTCCATTGTTCAAAAATATCCCTCAGTATGTCCAAAGTTAAAATATTTTGCTTCATTCTACATGTGTAAGTTGAATTTAAGTGTTCTCCTTTAATTGTAATCTTCAGTTCCTTCTAGTTCCCTCTAGTGTCCAATCTTCAAATTCCCTATCATATTTTTTTAAATAATTCAAAACAACAGCATTTTCCCATGGGGAGGATTCTTATATTAATTCAAAAATCTTATTTCAAATCCATCTGGACCCTTAGTCCATTTGTAACTTTCCAAAATCAAAGTCCTTATCACCTTTTTGCTGTTTATTTAAAAAAAAAAATCTTCTTTATGTCCTTAAACTTGTATTTAAAACATCTTTCACTAAGGAATGAATGAAACTCACCTGGTGTTTCCAGACTGTCAATTGAAAGATCTTAATAGCTAAAAAGCAGTTAACAAGCAATTTCCAAAAGTGATTAGAAAAGGAAGTATGTGAACCCAGTGCCCTTAAAGGCACTGACTGTAGTTTGAGCAAGATGGCTATTTCCCCATCTCCCAGAGCTCTAAACTGGCCAGAGACAGCTCTCTTGCAGTCTCCTTGGAGGAGCAGATGTCTGGAGTATTTGTGGGCAATCTCAAGCCCTCTCCTTGTCTGGAGAGCAATTACAAAGAGCCAGTCTGCTTGCCAGCTCTTCATTCCGCCATGGTTGGAAATGCCGTTTCTTCCCTGGAAGTCTACTGGCAGCAGATTCCCAAGGCTGGGTTCTCCCTTCAGTAGAGACAGTAGTACCAAAACAGCCCAAGAATAAAAACTCCTTCATGATGTCTTCCCTTGGGAATTAATAGAAATATGGGAAGCCAAGGAAGCTGTGGTTTTCTAGAAAGTTGACAGTCCAAAGAAAAACAGGCCATTCATACACATTCCTAGCCTTGCTTCTCATCAAATAAGTGCAAGAACACCACATTCCATACATAGGAATTCCTCCCAAAATCTCTTCTCCACTGAAATATTTATGAAGTACATTCTCTTTGATGAAGTGGAATGAGACTTGGTTGGACAAATGCAAAATTCCTCTGCTCAGCTTCACTTTAAAGTAGCTTCTCTCAGACTGACATGCTACAAATGTGTTGGACCTCTGTTCCCTTCATCTTCAGCTAGCACAGCTATGCTATCCGCAATAAGAAGTTATGGTTTAAGACCATACCTGATGGTGGGGTTTGTTTTCTCCCTGCACAAAACCTTTGGCTCATTGCAAACTTCACTCTCCCCAAAATGTTAAGCTAGGCCTCCAGACACTGATATGTTCTGCTTTCTGGCTCTTCTGTGGCTGGCACACTTGCTTTGATTCAGTTTCACTGCTGCTTGTAAATTTGTAATTAGACAGGTAAGGGCTGTGTTCCATGACATTGTGGGACTTGGGAAACTGAGGCAATGGAGTTCTGGTTCAGCTGCTGCCCCAAAGACAAAATAGTGAAGATAGTTTTGCAGTATTTACTTTGGAGCTGCAGAATGGGCAGATACAATGTAGTGGGAAATCCTGCCTCCTTATGTGTTGTAGTTGTTGGGTTCCATGGATGGAATACAGCAGTGGGGATGCTTATGTGGCTGCGCAAAATTGCTGCCAAGGGTGTGTGGAAATGACATTGTTTTACCTTCTGCAATTGTATTTGAACTGTTGGTACATTTTAGCCTGAAGGGTTTTATTTATCTACTTGTGAGTCACTTCAGATGCCTCTGTGTGGCAGTAAGGCAACATAAAATTAATTCTGATGAATGAGTGAATGGGATAATATGGACCCAGTGAATTCAGTGTGGGTCACTGAATTGCAGCTTCCTGAACTAAAAACTTACTGCAGGCTTCCCTAATTTGATGCCCTCTAGACATATGCTGACTACATCTTGGAGTTTCCCTTGACTTGTCTGGAAGGGCATGAGATTGGAGAAGGCTAATTATTTTGTAAAGATTTTTCTGCCATTTTTTTTTTTTTTCATTATAAGAATAGCAGCCCAAGTAAACATGTATGGATATTTCTCCTACTATGAAGTATGGCATTTCCTGGAGTTCTGGTAAGTCATAAATTCCCTATGACATCAAGCTTCCTCTTATATATGGGTAATTTCTGGTCTCATTCACTGGCACTGATCTCCACCTCACATTTTAAAAGGCAACTTCCTACATTTGTGCTTTGGCCCTCTGAGCTCCCAGTGGGGGATGCTGAGAAAGGAACTACCTAACCTGCTGAATCAACTTCCTGCTTGCTTCCAAATACTTCTATCCTGTGTGTGGGCCTATATGAAACCGAACTGCATGGAAGCATAAAACTAACTAGATAAAACATTCAAGATACAGCAAGCTTGGCCTTAGCCCTTCCCATTGAGATAGAAAATGGCAACATTCCCAACCAAGTTAGTGACCCCATTTGCCATTCAGAACATTGCAAGAGGAGAGGATCTGGAATCTGACTGCCTCTTTTGCTGTCCTATCTTCCTATCCTCCAATAGTGTTGCAGCAACTATGATGTCACAGAATGTGATGGAAGAAGAGTCAGGCATAGAATCCTAGGGACTGATAGCATCTTGCTGGAATGTTAGTCAGGTGACAATGCCTGAGAGATGCCAAGGGACTACACAGTGCTTCCTCAAGTATTGTTTTCATTGAAGTCAGTGGGACATACTTGACCTAAGTTATTTCCGGGTTTGTCTGGTGGTGACAACATCAATGTGAGAGGAAACAGTGTTAATGTTTCCCACATGGCTCACTGCTGCATTGGAGGTCAAGGAAGGTTCACCTGAAAGTGCCATGAAGAGGCTTGGAGAGACTTTGCAGCTGACTTGAAACCAAGTAGAATCAGTTGCAGCCATAACAATTATATGCTTAGAAAACAGTTGGCTGTTTCTCTGATTTATATATGCTTCATCTGGAATGCGGTATTCCAGTTTTCTTAGCGAACACTTTGGGGCATAAGAGAAGTCATTGTTTTAACCCTGAATGGTTGAGAGGGCCAGCATTTCAGCATTTCAGCTTCAGAAGGACATACATCACCCCCCAAAAGCATAACATGAAATTTGCACATGCTGATTGCTGTAAAGATACTTATTTAGAAAGTGTGATTATAAATTAAATAGAAATGTATGTATTAATTTGCTATATTTATATCCCACCTGCCCTCCAGGTGCTCAAGGTTCTTAGACCCTCTTTCAGTTTTTACCCACAATAACAACAAATGAGAGATAGCAGCTAAACTGGGCCAAAGTCACCCAGTGAGTTTATACAGCCAAGAAAGACTGGATCTCCCTGATGCCCTAACTATTAAACTACACTCTTTCTCTTATCATTATAAAGAGGAAAACCGGCCAGATGTTTTAGGACCCTTAGACTCTTCTTTTAAAGATTCCTTATTTTTAAACTGGACTTGAACTGGACACCTCTAAATTATATCCCTAATGCCTTCAACTAGACCAGTCTGTGACAGCCCTTCTGTGGTCCTCAACTGTTCTTTGTCAATTCTTTTGAACAAGCCATTCTGAAATTCACAGAATGTGATGGTTGCCTTATTCCCAAAGAAACACAGACTCACTAGTTAGGGCTAAGGATTTCTGGTTTATTGGGAATAGAATGCATACATGAAAAAGACGGGAATGAGCACATGGCGTGCGAGGTATCCAGTAAATACCCGCAGTGCAGACCTGATCCTTCCCCACCCCCTATTGTCCCAAAGTCCTGATCCGGAGTCTTGATGGGCGATCAGGGTGCGATTCCGGAGTCTTGATGGGCAATCGGGGGGATTAGCGCTGATTGCCTCTGTCCTCTTCCTGTGTCCAGAGCAGGTGTGTCCCCCGTGGTAATGCAGAGATGTCAGGGAGATAGGGTGATGGCTTTTCAGGTCAGGACAAAGGTATGGCTCCTTTGTCCTTTATTTGCATTTGTCTTTAAGTGTTTGTGAGATTATCACTGATTCCTTCTTCCTCCCCTTCCCCGGGAAGGCATGTTCCCCATTGTGATGTATGTATACATCGCAACGGGGGACATGACATACTGCCTCCCCCCAAAAAACATCAAGGCGCCGGTTTGGAAGGATACGCTGCATGGAAGCTTTTGACAAGCCGTTGCGCTGAGACATCCTGGGCATGCACCCACTCAGGGTGGGGGAAATGTCTCCAGCAGACCAGGTACTGAAGGGTGCCCCGTAGCCTTCAGGAATCTAGAACCTCCTTTATTTCAAAGTGCTGTTGCCCATCGATCATGATGGGAGGAGGCGGGGGGTTTTGTTGTGCCACTTTGAGGAGGTAACTGGTTTCAGTAAAGCACAATGGAACACCAGGTGTATGCATTTCAAGTTGTGTGGCAATTCCAACTTAAAAGTTACTGGGTTGATTATTTCCACTATTGGAAAAGGGCCAATGAACTTGGGGGCTAACTTCTTTGAGGGCTGTGGTGACTTAATGAACTTAGTGGAGAGGTAGACCTTATCTCCCACTTTGAAGTCTGGCTGCGCAGCCCTGTGGTTGTCTGCATAACGCTTGTAGGTTGCTTGGGCTTCGGAGAGAGCCAGCTGAATGATTGGCCAAACGTTGGCTAGCTGAGCTGCCCAGTCATCTGGGGAACAAGGCAGGGCCTCTGGCTGTGGCAACTCCGGGATCGGAACGAAGTCTCGACCATAGACTACCCGGAAAGGGGTGTAGCCCGTGCTCTGGTGCACTGCATTGTTATATGCCACCTCAGCAAAGGGGAGTAATTCTACCCAATCATCTTGCTGGTAGCTTATGAAGGAGCGCAAAAATTGCTCCAGGGTGGAGTTAAGGATCTCCGTAGAGCTGTCTGTGTGGGGGTGCCAAGCAGTGGACAATACCTGCTTGGTGCTAATTAACTTCAAAAATGCTTTCCAGAATTGTGAGGTAAATTGTGTACCCCTATCTGTGACCAAGCAGGAGGGGGTACGGTGTAATTTGTAGATGTGATTTAAAAAGAGGCATGCCAGCTGTTGAGCGGAGGGAATGGAGGCGCGTGGGATAAAATGTGCCTGTTTCGAAAAGTAGTCTTTAACCACCCAGATGACCATTTTCCGCTGGCTGGGTGGCAAGTCAACTATGAAATCCATCGAGATTTCCTCCCAAGGACGGGAGGGACTTGCCATCAGCTGCAATAGTCCCTGGGGCTTCCCCACTTTTTGCTTGGCCATGGCACATGTAGGGCAAGCAGCGACATAATCTTTCACATCCCTCCTAAGTGTAGGCCACCAGAATTGTCGCCTTACTATATGTAACGTTTTCACAAAGCCAAAGTGCCCTGCCATTTTGTCATTGTGAGAACGTCTCAGAATCTCTGCTCGCAATTGCTCCGGCACGTACAGACTATTTTGTTTCCAGGCCAAATCGTTATCAAAAGAAACATTGTTTTTATTGTTTTGCAACCATGTATCTGTTTTTAAGGCTTGTACGAACTGCTGTTGCAATTGCGATGAAATTGACCTGCGTCTCCCTCCCCTTGCGGGCGGTTGTGCCAGAGTCTGCTGCGTTCCATTTTGGCTGCGCATGACAGCTTGGCAACCTAGCTGTGTGTCAGTCCACACAGTACCTATAATGTCAGATGCCTGACTGGCATCCTGGGGCCGCCTAGAGAGAGCGTCAGCTAAGAAGTTCTTTCTTCCTGGTATGAACTTCAACTTAAAATTAAAGCGGCTGAAAAAATGAGCCCAGCGAACCTGCTTGGGGCTGAGGCATTTCGGGGTACTGAGCGCTTCCAGGTTTTTGTGGTCCGTCCAGACCTTAAAGGGGCAAGTGGCCCCATCCAGGAGGTGTCGCCATGCCTCTAAGGCAGCTTTGACGGCAAAAGCCTCTTTCTCCCATACATGCCATCTCCGTTCTGTTTCAGAGAACTTGCGGGAGAGGTATGCGCAAGGCTTCAGCTGATCATTTAAATCCCTCTGAAGCAAGAGCGTCCCAATTGAGAAATCGGAAGCATCCACTTGTACTACAAAGGGCTTGGTGGGGTCGGGGTGTTGTAGCACCGGTTCAGCTGTAAACAGGCTTTTGAGGTGATCAAAAGCCCTTTGGCATTCAGGTGTCCAGTTAAGTAGTGCTCCTGGGTTTCGTGCTTTGCGCGCGTCTCCCAAACCCTTGGTGCGGAGTAAATTAGTTAGGGGCAAAACGATTTCTGCTAATCCCTTGATGAACCCCCTGTAAAAATTAGTAAATCCCAAAAAACTTTGTAGTTGCCTCCTGGTGCGTGGGTGCTCCCATGCCAGGATGTCCTGGACTTTCCCAGGGTCCATTTCGATGCCCCTCTCAGAGATTCTATAGCCCAGATAATCTATCTGAGATTTATGAAACTCGCACTTAGAAAGCTTGGCGAATAGCTCAGCTTTGCGGAGTTTCTTGAGCACCTGTTTAACCAAGCGTTCGTGCTCCTCTTCAGTCTCAGAATATATCAATACATCGTCTAAATACACAAGGACCCCCTTGAACAAGTGTTCATGCAAGACCTCATTAATCAATTGCATAAATACCCCCGGTGCCCCTGCCAAACCGAATGGTAACACTTTGTATTGGAATGATCCCAGTGGGCAATTGAAGGCCGTCTTCCACTCATCCCCCTCCCGTATGCGTATGCGAAAATAGGCTTCTCGCAAGTCCAGTTTAGAGAATATTTTCCCCTTTGCCAGATGTGCTAATATGTCTTTGATTAGGGGCAAAGGATATTTGTTGGATATGGAAGCTGCATTCAATCCGTGGTAGTCCGTACAGAGTCTTAATGTCCCATCCTTTTTTTCTCTGAACAACACTGGGGCTCCAACTGGCGAGTTTGCGGGCTCAATGAAGCCTCATGCTAAATTCTTGTCCACAAACTCCCGCAATGCTGCCAGTTCTTTTTGAGTCATTGCATAAATTTTGGGCTTTGGCAAGGGTGTGTTGGGGACCAGTTCTATCGCACAGTCAGTCTTTCTGTGGGGTGGGAGTTTGTCTGCTTCTTTCTCCCCGAACACATCTGCAAACTCCGCGTACCTGTCTGGCAAGCCTTCCAAGGCCACTGCAGCCAGGTGTGTCATTGTGGATGCTGCCCTCCCCACCGCAGCATGGGGAATTCGGTTCCCTGTGGGTGCTTGGTAGAAGCCATCTGTAAACGTGATCATCCTGGTTTCCCAATTTATGTAGGGGTTCCTTCATACCAGCCACGGAATGCCCAAGATGATTAAAGGTTGGCCCACTGGTGCTACGACAAATTTCAGTCTCTCCCGGTGACTGCCTAACTGCAGCGCCACTTCTTCGGTGAATTGGGTGACCGGGCCCCTTCCCGCTGCCGAACCGTCCAATTGTGTGAACACTATGTGGTGCTGAAGTGGACAGCAGTGGAGATTTAAAGCGGCAACCACGTCCGGGTGCATTAGGCACCTAGAACAGCCTGAGTCTATTAGGGCCCAGACTTCAATTGACTTCTCAAGGGACTTTAGCTCAACTTTTACGTACAGGGTGGGACAGTTGGCACTCACCCAGATGTCGCTGCGCCCATTCTCCTCCTCCACCTGCCCTCTGGCGCTTCTTGGGGCAGGTGGCTGGCATTTCCCGCTGGTTCTACTTGGTCGTTCTCCTCCTCGTCACTGGAGTAAGGTAGTTCTTTTGCTCCGATCTCTCCCCTGGCCGCTGGCATCTTTTTGGGCGCTGCGGGTGGTTTGCCCGGCGTTTTTCCTGGTCTGTCAGCTGCCTTTGTTTTCGGGCATGCCGCTGCTTTGTGGTCCTCTTTCCCGCATCGAAGGCATTGCCCCCTGGCGAACCGTCTCTCCCTCTCCTCTCTCCAGGGTTGGGATGTTGTCCTCACCGGTCCTGCAGCGGTTCGGGGTCCCTTTACTGTAGCCTCTTGTTGTGTCGCCCTCTTGGCTTGTAGGAAGGTTTCCTGGGCATTTTCCGCCTTACCGGCCAGCAGTATCCACTCATGTAGAGTGTTTGGGTCATCTCTGGATAATGCCCATCTGAGAACGTTCAAGTTCAGGCCCTCTTTGAAACGTTCAATTAGGGTAGACTGAGACCAGTCCACCACCTTTCCAGCCAGTGCTTTAAAGTCCATGGCATAATCTGCAACGGATCGTTGCCCTTGGCTGATTCCCCTTAGGGATCTCTTTGCTCTCTCCTTTTCCAAGGGGTCTCTGAAGTGCAGATCTAGTGCCCAGAGGAACTCATCGAAGTTATCGAGCTCTGGGGCATCTGCCTGGCATAGCTGCACTTACCAGTCAGCTGCCCTTCTTTTAAGTTTGTTCACAATGGCATTAATTTTGCCCTTCTCTGAGCGGAAATATGGCCCAAATTCTTCCATGTAGTTCCTTGCATTTGTCAGGAAGAAGGATAATGTTGCTGGGTCCCCATCAAATTTGACCCCAAAGTGTTTCACCCCCGCTCCCGGTGGGCTCCAAACTGCATCTGGTCGTCTGGGCGTACCTCAGGCTGCTGGGGTTCTCCGGTCTCGGTGTGGGGATTCCTCAAGCCGGACTCTGGGTGGCATTGCCTCCATTTCGTGCCGACTCCAGCCTCTTCCCAGCAGTCGCGTCCCCAGGGTGGGAGGGGGGGAAGATGACCTCCTGGTGGATTCCGCGAGGTGAATTCTGCCCGGCGCTGCCTCCGCCTCCTGCCATCTCCTTCCTCGCCCCGGCTGTCACGTCTCAGGGATGGGAGGGGGGGGTGATGAACTTCTGGTGCCTGGTTCCAGCTCACCCCTTCCTCGGGATTCCCACGCCACCGACCATCTCAGGAACAGCTGTTCAATCGACTCCAGCCTCACCTCCATTATCCTCAGCCTCTCAGCTGTCTGGGGGCTTTCCTCGGATCGTCCGATCTGGCGCCTTCCCTCGGCTACTGCGATTGATGATGACAGCAAGTCCCGTGGCTTCCTAGACTCCCCGAGCGTCCCTGGCAGGGATCTCGGTGTTTCGTCCATGGTGACCCACTCACCCTGTGACTCTCTGGTGGCTTCAAGTGTCCTGCTTCTTCCGGCCTCCTCCTCCTCTGAGCTTGATCCCGAACCCTCCTGGACTTCATACTGTCTGAGAATAGGATTCTCACCGATCACCCGTGCCGTGGAGTTGGGAGTCCCATCGCCGGTCCTCTGGTAGCCACCTCTTCGTGGGTTGAGTCTTTCCATCGCCAGCTTTGATCCCTCACAGACGAAATCTGGAATGGTGCTAGCGGAATTTTTTTTTTTTCGATTCCCATCTTTATGTGATGGTTGCCTTATTCCCAAAGAAACACAGACTCACTAGTTAGGGCTAAGGATTTCTGGTTTATTGGGAATAGAATGCATACACGAAAAAGACGGGAATGAGCACATGGCGTGCGAGGTATCCGGTAAATACCCGCAGTGCAGACCTGATCCTTCCCCACCCCCTATTGTCCCAAAGTCCTGATCCGGAGTCTTGATGGGCAATCAGGGTGCGATTCCGGAGTCTCGATGGGCAATCGGGGGGATTAGCGCTGATTGCCTCTGTCCTCTTCCTGTGTCCGGAGCAGGTGTGTCCCCCGTGGTAATGCAGAGATGTCAGGGAGATAGGGTGATGGCTTTTCAGGTCAGGACAAAGGTATGGCTCCTTTGTCCTTTATTTGCATTTGTCTTTAAGTGTTTGTGAGATTATCACTGATTCCTTCCTCCTTCCTCCCCTTCCCCGGGAAGGCATGTTCCCCGTTGTGATGTATGTATACATCACAACGGGGGACATGACACAGAAGATTTAATGAGTAATGTTTTGATGTCCCCATCCACCTTCACTGGAAATGTCTGTGTCTTATCTTAGAGATATACATTGTTTCAGGGGTTGCAATTAATATTGGAGGTTGGGTTAAGAAAGGGAGGGAGAGCTATATTTGCATAGCACCTGGTGGTTACATTCATACAACATATACAGCTTGGTTAGTTTTGTATGCCCTCAGCCCACTTGTTTAATTTATGATTCAGTGTTTTAACTAGTTAATGAATTAATCTAGGTTTACTGAAGACATTGATCCATAAACTACTCACATGAGCTGGGTTTGTGCAATATATTAAGCCCCTCCTTAATACTAACCAAGTTGAGCATATTATGCCAGTATGGCCTTTAAGTCTTTAACTGACCTAGTTAAGCATGCTATTTGGATGCACTCTTTGTACTGAAGGCATCATTCTACTATAACTTATGGAGTTCAAGGCAGGCTGTATGGCACATTACTTTTTCCTACAGCACTTTTTTGAGGACCTACCATATGAGGAGAAGCTTATAACTCAGGGCAATAATTTGTAGGAGATTCACATCAGTTCATAAAATCTTAGGTGTCTAAACTCTACCCCAACCCTAAACTGTAATCATAACCCGAAACTATTGCTAACTATTAGCATGTAACAGAAATTACAGAAAACTGAAAATCTCACTATCCTATTGCGTACTTTGAAACTGTCCTTCAGGAATAAGCCTAGTGTCAATCTGCAATTGAACTGTGTTTTCTTTCCACCACATAAAAGCCACTTGGTTAGAAGAGTGACAGAAAATAGATCTTCTTTTTTAAGTTCTAATAACCACATCTTAGAACAATTGTAGCACGCAGTAAAAAGCAATTAGCAATAAAATATAAAACTGGTTGTGTCTAAGTGCCCACCCTGAAATAAAATGGGTCAGAGAGCAGCAAAAAAATATCTGGTCTTATCTAATGACATTTGATTTTAAATGAGTTATAATAAAAAACCTGAATATAGCTTTAACTAGAAAATATTACCTAAAGAAGAGTTTCCTAAAAAAGGAAATAGAAGTAAAATTTCTTTTCAGTAGGATAGGTAAATAAAATATCTGCAGCATAGAGAATATAATTTAATTGGATTTTCCCCCAAAAGTTCTAGAAGCTACTACAGAATTACACTCTTCACAATGACCAAAGCAGACTTGATTCTGTTCACGTTTCCTATGTGAATATTGTGGTTTTTCAAACTTCTCCTGGATAGATTTCTTAAGTTTCTTACATTACTTTCTAATCAACCATAACTCAGTTTGTACACAGCGATATTTTCCTACTTCTTACAAATCATAAATTGTCATGTGAGGTCTGTGGCATACACTCCTAACAATTAATATCCATTTACCAAGGATAAGATTCTGTGTGTACTAGTCCTTGGAAAAAGTCCTGTTTCCAGTTAATCTGTATTGTTGCTTTCCAGTAATATCATGTGAAAGATTCAATAGCCTCTGCTGATAGAATTCAGGACTTAGTTCCCTCTCCAAGATGACAAGAAGTTAAGGATTCACAGTGTGATATATACAAAGGAGGAGCAGCTGTTTATCATTATTTGTATTATTATCTTCTCCCTTGTTTTCAGGGGGAAGATTCCAGCTGTTTCTTAAACCTTTTACATTATAAAACTGCAAGAAACAGAAAGGGGAAAGAAACCATGTCCCTTAGCTGTTGTGACTGGTTTCTTGTAGACATGTGTAACATATTTTAAGTCTGAAGTGTCACAAAGCCACAAAACACCCCATTCTGCTGCACCAGAAGTGGTCTGATGTTGGAATGAGCCATTTTGACCTTGCTGGAAGTAGTTCAGCTTCCAAATGGATGGTTATAACAACAGACAGAGGGCAGAATATTTCCTTTTGACATTAGACCATTTCTAGTAAGGTTGACATGGGCCAATGGAATGTCAGACTCCCTCCAATGAACCATTGGGACACTTTGGGGCCAGAACATTTCAACCTAAAACTCTTTTGTACACCTCTGATTTATTGCTTTCCATAAAAAGAAATGCCTTTCTAATGTACTTTTGCTGCTCTGCCTTGCTAAAAATATAGGACCTTTCGGGCTGTCTTGATTCTTCGATATGTTTTTGTGGTGTAAGAAGAGAAAATGGTGCTTTGACAGACAGACACCTCTGCAACCCCTTAAACCAAGGACTGTTTTTCCACAGGTTCATGTTGCAGAGGCCAGCCTTACAATCCCAGGAAAGAAGGAACTGCTTTAAATACTGGCTGACCGATACTATGCGAGTGCCCCCACCGGACACATGGAAGCACTCTTTTCTTTTGAAATACAAAACACTGCTCAGGCCTATTCTTTAACCAGTTTGGATATTTCATGAACTTGATTTCAGCATAGGTTTATCAATTGCTATAGACAATAGGGATCTTGCACTTTAATAGACATGAAAAGGAGGGAATTTCAGCAGTTCTACCATGCAGGGTATGTCCTGGGGAATATAAACTGTGTTTTTAGGAATTCTCTTCCAGCTGAGTTTAAACAATATGAAGAAATATACAAATACTTTCCATTTAAAGGGAGTTTTTGAGTGTTTAAAGAAGTGTTTCTCAACCTTGGCAACTTGAAGATGCATGGACTTCAACTCCCAGAATTCCCCAGGCAGCCTGGGGAATTCTGGGAGTTGAAGTCCTCAGAACTTGAGGAACTTTGAACAATGGTTCAAAGGATCTCACGTACAGGACTGTCTGCATATTTTTTGACTTGCCTCATTTTTGACCTGCCAGTGCAAGGGGTCGAAAAAGGCAAGATAACAGGAATCCAAATTAAAACATCCCAGCAAATAGCTGTCCATCCTTTGTTTGAACATATATGGTGAAGGGTGAAGTCTTTATTTGAATATATATACTGTAGTAAAGCCCACTAGCATTCTTTTGATAATCAATTCCACTGTTAACCATTTTTACTGTTCATAATTTTTTCCTGGTTTTTCGCCAGAGTCTGCCTTCCTGAAATTTAAGGCCATTATTCTGTGTCATGAGAGCTAGTTTGATCTAGTGGTTAAGGCTCCAGGCTAGAATTCAGGAGTCTGTGAGTTCTAGTTCCACCTTAGGCATGACAGCTGGCTGGGTGACTTTGGGCCAGTCACTCTCTCTCAGTGCATGACGTCAGGCTCGGGCAACAAGCTGGTCAGTCAATTCCTGTCTCAACCAATGGATCAATATTTGATTGATCCAAAAAAAGCGGACCCTGCACCTGTGGGAAAATGCTAGGAAAAAAAAGAATTATGTGTTATGAGAGCCAGTTTGGTGAAGTGCTTAAGGCACTGGGTAAAAACCAGGAGACCATGAGTTCTAGTCCCACCCTGGGCACAAAGCCAGCTGGGTGACCTTGGGCCGGTCTCCCTCTCAACCCTTAGGTAAACCAATTCTGAAAAAATCTTGCCAAGAAAAGTGCAGGGACTTGTCCAGGTAGTTGCCAGGAGTTGAGACTTACTCAAAGGCACTGCCCCAAAACATCTCAGTGGGATAACAGAGAAAAAAAGTTATCTTTTTCTCTGTGAAATCCCATAGGTATATGAAAAGTGCTGTTATATCTCCTCTAATCTTTTCTCACAGCTTTCCTTAGTCTCTCCTTCTAAGGGTTAGTGTTCAGTCTCCTGATCATCCTTGTTGCCCTTCTTTAAATCTGAATCAGTTTGGGTTCTTCTTAAAGTGTAATGCCTACAGTTGAATATAATGGAGAATAAAGTGGAAAAATATATCCTGTTATTTGGAAACTATATTTCTGTTGATGCAGCCTAAAACTGCATTTGCCTTTTTTGCAGCCATATCACATTGCTGACTCATACTCTATTTCTAATCAAGTATTAACCACTGCGTATAAAGCCCAGTGTCTGTGTATTAAATTCCTGTTTCTTAAGAGATAAACTTTGAATTTTCTCTTTTAACTTTGATTTTTGTATGTTCAGCCCATTTCATTAATACAGTTTTGAATTTCATTTTTATTCTCCAGGGTAGTAGTTATCCCATCCAATTCTAGATCACCTGCATATCTTGGAAACTATATTTCTGTTGATGCAGCCTAAAACTGCATTTGATGCAGCCAAATATTGAAAGGTAGAGGACCTTGAGCCATCCCAGCTTAATATCTCACTCCAGTTCGATCAGAAGAATAAGTAGATATTCCCCTTTTTAAAATAACAAGAAAAAAGCTGACTCATCCTTGTCATGCATTTTTTAGAATTTTGGATAATCTCAGCAATGTAGATTTAAGAAGAAAAGGGGAGTGGTTGACAAAATTGGTCAACAGAGCCACTGAGTCAACCTAGCAGTCATGGGATGAGGATAAACAACATCAATCTAAGAAATGTGACTCTGCACATTCAGTTCCTCTAATTCTCAGATGATGGGATTCCCAGAATCAGAAATTATCTGTCTGGACTCTTATTAGAAATACTAAGTGAGATAGAAAATGCCAGTTAGCAAAGGCTATCTTGTCTTTGTGGCAACTCTAGAATGCTTCTCTATGGGCAGAAATGTCCAATTTGTTTAAAAGTAATTTACTGCCTTCATGACCTTATTAAAATTAGTGCGATATCAGCTGCTCTTCACCTCATGTTAATGACCAGTAAATAAAATGCTAATTTACTTTACAGCTGTGTGCTGCAAAGGTTTCAGGTATTTGTATGGTTTTAATGAGTGTCCAATTTGCACAGTGGACTGAATGGATGACTATTAAAAAAGCATCTTTGTGGCAAAGAGATAATTATAATGCCTCATATGGTACCATTATTAGAGGTGGGATTTTGTTCTTCTACATCTCCATGTTTCAGGGAGTATATATCTCTGCCTTTAGCCACTTGGACATACTAATGTCTGAGGAACAGAATATAAATTTTCTAAACAGACCAATCTGGAGCAAATTAGCTTATCTGGGCTACAAGTGTGCTGAATATTTTTTCTACAATGTGTTTTACTGAGTGTGCTGATGCTTTAGCTTGAGGAAACATTAACAACAACACCCCCTTCAGTCTGAAGAGCAGTAGTCCAGAAATCTGGCATCTGATATATAAATTGGCTTATAAACAGGATTTTTCTTATAGGCAGAAATAAGGTGGTATGAGTTAATTCTTTTTTTTCCCCCTTGCCTGCAGTTTAAATCAGGATTAGCAATTTAATACCTGCTGGAGGTTTGAGATTACAACTTGCATCAGATCATGTCAACATGTCTAATGGTCAATGGGAACTGTAGTCCAAGACATTAGAAAGGACCAGTTTACTTGGTCTAAGTCTACTAAGTGGTAGATCTAGACTAAGTTGGCTGACTTTAGTTTTCATTGAAATCAATGGGACAAGTTCATCCTGATGCAAATTCCCTCTATTATGGGTTGAATTATTCAAGGTTCAGTCATATGATTTTTCAGGTCTCTGGAAACTGGCTGAGGAAAGTAAATATTGATAAGCCACTATTTCCTCTTCCCTATGCCCATAAAAATAACATTTCTCTCTTTCTCACTGGCTGTTTTCACATAGCACATTTTACCAAATTACTGAATTATTCCATTTTCTGGGTTTCCACAACATTTTAAACTGTAGAATAGCCAAATAGCCTATATTTTCACAGCAGACTAAACTATAAAAACTAATAAAAATGTAATATACGGTGTGAAGAGTACCACTAGATTTTTAACTGACTTGGTGAAATGTGTTACGTGAATTTGCCTACAGTGTGAAGGCCTCTTCTTCAGATAGCCATGTTGTGAAGGAAGTAGTCAACTTTATTATTTTTTTATTTATTTTATTTATTTACTTCAGCACCATCCAACTCCAATTGACTCTGGGCAGCTCACAGGATAAAAACAAACAAATATACATACATACATACATACATACATACATACATACATACAGTATATAACAATAACTGATGGCAGAACTGATCAACAAGACAGTTGAGAAGCCCATCAGGAGCTCCAATCACCCCAATGTCTGGGAGAAGTGTCAAGTCTTTAAGGTCCTCTGGAACACCATCAGGGTGGGAAAGTTATTTGTTCTTGTCCTCAGACACTCTTGGTCATGTGAACCAAGTTATTAGAGGTACCTCAAATGGCAGAGCTATGTGCAGTGATTTTTAAAATAAATAGGAAACTGCTTGGGAGTTCATTATCTGAACAAATGTGGCAATTTGATAGTCTTCTCAGAATGTTTCTGTTTTCTGGAGAAAAGTTCAGTAATCATTTCATGTAAAGATTAGTTTTTTAGTTGTAATATTTAGGTATTTCATATTTCTACATTCATTATGTTTTCAGGATTTGGGGTTCTGAAGATTGCACACTGTAATGATTGCCTACCCTAATAGACTCAGACTCACAAGCAGGAACTTAATGATATCTGATTTATTAAAGAATAGTATGCAAATACAGAGAAAGCTGAGAATGAGCAAAAGCGCGCCAAATACAAACTAAAAACCCTCGGTGCAAACGTAATCCCTCCCCTCGCCCAGCCGTTTCAAATTCCCCACCGCAGGTGATGTTAACAGTTTCTGCTGATGTCCTGGGAAGAAAACCTTGAACACATGAAATAACCCAAACACATTCCATTCAGCCGAATACAGATAACAAACCCAGGAGAAGAATCCTCCTCCCCTCCCAACTGAAACACACATCAGCAAGTTGACATGGGAAACGTTACGATGTACCATGCACCTTGAAATGGGGAACACGACACACACTTTGAATTAATCTTGACTTTATGGACAGCAGAGCTTGCAAGTGGAGAGACAATGAGTTATAGTATACTGTAGGAATTGTGAGTTTATTTATTTGTTAAATTTTTAAACCACTGCAGTTTTGTGACTCATGTGGTTTACAGAAATGAAAACATCCACAATACAGCAATATGAAATCATAAAATAAAATAGTGAAATCATAAAAATAAAATATTGTGAATTTAAATTAAACAGCATCCCAATAAGAGTTAACACTTGGATGACTCTGTGTTGATCGATGGATGGATGGATGGATGGATTGATTAAAAGTTCTCTGGAAGAGCTCTGTTTTGGGGAAGAGGGACAGGTTGTAAATTTGACCGAATAATCCAGTTTAGATATGAAAGAACGAAGCTAATCTTTGCTTGCATCCTTTCCTATCTCTTTATGTATTATTTTAGGAGATTAGCCTGTGTTCACTTTGAGACAAGAATGTATGGTCCTTGTTTAGTACTGTACCTGGGTTACTCTGGAGGCCAGTTCCCATCTCCAGACCAGAATTCTCTGCTACTTCTTTGGATCTGATTTTTAACCTCACTTTCCTAAAGAGTACTATTTCCTTTGAAGATCCAGAAAGAAAACTTTACTCTGTGGCAGGAAATCTGGAACAAGCCGGTCTTGTTCCCCTTTGGGTGGTATTAGATCTGCCATTACTTGGATCTCATTACATTTTATGTTTATTTATTGATATTGATATTTATGGATTAATGATATTATATATGATTTTATTGAATTTTAAACTGTTTTATTGTGAACTGCCCAGAGTCCCCCGTATGAGGGAGATGGCCGGTGATAAAAATATGATAAATAAATAAATAAATCACTGAACTCTATCTCTAACCATGGCGTTGCTAACTCTTTTATGGTATTTTTGAGGCATGGTGGGAATAATGACCATACTATGGATTTGCTTAAGGTCTATAAATGATGCAAGAAATTTAGGATTCTTGGAAAATTATTATTGATGGCCTTAAGAGAGTAATAACATCTGCATTTACATTTGGCCTCCCATTCTTTCTGTTACTAATAATTTTGTGGACACCCATGAAGGAGGGAAGTCAATGACAAAACCTGAGTTAGGACATCAAGATGCAACCCACATTATTTGTGTACTTGTGCATGACATTTCATTATTTTCCCATCATAGTAATGTGCCTGTATTTCGGCCTACAACATGGGTGAGGAACCAAGTGTCCTTAGGATGTGGCTGAATTACATCAGACATTCTACACAAACTGACTATACTACAGGGTTTCAGGTTTATTGCTTAACATCTACAGCATAGTTTTTGACTGCTTCTTAACAACTCTGAACATGTTTACTTTGCTTAAATTCATAATGAAAACTGGGAGCCTAAGAAATAACCTAGGCAGAGTACTTTTCTTATTCTTCAGACTTTTTGGTATTTGCCTTTCTCGAGAACAAATAATTAGAAGAACTTATGCTCCATTTCTCTTCTTCCCTTCCATAAAGCTATTCATCTTGTTACAATCCACCATTTTCATTAATATTGATCTCTGCTTGGTATATAACAGCCTTTGCATTGCCATTTTCTGCAGCGTGTCCTTTTTTTTTCTTCTTTGGCAAATGCTTGTTTCATCAAACTCTTAAGCTAGAATTAGTCTGTGTGCTATTAGGTAGGTATATAGAGTTGTTTTTCTTTTTTCTTTTGTAAACGTAAATGCATGCTTACATTTCTGTATGCTAGAATCCGAGTGGTGTCATTTGTGAGTTCAAATACTACAGTAGTTTTACTATTAACTATTCTCTAATTCTTTATCAGTTTAAAAAACTATTTGAACAGATTAGTCCCCATTTAGAAAATAGAAATTACTTTATTCCACAAATTAGAGAGCATAAATCTCTTGTATATGTCATAGCCCAGTAAAACAAATCCCAGATTTAAATGGCATCTGATATGTGTACAGAAGCAAATGCACATATAGAAGAGACTATCTGTAGCTCAGAGCTGAACTGTGGAGTCCTTGATGTTCTTTGAGCTTCGTTGTTTGCTTGCAGACATTTCATTACCCAACTAAGTAACATAATAGTGCTACCTAGTCAGCATTACCTAGTTGGGTAATGAAACATCTGCAAGCAAACAATGAAGCTCAGAAAGCACCAAGGACTCCACAAATGCACATATATTTGTAGGCAAGTCTATGGCAAAACATGTTCCAAAAACCTTATTGCCACCATGTGGGAAAGTAACGTGACATGCATCAGCAAAAATAGGCCTATCTTTCTTTGACTGTGAACAAAATAAATTCTCTCTGAACAGAAAACTCTTCATTTGATGTAATCTGAACCACGAGAATTTGGCAAATTGTTCTGGTGTTGATGTTTCCTTCTGAATTGATTTTCTGCAGCAGGAAAGAAAATTTTGGCAGAAATAACAGCCACACTCTTGCTAATCCACTTTTTGTATCTTCAAAGAGTTTCCCATGTTATCTGTAATTAGCTCATCAGACTCATCTTCTCAAATGTAGGACTGTCTCATATTCTCTCCAATATCCACACTTAATTGATAGTTTTACTAGCTGTCATCGCAAAACACTTTCTACACATTTCTGTGGACTAAAATAAAGATAACAATGTAATGATCTTTCCAGAGGCAAATATGAATTTCCAGTGAGGTAAAAATCTCTTTTCCAGCTCACCTGATTCATACAATCTTTTATGGAAGTCTGCACACAACAGAAATGAAGGTTAAGCATACAGTATAAGTGCATTTTCTCCCAAATGCGAGAAAAGTCTTTCACTTGTTTCTCTCATTCTCTTGCTTCTCACAGCTTTATTCTTAAGCATCTATGCTTCACAAAGCACCTTCCCTGACAATAGTCCCCCCATTCCTGTTTGCTCTTCACCATCAGGTCTTTGTATAGGCTTCCTTCATTTCTTTCATTGCTTTATTCAGCAGTATTCACCTCAGTCCTAATTAGTCCATTCCTTTCCTCCAGTCCCAGGCCCTTTAACTACAGCCTCCTTTCCCTTGATGGATTATGTGTGGTTCTTCTTTCATCACTTTCTATCAAACATTAACAAGGGACATTGACCACCCTCTTTCTCCTCCTCCTTCCTAGAAAACAGGCACTATTACATTGATGGCAAAACTTATTTTCCATCTTTTCAGGGTGGTCCACTCATACATTCCATGTATTTTATTCATTTATTACTTAAATAAATAAATAAATCGTGTGACTCTGGACTATCTGCATCCATAACATAAAACAACAGTAAATTATCCCCTAAATTGCAATAAATCCACACAATAATAAATTGATACTGTAAGCTGAAGCATAACATTAGAAGAACTACTGTGAACAAAACTGTTATAATTATAGATAGGTTACTGATCTCTTTGCTGAAAGTAAGTTTACAGTGAATAACTAAATTATTATCAGATATATATTCTATCATTCCTTTATTATCAACACTTGAATATATATAGGGGTATCTGTGCCTGAATATATATATATTCATATTCATATTCACTGATGGCTGAAAGCGAAGAGGAATTGAGGAGCCTTATGATGAAGGTGAAAGAAGAAAGTGCAAAAGCTGGCTTGCAGCTAAACGTGGGCTGCGTGGCAACCTCCCTGCCTGAGCTGCTTGAGGCCGTCTCAGGGTTGGTGGTGGAGTTCCCCAGGCTTATGGTCTTGGGGGACTTCAACCTACCTTCCCTGGGGCGTGCCTCGGATGCGGCTCAAGAGTTCATGGCTACCATGGCAGCCTTGGCCTGTCTCAGATCATTCGGGACCCAACTCGAGACAGTGGCCTCACTCCGGACTTGGTTTTCTTGTTGGAGCAGTGGCAATGTGATCTGAGGGGAGAGGTAGATCTGTCCCCATTGTCATGGTCAGACCACGCCCTGGTGGCTCTGAGATTCTCTTGTGCTGCCCCCCTCTGCAGGGAGGCAGGACCCATTCAATTGGTCCACCCCCGGAGACTGATGGACCCAGTGAGGTTTCAGAAGGAGCTGGAGGTTATACCCAGGGATCTACTGCATGGTCCAGTGGAGGTCCTGGCCACAACCTGGAATAGAGAAGCAGCCGGGGCCTTGGACAGGATCGCGCCTGTGCAGCCTCTCTTGCCCACTCAAACCCGGCACTCCCCGTGGTTTACGGAGGAACTGCGGGTTTTGAAGAGGGTGAAGAGATGCCTAGAGTGCTGCTGGAGGAAGACAAAGACTGAATCTGACTGAACACATGCTAGAGCTGCTATTAAGGCCTACCTTGTGGCGGTAAGAGCAGCAAAACGTCAATATTTCTCTGCTCTTATTGCATCCGCAGAATGCTGCCCAATGGCCCTGTTTAAAATTATGCAATCGTTATTAGGTAGGGGGGGCTCTGTCTCCCACCTACAGGGCTGTGTGTAGGAATTTGCTGAGCATCTGCAGGGTAAAATCGCTCAGATTCGGTCCAAGTTGGACTCTAAGCGTGGGGCAGAGTCTGGGGAGATGGTGAGGGAATGTACTTACCCGGTTATCTGGGAACAGTTTGATCCTGTTGGGCCTGAGGAAGTGGACAGGATCCTCCGGATTGTAAATGCCACCACATGTCATCTAGACCCATGCCCTTCCTGGCTTGTGAAAGCAGCCCGGGAGGTGACATGTGGTTGGGTCCAGGCGATGGTTAATGCATCTTTGAGGGAGGGAGTGGTTCCGGTTGCCTTTAAAGAGGCACTGGTACACCCCCTCCTCAAAAAGGACCCTACTGTCCTGGACAACTTTCATCCAGTCTCCCACCTCCCCTTTTTGGGGAAGGTGGTTGAGAAAGTGGTGGTGTTACAACTTCAGAGGATTCTGGATGAAACGGATTATCTAGACCCCTTTCAGTCAGATTTCAGGCCAGGATATGGGACAGAGACTGCATTGGTCGCGCTTAGGGATGATCTCTGGCGGGAGCGGGATGGAGGCAGGGCTTCCATCCTCGCTCTCCTTGATCTCTCAGTGGCTTTCGATACCATCGACTATGGTATTCTTCTGGGACGGCTCAGGGAGTTGGGGGTGGGTAGCGTGCTTCTGCGCTGGTTCACCTCCTCCCTCCAGGGCCGGTCCCAGTCAGTGGTGATAGGAGATGAGAGATCCGACCCTCAACCCCTGCTTTGCGGGGTGCTGCAGGATTCAGTTCTCTCCCCTCTCCTATTTATCATCTACATGAAAACGCTGGGTGAGATCATCCGTCACTGCGGGATGAGGTACCATCAGTATGCTGATGATACTCAGATATATATCTCCATCCCGGGTGAAGTAAGTGATGCAGTCAATGCCCTTTCTCAGTGCCTGGGGGCTGTGGGGGCCTGGATGGGGAGCAACAGGCTTCAGCTGAACCCTGGTAAGACGGAGTGGCTGTGGATTGATGGCTCCTCGGTATCCGGGAAGTTGTCATCCTTAGTTCTGGATGGGGTTGCACTGCCCCATTCATAACCCGTGCGTAACTTGGGGGTCCTCCTGGACTCACAACTTGAAAAGCAGCTGGCAGTCGTGGCCAGGAAGGCCTTTGCACAACTTCAGGTTGTGCCCCAGTTACGCCCTTTCCTGGATCGAGATGCCCTCCGGACAGTCACTCATGCCCTGGTCATCTCCCATATAGACTACTGCAACGTGCTTTACATGGGGCTACCCTTGAAGAGTATCCGGAAGCTTCAGTTGGTCCAAAATACGGCTGCACGAACAGTGATGAGTGTTCTAAGATCAGCACATGTAACACCTTTACTGCGTGAGCTGCATTGGGTTCCAGTTTACTTCTGGGTCCAATTCAAGGTATTGGTTATCACCTTTAAAGCCCTACATGGCATGGGGCCAGGCTACCTGAGGGACCGTCTCATCCCTATAACATCGACCCGCCCCACCCGATTATGCAGAGAGGGCAAGTTGCAGACCCCGTCTGTAAGAGAATTTCATCTGGCAGCGTCCAGGAGATGGGCCTTCTCTGCAGTGGCACCCGCCCTGTGGAACATTCTACCCCCCGAGGTGAGGCAGGCCCCTTCGCTCCCGACCAGGGCTTGAAGTCCTGGTTTTGCCGCCTCGCCTGGGATGGGAAGGGCAATAGCTCTTCCTGGGGGTGGCTGGTGATGTAGAGTTTTCCCGACGGAATGGAAATCTCCCACTTGGATTTTATATTTATATTTTTATTATTTTAATATTGGTAATTTTATGATGTTAGGTTTTAAGGTGACTTTGATTGTAAAGTGCCCAGAGTCCCCCTTTTAGGGGGAGATGGGCGGTGATAGAAATGTGAATAATAAAATAAACCTCAAAAAAACCAAGATTATGGCAACCAGCTTGATTGATAACTGGCAAATAGAGGGAGAAAACGTAGAGGCAGTGAAAGACTTTGTATTTCTAGGTGCGAAGATTACTGTGCATGCTGACTGCAGTCAGGAAATCAGAAGACGCTTCATCCTTGGGAGAAGACCAATGACCAATCTCGATAAAAGAGTTAAGAGCAGAGACATCACACTGGCAACAAAGGTCCGCATAGTTAAAGCAATGGTGTTCCCCATAGTAACATATGGCTGCGAGAGCTGGACCATAAGGAAGGCTGAGAGAAGGAAGATCAATGCTTTTGAACTGTGGTGTTGGAGGAAAATTCTGAGTGCCTTGGACTGCAAGAAGATCAAACCAGTCCATCCTCCAGGAAATAAAGCCAGACTGCTCACTTGAGGGAATGATATTAAAGGCCAAACTGAAATACTTTGGCCACATAATGAGAAGACAGGACACCCTGGAGAAGATACTGATGCTAGGGAGAGTGGAGGGCAAAAGGAAGAGGGGCCGACCAAGGGCAAGGTGGATGGATGATATTCTAGAGGTGATGGACTTGTCCCTGGGGGAGCTTGGGGTGTTGATGACCGACAGGAAGCTCTGGCGTGGGCTGGTCCATGAAGTCATGAAGAGTCGGAAGTGACTGAATGAATAAACAACAACAACAATTCATATTCACACACCACACACACAGATACATACATACATATGTATATATATTTAACTTAACTTATAATATAGATTCACTGAAATCCTCCATGCCATTTATAACATTAGTCCTTGAAAACACTGGAAAATATTAACATGTGTTATTGATTTGAAGTTAGAAAGCTATTTGTTCTACTTTTGTGTGATGCCAGAATGCATAAAACAGAAAATGTATTATTTATAGCTGAAGCATAATAAAATCTAAATATTGCAAGAATTACTAGAGTATGAGATCAGATTATCTGGGATCATCTTCAATTATTCAGTTGGGTACCAGTTGCTAAGTAAAAACTCAAATGTATCACACCCACATTCAGAACACAAAATATGGAAAACTGGCATCCCTTTAGAGTTGCCTACACATGCAAGCACAAAAGGGTCAGAGCAGATCATAAACCATACTCCAACATCCATTGTACATGCTGCCCCCTTCTGTCCCCAATCCCATACTTTCTGAGCTGAGATGTCTTCAACGTATATGCACTTGAAAACTGATGTAGACTTGTGTTTTCTGGAACCCTGATAAAATGGACTTCCCAGTTTGAAATGGATTTCTCAGGGTTTGTACATTCAGTTGAACTTCAGTAGGACTTCCCTCCAGACCTTGCTCATAATGAGGCAAGGTCAGAAACAAGGATGGTAAAGGTATCATCTCTCGTCTCTCTTTTAGTTATCACATATACAAGCTGAATGCCAGCATAGTACAGTAGCTGGATTGCCAATGTCTGACTCCGAAACCATGGTTGAGCTTCATCTAATGCCAGTCTTAGCTGGAATGGCCAGTGGTGACAGATGTGTTTCAGTAACATCTGCCTAGTATAATACAGTATATATAGTATGGCTGGGTTCAGACAAGGCAGTTTCTAATTACTATATTACATCATTTACTAGGTTTGCACAATACAAAACTATTATAATCATAGATTATCATAAGTTATCCAAATGAGCATGCTGAAAAACTAACCAATGTAAAACTAAATAAACTTAGCATGTTGGGCAAATGCAAGCACTAGGTCATTAAGTGGTCTGATTAAGCACATCATGCAATGGCAACCTGTCCATATAATTCACCGAATGGGCAGAATTTGTGCCTGTTTCTGAATGTTGTTTTCCCTCTTGAAACCAGGTGTGCAATTAATGACTTTCTCTTCCTGCCAATTTTAAAATCTCCCATGAACCAACTTTAAAGACTGGAAGAAATCTAAATATACACTATTTGAGACTGGCAACATTTTATCCAGGCCCAAGGAATTATAAACTTTATGGCCTATTTTTTCTTATCTTTTGATGTGTTAAAATCATGAAGGTGGCCTCCAGTACAGAAATTCCTTAGATTCAACTATTTGGTACCCCTTTGATCTGACGCAATACTATTCTGAAAAGCTTATTCTAACAAATTTGTGCTGTTACCAATTTGTGGTGCTATCAGTTTATGCTGTTGACTTTACTTCATCTCTAAGAGTGGTTCATTTTTATGCAATATTTACATTGATTACATTTTATAGAAATAATTAGTTAGGCTACTTATATTGCTCTCTTTTCTTTAATTTATTTATGAAACAAAATAGTTTTTTTTTAACCAAAGTGAGCCAGTTTTGTGATATGCATGTGTGTAGCAAATTCAAATATTCTAGAATATTTATATTAGCACTTATGCTATTGGGAAAAAAAATATTATGAATTGTGTCAGAATAGAATGAGAATTTCTGAAATTCTCTCTTTTTAAAGGAAACATTATTAAAGCATTTTCAAAATATACATAAAAACTAAAAAGATTGAAACAGAGAAGCCCACAAAGAAAAAGAAACAGAACTAAAAAGGTGTGAAAAAAACAAACTACTACAAAATGACTTCTGACTTTCTGTAATGAAGATATACATAGATCAATATCAATCTCTTACTCCAATTCATATTATAGTAAACATTTCTATAAAGCATTTAAATTCTCATTATTATATTCCCTTCTAAAACAAAATTACCCTCCCAATTAAAGAAAAACATATAAAACCCTTCAAACATAATTTGGAACCTAATATAGTAACAAACACTACCCTTCTTCACTACAGTTTGCTCCTACTTGCCAACTAAACTAACATTAACCAAAAATATAAAAATTATCCAAACAGCATAAACAGTTATCTAAACCCTTAAAAAACCATCCTGATAACCATATTTAAACAATAACCTAGGCATTTACTAAAAATGTATGAATTTTCAAAACTTCAAAGAGCTTTCTTCTTGTCAATTTCAAATTCTACAACCTGCTTTAAAAAGCCCAAATATTTGTCCAAAATCTTCCAGCCTCTAGAGTTTAATTCTCTTCCTTGATCATGGTGTGGTGGCAACACTGTCTTCTTATCTTCTACTTTTGACAACTTAATTTTCCTTTGACTATTTAAACGTAAGTCACCAATTCTCATCTTTTTTCTTTGGAGAAACCACTTTACTCTTAAGGTAGTTTTCAGCCTTAACAGTTTCTCTCGATTTTTGTGACAATTTGGACTCCACAAATTCTGAGAAATGTTCCAAGACTTGAATAACAGCATTGTAGAGATCTTTAAATGTCAAATTAATTTCCCCTATATTTCTTAACAGTAAGATAGATTATGGTGCCCTCTAGTGCCTCAGGAAGGTAAAGTCATTAATGCTGTAACTGAACACTCCCTCTTGCCTTTTTATTTCCAGTGTGGCCAATCAGGAAAATAAAAAGTAATAACAAACAGCATTCCCATGGGAAAATGAAAGCAAATAGATCAGAACTCCAATCAGGAGATTCAACAAAGAAGAGAAAGTTTTATATTCCTCAAAAATCACTTCAATAAAAAAGCAATAAGAAACAAAATTCTTTAAATCTCAATTAAACAAATTATATATAAAAAGCCAAAGTACCAAATTAATAATTTTCAAAAATAATGAGAGTCACTAAGAGATTCCACATTTCTTTGTTGTAGAAAGCCTCTCTTTAGTAAAATTCAAACAAAAAAACAGTGCTGTAGAAATGGGGTGGGCAGCTTTAAGGTCCATTTTGGCTTCAGAGGGGCTTGGGAAGAAGATGGTGGCCCCACCTCCCAGATGATTGCTTACCAGTCGATAAGCAATCAGCTTTGCAGTCTTCTGGCTCTGACCAGCCATCTGGAGAACACATGGGGTGACTCCTGGGGTTCTCCTTAATCCAGAGAATGCTTCTGGGCTCCAAGGAAGCCTGCCCAAGCCCAAGAAAAAAAGCCACTCTGACAGGTCAGTCCACAGACAGCGGAAAAAACCAGCTCAAGCCACCATTGTCCCCACCAGAAGTCCGACTTCTGGGGAATTTCTGAAATTCTCATTCACCTTTCTCATTCCTTTCTTCTTTCTCTCCTCTTCTTTGAAATTCCCCTGGTATGGCCTCTTTGTATTTCATGGAATACTTAGAAAGGGACATCCTGAATGAACACATTGGAGACCACTAGAGAGTGAGATGGCCTTTAGTAAAGTCTCCTTCAGGTCAATCTTGATTCATGGCAACTTCATGAATCTTCTTGGCAGCAGTGCAGAATTGTTTATTAGTGCCTTCTTCCATGGTGGTTTTTGACTTCCTAGCCTAGTCTACAGTTCTGGTACTCCCTGAAAGTATCCCAATTTGCTTAGCTTTCAAACCAAGTTCATGTTTTCTAACCAAGGTTTGTGGCTTGCCATTATGCCTGAACCAGATCATTGTAGCTAGTTGTATAAAGTATGATTAAAACAACCCTTCATTTATATGATATATGAACCCAGCCTATATTTAGAAACCAATTCAAGTAGATAAGGAAAAAAAATGCAGTCTTCCTTGGACAGTACATTTTCAGCGGCAGATTTTTTTTTTTTTTTGCAAAGAGAAATTGAAATATAAATCTTTCTTATCCAAACTGAAATAGTAGAACTGAACAAATGCAGTTACATTTTGGCTTCTTGGAAATGGACCTTGATCCTCATGGGATACAGGATAGCTGTCATCCAGTTAAAAAGAGATATAGGTATTTCTCATAGAATCTTTACATATGGTATTGTTTAACCACCCATAAATGGAAACAAATACATTTACAATATCATGGCCACAGATTATCCTTTTCTATTTTACAAAAGTAGGGTTTAAAATATATTCCAGCAGATGGTGTAGAAGTAGGAACTGTAGTAAAATAGGAAAGAAAATTATTTTGATGTTATGTATATCAGCTGGTCTTATTTATTTGGGCAAAATGATTCTTTCAACTGGTAGTTCCTGGCAGATGGCCCTCAATCAGAACTTTTGGTTCTTAGCCAAAATCTGTTAGGGTTTAATAGAAAGAAGTGAGCGTTCATAACTCTTGTGCATATAAAAGACATTTCAACAGGCAACATTTTACAGGCTAACATTAGATGACGTGGACTTCATCATGTGATAAAGCCCTTTTCTGTTATTTTGCCAAAATGTAACCAAGATCAGAAGATTTCACACATGCAGAAAAATTATAGGATTTCTCATGGTACATGTGAATGAGTCTAAAGGCTATTTGGTAATAGTTTGCCCACATTAGGGATTTTAATCAGCAAATCCACTCAACTGACTGCAGCATAGTTTGATTAATCATGAAGGCTCATTAATGGGGAGAATTTTTCATTGGTGGTCTTCGACTGAAAGGGATTTATTATGTGATATTATCTTAGATCTGGCTATTTCTTCTGAAAGTAAATATTCTTCAAATAGCAATTGCATTAAGATTTTGGCAGCCTGTAAAATTATTTTATTTTAATTGGTTAAGAAGTAGGTAAGCAATCAACTAAAAGCAGCCTAAAGCAGAACGCTGAAATATAATTGTTTTGATTACTTTATGGATTTTGGTGACACAAGGAAGTCAACACTTTTTTCCTCAAAAGTACATGAGAATTTACAATTCTCCCCGCTGCCCCACAGGGGAATGTATAAAAAGGAGATCAGAAGTTGTCCCTCACTAAACAAGCTGTTTTGAACCAAAAGTTCTAGGCTGAAAAACTGCAGATGTACCAATCTTGCCATTTTTCTCTGAGGCTGTTCCAACTTTTGGTGGAATATCCCATCTGGAAACATTATGGAGAACTCTGGTATTGCCAAGATGATTTGTCAAATTTGAGTACTACAGTGAATCAAGCAGTTACTAAAATGGTCAGGCTGATGTGTTTTGCTTAAAGCTTTATTTTCAAGTTTGAAATATGTAGCCCTTGTCACGCCAAATTCTTGAAAGTTAGTGCATGGAATATGTTCCCTGCTGACCCATTCAGCTGTAAACTTGTAAGAAGCTTTATATAATATTTTAGATCACCATAAAGCTAAAGACCTGGTTACATGGTCTTTACTATGAAAAAGAAGCCGATAATTCTAACAGCAAAAAAATAAAGAAGCTGGGAAAAGATAGGAAGCTAACAGCATGTTTGGCAATCTTTCTTCATCTATTATTTATTTCCTTCTGATTTTCTTCTTAGCAGCTAATTTTTCTTAGAAACTGTGAATGGCAGGAGAAGGCAAAATCTGAGTGAAGGGATGATGGCTCAGAGAACTGTAAATAGCATTTCAGACATACAAGAGTTTCCCAGTCCCTTCATAGTCTAGCTCTTGTCAAGTACCTCAGAGAAGTTTCTGATATTGGAAGGACCTGCTGGAATAAAGCTAGATGTGCAACAAAAGATTCCAGCTGATGGGGAATTGGTCATCCTGTTGGCTGACAGAGCTTAAGTCCCTTACAAATAATTTAAAAAATGCATCAGAAAAAATGCAATAACATTAATATATATTTTGGTTTTATAATTTTTTACTGTCACTTCACAAAAGTAATTGAGATATTTTTTTTTCCATCCATGAAAGCATTATTTGGAGTATTTACTTAATTTAAATTATATATAATTTATATAATTTATAAATATGTGGATGGCTGGATGGATGGGTGTATGGAGAGAGATAGATTAGATAGATTAGATAGATAGGAAGTGGCACTCTGTGATCCTACTCTTAGATCTAAGGACTACAAAATGTTATTGGACAACTACTAATTGACCTATTGACTATTCTAAAGCCTTTGACTGTGTGGACCATAACAAATTGTGGCAAGTCCTTAGTGATATGGGGATACCAAGTCATCTTGTCTGCCTCCTGAGGAATCTGTATAATGACCAAGTAGCAACAGTAAGAACAGACCACGGAACAACGGACTGGTTTAAGATTGGGAAAGGAGTACGGCAGGGCTGTATACTCTCACCCTACCTATTCAACTTGTATGCAGAACACATAATGCGACATGCTGGGCTTGAGGAATCCAAGGCTGGAGTTAAAATCACTGGAAGAAACATTAACAATCGCAGATATGCAGATGATACCACTTTGATGGCTGAAAGCGAAGAGGAACTGAGGAGCCTTATGATGAAGGTGAAAGAAGAAAGTGCAAAAGCTGGCTTGCAGCTAAACCTCAAAAAAACCAAGATGATGGCAACCAGCTTGATTGATAACTGGCAAATAGAGGGAGAAAATGTAGAAGCAGTGAAAGACTTTGTATTCCTAGGTGCGAAGATTACTGCAGATGCTGACTGCAGTCAGGAAATCAGAAGACGCTTAATCCTTGGAAGAAGAGCAATGACAAATCTCGATAAAAGAGTTAAGAGCAGAGACATCACACTGACAGCAAAGGTCTGCATAGTTAAAGCAATGGTGTTCCCCGTAGCAACATATGGCTGCAAGAGCTGGACCATAAGGAAGGCTGAGAGAAGGAAGATCAATGCTTTTTAACTGTGGTGTTGGAGGAAAATTCTGAGAGTGCCTTGGACTGCAAGAAGATCCAACCAGTCCATCCTCCAGGAAATAAAGCCAGACTGCTCACTTGAGGGAATGATATTAAAAGCAAAACTGAAATACTTTGGCCACATAATGAGAAGACAGGACACCCTGGAGAAGATGCTGATGCTAGGGAGAGTGGAGGGCAAAAGGAAGAGGGGCCGACCAAGGGCAAGATGGATGGATGATATTCTAGAGGTGACGGAATCGTCCCTGGGGGAGCTGGGAGTGTTGACAACCGACAGGAAGGTCTGGCGTGGGCTGGTCCATGAAGTCACAAAGAGTTGGAAGCAACTAAATGAATAAACAACAAACCAATTGACCACTGAATGGAGGGTGCTGCTTTTAATTTATTAATTATGTCCCATCAAGTTGATTATAGCCATTCAATGACCATTACAATATCTCCAGCAAAAGTGGGATCCACTAACTTCTAAGGCAGTATATTAAAGAGCTTTTACCATTAGATTTTTCCTAATGTTTCACTTCAATTATGACTGTTGCTGTCATGGGAACAGGAGAAACCATTCTGGTTTATCCATTACAGTCCTTCAGATATTTGAAGATTGCTTTCATTCTGTAGCTCCCCTTAATTTTCACACCCAGCTCTTTTGATACCTCATTGGACTTAGTCCTCAGAACTTTACCATCCGGGTCATCTCTTCTGCACATGTTTCTATTTGTTACTACCTAAAAATATGTTATTCAGGAATAGACACAATACTGAAGAGATGGTTTGGCTAGCACTGAATAGAGAGGACTTTTTTTTTTTTTTACTGATCTAAAAAAACAATTTCTGTAATTTAAGATTATATTAGTATTGTTTTGCAGATGCATCAGACAGTACGCTCATATTCAAATTAAAGTTTTCCTTGTTGCTTCTCCAATTCCAAACCTGATAGGTTGGTAGATATTAGATAAATCAACATAGACATCCTCACAAGTAGGTGCAGTAACCCAGCACAGAAATGGATAAGATTTTTCCCCAACCAAGGACACAGTGCATGGATGCTAAATGAAAAGTAGATACAAGGGACTACAAACGGAATGAATGCATTGCACTTCGCTAATTTTTTACATCTTGAACCTAATGTAAGATCTTGGCTTAGACTATACATCATATTGTCTTGTTCTTTCATAAACTCTAGAAATTTATTTTACAAAATGGCTGGAATCCTCATCATAACAAAACTTATAACAGGTCGTAACAGGGACAATAAATGAGTTGCTCTCTTTGGTCCCTAAGGAACCTGTGGGGCAGCAGAAAGACAGGCCAATGTTTGCAGCACCATGGATAGCTCTGAGTAAGCAACTTGTCCCAACAGACTGAATCTTCTGAAACCTTGGAAACCCTCTTCAGCCCCTTTGAGGTGGAAAACCCTAACGAAGCAGTTGCTTCTCTCTCTCTCCCTCCCTCCCTCCCTCTCTCTCTCTCTCTCTCTCTCTCTCACACACACACACACACACACAGAAACATACAGGTTGGCCTGCATTTAGCCTCTTTTTCTTAAGAAAAAAAAAGGTGCATATGAATTTTGATAATCCTTCTCTGGATTAGGAATACACTCCAGATGGTTCCTTGTTGCAGCTAGATTTCAAAGCTGTTGTATGTCATCCAGGATCAAAGGTCTTGGAATATGGAGGCTCTAATTCTGCAGTGCTCCTTTGTTTGGTGCAACCTCCAAGTGGTGGGCTTTCCTTCATAGGATGTATCAAAATGTAGGTTAGACAGCCATCTGTTGAAGCTACTTAAATTTGGATTCCTGCATTGAACAGTTGGATTTGATGGCCTAAATGGGTCCTTCCAGTTCTATTGATTCTATGTATCTATAAGAGAGCCAGTTTGGTCTAGTGGTTAAGGTGCTGGGCTAGAAACCAGGACTCTGTGAGTTCTAGTCCTGCCTTAGGCATGAAAGCTGGCTGGGTGACCTTGGGCCAGTCACTCTCTCTCAGCCCAACCCACCTCACAGGGTTGTTGTTGTGGGGAAAATAGGAGGAGGAAGGAGTATTAGGAATGTTTGCCGCCTTGAGTTATTTATAAAAACAATAAAGGCAGAATAAAATAAATAAATAAATAAACCAGTTCCCTTGTCATTATTCTTCATATCTATTACTTCTAGGCTTTTACATCCTGAAAACAATCCTAGGACAAAAGAGCTTAAACGTATTTTGGGGATGGAAAGAAGAATGCCTTGGGGTATAACTATGGTCTTTTGTTTTTCCCCAATGCTGTCCTTCAGTGTTTTCTCGAAATGATCCAGAAGCCAGACAAGACTACGTGATAACAGTTCTGTCTCCTCTCACATGGCTTCTTTCATTTGAAATTTGAGGCAGTGAGAAGTGAGTGGGAAAAAAGCATCCTTCAGAAATCTCTATTGCGGAATTTATTTATCCCAAGTTGTGTGATTAATTTGATACAAGGCATTTTAAGAAAATCTATGGTTCCCTTTTCTGTTTCCATTTATCTGTCAGTTGAAGCTGCTCTGATCTGTGAATCAGGCCAAGAAACATGGGCTAAGAAAAGAGCAAAGGAAGTGAGGTTAACATTTAAACATATTAGAAAATGCTTGAACAATCATACCTTACCTTCTGTTGAATTAATGTCTATAGCTCCTTTTAGACCTCTCAGAGGAGTTTAATACCATTAATCATGATAACTTTCTGGACCACCTGTGAGTGTTAGGGATGGGGGCAGCCTTTTGCAGTGGTTCAACTTCTTTCTTATGGATAGTTCCAGTCAATTCAGAGTGGGGAAGAAGTCAGCTGCATGGTTGCCATCTTATGGGGTTCCATGGGTTTGACTCTTTTTCCCCCTGCTTTATAACATCTTGCTGGGAAAGGTCATCTGCCAGTTAAGGACCAGATATACTAATATGCTGATGATATCCAGTTACAAATCTCCACTCAGGCTATAAGGGACTGAGTAAGAGGAAACAAGCTGAATTTGAATCTTTGCAAGATGGAAGTGCAAATTGTCTAAAATCACTTCGTTCTCTGTTTGCTCCTGTCTTGACTGTGCAAGGGGTGGCACTCCTCCTGATGGACAGGTCTGCAACTTGGAGATCCTCCTGGACTCATGGCTACTACTGGATTTGCAGGTAGACCATGGCCAGGGAAGCATTTGCTCAGCTTGACTGGTGTGCCAGTTGCAGCCCTATTTGGAGTAGGAGGCCTTGACAACTGTAACTTGTATTCTTATCACCTCAGAACTGGACTGTTATCATGCACTTTCCCATCTATGTAGATGTGGTCACATGATTTTGTCCATGAAATGAGGGAGGGAGTAAATAAGTAAGTCAGGAAGTATTTCCTCTTTCCCCCTTTAATGCCTGAAATATGCAGGTACTTGTAAGAAAGGCAGTTTTGCCTTTCTTGTAAGGTTTTCCATCATTAAGATGGAAAACCTTACAAGAGCAGGTCACTGGCTGGAATCTAGTATACTCTCTTGGACATGAGTGGGCATCCATGGCCTTGACTGAGCCCTTTTTTTGCAGCTTCTAGAATCCCCCAAGTTTTCAGAGCTGAAATTTGGTGGCAAATCATTGAATGAAGGCAAAAAGGTTTATTATTATTATTGTTGTTGTTGTTGTTATTATTATTATTATTATTATTATTATTCAAGTAAGTGGAAGCTAGTGTATTGCAATGGTTAAAATGTTGAAATAAGGTCCAGGAATACTCAGGATCAAGTCCCAGTGTCACTCTGAGGACAGTTGCTCTCTCTCAACCCAACCCACCTCACAGTGTTGTTCTGGGGATAAAACTGCAGAGATCCCATCACCTTGTATTTAATTTTGAGTTGTTAGGAAAAAAAAGTATGATATAAATACAGTAAATACATAAAGGAGGGGAGATTGCCTGATATGGGGAAAGAAGGGATTTGGGTGCTGGTTGAGTTGACATAATCTTGAACCAGTTTGGTTTGAAATCAGGAGTCTATCACTATATCAGCTTGTGCTTTCAATACATCAGTATTACATGAACATGAAAAGCATATGTGGCCTCCTTTCTTTCTGCTTCTCCTTTTGTGTCATATTCTTATCTAGATGAGGATCATGTGGTCTGAGGCTGTATTCACATGGAATATCTAGTGAATATACATTATTCACTACAGTACAATGATGAAGATTATTTAAAATAAAACAAAATAACCCCTGGAGTTCCGTTGTCCTCCATGTAGGTCTCCCTAATAGAAGGAATTAAATGGAAGTGTTTGTTTTTTTTAAACTCACTGGCTAAAAGCCTTGGTAGGGCTATGCAAGGCTAATTGCTTATTGCTGGTATAAAATGATTATGTATACTTACATAATTGTAAATTATAATTAAAATATCTGATGTGAGTAATTGTAATAAATTATGCACTTCTAGTTATTTAGAGCATTCCACTTGGCTTAGCAGCTAGGAATTTGGAGTAGTGAAAGTGTTCTTGGGCTGGTTGATTATTTTCTGTCTCATTCTGATAAATTATTAGTGCCTACCAGCAATGGGTTTCACTTATATAAAGGACCGTTACTTTTTTATGCAATTAAAATTGACTACATGAAATGGCATTGGTTGATGTAATGCAGAGGTGGGAAGAAGAATCTGAACCTACTGATTTTCAGTAAGTCAGCAAGAATTTCAGAATACAATTTGCTTTGAAGTACTAGCTAAATCATATGGCTGAAATGAGAAAAAACTGGAGGTAAACGAAGTTGGATTGTTACGTGGAAGTCAATGAATTTATATTCAGTTCATAGGAATCTGTTTCTAACCATGATGATGCCAAAATAATGAAACAAATAACAATGAAAACAACAGAAGTGCTGTTCTTTTGTTAATTGTATGCAAGGGTGGGGGCAAATATGTATGATGACATACTTCTTCCAATCTTAAGGTTTCCTTCAATACATCAATAGCCTCGTTTCTCAGTGGGTGGTATGATTTTGACCATAGAAGTTTGGATTCATAATTTGGTCCCCATAGTTAGCAATGTACCCACTCCTTGTCCCATCTCCCTTAAAAAAATAATAATTTCAATCCAAATATGAATAGTATGGAAATGAAAATTAGTTGTGCTATAAAGCAAAATTCCATCACCCATTTTATCTATATTTCTGAGTACACCACAGTTCATAAGGGCCACACAGATATGTTTAGAAAACAAATAGCTGTCAACTGCAATCCAGATGGCAGTGTCTCCAACTGCCCCCAAAGAAGAGAAAGGTGAAATGAGACGCTATAATAGAAAATATCCTCATCAATTTGCCTTCTAGTAAAGGGGTGTTATGTGACTGGCTCATCAATTGTGACTGCTGCTTTATGAATGGACAGAGGCCCCATGACTCTACAACATACAATATTCTCTGAAGTCCATTTGGGTACCCTAGTCCTAAAGTTGAGTAGGCCTTCTCTGTGAACATAATGATCTAAATAAGATTATTTAGTCACACTGTGTTTGATACCCTGAGACATCTTCTTTGATGCATCTTTTCTGTCTTAGCCCATCATGCATACACAGACATAAACATGCACATTCTTTCCTAGTTTCAGTTTAAAGTAACTGACAATTCCTGGAGTTTAATTGAGCATTATTTTTACAATAATTTAATTAAGCATTATTTTTACAATAGTTAAATGGCTTGGCTAACATCAATGGAATGGATTAATGCATTCATGTAGGCATTAGCATTCTGCATTAATCCATTCAGCCGAAGACACATCCCATAATTATCTTTCACCTTCAGCCTTTGCAGCCTCTGAACACTGGCTAAAGTCCTTGCATCTGCTGTATATCTCCAACACAGAGTAGAGTATCTCAAAGACATGCTGGACAAGTGAATGAAATGTGGGATCACTTCCAGAATATATACCCTCTGGCTGTTTGCTACATCATAACACTGCAAGCTTCCCTGATGGACCTTTATCTGCCTTATGCAGGAACACAGTAAAACATAAATTTTGAAAAAAAAAATGAGAGAAAAGAAACAAAGAAAGAAAGACATCACCAGAGGGAAAAACTGAACCATATCCCTCTATTGTATAAAGCAATACCTAGTCAACTGGTTAAAAAAATATGCAATGGCAGAGTCTTCCTTTTTTAAATTACTATATTACCTCCTTTTTAAATTACTATATTACCTTTTAAATTACTATATTACCTCCTTTTTAAATTACTGTACATTCATAGCTGAAAGCTAAGAAACACATAAGAGTCCTTCCTCCTTAACTTTGGGGGTAGGGGTGGGCAAGGAAGTTTTATTTTTTTAAATGATGTCTATAATTTATAGAGTTAAAGCCCTGCTGGATTTTTGTGTGTTAAATAACACCTAGCTACCACCTTCCCTGCCTCACCTGTCTTTTTTTCCCCTTTTAATTACAAATGAATGGCAGTTAATATGCTGCAAAGCTAAGCATCAGCTTCTAGCACCATTTTTATTACAGGAATGCCTCTGGACCCCATATAAACCCAAAGACATTTATAGGAAGTAAAAAATGATAGATGGTTTCAACCTTTTTTTCCTTTTTAAACTGTGCACATCTGCCCTGAACCAGAGGCATCTAAGAGGCTGTGGGGGTCAAAAAAGTCAAGATGACAAGTACAATCACACAATTAAAGTTCTGCCCCTTTGCCACATGCATCATATCTGATCCACATCAAAAGAGGCATGGCTGCAATTGCACAGTCAAGGCTGTCATCTTGACTCTTTTGAACTTCCCCCTCTGGGTAACCCTGTCCTGGTAAGGGAAAGTTGAGGGAGTTTGGGGCAAGTGATTAAAGGAGACACTATTCTGCTTTTTAATACCTGGGCATTTTTTGATTGACCATGGCCACCACAGCAGTCAGTCTGTTAATGGACAAGCTCCCATGTCAACTATTTTATGAGAACAGTCATGACACTTTCTCAAAATTCCTCATTTTTAAACTGTGCCTATTCTTTTTTTTCCCTTTAATAATGATTAGCTGCAGGGGTGTCTGTGGGGAGTCAAGATGGCGGCTGTGACCATGTCACCATTTTGATTTCATGACTCCTGCAGATGATTCTGCTTAGCTGTTAACAGAACTGTAGGAAACTGGCTTAGGTCAGACTAATCATTCATATAACAACCTTGACAACAGCATCTCCTCACTCCTCCTCCCCCTCCATCATTGTCTTATTTTTTTTTTTTTTTTTTATCCTGCCTTTATTATTTTTTATAAATAACTCAAGGCGGTAAACATACCTAATACTCCTTCCTCCTCCTATTTTCCCCACAACAACAACCCTGTGAGGTGAGTTGGGCTGAGAGAGGGGGACTGGCCCAAGGTCACCCAGCCAGCTTTCATGCCTAAGGCGGGACTAGAACTCCCAGTCTCCTGGTTTTTTAGCCCAGCACCTTAACCACTTGACCAAACTGGCTCTCAAAGTGAGCTGAAGAATCTCAAAGTGCTTTATAATAAAAACAGCAGTAAAATACATACTGAACAATGCATTTAGACAATACCCAACTGTAGCATATTCACTCCATGAAAGAATCTTCTCCTAAAAGGATGGAAGGCTCATCCATGTTTTTCAAAAACAAGGCAAAGCAGAACTGTTTCAGTGTGCTTTCAGCCTTTGACCCTGTCAGGGCAGCTATTATTGCTAGCTTGTTGTTTTCATTTCATTTAATTTATTGCATATTGGAATTGTTGTTTGCCACCCAGAGTCCATAGGGATTTGGGCAGCCTACAAATACTATAAACCAACAAACTAACAAATGAATAAGAAGATTTGGGGGAAAAGGGACCTCCTCCCTTTTCTCTCCCCTCATTAATACCAGGAAAACCTGGGTAAAGAGGTGAGTTTTCAGCAGGCCCCTCAAAAAGATGCAGTAGGTGCCTCCCAAATTCCATAGCAAGAGTGTCATCACAGAAACATCTCATGTACACACAAATAGCCACCAAATAGCTCTTTGTATTTATAACAGGATTTTCTATGGCATAGAAAGTGTGTGCTCTACCACTGTGCTGTGGACATGCCTCTAGAATGACCATGTTTTAACCAGGAGTTCTCTTGATCCTTCTTGTTGTTCGTCCTTCTTGTTGTTCATCCACTCTAAAGATTAATCATCCAGGTTCCACGTGATGCCATGGTACTTTGCCACCTGTGTGCTGTTTTCTGTTTTCAATCTATCATCTCTAAACTGCATCTTTTCCCAAATGAATATGTCAAATAATACAAGATCAAGTAATGATGTAGACTTCCCCCCAAAAGGCAAAAGTACCTCTTGTTCTGTACTGCTTGGTTTCCATTTTAGTTAGGATAATTTTTTTTCTAAGTTTGAGATTGCATGATCTCATGAAAAAAAAAAAAAAAAGCTTTGATTTAATCCATATGCAGATGGGCTGGCTGTATTATTAACCTTGGAGAAACACATTCCATGTGTGGAAAATTGGAAGTTGTAGCAAAATTAGAACAACGCTGAAGAAATGGCAGATCTGGGGATTTAAGATAAGAGAACTGCAGAAACTTCCCTGCAGTTCTCAGTTTGCAAATATACATTTGGATAGATGCAGAGACAATACAGAAAGTCAAGAGAAAGGAGAAAACGAGGGATGAATGTGAGGAAAATGCCATGATGCTTAAGCTCCTTTTTTCCCCCCCTCAGCTGGGAATGTGGATGTTCCTCTATAATGTGACAAATTTTGGGCAACTGCTTTGGGAAGTTCTGTATTCTCTCTTGGTCAGGGCCATTAATTCTCTCTTTGTGTTTCGTCCATCTGGTGGAGAGGGAGTTTTCTCTTCCAAAATGTAAAATAGCTGCCAGAGCATTCCTGTCGAGTTTGCTTAGCCATAAGGACGCTAATTGCCCAGGCTCAACAGCTCAGCAAAGTTCTGACCACGTGGCCTCTGCTGGATTTCTGAGTGCTCAGCTTGGCTGCACTGGACCATGTGCCCCAAAGGCAGAGTGCAGAAAGCTGGAAGTCAACAGATGGAAGCAATCTTTGCCTTTCTGAAAAGTGACCCAGTGAGAAATGAAAGGTAGGGAACACAGTGCAAGGGGGAAGGGAGACATTCCGCTCTGCTGTTTTGGACTTTAGAAGTTGCATTCCACTCCCAATATTTCAGTCCCCAGTTGATACTGGAGAACGAAAGATGGAGAGTGGGCAGCCCACATGAAGTTGCTAGGAGGAAAGCACGGTCATTTTTGGCTACAAACATTGGTGTCTGTTGTCGAAAATGCTTTTCTGTTTCCAAAATAAACAAAAAGCACACATTACAAACAATATCAGGAGGAGACAGTTGGCTGGGCATTCACAGCATCTTAGAATGTTAGAGTGTAGAAGGGACTGTTGGATCTACCACTACCCAGCTCTGTGTAGGAATCCCAATTAAAATAGATACAAGAGTGTTTTCTCTAAATAGCAATCATTGGGAGAAAATTGTTCTTGCAGGGCCTTGAGAGGCAGCCTTTCCTCAGATTCCCCCACATGGAGGAGTCTGTCTTATCCAATGTGTGGTTTGGGATTTGAAATGATCAGAGGCTTTGATCGCTTAGTGGTGCCTGCTGTTTTGAAGCTGGTGACCATCAGTGAACACACCCCAGTTTCACTCAAGGCAGTAAAAGAAAGCAGTTGAAATAGAATCCCAAGAGAGTGGCTTTGTTTTGTTATTTGGGGTGGCGGTGGTGGTAGATATATGGATAATTTCAACAGATCCCTCCCTCCCCCAGAAAAGTGGACAAAAAAAACTGACAAAGGACCCAGGAGAGACCCTCTCTTTGATGCACATTCTGCCTCCACATGTTTCTGAGCTTAAGAAGCTCAGACCTTATTCTCTGCTTGGGAGCTTTTCAGAAACATCTGACTAAGCGCTGGGGAACCTTCTGGATTAGCTGAATTCATGGCTTGATCTTGAGAAGTTGGGGTCTTCTGTTTTCAAATCCCTCATTCTTCATTAACTAGTTTGTGGGAAGCAAGCCACCACAGCATTAGCTTGTGTGTGTGTGTGTGTTTTAAATGAGAGGCACAACACTTATTTTCTTGAGTTCTTCCTTGCAACTAATTTGTATTGTTTGGAGAATAGGGATTGTTTGTTCTGCAGATGTTTACTGCTTTCTTTAACAGACATGCAGGATTCAACAGACCCAGTTGAGCTGGGGATGGGCCTGGTCATTTACAGCTCCAGGGCAAATTGTTTGATGAAACTGAGACAGCAAAGCAATAAAACAGATGCTAATCTGCATTTAAAATTACCAGGCATACTTAGTAACGATCATGCAGAAGCAAATAAATGGCCGTGTTCCATTTATGCAGCATCTACTATGAACTATATTATAAATGTGAATCTCTCCCACCATCCCCTGCTTTCCTAAACATAAAGTATTCTGAGTTGAAATATAAGAAAGAGAGTAGAATATATTAATGTATTTAAGTAGAATGTATTAGTGAAATGAATTGTGTACTTTAAAACAGCTTTTCTTCCACTGCAAAGATTTCAGGAAAAGAGATTAATGTTAGAGAGTTGACATGTGTTTCTTTACTAAATTATCTAATTCCTGCAGTTTGTGAATGCTATAAAAATGTAGAATCTGAATTTGCTGAATTTGCATACTACCACGTAGCAACCTCCCTGCCTGAGCTGTTAGAGGCCGTCTCAGGATTGGCAATGGAGTTCTCCAGACTTATGATTCTGGGGGACTTCAATTTGCCATCACTGGGGTGGGCCTTGGAGGTGGCTTGGGAGTTCATGGCCACCATGGCAGCCATGGGCCTGTCCCATATTATCTGGGACCCAACTTGGGACAGTGGCCTCACCCTGGACTTGCTTTTCTTGTCAGAGCAGTGGTAATGTGATCTGAAGGGAGAGTTACATCTATCCCCATTGCCAGGGTCAGATCATGCCCTGGTGGCCTTGAGGTTCTCCTATGCCACCCCCCTCTCCTATGCCACCCATTCGATTGGTCTGCCCTCGGTGACTGATGGACCTGGCAGGGTTTCAGAGGAAGCTGGGTGCATGAGAGATTGTTGATTGGCAGGGTCCAGGAAGAGGGCCTTCTCTGCATGGCCCCCGCCCTCTGGAACAAGCTACCCCTGCAGGTGAGGCAGGCCCCCATTCTCCCAGCCTTCCGAAAGGGTGTTAAGACTTGGTTGTGCCACCTCGCTTGGGGTGGGACGGGGGATAGTCAATTATGAGGGTGGTTGGCACCTTGATGGGGCCAATGATGACACTGTTATTCCACCATCTTGGATTTTATATTTTATGTTTTATATTATATTTATGTATATTTATATTTTATACTGTATCTGTTTTTAACAATATTTTAATTCTTTTATTTTAATTTGCTTGTAAACTGCCAGAGTCATAATATGAGTTGGGTGGTAAAGAAATATGATAAATAAATAAATACTGATCTCAGCTGGAACAAACTGGATCTAATAATGAATTGTAGGGATTTTCAACCTCCAATTCATGCACAGGTTTATTCTTGGGTGTGTCCTCCACTTGTGACACCTTTACCCCAGAGCAGGGCTGTCACAAGCATCCCATCAGACACACTTGCATAAATCAGCACTTCTGCTCTCATCTCATTCTGAGATTTCTATCCTGATCTCCCTGCACCTATTTTACTTCCACTCCAAAAAATCCTATGGGATAGGCTTCTCAGAGAGAGTAATTGGGTAAAGGTCAATCAGGGAGTTTCAACATTTCAGGTGTGAGCTATATCTGAATCTTTCCCCTTCTCTCTATCCCTTAAGACTTGGAAATATATATTGAGATATAGGAAGTGAATCCTTCAATCCAGGAAGCTTCATTATGTTGAGATATCCATCATACTAGATGGATCAGCTTAAACTGGTGTGCAAAATGGTTTGAATATGAAAAGTTTCAGACTTCAAATACCCTGTTTCAAATTCAAAATTGTTGTCTGGACCTTATCAGAAATGTCTCAGTGCTGTTCCATAAGTGTTCCAGGGCCATCCTGAATTCAGAACACTTTGGATAAGGTTGGAATAGCTGTTTTAAATTTGAAACTGAGTACCACCAGATCAAAAATAGGGTGAGCTCAGAAAAAGTTCATGTTTGAAACATTTTACACATTTCTGTTATCTAGACCAGGATGGACAATTTGTAATCTCAGAGCTGCATGCAGCCCTCATAGCTTTTGGCAACCCCTGGAACTATCTCTACCATGGGTGTCCACAGGGAAAAGAAAGGGAGGAGACAAATGGTGCCACATGTCATCACACAAATGGCATGACTTCTGTATTTGCGTCAGTCTCTTGGTGTAATTATGTAATCACAACCTTTGCATGACTGTGTCATGATGTGCATGTTGTCATTTTGATGTCATTGTGGCTTGTTATGGATGTGAGTGACTTCTATTGCACCATGGTATTTCAATCTCTCTCTCTTTTGATGTGGGGAACATAAATATACAAATATTAGTAAAACAAGCAGAGATCACTCCTACTCATTGCCTTCAAAACAGGAGGAAAAAGCAAACAAACCATGTGATTCCTCCACTTGGCTTCATCACACCACCCACTGTGTCTCTTGATCTCCCCCCAGACCATTAGCTCTGGCCCCTGGTCACCAAAATATGTACTTCCCCTGGCCCCTGTGATGTCCAAAGTCTTCAAGATGGCAGACATTGTATTGTGATTGAAGCCCCACTTCTTTGGTATGTATTCTGTATGTGGGACTTCAATCATAACCACCCACCCATCTTCTTGCAGATTTTGATACTGCACACCAACATCCATGCCTTGGCCTATACTAACTAGGAAAAACTGAATATGATCTTTTTTTTTTCAGCCATAACTGGAGATGCTAAGGATCAAACCTAGAACCTTCTATATGCAAAACCAGTGTTTTAACCACTAAACTATAGCTCAACCCAAGTGAAACATATTTTTTTCAGCACCTGCGACCTGTAATACACCAATTTCTCTGATGATTCTGTCTATCAGATGCAGTAGTCATGAGCTTGGCTCTAGTTTGTGCATTACCGTATGGGTCCTAACCATAGCTTGCAAAATGATAAGCTCTCTTGACCATGTAATAATTTTCTTCATATATTCCATTTATAGAACCAATGTTATAGAACCTGTTGCCCATAGGGTGTTGTGGCCTCCAAACCATTTTTTTTAATGATTCCCAAGGATTCTCTGAAATCACTGCCAAAATTCATGACCAAATCCCTAAAAAAGGCAGAGAGAGAGAGAGAGATGTTAATTTTGGCATACACCATATCACAGTAGGTGTATAAATCATTGAAAAGATATCAAATCGAATTATCCATTCAGTCGTATCTGACCCTTGGCTATTCCATAAGTCAACTCTCTTCATGATTTCCAATCTTGTACAGCTTCTTTCAGTTGCTTTATATTTTGGCCTGTGTCTGCTTTGATTACGTCCAGCCAGCGCATTCTCTGGTGTCCTCGTCATCCTTTGCCACTGACCGTTCCAAGCATAACGTCTTTCTCCAACGATGTTGATCTCATGAGATGACGGAAGTAACTAAGCCTTAAGTTTTGTTATAACATACAGTATAGCATATAACATATCTTAAAAGAATTCTACTTCCCAGATCTCCTTGGAAATCCCAGCCCCATCAAACTGTATTGCATTTTCATCATGCAGTACAGGTCATTGGTGTTCTACTTTCTGAGTCAAGAAAATATTAAGCTGAAATTGTATGCATAGTTAGTAGAATGTATGTCTCAGTCAATTCAAGGGTTTTACACTGTGCACACATGTTTAAATGCCAGTATTTTGCGAGTTCTGAACTCTAATTGTCCTTGGTGCATAACTGTCTGTTCTCCTTCCATGCAAGATGTATACACATAGGCCCAGTTCTAACCTGGTTCAGAGAAGCTTGCCTGAAATCTAGGGTTAGATATACTGTATATTAGAGAGGATTCTTAGCAGGGTTGAGTCTTATGGAAAAGAAATACGAAATGAGACCCTATCATAGCAAAGAACTTCGGATCAAAGGGATAGTTTTATTGTTGATAATGCTAACCTAGGATTGGCAAATATTGGGAGTACAGAGGCCAACCTTTTAGGGAGGGCAAGGTGCTGCATTGAAGTTGGGCTGTTGCAGAGTGGGTGGGGTGATAACATTGTTGTATGCTGCCCAGAGTTGCTTTTGGTGAGGTGGGTGGCTATATAAATTTGCCTAGTAAGTAAGTAAATAAATAATAAAAGGGCAAGCCTGGGTCACATGTGTGAGATGTTCCCTGTTGAGTTGTGGTTTGGTTTGTGGGGTGAGGCATTTTGGGAGGCTCTTTGTTTTAAAATATATGATGATCTTAAGTTAATTCTGGAATTACAAGTTGTCATTAAAATGGAAAATGGTTTAAAGGGAGCATTTAAACCATGTATCACTTGTGTACCCAACAGTTTTATTAGGCTTCCCAATAATGGTGTAAAACCATGCCAACATTTTTCTTCCTTTAATGGTCAGAAGGGAGTCCTAGGCCATACGAACAAAGAGATTCAAGGCTATCTAAGGGCCTTGGATCAGAGGTTGTCCATTCATAACATCACTTATGTAATTAGGTGGCATATCATGTACCAATAATTTCTCTAGTTTATTATTAAGAGCTCCACTCTCTGTACATCTCTTAGAGCAGGCTGCAAAAAGGTTTGCTTGCTTGCTTGTTTTTTAAGCCAAGGAGAAGCAGCAGATGGAGAATATGGAGAATGGATTGTATTTCAGTTAACTCATTGTGCCAGAAAAACATACACCACAGTCTAGAGCCCTATGTCCATTTTGAGATAAGATCAGTTCCAGCAGTGGAGTGGGATATATCAGGAGCAGAACAGGTTGACCTTGGAACATTTTCCATACCTCTATAAGAAAAACAGAGATTTTTGTTTGCAGAGGCTAAGAGGCTAATTTATGCCAACAATTTCATCTTCCTTCTTTTTGAAAGGGCCACTGGGAGACTGGAGTCAGTGGGGTGATGGCAGCCTAAATATCTCTGAGAGAGGCTGATGCTGAATTTAAAAAAGAGAGGAAGAAAGAGAAGGAAGGGGTTAGGCAGAGAGAGAAAGAGAGTTAAGCTACTAGAAGGCATTTCTTTGTTACTGCTGACAAAATTGCTCTCATCATACCTCAGGAACAGCCATGTTAACAAATAATCATTCTCTCTCCTATTGTCTGATTGCTACTAATTATTTAGCACGGACTTGTTTAGCTGCCATTGATCATCAAAATATGCTTCATCAAAAAATTGCTGTATCACCCAGAGCTGCTTACACCTACCAAAATGTATGAATAAAATCTTTCTACATGTTGATATGGAGGCATTGACTGTCTCCTGTGCTCACAGAGAGCATTTGATTTGATATCTTTCCAGGAAATTAAGTTCCTTTCTTCTCCATGCTCCCTTGATCCTCCTCCATGTCACTATTTCTTGGGCTTTAGATCAAAGACGTACGATTCCTATACAAAAATTATTGGCACTCTTTTTCCAGGACTCTTTTTTTCCCCTCTGAATTGGTTATATGGCAAGGATCTTTCACTCTGAAAATCACAATCAATTAACATGTTCAAACACTGGGAGTTAACATAATTTCCCCCAAAAACCATGCACAGAGATGCACATCCTACATAGCTTTGGGTCTTTAGCATGTGATCTACTGGCCTAAGTCACACCAAGAAGACTGACCTTGACCCTATGTGCAACTCCTTGTGCTGAGCTGCACCTTTTAATCTTTCCCACACCCTGCATCAGAAGTAAGAAGGCAACTATTCTGGAAAAAGGAATTGGGAATTGGGAAAAATCACCACTGCTTCTCAGTCTCTCTCTCTTACCTCTGTGTACTTTTCCAGACAGATGATGAACACTCCAGCAGGAAATGAAGTTGTTACGGCAGGACATGTCCTACAAAACATTTGTTTGTTTGCTTGTATATTTATTTGTTTAAAAAGAGGCAGAAAGTAAGGAAAAGTTAACCCTAAGAAAAAGCAGAGCTTGTCTGTTGTGTTTACAGTATCTTAGGTTTAGTCAGTCATGTTTTGTCTTTCTTTTGTCCCCCTCCACGTCCATTTTCTGAGTCAACCATTTTGAGACAATGACCACAACATCCCAAATTTCTGATGCGCTCTGCTTTAAACATTCCTATCACACCTGTATATCTCTGCATGAGTGTTATATCTGTGAAACTCTTTCTATGAAAACAGAAAACTCATTCTTATATAGAATTAGATATATGTCCAATATTGCCTGCTTAAGAGGTAGGAAACCCTAAGATGTTTGGGACAACACAACCCATAGTTCCTGACAATTGGCAGCATTGGCTGGAACTATGCTCCAACCCAGCTGGAGGGCACCAGATTCTTTTATTTTTTTAAGTAAAGTTGCCTTTACGTGAAGCTCAGCTCTTGGTGATTTCATGGACATGAATCTGCAGTTTTCTTGGCAACAGTGCAGAAGAGGCCTGCCATTACTTCTAATGTGATTTTTTTTAAAAAAAACTTCAATTCAAGTTTTCCTCCTGGTTTCTTGATAGTCTCCCATTAAAGGAATAATTGATCCAACCCTGCTTTGCTTTTTTGCAATCAGCCAAGAGGGCAGCAGATGGTTTGTTTGTTTGTTTTGGTGCCTTTGAGTCAGTGTTGACTTCTGGTGACAAGTCCCTGCAGTTTTCTTGGCAAGATTTTGGAAGTGGGTTGCCATTGCCTCCTTCCTAGGGCTGAGAGAGAGTGACTGATGCAAGGTCACCCAGCTGGCTTTGTGCCTAAAGTGGAACTAGAATTCACAGTCTCCTGGTTTTCTAGCCTGATGCCTTAACCACTACACCAAACTGGCTAGTTAGCTCTGGTCTAATTCAAATGGCAGAAGCTCTTTCACTGCCTGCTTTCTGTCCTTCAGCAATAGTTGCTCAAAATATAGGGTGTCCTGCATGTAAATGGAATATAGGGTCTCTTGCATGTAAATCACTTATCCCAACACAGAGCCCTGCCTTCCTATACCACCAGGCTGGTAGACACTGGATTTATAGCTCACCATTTCACTGGGATGCCGGTAGCAGCTAATAGTTGCCCTGGACCAAACAGTTGTCATAAACTACAGACGTAAGAATGGTCATACAGGAAATGATTCTTGATGGGTAATTTATAGAGACTGCATTGACTCCTTCATCTGATGCTGGCAGTTGGCATGCTTGAGTGCCAGCACTACTAGTGACAAATGGATCTTGGATTTAGCCTCTCCTTCTGGTGCTGCCAGTTGTTGTAATATAAGGCTAGTCGGCTGTGCCCTGAGCACGTCTGCCTGCACTACGTTTCCCTGTGATTTTTGTCAACAGCTATCCTTTCAATATACACAGGGCTAGAAGCAGGAAGTTGCTGTCTGTGCAGATCAGAACTGACTCGCCCATTAGATTTCTTACCTCTTAGAATTTTGCAGTGTAATCTTCAGTCAGGGGAAAGGGGATGGAAGGGAAGAATCAACCTTTTAAAAAATAAAATACTTGCTTTGAAAGAAAAAAAAGAATATTTTTGGAAGTTACACTAATAAAAGAAAATATTTAAAAATAGTACAGGCATTTTTGTGTTGATGTCTTTCTCAAAAAAAATAGTTTAATTCAGGAAGAAACAGGATGGAATGATGAAAAAGCATATGCAAAAGTAACTTGGAACATTTCTGCATTAGCAACTTACAGCATCATCCTGCCATCTGCTGTGGCAATATATCACTAATGAAGACAGGTTTTATATCACCACAGCAATGGCAAGGTAATACTATAAATCAGTAGTGCAGAAATGTTAATGAACCAGAATTAGACAGTCCTATCCATCTTTTGGCTTATTTGGAAGCAAAAGGAAGGGGTTGCTAGAAAATTACCGATATTGATCAATTCATTTATGTTTTGCAATTTGGCCCCTCATTTTCATTCATAATTCATCATTCTTGTCCTATCAGGACAGACACAAAAAAGTGTTTATCAATTTGATTGCATATGAATGATAAGCATAACTCATGCTTAATCATGGACACACTAAACCAGGTAGGCCTTTCCCACTAATCCATGTGCTCTCCAGGGGTCATTACTAACTTGGTTAAGGCCTTGTTACCAACCAGGGAAGAGTGGGATGGATTCACCAAGGCTTGTTTTTAGTTTCTCTAGCTGGTGGCAGACAGACGTCAAAGATTAGCAGTACAATAAGTCTTAATTTAGCCAGTGGTAGTGACTTGAGAGGTGCATGAAGTAGGGAAGAAGAAACCAGTTGCTCCAATGGAGAGTGCTCAGAACTAAGCAACAGCTAGCTTATGTTATTTGAACATAGTCTATATGTGATTTGTCACAGGACTGCCTGGTCTTCCCTTCCAGGAATTCCACAGAGTACAAGATCCATAATTGCAGGGTTCCTCAACCTTGGCAACAATAAGCTGTGCAGACTTCAACTCCCAGAATTCCCCATCCAGCAAAGCTTTCTGAGAATTGAAGTCCACACAGCTTAGAGTTGCCAAGGTTGAGGAACCCTGCATAATTGTTCTTCCCTATCCCAGGACTTTGTAAAGATAAGCCCACCCTCTCCACATCATAACAGAGAAGAGTTTACAGGTGGAATTATTTTCTTAGCTAGCTGGCTGCACCTAGCAAACCTTGGCTGATTTCAAGAGGCTGAGCAGGATTTGGTTAGTACTTGGGTGGGAAGCCACCCAGGAATACTAGGGTGATTAGGCTAGATGGAGAAGGTAAAAAAATCTTGGAAGAAAGTAGTGGGAAGCCAGTTCTACATAAATGCCAACAGAATTACATGGATATGGGCACGAAGACACAGAGACTCAAGCTCAATTTAATGAAGTCTTTATCTTACTTTGAGCAGGTGGAAACACCAATCCAACTTTAGCAGACCTCCAAAAGCTATGTAAGGTCAAATCTAGTTAGCACTTGGATGGGTGGCCACAGGAAAGCCCATTGCTGGGATGTCACACACAAACACACACACACACACACAGATAGAAAACCCAACACAAAAATAAACCTCATCCTGGAAAGTCTGGGAGGAGATTCTATCTTGTTAATTAATATCTGATTCTTCTAGCCTTTTGCCAATTATTTAAACAGTGAGGTTATTGTTAGATCATCTTCTTTCCTCTCTAAATAGATGCATGTGCTAAATCAGTAAGCTTTGGAAGATTCAGTTCATATTTGAACAAAATAGAATGTTGCAAGTAAGTTTGAAAAAGAATTGTTCTGGTGAACTTTCCTCCACATTCCTGGCCCCACAACTGTTTGCCAGGCACTGACTGTCATAAATAGACATTATCACAAGTCAAAAAAAAAGTTTTTGATGTTTCAAATGGTGCAGGATGGGGAGAAGAGTACTCTGACATTTGGCAAGGGATAAAAATGACATTTCCACACCAAGAAGAATGATGAGGGAAAATTCCTTCGTCCAAAGGACAGAAGTATGCTGCTATGCTTGTGAGCTGGCAGGGAGCATCTGAGAATAGCAGTCTGGACCACCCCAGTCCTGTGAATATTTCCTTGCAATTCTGCTCATTTTATTCTTTCAAAGAAGGCATCTCCTCTGCAATGCATGGGCATGGTCCTTTTAGAGAAAAAATGTTCTCATTATAGCTCAAAAGACAGTGCTGTCACATTACAAAAAATGTCCTGACAAAAATAGCACCTGTATTTTCATAGATTTGCAAGAAATAGATTTGTAATTTCCATTAGATCAATGCTTTCAGTAATCAAAATATAGAATCCTCAATATCTGGGATTGAGTCTTACTCATTTTCTCTCTTTGTTGTATAGAAACCAAGAGAGGTTTAGGAAACGATTTCTTGGGTATGGAAGTTGGAAAAAGGGGGGAAAAAAGGAAGTTGGCTTCCAATCAGAAGAGAACATTGAATATTCTCCAATGGGATGACCAAAATGGTTTAACTCTAGTTCAGATTAGTATGGTATACTCAGTAGGGCTTTCAAATGGACAATATGATTCAAAGCAAATTTGTTAAATTATTCCTTTGAGTCATTCAAGGTGCTGAATCAAATCAGGTGCCCCTAAATTGTCTCTACAACAGTGAGGAACAGAAACAGAAAGAGACACACTGATATTTTTTAACTACCTAAGTGGGCCTGAAAGGTATACATGCTTTGAGAATATTGTGTATATTATTAAATTGACTGTTTATTTAAGCTGCATCATAGCATATTAGAAATGCAATTGTGATAACACACATACTTATCAGACTTTTTAAATAATTGTTTCACAATCAGCAGATAACACATAATTCCCAGAAGAGGGAAAATTGCCAGAAAGTGATGGCCACGGGAACAAGTGGTCAGAGGGTGAACTCTTTAGTAACGTTTTACTTTTTGAAGAACCTTTGAATGTTATTATTCTTAAGTTGGAGTATGACACTTTCTACATTGGTTCAGCACAATTTGCTGGCCAGTTTTGAGTCTGTTGTGCTTTCCTTCCTTATCCTTGCTATCCAAGCCTGAAAAAGAGGTGCAACAGAATACTTCAAAAATGAATGTTTTAAAACTTTCTGGATGAAGATTTACAATGTTGTTGTCCTGTTCAGACTAAGAGACGCCAGGCAGAGTTACTAATAAAATTCTTTATTGAGTAAACTATTTACAACAGCAAAAGTTCTTGCAATAGATTAGAGCATGTAGTTCCATTAAGCCCACCCAGGTGGCAAAGGACACCCAGGCAACACTGCAGAGTCAGACTGTGGCAAGGCGGCAAGGCAGAACTTAGCTAATTCTCTGATCGAAGCTGCAAGGCTGGAAGGAGCTAAGGTGCGTGGCAAAGGAGAGGACGAGCACTCGGATTGGTGCCCTGGCATGCAGGCTGGATCAGGCTGGCACATAGAGGATAGACAAGGCGTGGCTGGAGTATCTAGGCAGGGCTTGGTTCTGGAGACAAGACTGGACTTGGCTGGAGCGTCTAGGCAAGACTTGGACCTAGAGATTAGGCTGGACTGGACTGGAGCATCTAGGCAAGGCTCGGCTATGGTGGCAAGGCTGGACTGAACTGGAATGTCTAGGCAAGGCTCAGAGCTGGAGACAAGGCTGCACTGGATTGGAGCATCTAGGCAAGGCTCGGGTCTGGAGACAAGACTGGACTGGAGCGTCGAGGCAAGGCTTGAACTTGGAGACAAGGCTGGACTGGACTGGAATGTTTAGGCAAGGCTGAGATCTGAAGGCACACCTGATTCGCATTGGAGCAAAGCGATGAGGCTTGGAGCTGGGACACAAAACTGTGCTCAACAGAGACGGCAGAGAGAGTCTCTACTGGAGTGACCCATGCAGACAGAGGTCCCAGAAAGGCAGAAGGCACTGGCGCTGGTTCCATGCTGGCTACAGGCAAGGCTTCCGACACTGGTAAGGATTCTCCCACAGGTGCTGTAAGCTCAAAGGAGCAGTTGTCTCCAGCAACTTGCTCTTGGTGCGCCTGCCTTTTTATTTGCTCCTTTTTGCATCATTTTCCATTACCAGCCAATCACACTTCTTTTTTTTCCGTGCACTTCTCTGCTCTCCTCTCTTGAGCACTGATTGGAGGCTTCAAATCTCCCTCCGGTGTTTGTCCATCCTCTCCTGTGATTTCTCCCACTCGGCTGAGTCACTTCCTGGTTTAGAATCTTCAAATCCTTCCTGATAAGTTTTGATTTCCCCTTCTGACTCCAAATAAGTTTTGTTTTCAGAGTCAGAAGCAGGTTCAAACCTCACAGTTGTAATCCTCCTAAGGTTCTACTGTCCATACCAATTTCACCCATTCTGTCAAATAATGAGATAGGTACACATGCTTTGATGTTTCTCCATTTAGCTTACAGTACAGTCAAAACTTGTGTCAACTTGCAAGTCTCAGATCAGTTCAAATAAAAATTTGTTGGCTTTTCTTACAATGGAATCATGCCATCTTTGAATTTTGAGTCTTAAATTTGAATTCCCAAGCATGGGACCTACAGATCTCAGTATTCTGACAATGTACACCTCCATTGACAAGCACCAGGCCCTATGACCCACCTGATCTTATTCATATATTTTAGATTCCTTTAATTGGAAAAAAATTAAGGGAAGCTGGGAAGCTATAACACCAAATGCCAGCCTCAAATGTTAGCTTTATTTCCAGTAACATTTCTGGACCTTGCAAGGATTCCAGAAGCATTCTTAGCAAATGAAAATGATAGGAAGCTGCAGCCCAGGACTCTGGAACTGTGCCCATTTGGTAATTTGACGGGAGTAGTGAAATCAACATGGCAGCCATTACATGTTGCATGTAGTAGAACCTTGCACAGGGAAGGTTGGGCTGAGAAATAGTGATTGGCTGACAGTCACCCAGTGACCTTCCATGGCTGGATGAGGGCTTGAACCTGGATCATCCCAAATCTAGTTGAATCCTCTAATCATTATACCAAGTCCTCATGCCTAACTTTCCCTAACATATTCTTTTCCTCATAAATACACCTTTTCTTAATTGATACATTTATAGAGACATCTCTTATATATGATGAGTAGCTTCTAAGTTTGGCTGCATACTTCCAGCTGTAAAATCCATTTAAGTGATCATGCATCTCCCAGTTTTCATCTTTTTAAATCATTTGGTGTCATCTGTTAAGAAAGAAAGCTAGTGTAGTCGTTAAGATGTTGGATTTGTATTGGGAACACCTAGATTCAGTATACCCCACCCCAGAGTATATTGAGTGATTTGGGACCAATTTCAGCCCAGTCTACCACAAAAGGAGATAAAACGAGGGAATCAGCATAGCAATCTAGAATGTTGGGGGGCTGCACTCAGTCTGTAGGCTGCTCGCCCCAGACACTTGCCCAGTATATGGTCTGCAATGCCTTTTTCTGAGGCAGTCAGTTCTGAATAGCTTCTAATGTTATGACGTTTTTCCAAATCTACAGCACAAAACTGCTTCCCTGCAATTTTTCTCTTTGGTTCTACTTCTGTCTGAAACAACAGAGTACAACTCTGCTAAAAAGCAGCCCTCCAAATCTTTGAAGATTGCTACTCTTTCCCTAGAATCTTCTCTTCTCCATCTAAAGATGTCCAGCTCTTCTAAATGGTCTTTGTGTGATCTGGATTCAGTGTTCTTGGTTGCCTTATTCTGTTTGCATTCCAGTCTGTCAATGTGGTTCATAAAATTTGGCACCCAGTTCTGGACACTGGACTCCAAGTGCAACTTGACCAACACAGAATGCAGTGGAGTGTTATTGTTCATACTTTGGATATGAAGTTTCTTTTAATGTAGCCCATAAATGCCTACATCTTTTTAGACTCTGCATCAGCTTGTGATTCAATCTGGAGACACCAAGATTACTATTTATTTATTTATGTATTGGTAATATTTCAGCAGTGTGTGCATATGTACACGAGCACTTTGCCACAACTTTTGGTCCTTTTGGCTCATTTGTTTTATCAATCCACAGGAGTATAGCAGCACATCAATAAGACAATGTTGATTCAGTGGCATAATCATATTAAGGTTGTCCTAGTTTCCCTCCCCTTAGGGTTTATCAATGTAGGGATGTGCATAAATGTAAAAGAAGGAACTGTCATGAACTGAGCAAGCTAAAAGCTATGACAAACTGTCCATAGTCCCATTTCCAGAGTTAATTTTAGAAATTCTCACAGCTGAACAAGAATTCAGGAGCAATGTTAATATAGCAAAGAGTAAATTCAATAGAACAATAATGGAATAAAACCAGGGAAACTCACTTATCCATAAAACTGACATTCATCACTGGAATTGTTTGTGATTATGTTTTGGTACCTTCTTTTTATGAGCCCTCATCCATCTTGGACTCCTTTTCCTATTAGTTTCTCCTGCCATAGAATCCTACTTATCACTACTCTGAGTTTATTAGAATCTGTTCTCTCTTTTTTTTTCTCCCCCAGACACACCACACAAACAGAAATAAACTCATGCTGCCAATAATTGTATGTTGCAAAAAATCAGGCTGGGGGCTGCACGTGGCCTCTGGATTGCAAATTGTTTACCTCTGTTTTAAATGGTAGATCCATACACAACCTTTTTCTTAACCTTTCTCTCTGTGTTGCTGTACATACACACAAACACACACACACACACACACACACATATATATATATATATATATATATGTGTGTGTGTGTGTGTGTGTGTGTGTATGTGTGTGTGTGTGTATATATATATATATTTCCTGTTACATGCCAGCCCAATTCCCTATGATATTTTGGAAATAATTGTCTCTGGTTCAGTAAGTTCATTAATCAATTTGCTCAACACTCTGGAATGTATTTCACATTATGCACTGATGACCTGAGAAATTCAATTAAGAAATAATATGCTAACCTTTCTCTAAGGAGCACAGGAACAGCATATGTAGGTTTTACCCCATTGTATAAGGGGGATTGGATGGTAGCCTACTAACATGGACTATAAAGCAGGCTAGAGTTTGACTGATCTGTTCCATCTGCTGCTTGCAACACTACATGGACACCCGGGGCCTAAGAGATGCCCTCCACTACCCCTGAAGCTTCTTCAGCCAGATAGCCAACATTCAACAAGCTGCTAGAATTATATAGACCTATGCCTTAGCTTATCTTCCCTGTCAGCTGCATTCATGCACAGCCACACCATGGTCACCATATATCCGTGCACAAGACTCAGTCTCATGACAAAGCTGACCCAGAAAGTCCACAAGTATGAATAGATAGCAGAGGAAGTGGAGGCTGATGGGAACCAATGTTCTCTGGGTTAGTGACAGCCATGTGCACTGAGATACATCTCTGCTTCCTGTTTGAACTGGAATCTGAAAGGGCACCCACTGGGTTAGGCATAACTGAAGTGAAATTTTCACCTTTCTCTTTGATTAGTGTGGGACTCACTCCTGTTCCAACAGGCCCAGGTCTAGAGGAAGAATCCAGTAATCTTCCTTTGCCTGTGTCTCCAAAAGTTTGGAGCTTGGAAATAAATAATGGGTGTAAAGCTACCCCAGGCAATGTTCCCTCTAAGGTGCTTCCCAGCCCACTGTTGCCCAGGCCAACCAAATTGCTGCTCAGAAGACATCACAGCTGGCTCATCTGCTTCTCTGGCTTAGAGGGAACTTTAGCCTTAGCCATTCCCCACCTGACAGCCTCCAGATGTTTTAAATCAAAGTCTCATCATTTCCATGGCAGTATGAGTAAGGATGATGAGATTGCTGGTCAGATGGATCTGGAGGTTACTAGGTGAGCAAAGGCTGATGTGTACAACCATTCTAGGACATGAACTGCTAGAGTAACCAAAAGAAAAGTCTATGATTTAACTGCAGCAGAACAAACCGGGGATTAATGAAGATACCAAGATATGTGAAATGCTGACTCTGCATGTCGCTGCGATGATAATGGATATGTCAGCATATGGCTGCATAAGGTTTTATATCTGACAGAATACCAATGAGCCATCTCTCTCAAGAATGGAGTTTGGAGATTGAGCAACAGCAGTTGGCAGTGGCATCAGTCTTCAAAAATGAATATTTTTGCTTGTCTTTTTACTGTCTGCCCATCTGCTTCTCTCCTCCCCCTTCTGCAATTATATCTGTCTAGGTGTAATCACACATTAGATATACATATATAGGTTTTCTCAAAATATGATTCAGTGCCAATCAGAAAAGTTACCAAGCATGATTTAAAAGAAGAGAGGGCATTTGCAGTGCAATCATATTGCCAGTGATGCTGTACACATGACAAAGGATGAAACTGCCTATTGCTTTATTTGAAGAAAAATGTGCAGAAAAGTGCCAACTGTTGTTTACAGTGATACAACTGGTATAAGATGACCCCAGTGTGCATGTACATGTCAAGAAGTGCATATCAGCTCTCTGCTGTTGATGCCATGGTGCTTTCATTCAAAGAAGACAGTGATGCTGCAGTTATTGTCAAGAAATTGTCTTGTAATTCATAGGCGGTTCAGAAATGCAGATCTGTCTGTTGATAACTATAACCTGAAGCACTGACTTCAAAGCCATGTGGTGTATCCCGATTGGTATAAGTCTGTTTGAGATTTCAATAAATGAGAAGTGTTTTTAAACCCATGAAAGAAAAAAAAATCACAAACATTTATTTATTTGTCATATTTTTATTACCGCCCATCTCCCCCACTCAGGGGACCCTGGGCAGTTCACAATAAAACAGTATAAAATACAATAAATCAGAATAATATCAATAAATATACATATAAAATATAATAAAATCCAAGTGATGGGAGATCTAATTCCCACCCAAAGGGGACTGGAACTGGTCCTGGCAGGACTAGGGAACCAACCAGCCCCAAGAGTGGCTCTTCCTCTCCCCACTCGAGGCATGATGACAAAACCAGGTCTTCAGCCATTTCCTGAAGTCCAGAAGAGAGGAGGCCAACCTCACTTCCGGGGGAAGGATGTTCCAAAGGGCGGGAGCTGCTGCAGAGAAGGCCCACCTCCTGGACCCTGCCAGATGGAATTCTCTTGCAGACAGGGTCCGTAGCATGCCCTCTCTGCATGACCGGGTGGGATGGGTTGATGTAACAGGGATGAGATGGTCCCTTCGGTAACCTGGACCCATGCCATGTAGGGCTTTAAAGGTGATAACCAACACCTTAAATTGGACCCAGAAGCAAACTGGCACCCAGTGCAGCTCGCGGAGCAAGGGAGTAATGTGTGCTGACCTTGAGGCACCAAAAACTGCCCACGCGGCTGCATTTTGGACCAGCTATAGGTTCCGGATACTCTTCAAGGGTAGCTCCATGTAGAGTGCATTACAGTAGTCTATATGGGAGATGACCAGGGCATGAGTGACCATTCGAAGGGCCTCTCTCTCCAGGAAGGGGCGTAACTGGCACACAACACAAAGTTGCGCAAAGGCCCTCCTGGCCACGACTGCCACCTGCTCTTCGAGCAGGAGTCGTGAGTCCAAGAGGACCCCCAAGTTATGCACCAGGTCTGTCTGGGGCAGTGCAACCCCATCCAGAACCAAAGATGGCAAATTCCTAGGAGCCAAGGGGCCATTAACCCACAGCCACAACCCCACCAGGGTTCAGCTGAAGCCTGTTGTTCCCCATCCAGACCCCAACAGCCCCCAGGCACCTGAAAAGGGCAGTCACAGCATCACTTACTTCCCCCGGGATGGAGATGTATAGTTGAGTATCATCGGCATATTGATGATACCTCATCCCATGGAGATGGATGATCTCACCCAGCGGTTTCATGTAGATGTTAAAAAGGAGAAGGGAGAGTACCGATCCCTGCGGCACCCCACAAAGGAGGGACCGTGGGGCCGATCTCTCCTCCCCTATTAACACTGACTGGGACTGGCCCTGGAGGAAGGAGATGAACCAGCGCCACCTACCCCCAACTCCCTGAGCCACCCCAAAAGAATACCATGGTTGACGGTATCAAAAGCTGCTGAGAGGTCAAGGAGAGCAAGGATGGATGCACTGCCTCCATCCCACTCTTGCCAGAGATCATCCATAAGTGTGACCAATGCTGTTTCTGTCCCGTATCCGGGCCTGAAACCTGACTGAAAGGGGTCTAGATAATCCGCTTCCTCCAGGATCCTCTGGAGCTGCAATGCCACCACATTCTCAACCACCTTCCCCATAAAAGGGAGGTGGGAGACTGGACAAAAATTATCCAGCATGGTAGGATCCAGTGATGGTTTCTTGAGGAGGAGGCGCACCAGTGACTCCTTAAAGGCCATCAGAAACACCCCCTCCAGCAAGGATATATTTACCATCAACTGGGCCCAACCACACGTCACCTCCCAAGCTGTCTTCACCAGCCAGGAGGGGCATGGATCTAATTGACAGGTGGTGGCAGTCCAGAGGACCTTGTCCACTTCCTCAGGTCCAACAGGATCAAACTGTTCCCAGATAACTGGGTAAGTACGTTCCCTAGGCATCTCCCCAGACCCTGTTTCATGCTTGGAGTCCAACTGAGAGCGAATCCAAGCGATTTTATCCTGCAGATGCCCCAAAAACTCCTCAGCATGGCCCTGTAGATGATTTTCCAGGACCCCTTTCCCTAACAGGGATCATGTGATCCTAAACAGGGCCTCTGGGCGGCATTCTGCAGATGCAATAAGTGCGGAGAAATACTGACGTTTCGCCGTTCTTACCGCCACAAGGTAGGCCTTAATTGCGGCTCTAGCTTGTGTTTGGTCAGGTTCAGTCTTTGTCTTCCTCCAGCGGCGCTCCGGGCATCTCTTAAGCCTCTTCAGAACCCTCAACTCCCATAAACCAAGGGGAGTGTCGGGTTGAACGAGGCAAGAGAGGCCGCACAGGCGTGATCCTATCTAGGCCCCAGCTGCCTCCCTATTCCAGGCTGCAGCCAGGGACTCCACCGGACTGTGCAGCAGGTCCTCAGGTATAACCCCCAGCTCCCTCAGAAACTGCATTGGGTCCATCGGTTGCCAGGGGCAGACCGATCAAATAGGTCCTGCCTCCCTGTGGAGGGGGGTGACATATGAGAATCTCACAGTCACCAGGGTGTGATCTGACCATGACAAAGGGGAAAGATGTAACTCTCCCCTCAGATCACATTGCCACTGCTCCGACAAGAAAACCAAGTCTGGAGTGAGGCCACTGTCTCGAGTCAGGTCCCGAATAATCTGAGTCAGGCCCATGGATACCATGGTGGCCATGAACTCCCAGGCTGCCTCTGAGGCCCGTGCCAGGGACGGCAGGTTGAAGTCCCCAGAACCATAAGCCTGGGGAACTCCACCGCCAAGGCTCTTGCGCATCCCTTGGACTGCAAAGATAATAAAGAAGTGTTGAAGCGCATAAAACCGGTCATGTCACTAGAAGGAAAAATAACAAAACTTAGACTTAGTTACTTCGGTCATATCATGAGATCAACATTGTTGGAGAAAGACGTTATGCTTGGAACGGTCAGTGACAAAAGATAAGGACACCAAAGGACATGCTGGTTGGACGTAATCAAAGCAGACACAGCCCAAAATATAAAGCAACTGAAAGAAGCTGTACAAGACGGAAAATCATGGAGAGAGCTGGCTTATGGAATCGCCAAGGGTCGGATACGACTGAATGGATAATTCGATGTTATATGTATGTATAGCCAGTTTGGTCTAGTGGTTAAGGCAATGGGCTAGAAACCGGAGACTGGGAGTTCTAGTCCCGCCTCAAGCATGAAAGCTGGCTGGGTGACCTTGGACCAGTCACTCTTTCTCAGCCCAACTGTCATGAGTAAGGATGGGAACCCCCTGCTCGCCATCCTTACTCATGACATCAACTCACCTCACAGGGTTGTTGTTGTGGGGAAAATAGGAGGAGGAAGGAGTATTAGGTATGTTTGCCACCTTGAGTTATTTATAAAAATAAAGGTGGGATATAAAATAAAATACATACATACATATTATGGGCTATATAGCCACCCAACTGATGTGCAACAGTGAAGAGAAGACTGAAAGAAAGGTTGAGAAACATTTATGGATTCAGTCATTGCAGGATGCTCAAACCCAACTTCTTAGGGTCTACGTCACTAATATGGCCATTTTTTCCCATTTCCTTTTACAGGAAACATTGCTTCAAAATCAATTTTTGCATGCAAGAAGAAAAAATGAGATTGGTTGTACTTCAGAGCACCAATTCAAGATTGTATTGATCTTTTCATCAAGGGCTTTCTGAGTAGCTATTTCTCCCATGCTTTTGTTAGATTACGTTCTCCTTTAAGGCAGAATACTTTCTTTTTTTTAAATTGTTGATCATCTAAGCCATCTCAGTGATGTGAGATAATTCTGATCTGCTAGAAAATATAAGCACATGGATGTGCTTTGATTTGGCAACATGGGTATTGTATTTCTGGCACATAGACATATATTGAAATGATTTAAATATTTTTATCTGGCCCATCAGTCTGTAACTTCTGCTCAGGATATACAGAAAGGGGGACCATATTAAGGACCGAGTTTGTATCTGAATATGAACCTAAATAATTTTGCAGCTCTGAACTAATATACAAAATGTGATTAACAGTTGTTTTTTTTATTTTGTCATGTAATTCATGCATTTAAAAATTATAATAGAAAAGGCCTCTATAAAAATGCATATAATCCTGAAAATAATGCATATTTGTGCATTATATTAGAAAAAATGTCTGCCGCCCTTCTGCCCATATAGTAAGCAAAATTGCAAACACAATAGAAAAGTGTACATCCAATTCAAGTTGGATGAATGAAAGGTGAGAAATTCATAAAATGAGAAACTGGGGAAAAATGTTTATAGACTTTATATATCACAAGTTCCCAAATGTGTGATACTGTTATTTGAGGCATAACACATATACACATACATGAAAAAAAATACCAGGATTATACAGTAGAGAACCGCTGCCAGTGGGGGTAGATAGCTCCTACCTAGATGGACAAAAAGTTTTACTGAAGCACAGAGAGAGGGGGAAGTTAGATCCAGTGAAATAAAATGTAGATATATGGAAGAATATTTGCTTTGGGGCAGTGGGAGTTTTTTGTTTTTGTGTGATTTTTTAATGTTTTTATTGTTGCTTTGTGAACTGCCCAGAGCTATGGCATATAAGATGGGCAGCCATATATACATACATGCGTACGTACGTTCATACAATAAATAAGGTTTATGTTCATATGTGAAAGCAAGTGTTGGTGAAATGGTTGAGCTTGGACTGGGAAGCTTCCAAACCCTCACTAAACCAAGCTCAGTGAGTAATTTTGGGCCAACTATTATCTTAATCTACCTTATGAAGTAGGGTTGTTAGTAGTAACAATATATAAGCAACGTGTTACTTTCCAGTATAGGTATGAGCATATAACAGGAACAGCAGTTTTTTTTCTTACCTATATAAAATTTGTGTGCCCTTTGTACCACTGCAGCCATCCAAACGACTAGGATTTCTTCATGGAATTGGCCTTGTTCTCAGAGGTGTACAGTTCAGATTCTAAAAATGACATTTTAGAATGCACTTGAGAAAAGACACCATCAAAACTGAGCTGCTCTTTGCCTTTGGCTTCTCAGTAACTGAGAGAGATGGTTTATTGATTCAGTGGACTCCTGTTGCCCTGGGACTCCCCTATAGACCCAGGTGACATGTTGTGGTAGACACAGAGATAAAGATTTTAAATGTTTAACTGCATGCTTGACCTGCTAAAGTCTTCAGAATGCTATTAGTGTTGATCAGGGGCTCAACTTTCTACTGTGTAGCTTGGCAGCAAGAATATGAACTATAACCATGTTCTCGGCATGCTGTGCCCATACTGAAGATCTCTAAGGAGCATCTTGCGTGCTTCTTCCACATTATCTCTGACCATGGACTCATCAAACACCATAGAATGTAGTTCTAAATGTTCCATAGGAAAGCCCTTAAAGACCAGTCAACTTTCTGGGTAAATGTGGGCAACCCAATTATATGATATTAGTGGAAGGGTTGAGGTCAGAGTATATGGCCCTTTTTGCCCAGAATTTGTGGTGGTCAGGGGATTTCTGCTTCTCTGATTTCCCTCTCCCCTCCTCCCAAAAAAAGGATTAGGGGAAATCCAAGAACTGAAAAGGGTCTGAACTCAGTCCAGGTGCCATAAATTGACTATTCTTACTATATTTGGAAGACAATATGAGCCTAATTAACTTATTTAGGCTAATTAATTAATTATCTGGACTAATTAATAGTTTTCCCCCTTGTACAGGGTTAGTCCTCATTTAACAACAGTAATTGGGAATTTCCACCGCTAAGCAATATGGTCGTAATGCACAATGTCACGTGATTGCACTGCTTAGCGATGCAAATTCTGGCATTTCTGGTTGCCACCATTAAGCAAATCACTGCAGGTTGTTAAGCAATGACATCACATTGTTGCCATTTGCAACCTCCTGCTGGCTTCCCATTGACTTTGCTTGTAGGAAGCCAGCAAAGAAGGTCGCAAATGGGGATCTTGTGACTATGGGATGCTGTGACATCATAATGGGGAGGACCAGTCATAATACCACTTGTTTAGCACCATTGTAAGTTTGAACAGTTGCTGAATGAATAGTTGTTAAGTGAGGATCACCTGTATGTAGTTATAGTGGCAATGACTATACCATTGGAAGACTTGAACGACCAGGTTCGGGACAGATCATCATGGAGAAAATCTATCTATGTGGTTGCTAAGAGTCAACAATGATTTAATGGTACATAATCTCTCTCTCTCTCTCTCCATATACTGTATACTGTAAAATGTATACTGTAGATGGTAATATCTGCACCCCCACAACCATTGAAGTAGTTTATTTTTTATGCATGCCTACCCTGTTATATATATTCATACAGTACTCTGTAATGGGCTGCATGATCAAAGAGACACTTTTAATTAGATATGAATTCTATTTTGTGGCATTATTAATTCATGTTTAATTAACAATGCAATATAGTGTTTTCATTGTTCTTTTTAAACAATCAGTGTGGTATTTCAAAAGATGCCCATCCATTTTGCTCCACTGAATTCTGATATTGATGTTATAGGATTAATTTTTTATGGATCTGCCAAGTGGAAAAGAATCTGTGGTCCAGCATAGAACCATAGAACTGTAGAGCTGGGAGGGACCACAAGAATCAGCTATTCAAGCTCTCTGCAATGTCAGGAAAACCAGTTAAACCATTTATGAGAGGTGTTTGCCTCTTCTTAAAAACCTCCTGAGATCAAGAACTTACAGCCTTCATTAGGTAGATTGTTCCTTTATTGTACAGATCTTATTCTCAGGAAGTTTTTCCTGATATTGAAATGACCACAACCTGGCTTTCTCAGATTAACTGGATGAATGACTGGGTGAACAAGGCAATGCCATCTTGTGGGCACCATGTGCAATTTTAGAACCATCCTCTCAAAATATCATCAAGTCACTTGGACCTTCTGAACATTACTCTTCTCGGTTTAGGGACTGTATTTCTTAGGGAGTGAATTCATAACAAAGGATTTTGTTTGTGTTTTTGTACATTCACCGAGTAGAGATAATTGAGTTGAATTTGGACCTCCAACCAGATGTTACCCAGTCTCCAGCTTTCCTGGATTATACCTGAGCAGAGATGGGAATGGGCTTCAGATTTGTGCCCATATTTCTCTGCCTGTTTCTCTTTTCATCTTTTTCTGTAGAGCAAAATGCATGACTAAAAAAGAGTTTTCACATTTATCTAAAGTCAGCATTTTTTTTATGCCCAGTTCTTTACTTCTCCCCCAACTGTGAGAAGAAGGGAGTATGTTAATCCATTGTTTCCTTCTGATAGTTTTTATGACATAAACTTAGACTAGTAAGAATCCCGTATGAATAGATTTTGGGGTAGTCATTTCTGAAAAACAAATATTCACCAATTACAGGAGCAGTTGCCAGATATGTAGGAGGGAGAGAAGATTCATCTCACAAAACTGTGATCAATTTGGAATGCAAGCATGTGGGGAATGGCAAATCAAATTACTTGAAGCCTCGTCTCTGCATCTACTTCAACCACATCTACCCCATCTACCTGTAAGGAAATTCAAATAAAAGTACATATGAGGTCCTGGATAGTTGAAAGAGATAATATGGTGCAAACTGCACCACTTCCATTTTCAGTTATATTTAAATGGCTTCCAGAATTCTGGAAGTTGAACTCCACACATCTGGAGGGTGCTGAAGTTGGGAAAGCTGACATATCTGCCGTTTCAAGAATTGCTGTACTTCGAAACACTATTAGTACGTAGGAAACGGCTTTCTTTTTTTCTTTCTCTTCTCTCCTTTGCAGTAATGCTGGTTGAAGGAAGAGAAAATGGAAAATATGTTTGGATTATAGGGGAACACCGAGGGGTTCTTCTGTTCTGGTCACATCCAAACTGGAGAAGAATTTGAGGTCTTGAAAAATTCACCTCCTAAAAATGAATTCCTTAGCCTGGTTCAGTAGAACTTCAGTAACAGCACATTGGTTGTAATTGGAATCTGCACTCCCATTTATTGTTTTCAAGTGCCAGAAAGTAATTTATGTGTGTGCTGTGGAGGGGAGGGGGGAGGATGGGGGGGGGGAGAAAGAGAAAGGGAAAGGGAAGAAAGACCAAGCCTCATTTATTCCCTTTGATTGCACTTCTCCTGTAATATATATGAATGAAATAATGCAGCCAGCTTTACAATAGACAAGGTGTTCTGTGAAGGATGGAACTAGCATAACTCATAACAAAGAAGCAGCAGCAGGTCATTTTGCTGCTCATCAAGGTGAACTCCTCAGCAAAATAAAATCTGTGAAGAGGAAGGAAAGGTGGACATTTGTGGGGTTGATGATAGGTTAGGCTCTGCAAGCAGGAAAGGTGGGGGTTGAAGTAGCCATTGTGGTATTTAGTGTATTTCCCTAGAGAAAAGCCAGAATAATGAGAAACGATTTTACTGGCTAGGACAAGGATTTCAGAATGGGTGAGGCTGCCTGCTTTTGTTCCTGTTGGAAGACATGCAGGATGTTGAAGAAAGCAGACATACCATTGCCAAGTGCAATGACAATTGTAGAACAGCACAAGCTTCTTCTCTGTTGGCTGGAAACACAGATGAGGAGTGGAAGGTGATGGCTTGGCAGATAGTGTTATCAGCATTGTGTGGGAAAACTGGATAATAAGCTTATCCTTTTCTACTGGCACCTTGTAAGGCAACGCTGCCCGTGCAACCAAGGTGAAGCTCCCAGTCAAGGTCTCACCAAAAGATGAGTCAGAATGGAAGATGAGCCAGCTGTGAAGTCACTGTTTGCCAGACCTTTGGCTTAAGATATCCGATTGTGGGAGCTTTGAAGTGTACCTGCAAAAAGGCCTAGACCAAAAACAAAAAGTGAAAAGTTGGCTTCAGCAGTTTGTTCCTTGTTTATAATAGAAAGTGATGATATTTTACAGGCTGTAATGGAGACTAGTTATTAATTTTGGGCAAGGAGCTTGTGTGGATTGGGCTATACCACTCTTTCTCAACTTTTTGACCCTGGGGGAATCCTTGAAATATTTTTTCAGGCCTCGGGAACCCCTGCACATTCAGGCTCAAATACAGGCCAGAAGTAACAAAATAATTATATTCGTTTCATGGGTAGGCCTGTCTATCTGCATTAACTGTGTTCTCAAACTAAAAATAAAGAATGAAACTTACCTCTTTAATAATGTGAAGTTCTCCAAATTTGAAATATTTTTTTTAAATAAATTGTGATTTCCCAGGGAACCCCTAGTGGCCCCCCGCAGAACCTGAGGGTACCACGGAACCCTGGTTGAGAAACCCTGGGCCTATACCATACAAGCAAGCGAAATGAGATTTTTTGAGTTCTTTTTCCTTTTATATTATATATAGTATAAGGCAAAGTTCTTCTGCGCATGTATTTTTTCTTGTAAACCATCTTTAAGGCCTAGAAGGTCTGTCCACACAAACAGATGTGCAGATTTGCAAGGATTTTCTAATTTCTTACTTTGCATAGACTTTTGACTCTCCATTTAAAAGCACTGGTTCAGCTGAAGTGCACATGATTCTCAGATTAGAAGTGACTGGTTATATAAATATTTTTAAAATGCTTTGAGGACAAGAGGGCAAGCAGTTCATCATTAAAGTAGATTTCAATCTGGTGCAGTCTATTATTTACTTTGTAATAGAGTGCTTTTTTAATTGATGTGTTTCAGTCTTTTTTTAACTTTTCTATTTTATTTTTGCTTTATTGCTAGCTGCCTTGATTACTATTTTTGGTTGAAAGGCAAGATACACATGGAATAAAAGAACAAAAAAACAGAGTATTGTCTTCCCTTCTGCAAAGTGAATTTCACAAAAGGTCATCATCTGTTTCTTTCTTTATAAACCGGCAATGAGTTTTCAGAAACAGGAACATTTGGGAATTTTCTTACCATTATCCATGACTGTGGCTGTATGATTTTCACACAAAAATGGAAGACCAAAACAAAAGGGATATTTGCAGTCTTACCTAGTGCACATTTCTGGATTCACAAATGTAACAAGAGCTGAATTGCTTAATCAGGCTGTCAGACTGTTAGCCATTCTGTGTAATACACAGATCTTGTTGATGCTCTCCAAAGAGCAAAGGCAATCTGGATATTCTGCACTCCGGGGTTTTAAGTAATTCCCCTTTCATAGCTTATTAGCATCATGGAAATGTGCCTTCTCAATAACTTCCTACATTCTTTTGTCAAATAATATTCTTCTTTGTAGGAAACTCACTTGCTGATCTATAGAGATTTTCCATCCCCTCTGGAATCCTGCACATTTTCCTTATAACTCCCATGATCAATAGAGACAAAACACTTAGGAGTCCCAGTGACAGCTCCCTTCAGCCCCCCACCCCACCCCTTTACCCATTCTGATAGATTCCATACCTTCCTTTGCAAAATCATAGACACCATCTTTTGGTTTGTTTTCTTGAGGAACATCTGTGGCACATATGTTGTGTTGTCATTACCTACAGAGAGGCAGCCTGCAACATTTTTGACAATCCTGTTAGTTTAAGAACCAGAGCAGACTTGACAGCTTCTCCATGCTGATAATCTCAGCACCTTTTGTTTATGCCTAACTGAATACCAACCATGTGCTTCCACCAATGGCACTCTTTGTCCCTAGAAGCTATGTGGCTGGCAATTGAATTACAGATATACTTGTCAAGGGTTCTAAGCTATGATTCCCAGTTGGGGTCTTTCTGTTGGTCCACCAGATGCTGAGAACAAATGATCAGGAAAGCTGTTCCTTCATGCCATGCAGATACACTATCTAAAAACAACTGCATGACTAAATACCAGAAACAGAATGTTAGCTTGTTCAGAGATACTAGATCAGGGTTCTTCCAGACTCTAGCTTCCAACCTGTAGTTCCCAACATTTTTGTGGAAGTCCTAATGTTCCTTTCAAAGTTGCTCCTGACTCATGCAATTGCTTTTGGACTTCGCAGATAGGAAATGCTGCCTGACTCAGTTCAGTCTGCATTTGTTTGCCTTATGCCTAATGGAGTTTTAATGATGATTTTTTTTTCCTGGTAGCACTATGACCACATGGCTTGAATCTAAACACAGCACTTATGACCTAACTCTTTAATTCTTAAAAAAAAAATCTGTATGGAAGGGCTGTGCATGCTTTGAAAATGATTCCGAAGTGTTTGGACATTGTATAAACAACCTATCTCTGCTTCATGCTTCCATTCAAGCTTGAAAAAGAGATGCTATTGCTTTAAAAAGTTTGCTCATTAAAATTAATAAGGCTCTCAAAGAAGCAGCAACAGTACCTGTTTTGAGGCATGCAAGGAAGTATGAAAATGCTTAACCAAGTTAAGAAATTTCTCTGAGTTCCCACCTCACACCTCACACTGAACCACGAATTAACAAAAAAGGCTGGTTTACTGAACATACTAAGTCAGAGGCATCCATGGTGGTGGTAGGGTGCTCAAAAAAGGCAAGATGGTGTTTATGACTGTGAGATTGAAGCTCTGTCTCTTTTTCTATGTGCAACATGATGCACATTAAAAATGGGAAGGACTTTGATCATGTGGTTACACCCACTGTCTGGACTTTCTGGCACCTCCTCCCCCTCCCCAGTGCTCCTGCAGGAAGCTCCTGCCCCTACCAAGGCTAACGTGGTTCATGTTCAACAAGTGGGTCTTTAACTGCTCTGATTAAATGTGTTGTGAGGACACAGCTAATAAACATCAGCCAGCAAACAGATAGAACTGTAGCTCATAGACAAAGTGTTGAGTTTTAAAGCAGAGAACTAGTGGGTTTTAAGTACATGTTGGTAAACTAATCAAATGGGAGAGTTGTAATTCACTGTTTTACACCGAAGAAATGATGATGGTAAATAGTCATAATAGTAATTATTATTGTGATGGGAGTAAAATGATAATAAACCCTAGTTTTGGGGGGAGGGTGTAATGGTTGTCTACTCCAAAATACTCAGTCTCACAAGCCAGAGCTTCAAGATAACTGATTTATTATAAGAGTAGTGTGCAAATACAGAGAAAGCTGAGAATGAGCAAAAGCACGCAAAATACAAACTAAAACCCTTGCTTTCAAACCAGTCCCGCACTTACCCCCTCTTAGCAACCACCCCCCCAGGTGCTAACAACCGTTACCCATGTCGGCCTGAGAAAGTAACCTTGAACAGAGTTACAAACCCAAACATACATTCCTAAGCAGCAAAATAAAACAAAGTGCAACGGAAAAATACCAATAAGCTTGCAAGCCTGCAATACACGGATCAGAGGCCTGACATGTGAAACGTTACGATGTTAACAGAACGTTGAAACGGTGAACATGACATATCGCCCCCCCCCCCCAAAAAAATGCTAAGGAGCCGGCTTGGCCAGATAGGTAGCATGAAATCTAGCAACAAGGTCCAGAGAGCGGACATCATGAGCAGCAACCCACTCAGGATGTGGAAAATGCTTCCAACGAATGAGATATTGTAAGGTAGACCGCTGGCGCCGAGAATCAAGTACCTCCTTGACCTCAAAGTGTTGTTGGCTATCAATCATAATGGGTGGGGGAAGTGATGGTTGAGGATGCCATCGGTCGGACAGGAGAAACGGCTTGAGTAAGCTGCAATGAAAAACAGGATGCAAACGTTTAAGATTATGTGGCAGATCCAATTTAAAGGTCACAGGGTTTATTTGTGCAACAATAGGAAAAGGACCCACAAATTTAGGACCAAGTTTCTTAGACGGTTGTGGTGATTTGATGAACTTTGTGGAAAGATAGACTTTATCCCCCACTTTAAATGTAGGCTGCAGGGAGCGCTTTGCATCCGCATGTTTTTTATAAGAGGATTGGGCATGTTGCAGTGCTTGTTGGATTTTCTGCCAAGAGTCTGTCAGAGTCTGTGCCCAATCGGTTAGAGATGAAAGCAGAGATTGCGGGTGCGGGAGTTCCAGTATCGGGACGAAATCACAGCCAAACACAGTTTTAAAAGGAACTTGGCCAGTGCTTTGATGTACGGCGTTGTTATAAGCAACTTCAGCAAAGGGAAGAAGATCCACCCAGTTGTCTTGTTGATAATTAACAAACACACGTAGATATTGTTCCAATGTGGAATTAACAGCCTCAGTAGATCCATCTGTCTCAGGATGCCACGCCGTAGAGAGGGCTTGTTTGGTACCAATCAGTTTCATAAATGCGTGCCAAAATCGTGATGTAAATTGTGAGCCCCTGTCACTCACCAAACGGGAGGGGCTCCCGTGAAGGTGGTACACGTGTACGAGAAATAGGCGGGCCAGCTGTTGCGCGGTGGGAATGGAAGCGCAGGGGATGAAATGCACTTGTTTGGAGAAGAAGTCTTTGACTACCCAAATCACCATTTTACGTTGACTGGGGGGGTAGGTCAACTATAAAGTCCATGGAGATTTCTTGCCAAGGATAGGAAGGGTTGGCCACAGGTTGCAGAAAGCCTTGGGGTTTTCCAGCCTTGCGCTTAGTCGCTGCACAAACAGGACAAGCAGCTACATAAGCTTTAATATCCCTCAGGAGAGCTGGCCACCAAAACTGACGTCTGATGAGATGGAGGGTCTTAAGGTACCCAAAATGGCCAGCCAGTTTATCATCATGACAGCGCACCAGGATCGTCTTTCGTAAAGCCTCAGGTACATAAAGACGATCATTCTTCCAGGCAAATTCCCCATCAAAAGTAACAGCATCTAAGTTTGCCTGCAACCAAGTATCAGATTTCAGGTGGAGAAGAAACTGTTGTTGCAAATCTGATGGAATTGGCAAACGGCCCGGACTGGAAGGAGGAGGAGTGGCTGGCCGTTGAGCTGGTTGGGTGCGCGTCTGACTGCGCGTCACTGCCGCAAAGCCCAATTGCTTTTCAGTCCACACAGTACCCTGAACGATTGGCACAGGGCCAGCATCTTGGGGTCTGCGGGATAAGGCATCTGCCAAAAAGTTTTTCCTCCCCGGAATGAATTTAAGAGAGAAATCAAAGTGGCTAAAAAATTCAGCCCATCTAAGTTGTTTAGGGCTGAGTTTTCGACTAGTGCTTAATGCCTCAAGGTTTTTATGGTCAGTCCAAACTTCAAAAGGGTGGGAAGCCCCCTCTAATAAGTGGTGCCATGTTTCCAAGGCTGCTTTTACAGCAAACACCTCTTTTTCCCAAACATGCCACCTTCTCTCTGTTTCCGTGAACTTGCGAGATAAATATGCACAGGGTTTCAAACTGCCCGAGTGGTTGGCTTGGAGCAGAAGGGCTCCGATAGAGAAGTCGGAGGCATCGACCTGCACCACAAATGGTTTAGTCGGGTCGGGATGCTTTAGGATGGGTTCAGTTGTAAATAGCTGTTTGAGCGCGTCAAACGCCCGTTGGCAGGCTGGGGTCCACTTAAGTAGCGCGCCTGGATTTTTTGAACGCCGCGTATCCCCTTGGGCTTTAGTCTTTAGTATGTCAGTGAGGGGGAGGGCAATTTCTGCGAAATTTTGGGCAAATGCCCGATAGAAATTGGCGAAGCCAAGGAAACTTTGTAATTGGTGTCGCGTGCGTGGGGGTTCCCATGCGACAATGGCTTCAATTTTTTCAGGGTCCATTTCAATGCCCCGTTCTGAAATCCTGTAGCCCAGATAATCAATTTCCGACTGATGAAAAGCACATTTTGACAGTTTAGCATACAACTCAGCCTTTCTCAGTTTAGCGAGCACTTAACGCACCAAATGAATGTGTTCTGCCATTGTTTCAGTATAAATCAATACATCATCCAAATATACCAACACCCCTTTGAACAGGTGGTCATGCAAGACCTCATTGATGAGCTGCATAAAAACCCCAGGCGCCCCCAATAAACCAAAAGGTAACACCTTATATTGGAAAGCCCCCAGAGGACAGTTAAACGCTGTTTTCCACTCATCCCTTTCCCTTATGCGAATACGAAAATAGGCTTCCCTTAGATCTAGTTTTGAGAAAATTTTACCTCTGGCCAGATGTGATAACATATCTTTGATGAGGGGCAAAGGATATTTGTTTAAAATTGAAACTGCATTGAGCCCACGGAAATCTGTACATAGCCTCAAAGAACCATCTTTTTTCGGTCTAAAAAGGACAGGTGCCCCCACCGGAGAGTTAGCTGGCTCAATAAAACCCCTGGCCAGGTTCTTGTCAATGAACTCCCTCAATGTGGCCAACTCTTTTGGGGACATAGCATAGATTTTTGGGTTAGGCAATTTTACATTGGGCAGAAATTCAATAGCACAGTCCGTCTTTCGGTGAGGCGGCAAGCGATCCGCCTCCTTTTCTCCAAACACATCTGCAAAGTCTTGATATTGCTCCGGCAGCCCTTCTAGCGGTTCAAGCGTTTGTACAGTCATTGTGGCTGCCCATCCACCCTCATTGTCTCCCAGTAAATCCTTTTCTGGCACTTTATAAAATCCATCAGCAAATGTCACAGTCCTATGCAGCCAGTTGATAAGAGGATTTTGCTTGACAAACCAGGGCATCCCCAAAATGACTAATGGGCCCCCCACCGGGGCTATGACAAGGGGTAATTTTTCCCAATGACTACCCATTTGTAGTGCCACCAATCCTGTGGAGTGGGTGACCGGTTTCCCCCCAGCCATAGTTCCGTCCAATTGCGTAAAGATCATTGGCCGTTTCAAAGGGAACCTAGAGAGGTCTAAGGCGGCTACGAGATCGGGGTGCATCAATGAACGCGAGCAGCCTGAGTCAAGCATAGCCCACACCTCCACAGTTCAGGTACTGGATCCCAATTTCACCTTGACTGTCAGGGTAGGAAAATTCCCACTCACCGAATCATGGTCGCGCCCATCTCCCTCCACCTGCCCTACAGTGCCCTTCAGAGCAGGTGGTTGCCTTTTCCCGCCGGCTGTTCGAAATCCAGTTCTTCCTCCTCTCCCCCAAATTGGTTGTCGTTAGGATTGACCTCCGTGCAGGCAGCCCTCATCTTCCTCGGTACCGAAGGAGACTTGCTGGACGACTTCCCTGGCTGCTCCTTGGATCTCTTTCTTGGGCACGCAGCTGCACGATGTCCTTCTTTCCCGCATCTCAGGCACTGCCCCTTCGCAAAACGCTGTTCTCTTTCTTCCTCCCAACTTTTCGGTTTGGGGTGGCTTGGGAATCCCAAGACACTTTTACTTGACTTCCCTTGCTTCAGTTCCTTGTTATGTGCGAAAGTCTCTAGGGCATTTTCAGCACTGCCTGCCAGCTGAATCCACCCATACAACGTTTTCGGATCGTCACGTCCCAAAGCCCATCGGAGGACTTCCGTCTCCAGTCCCTGTTTGAACATTTCTACTAGAGTTGACTGGGACCAATCCTCCACCTTTCCAGCCAGGGCTTTAAACTCCAAGGCGTAGTCCGCGATGGAGAGAGATCCCTGGGAAAGTTTCCTCAGCGCCCGTTTCACTCGTTCCTGGGCCAAGGGGTCTTCGAAGTGTTGTTTTAATGCCCACAGGAACTCCTCAAATTCTTCTAATTCCGTGGCTTCGGCTTGGCATAACTGTACATACCAATCCGCTGCCCTCCCTTTTAGTTTGTTGGTGATGGCATTAATTTTGCCATCTTCTGAGCGAAAGCTTCACCCCCAGTCCTCCATATAGTTCCTGGCATTGGTAATAAAGAAGGACAACTTTGTGGGATCGCCATCAAACTTTACCATGAAAGGCGGAGGGGTTCTTGTCGACTCTTTCGGCTCAAGTGGTTCCGCGAATGCCAACGAACGCCTGCCCACCATCTGCGACCCTTCCCTGGTCACTCCCGACTCTTTTCCCTTCAATTGCCGGAAAACCCAAGTCCTACTTCTTCCCCTGGGTGATGGGGACCTCGCCACCGGATTGGGCTGTCGGGTTGGAATTTCCTCCGGACCGTCTCGCAGGGACCCCGACCCTCTGGGGTTTTCCTTTAGCAGGGCAACTAGAGATTCGATTTTTTCCTCTAGTGCTTTTATGCGTGCGGGGGTAACAGGTTCTTCCAATGGCCCTGTGGTCACCACCACCGTAGGCGACAACGGGATCTCCGGTTCCCAGGACGCTTGTGGCGATTCGACCTCGGAGTCTCCTTCCTCCCCGGTTCGATAGTCATCCCCTATAGCGCCGCTCACTTCAGACGGTAAACCCCGGTCTTCCATCTGGGTACCCCGCTTATCCCGGCGGGCTGCCCTCTGAGCTCGGGAGCTCGGGACCACAAGCACCCTTGTGGTGTCTGGTTCTTCTTCGCCCCCTTCGCTCTCTTGCAGCCTGGGTTCTGACATCGCTAGCGCTCCCCTTCACCAAAGACTTGGATGGGGCTAGCGGAAAATTGAATTATGATTCTCAGCTTTATGTAATGGTTGCCTACTCCAAAATACTCAGTCTCACAAGCCAGAGCTTCAAGATAACTGATTTATTATTAGAGTAGTGTGCAAATACAGAGAAAGCTGAGAATGAGCAAAAGCGCGCAAAATACAAACTAAAACCCTTGCTTTCAAACCAGTCCCGCCCTTACCCCCTCTTAGCAAACCCCCCCCCCAGGTGCTAACAACCGTTACCCACGTCAGCCTGAGAAAGTAACCTTGAACAGAGTTACAAACCCAAACATACATTCCTAAGCAGCAAAATAAAACAAAGTGCAACGGAAAAATACCAATAAGCTTGCAAGCCTGCAATACACGGATCAGAGGCCTGACATGTGAAACGTTACGATGTTAACAGAACGGTGAAACGGTGAACATGACAGAGGGGGATTGAGTCAGTCTTGACTGCTTCAACTACATGGGCACAACCATGCAGTTTTTTAGTGTGATTATTTACATTATACAACTAGTGTAATCACGTAAATTAAGTAATTGAAGGAGAAAGCCTTCCCTTTCTTCTGCCTAGAAATGTGGTTCCCAGCAGAGGTCAAAAGTTTACTTGGTGCCTCTGACCCACATTAAATGGCCATTTGTTCTGATCCACTGGACTCTTTTTATGGCCACTGGCATAGTTTTTGTACCAGATGGAACTGAGTTTGATGGAACTTTTTTGCATCAGCCTGCATTTTTATCAAAGTAAATATAGAAAGCACTTCTTGCACATATGAAGACAGATACAAAACCTTGCATCTTACCTAAATATTTATATAAGATGTCAGAACACATGGTAAAAAGGAAGGAGTGCCTATTCCACAATATTCACAATTCAAGAGTGACTCACATTGAAATATAATATGTGGTTATTGCAAGGTCTATAATTGTACATCATGTTAAACAGCAAGAATTCTATATTAAAATCATAGCTGTTGCAATGCAATATATTTTCTAGCATAGCAGTATAATTAAATTGAATGGGGAATTATCAGGAAATACTACGGGTGAAGTCTATAGACTTGGAAGTCAAAACACATCCTGGAAGAAGGCAATGACAAATCACTTCCATATTGTTGCCAGGATGCCTGGATGTGTCAATGAGTCATCAGAATTAACTTGAAGGAAAATTTACCTTTATAATTAGAGGATGCTTGGTAATTTATCAAAGTGTGCATGAAAATACTCAGCCAACTTACTAGAAAAGTGGGACTTTGAAATACACACCCCATTGTAATGTATACTGAGTATCCTCATTAGCCCAAGAATACAAAGTAAGCTGGAAAAAAAAATAGAAAACATGGTGGAATGCTGGACTTGGAGGAAATGAACAGGAGCAGTCATAATGATTAGGAAGATATGTTGCCTTGTTGAATGATTCAGCATGGTGATTGTGTAAATGTGCCAACCTAGTTCTTGCCCAAACTTCCTCTAAAACTTTAGAGCTATAGAATAAGTTTATAGGATAGAGGTGTGCTGAAGACTGAGTTCACATACTTGCTTACTAAACTAATTTATTTTCTGTATTTGCACCATACATTGTTCAATCACCTATTCTTGACTTAATGCTAATCAGTAAAATAGGTGAAGTAGCAGAAGTGTGGTAGGTGGAACAACATGACCATGAAATGCTAGAGTTCTTGACTTTAAGAGAAAATAAAATGGAATGTAATCAGCTATATACTTGGACTTCCAAAAGGTCCAGAACAACAATAAGAAGGATCTCGTGGCATGAGAAATGTATAGGGAAAGTTGCTCAGGATGGGCAGAAGTTCCTAAGGAAGGAGGTAACTAAAAGCAGAACTGCAAACAATTCCAATGAGGAACAAAAAATAGAAAAGAGAAGAAGCCAATGCAAGGAAACTTAGTGAAGATATGAAAATTGACACATATATGAAATGGAGAGAGGGCCCCATCACAAAAGTAGAGTATAGACAGGACCTCCTTTGAACTTTTGGGCAGGAAAGTGAAAGCTCAGAATGAGTTGAATTAAGGATACTAAGAATAACAAACAGGCTGCTTTCAATGCGTTCAAGAGAAAGTTTGAGTATACTATCTCCTTGGTGAAGATGGCAAAACACGAACAGGTAGCAAAGAAAATGCAGAGTTAATATTTCCATTTGCTCTTCTCCAACAACAACAACAACAAAAAACCCCACCCTTCTACCTACCTGAGACAGTGGCTTGGTCAGGAGGATGAGGACCCAGCACTTTCCTCCAAAAGATGAAAGGCTGTTTTCCCCAAATCGACCACCCTAAAATGATTAACTCCCTGCCTTAAAGCAGGGCTAGGCCTGGCTAGTACAGCAACAGTGCCCTGGGGAATGAGAACATTCATTAGGTGACATTCATTATCCAGAAATATAGTTGCTCCTCCAGTGTTTATGGGAAAGATTCATTTGGGTGACTGGCTCCCAACCCAATTTTTACATGCATTTACTTATCCATTAGCCCAGCTCCTCTCAGTGGGTACAATACTTGACTGTTGAAAGAACTGCCTATTAAGGGATCCTGTCAGAGAATTGTTTATATTTAGCCTTCGGAATTAAAAACAAGAAAACTCTTGTGAGTCATATTAAACTCACATTTGCAAGGGGTAAACAGGAAGCATAGTTTGTGGTTTTAAACCAGCACAGAATTCTGCCCTTCCCAAGGATAATAGAATGATAAATGGCTAATTTTTAATTTAGAGCAAAGGTTTTTTTTTATTTATAAAATAATAAAAAGCTGCTCACATTCAAATACTTCACAACTGGTTTGTCCTCTGCTTAGCATTGTTCTTAATGTAAGAACATTTCCTTCTACTCCATCCTTCTTGTTCAGGCTTCTAACGATTGGCTTTTGCACCTTTAAGAGCAATTAAATCTGTGTGCAAACCTCAGGTCATGCCCTCTCCTGCCAGAGTTTTCTTTTGAAACGACATCCTCTTGGGAAAAGTTTTCACTTGGTGTGTATTCAGTGCCAGTAAAATGATTTAATGTGTGCCTTGCATTTTGTTTGTGACTCGCCTAGCAATCGTACTGCATGTTCTTATAAACAAGAAATCATTTCTCAATTGCCAATTACCTGCCTTAGCATTGTATGCTTTGACAGTTGTTTACTGCCTAATGAGGCTTGGTAATCCAGCTCAGTGAAATGGTGTGTTGTTGTTGTTGTTGTTTAAGATGGAAGTCTTTTGGGATCCTTGGCATTTATTTTCGAGCAAGTAGCTGAGTCTCTGGGTATTGTTCATAACTCTGCAATGCTGTAAGTCTGGCATAATTACAGTACATTGCCATCACTGGAGAAATGACGTACACCCGCCATGTACCAGCCAACTCAGGGGGTAAGGGGGGAACTAAAGAGATATTATGCATAAATCCTTCATAAGGAAGGAAATTTCTAAATTGGTATTTCCTGAAACAGAGGATAAGTTAAAGAACAAAAGGGCATCAAAGGTAGCTCTTTAATATGAGTGATGGACACATGAGCATCTGCATGAGGAGTCAAGTGCCATCACCTGCGTTAGGGGTATCCACAGAAGAGTCAGAAAAGTCAAGATGGCTACCCCAACCATGCGATCAAAGCCCTGTCCCTTTTAACATGCTTTGCACATTACAATCACATGTTTGTGGCTGCCATCTTGACTTTTTTAACCCCCTTCATTGCAGATACCTCTGGCATGCATCATGACATCAATATACAAATGATGAAAATGTACTGAGTCTGTTTCTACCCTTGTTTACCTTTTTTCTCTAGTTTTGTTTTGTTTTTTGTTCTTAAGGTAGTTTAGTAGGGGATTCTGTGGCTTTTTATTTCATTTTTCTCTGCACCATGTAGATTTTTTTTTTAATCCAATAGGCTTGGGTTTTTAAAAAAATTACGTGGCCTTTTATAGAATAGTAATAGCATTATAGTATGATATTGCTCTTTAGATTATACATAATTCCACAAACTATTAAGGGTTCTAACACTGCTATATTTTTAAAGATTAATTAAATTAAATTAAATTTTAAACATCGGATTTCTGTCTATTCAGCTAGTAGCTAATTCAGCTGCAGGAATGACACGTTACTCTGCCTTTCAAAAACTTCAGGGCTGCCCAGTGCAAAGGGATCATGGACAATATATCAATGCTCAGACTCTATGCAAGCACCCAAAAGATTAATAAAAGCAAGTAACAGGGATACTGAGTATAATACTGATGTTATGGGCACCCATAGGGGGCATATGACATCATCTGTGTCATGCTTGTTTCTCTGAGATATATCTTACCTGTAATTATGTGTCCATTCTAGATTATTTTGTTATGATTATCTTTGTTTGTTTGACATTGATGTTTAAAAAAGGAAAACTATATTACACACACACACACACACACACATACACACAAACATACACTTTAGTCTAGTCCAGGATTTCTCAACCAGGGTTCCGTGGCACCCTAGGATTCCGCAAGAGGTCACTAGAGGTTCCCTGGGAGATCACAATTTATTTTAAAAAAATATTTCATATTCGGGCAATTTCACATTAAAGAGGTTAGTTTCATTCTTTATTTTTAGTTTAAGAACATGTTAATGCATATACTGTATACAGGCCTCCACATGAAACTAATACAATTTTGTAACTTCTGGCCTATATTTGAGCCTGAATGTGCAAAGGTTCCCAGAAGCCTGGAAAATATTTCAAGGGTTCCTCCAGGGTCAAAAAATTGAGAAAGGCTGGTCTAGTCAAAGCATTTTACTGCTTGCTCTTTATCCAGAAAGGATTCTACTAGTGCAGTTTAGAAATCGTAACAAAAAATGCTGTCGCTGTCCTCAGATTTATGACATAAATAGCTGGACACAAAAGGAAGAAGGGTGGCATATGCAGATTTCCATTGCTAATGTTTTGTGTGATGGTTGGGTGATGAAGTTGGTGATGGCTGAGTGATGAAGCCCAATGGATTGCGAAGACTGGTAAGAGTTGTGTTCGTCTTTCATCTGGTATCCTTGAAAAAGGTTTGACCAGAATTTCTGGGCAGCATAGCCAGCATGTCTGAGAATCCTGGGTATTGTAGTGAAACACATCTGAAGGCCATCAAGCTGGAAAAGACAGTTCTAGTCTCTGTTTCTGGAAATTCTGGACTTGGCTTTTGAATATAGTTTCTTTAGCATATCTTTAAATCTAAGCTACAATTCCATATCCATTTACCTGGAAGTAAATTACATTGGATACAGTCAAACATATTTCTGAGCATACACTTTTAGGACTATGCTACCAGCCAGACCTGGAGGGTTCCCTTTGAGTTTCTGTTGAAAGTTTTATGCAATTTATATATTTAATAGAAAGTGTATTATTCTCTTGTAGGGCCCTTTGCTCCATATAATTTAATGACACATAATTAAGACTGGATGAGAAATTTGTTCAGTTTCTATTTTAATTAGAGCTGAATTAACTGACACAAAAACCAGAGTAATGAATAACCTGTAATTTTGCATTTCTCTGAATTTTGCAATGTAGTTCTCTAAGTAAAATGAGTACAAAAACTTTCATTAAGGAAAAGAACTTAGAAAATATCTACATTTGTCAAAATGGCAATCTAAAAGACACATAATAGAAGAAAGAGCTTGCGGAAAAGTGAGCATTTGAACAAAACTGAGACCTGGAGTATGAGAAATAGACATGAAAATGTGTACACTTGTTTTAACATGACGTGACAAATATCTTACTTGCAGGAAAGAGCAGGGAACATGCTTGTGCTTATCCATGGTTAGACTAGATGATCACCATGACCTCTTCCAACTCTACAATTTGATGACCTATGAAAATGGTAGAAAGTGGGAGAGATCTGTATGTGTAAGTCATGCAGTTGTACTGTAAATAGAATTTTAAAAGTTATTCACGAATACTCTTTTGATCAGCCTCTGTTGTCAGAAAAAAAGCACTCTATGATTCAGTCCTAAGATTATAGAAAGCCTAGCAAATCAGCTGTGCAAGAGTCCAAAACTCTACATAATTTGATTCAACATCAATATATATTTTGCTTCAAAACATGCAATTTCACATCTGAGAGCTTTTACATTGATGAAGAAGGTTTGGATGTAAGTAGAATAAGGGGGAAAGAAAGAAGCAATTACTGTCAGATTCAGTCAGATGTCAAAAGAAAGAGAGGGGAAAAAATGCAAATAGAATGTTCTAGTTTTAATGTGCTCAAGCTTACAAAAAGTAGCCATAAAACATGAAGCAACATTAAAAGAAAAGGAAGAATGCCAACTGATTATGTCATTGCAGGACTGTTAAATAGTGCTGAAACTCTGCATTTATATTTGTTTTCCATTCCATTACCCTCTTTCCAACTCTTTTTTCTTTAATGTAGTTTTGAACAAGATTTGTCATATCATAAATGGAATTCTTCAGTCTACATTAGAGGTTTCAGGACCTCAACTGGCTTTCCAAAAGTTTTGGATGCAGCCCCAGGATATCTGCTCCATGAGTTGCACTGGTTGCCAGTATTTGTTCGTTCATTCACTCATTCACTCATTCATTTACTCATTCAGTTTATATAGCTGCCCATCTCACATATGTGACTCTGGATGGCTTACAAAGTTAAAAACACAAAAACAATACAAAAAATAACCACAAAAACATTAAAAATATTAAAACAACAAAAAAGCTATTGTTCAAGGTATGCTTCAGGGTTCAATTCAAGGCACTGAAAGTTACCTATAAAGCTCTTCATACCATGGGGCCAGATTATTTGAAGGACCGTTTCTCCCCAGTTGTGTCTACCTGTCCCATTAGGTCTGGCAGGAGGCGCATGTTCCAGGTCCTTCCTATTAAAGAGTGCCATCTAGTGGGACCCAGGAAGAGAGTCTTTTCAGTCATGGTGCCCATCCTTTGGAACGTGATCCCCTCCAGAGATTAGGTGAGCCCTGACCCTGCTTGATTTCCACAAGGCCTCAAAAAACTGGTTGTGTCACTGAGTGTGGGAATCTAGATGTGTGATGGGTAGTGCAATAGTTTTGTTTGATGTGTTTGCTGGTTCTTTTGGTTTCTACTTCAGCTGCCAATTATGTTTGCATTATTGTTATGTGTTGTCATGTTTTTAATTGTTGTTAGCTGCCCAATTTGAGATGGGCTGCTGTAGAAATTGACTTAAATAATAATACAAATTAATAAATCTCCCAAAAGTTATGCCAACTTTAAATCTAATGTGATAAAAGAGACATATTATTCAATACATTACTGGAGAGCAATTATATGACCTGTATTTAATTTTAATTATATGTAAATCATTTTTTTTTCCTGGCCCCTGCTTTTGTGTACATTTTTTGCTGCTGGTAGACAGTACAAATTCCAAGTGTGGAAAAAACAGTGCATCCCATGCATAACTATAGAAAGTGAAAAGCCATGAATTAGATCTAAAGCTTGCCTGTTCTCAAGGTCTAGCCCAAGATTTAAACTCCTAAGCTTCTCTTTTATATCTTGTACACAAGATGCTGGGTGTAAAGCTAAAATTATGAGAGTGCAGGAGGCTGTTTCTCACATCCTTTCACTTCTTCCCCATTATAAAATGTGGACCATCTCTATTTTTCCCTTCATCTGTGTTTGGGGATGAGATGGGGAAAAGAATGGAAAGGAAGAGATCAAGAGAATATATGCAGAGCCTGCAAGAAAGAGATCTTTAGTGTCAAATTCCAAACAGCCTGAGTACATTCAATGACCATGGAACACATACAGACTATTTCAGGGAAGGTAGATTCTCAGGCATAGGGAGAGAATGAATGGCAAAGAGCAATGTTTCTCAGCCTCAGCAAATTTCAAATGTGTGGAATTCTGGGAGTTAAAGTCCACACATCTGAAAGTTCCTGAGGCTGAGAAACACTGGCATAGAGTATCCCAGAAAAAGTCATAACTCCTGGTTGGAAGCATACATAAGGATATTCAACACTAGAACATTTTGCTGCACCTTTCACTTCTCCGCAGTGATAAATATTTTAGTGGTAGCTATGTGATCATACCTTCAGCAAAGGATCGTTACCTTGTCATGGTGCTGGAGCTTGAGCACCTCAATGACACCATGAGCTAAACCGTGAAGGGCCACCCAAGATGGGAAGGTCATGACAGAGAGGTCAGACTCAAGGCGATCCCTGGGGAAGGTAATGGCAACCCACCCCAGTATTCTTGCCCTGAAAACTAAATGGATCAGTACAACCAGAGATATGTCGGTATACCATTGGAACATGAGACCCCCAGGTCGGAAGATGGTCAAAATGCTACTGGGGAGGAACAGAGGATGAGTTCAACTAGCCCCAGACGTGATGACGCAGCTAGCTCAAAGCCGAAAGGACGGCTAGTGGCTGATGGTGCTGGTGGTGAATGGCGAATCCGATGTTCTAAGGATCAACACACCATTGGAACCTGGAATGTAAGATCTATGAGCCAGGGCAAATTGGATGTGGTTATTGGTGAGATGTCAAGATTAAAGATAGACATTCTGGGCATCAGTGAACTGAAATGGACTGGAATGGGCCACTTCACATCAAATGACCACCAGATCTACTACTGTGGACAAGAGGACCACAGAAGAAATGGAGTAGCCTTCATAATTAATAGTCAAGTGGCTAAAGCAGTCCTTGGATAAAATCCAAAAAATGATAGAATGATCTCAATTCGAATTCAGGGCAAGCCATCTAACATCACAGTGATCCAAATATATGCCCCAACCACAGATGCTGAAGAAGCTGAAGTAGAGCAGTTCTGTGAGGATCTGCAGCACCTACTGGACAACACGCCTAAAAGAGATGTTATTTTCATCACAGGAGACTGGAATGCTAAGGTGGGCAGTCAAATGACACCTGGAATTACAGGTAAGCATGGCCTGGGAGAACAAAACGAAGCAGGACATAGGCTGATAGAATTTTGCCAAGACAACTCACTCTGCATAACAAACACTCTCTTCCAACAACCTAAGAGACGGCTTTATACATGGACTTCACCAGATGGACAACACCGAAATCAGATTGACTACATCCTTTGCAGACAAAGGTGGCGGACATCTATACAGTCGGTAAACACAAGACCTGGAGCTGACTGTAGTTCCGATCACGAACTTCTTCTTGCACAATTTAGGATCAGACTAAAGAGATTAGGGAAGACCCACAGATCAGCTAGATATGAGCTCACTAATATCCCTAAGGAATATGCAGTGGAGGTGAAGAATAGATTGAAGGGACTGGACTTAGTAGATAGGGTCCCGGAAGAACTATGGACAGAAGTTCACAACATTGTTCAGGAGGCAGCAACAAAATACATCCCAAAGAAAGAGAAAACCAAGAAGGCAAAATGGCTGTCTGCTGAGACACTAGAAGTAGCCCAAGAAAGAAGGAAAGCAAAAGGCAACAGTGATAGGGGGAGATATGCCCAATTAAATGCAAAATTCCAGAAGTTAGCCAGAAGAGATCAGGAATTATTTTTAAACAATGCGCGGAAGTGGAAGAAGACAATAGAATAGGAAGGACAAGAGACCTCTTCCAGAAAATTAGAAACCTGGGAGGTAAATTCCAGGCCAAAATGGGTATGATCAAAAACAAAGATGGCAAGGACCTAACAGAAGAAGAAGAGATCAAGAAAAGGTGGCAAGAATATACAGAAGACCTGTATAGGAAGGATAACAATATCGGGGATAGCTTTGACGGTGTGGTCAGTGAGCTAGAGCCAGACATCCTGAAGAGTGAGGTTGAATGGGCCTTAAGAATCATTGCTAATAACAAGGCAGCAGGAGACAATGGCATCCCAGCTGAACTGTTCAAAATCTTGCAAGATGATGCTGTCAAGGTAATGCATGCTATATGCCAGCGAATTTGGAAAACACAAGAATGGCCTTCAGACTGGAAAAAAATCAACTTATATCCCCATACCAAAAAAGGGAAAGACTAAAGAATGTTCAAACTATCGAACAGTGGCACTCATTTCACACGCCAGTAAGGTAATGCTCAAGATCCTGCAAGGTAGACTTCAGCAATTCATGGAGCGAGAATTGCCAGATGTACAAGCTGGGTTTAGAAAAGGCAGAGGAACTAGGGACCAAATTGCCAATATCCGCTGGATAATGGAAAAAGCCAGGGAGTTTCAGAAAAACATCTATTTCTGTTTTCTTGACTATTCTAAAGCCTTTGACTGTGTGGCCACACAATGAGAAGACAGGACACCCTGGAGAAGATTCTGATGCTAGGGAGAGTGGAAGGCAAAAGGAAGAGGGGTCGACCAAGGGCAAGATGGATGGATGATATTCTAGAGATGTGTCAGGCTCTGCCTGTGATCCAGTAACAACACAGATGCTAGCGTAGGCTTAGGTTCTGGCTTTATTGAGGAACAGAGTGCATGCCTTTAAAAAGCTGAGAGTGAGGGGAGCGCGCCGGAATGGGATTTAAATAGCCCGCGCCGGTCAGCGCTCCACCCCACCTTATTCCAGGTGTGTCCCACGAGTCCCACCGGTTTCGTCCCTGTCAGGTGAGAGGTCATTCAGCCCCCCTGCACCCCGGGCGTCACCTCAATCGCCTTCCTGAACAGTAATGATTCATTGCCGGGCGATCAGGCTCTTAATCCTTTGACAGCTCGGGCGCGCCTCTCTTGTTGTTAGTCAATTGCTTGTTGGCAACTTTGTATCGCTGTCTTCCGTGCCGCCGGTCTTGGTTGTTACTTAGTTTCCTGCACCTGTTGCTTTCTTTTGTGTTTCATAGTTGCCTTTGCCTTAATCCGCCAGGGACCCATTTCCCTGTATTGTCATGCGAGCCGTTGCGATGTCACAAGCATCACAACGGTGATCATGACAAGGTGACGGACTCGTCCCTGGGGGGGCTGGGGGTGTTGACAACTGACAGGAAGCTCTGGCGTGGGCTGGTCCATGAAGTCACGAAGAGTCAGAAGCGACTAAACAAATAAACAACAACAATGTGATCATACAGATTATCATAAGGTTATGTTTGGAGGGTTTGTTTGTTTTCAATTTTTAAATACACTCATTTGGGTGAGATGGGCAGCTATATAAATCATATAAATAAAAATAAGTAAATAATAAAAACAAAAATTATGTCCAGTTTTCGCTTGTGTGCTGACTGTAGGGAAAATGTGGAGATAACTTGGATTGGAGATCCTCCCGTTCTTTCAGTAAGGTGAATGTATTAGCAGAGTACACATCTGTAAGTAGAACCAGGGTCACTAAGAGGATCTAGAAACAGATGTTTACCAAGTTTATGAAAGGCATTGTCTGCTACAATAGAAGCCCTGCCTTTCTGAGTTGTCTGTCCTCATTGTGGGGAAAATGAAGAAAGAAAATACTCTTCTTCCTGTAGGAAGGAGGCGTAAAGGGAAAGCCTAGGAATGTCGATCTTCCCGTCAGAAGACAGCAAAGCAGAGGAAATGTCCTGAATGACTATAATGGCCTGCTCCCATTATATCAGAATTGCTTAAAATGTTTCAATTTTCTTCTCAGTAACAAAGGATATGCACAATCATTTTAAAACAGTCAAACTGTGATAGTAACAATGGATATGCCTGATCACTTTAAAATATGTCAAACTGCAATCATCTTTGTTTCTCTGCAAAATATTGTACAGATGGTTCCATAGTCAACGGTGGAATTATATTCTTGTAGTAAAACCATCTCGTTTCACACTGCTTGCATGGAATGTATTGAGGCCTTATATTGTAGGCTAGCTTTGGATTCATTCATATTGTTCCCTGACTGCATGGCAGAACCGCATATTTATAAACTGCATCATATTCATTGTAATATCATATGTGTTACATTTGGTTATGGCATTTACACCTCTGCCTGCTTGTCTTTGTTCTACTTGTTTGTTTTTGGCAGTATAATCCTGCAGTTATCAATATGCTTTTTAAAAATGTAGATTGTGTGCAGTTGTCACTTCTCCTTCCTTTGCCCTCTCTTGCATATCAGTAGATATTTTCACACAAAACATTAGGGGTGGGTAGTTTGTGGTTCAATGTGTTACTGGCTTGCCATGTTGTGTGAACCAGACTGTCATTTTAAGCCATGCAATGGCTCATTTGTTTGGGCATAGCATGTTCTGCAAAGCCATTATGTTTCTTTAACCTGACTTTTGACTTTTAGATGTCTAAATCCAGCTGAAGGTATCTTTCTCTCCCAGGCATCACCACTTTCACTCCCATCATGTGCATCTGCAATACACAAATGGGAAAAAATGATCCCATGAAACAAGCTGTGACCTCTATGACCATAGAATTGTGGTCTTCATGTCACACATTTCCTCTGTCTTAGGAAAAGTTCATCACAGGCTTCTCCAGTGGGTACCTCCAGAGCTTTGGGGACTTTAATTCTAATAATGACCTGCTAACATGAACAATGCCTGGAGCTCCAGCTACAATCCTGGGAGTTGTAATTGTAATACATCAAGAGAGTACTAGGTTCTGGAAAGCTAGATTATTATATAGAGCAAAATGATGTGTCTGTAATGAAGAAGACCTAATGTCAGAAGTTATTAGAATGGACACATATATATACAAATCCTCCCAAAGGTAATGTATCATAGAAAAAGGGGGGAAAAGGCATGAAAAAATTGGCATAGAAATGTCCATGTGCAGGCTTAGATTGGTTCCTATCCCCACTTCTTAAAGCTGTTTATCAGTCTTGGAATATAGAGCCATTCAAATAGGGCAAGGGTGGACAATGTAAACAACCTTCCGATTATGGTTAAACTAGCTGCCGAAACTTTCCCCATTGGTTATGCAGATTAGGCCTGATAGGAATTTCAGGCAGATAACATCTGGAGAGCCAGGTGTCGCCCATTCCGAACATAGAGGATGCCTTCCAATGGAGGACACCTTCAGAAGGGATCTGTAGCTACCTTCTTGATGTTTGAGATGTCTCCTGTCTGTGAGGATTATAGTTCCAAAAACTATATCACTGCCACTGCAACCAAAAGGTAGGCTTGCAAGAAGAATTCTAGGAAGGAAATAGATGCTTGTTCTTAAAATATTTATTTTCCAGACTCTGGGAATGTTTGCAATAGGTTTACAAGCTTGCAAACTATTGAAAGAATTAGAAAGGGTGCAATGCTGCTGTCACAGCTGCTGATGGCAAGAGTGAGAGACTGCTTCACTATAGCAGCTGCAATCAAATATCAGGCCTCTGAAATATGAAGTCATACCTCTTCTTTGATGTAGTCATCACCCTTGAGGCTGTATCTCAAAAAAGGCTCAAAGATCTTGAATGAAAATTGGACCTTCATTGTTGCATTTTTGGAGTGGTTCATGGGGTTTAAAACACCATTATACTACTTTTAAAACCTCCAAAATTGGACTTAGGTTTAAGTAGCAAAATAAATACTTTAGCCTTAGACACCAACTTCTCAAAGTACAAAAAAGATGCCCAAATATGTTTGCCCGCCCATTCAGATCACAATGTCTCTGGTTACAGTATATATATATTTTTGCCACCTTCTTTTAAGTTATAGTGAAGTCCACAGGCTGAAAAATATTGTTTACTTCTTATTTACAATATTCACAAACACCTCATTTTTGTAGCTTGTTTCAAAATTATTGACCACAATTTGCATGTATGGTTTATCCCTATCCATTTGCATGTATTAAATATATCACAACAGACTCAGTCATAGATACACCATTTACTGAACAGGTGGTAAAGTTATAACTGCAAATAAATAGAAATAAATGGTAATGCAGCATTGACCACTCAGGTCACTATTCTCAACTTCATAAATGGAGCAAAATCTGCTGTTTGTTGTACTAATTGCATAGTTTATTCACTCAATAAATTTGCAGATTATTCTTGATAAGTGTCATTACCCTTGAGGCTGTATCTTGTGCACTGCTTTCTAAAGCCAGAGTTCTCACTTGGATAATCCAAATACCAAACTTTTGTAGTGCTTTTAGCCAAATAATTTGTTGTCTCCATACTAATTTGTGGTTTAGGACATAGTTACCCTTTGGATTTTGGACTTTTCCAACTCTGAAGATATAGTCTTTAGTTCAGACATTGTACAGTACAAAAGCAAGTAAATTAAAGGAAACTGCATACCTTTCCAAATAAACCAATGCTTGTATTCACAATATATTTGTGTACCAAATAAGTATATTAGGGTTAAATGTTAATTTTTATGAAATTGTGTGTGTTTAATTACCAAATGATGCATAAACATGATGGAGTCCACTTCATTGTTTAAATTAATCCACATATGAATGCCTATGCACATATTTTGTAGACACATCTTCAACTGTATGGATGGACATCAGCATGCATAGGGCAGGTCTGTAGGATCATTTCCAATTTCACAGAAAAGAAAGTGTGATAGAACAATATTAAACCATTTTTTTTACCTGCAGCCGTTTCTTCTGAACATGATGGAACATTCAAAAATATCCTTTAATTAGATTGGGAGGAAATGAGACCATGGTGAGTTACAAATTAAGGTTTCCACACTGTGGAAGAGAGGCATGTAAACATTTTGAGAGGGACCACTTTTAATCAGATAGATCAATAGGCAACAAACTAATGCAGAGATATGTAAACAGGCATGATTTTCATACCACAGAGATATTATTTAGCATAGATGTCAGTTGCTTAATTACAGTTCTGGCAAAAAGATACTCAGGGCCATTACCCCAGTTGCTTTTATAATTGCAGGTTGCATATTAAAAAAAAGAAAGTATGTCAAGAACTTTAAGGAACATATATTGCCACTTAATTCTATTCAATGTATGTTATAGGTCAGCCTTTCACAAACCCAAGTGTTCAAACTACAGATCCCAGCAACACCAGCCAGCCCAAATGACTGTTTTCTTGGAGTGATAGAGGTTGTAGCCCAGCACTTGTACTGTGCTGAAAATTTCACCCAGGTTTCTAGACCACTGTCATTCAATTTGACAGGAAAAATGTTTTGCTTTTACTTTGCAAAGGAAAATAACATTTTAGTGAAATGTTCATGTGGAAGAGGTAGGTTGTAGCAATTGCTTTACTTACAAGCAATTTACGTACAAGATGGCCAAGTTGTTATAAAAATGTCCTGTATTTTGTTCTCTGAGACTCAGACATCAAAAATTCGTAAAGCTTTCAGATTCAGAGGAACCCAGGCCTTCCTGCCTGAATACAAACTACAATAAATATGTCATTTAAACATTTCATCACCGTTTCAGTTAATTGCTATAGCTGTCATAGCTCTAGCTCTGATCTTCCTTGATGACACTGCATCTCCTTCCAGTTGCTGGGTTACCTTGTGATCAACAAAAAGCAATATTATTTCACTACAGGAATAAAGGAGCGCCAACACAGCAGTCAATAAATATGTTAGGTTCTCAGAGCCTTATAGGATTTACAATTCAGCACATAATTTGATTTTCAACCTTAGGCACTCCACAAATTCAGAGATGTTCTACGACTTGTACCCCTCTGTACCTCCCATTCAGGTGTGCTGAAGGCATCGACTGAAGGCAGAGCCAAGTAAGAGATTCTGGCTAGGTTGGGTTTATGAGTGCCTGCAAATATGCTGATATTCCTTGATAAGGTTTAATCATATTGAACCATTCTAAGCACCTCATGCTAAAAATGATATTCCAATTCTGAAAATAATCCCTTAAAGAAATCAGCCCTTGAATTTAACTTTAAGACCTGGGTTGTGTCCTTGTTCCACTGGAAGGAAGTAATGTTCAAAATACTGAACAATCCCAAACCCAGCCATCCCTTTAAGTTGTTCTCTCCAGCTAAGTTGTTTAGATTGGTATGAATCAACCAGATTAATAAAAGAGGAGGATCACCTTGACTGCTCAAGGTAATCTGTGGAAGACCTCACTTCCATTTTCAGAAAGATGGCAGGATGGTTCTTTGTGAGTGTGTGTGTGCGCGCGCGCCTGTGCACACGCCTTCGAGTCAGCAGACTCCTGGCGACTGCCTGGACAAGTCTCTGCAGTTTTCATGGCAAGATTTCAGAAGTAGTTTGCCACTGCTTCCTTCCTAGGTCTGAGAGAGAGTGACTGGCCTAAGGTCACCAAGCTGGCTTCATGCCTAAGGCGGGACTAGAACTCAACATAGCCCAGGTTCTAGCCTGATGCCTCAGCCACTACACCAAACTGGCTCTCTTATACATTTACTTCTAATTTATTCATTTTCTCCAATCTCTAGATCTCTACGCCATATAGTAATTGCAAGATCACTTTTCTTTTGATGATCTTTACTGGAGGTGGCCTGGGCACTGTCCTCTGAAGAAAAATAAAGGAACAGCAAGCTTCTATAGATGTAGTAGCTTTCATCTTTGCATTTGATGCATGGGCTTTCCAGAGCAAAGACAGTGAAAATGAATGTTCAGATGCTCATGTGTTCCATTGTATTGCTATCAAGAGTCCATTTACATTTGCTTTAACAACCATTTTTGTCTTGAAACATTTGACTTTAAGCAACTCAGCAACAATCCCTCAAGTTACTCAAGAGCCTCTGCATACTAATTTGTGTTGTGAAAAAAAAAATACTATCTGCATATAATAACACAGAAATTTTCTCTTTACCAATAGGTGTAAGGAAGAATGAAGGAGAGGAAAGCTCTCTTACAATATTGCTGATATAAAAACAAAATAGGAAGGGGGCCAAAACGCATCCCTGTCTCACTCCCTCTTCATCCAAATATTATCAATCAAATGTTCCCATTATATTGATATGCACTTACATACTTAGGTCCTTATACAGTTTGTAAATCAAACATAAATGTTACCTATCAATATTGGGAGCTAGCAGCTTTCCCCAGAATCAAACTCACAAATACTGCATAAATAACCCAGGAGGGCTTTTGAATTGACTTTGATATCAAATATAATGTGAACAATTGATCAAGTGTAAAAAAATATTTCCTAAATCCAGCTTGCTCTGTGTGGAAGGCATTCCCTTGCAGTCCAAGAGTCTTTGTAAAAGGTCTCTCTCATATAACTTACAGCAAATATTAATCAGACTTATGGGGCAATAGTTGACAGGATCTATTGTGTCCATTTCCTTATAAATGGGGATCATGACACTATTAATCCATCCATAAGAAATCCATTCCATCACATGAATATAAGATAAATCAGGCAGCCCTGGAGCCCATCAATCTGGATTTAAATACTTCTGCTGATAATCTTTCCAAGGCACTTTGCCACTGCCTGTAGTTAGTTAATTCTTGTGACTTCCTCTTTGGCAACTGGGAGGCATTCTTCCCAAGGTGTAACTGTGCAAAACCCCTCCTAACCACAGCTGCTCCCTGCTCTTGAAGCAGAAGCTGAGTCTAGAACTTCCAAATTGCGGACTACCTCTGAGCAGTCTACCATTCATAATCAGAGATGAAGATTAGGCCTACAAACTCAAATCCACTTCTTCCTGGAGGGATTCTCTCTGAGTCTGCTCCTCTGCCTATCCAGACACTGAGAGCCTCAGACACTGGGTCAGCCCTTCCACCATATCAGGTGTTCAGACTGGAAATGAAAGGCATAACTGGGTGTCATCAGTGTATTGATACATGAAACCCCATGTCCACAGCTGACCCCTCCCCCTGAGGTTTCATGTAGATATTAAAAGGAGGAAGAGAAGAAAGGTCCATGGCGCACTCCACATAGCAGATCTCTCCTCTCCCACCACCAGCATCTTGAATTGTTCCTTTAGGAAGAAGGAGAACCACTGCAGAACAGTTGCCCCTGGTTGATACTATGGTTGATGATAGTAAAAGCTGCTAAAAGATCAAAAAGGATCAGGAGGGTTACAGATCATCCACATGTGAAGGTCATCCACAAGTACAACCAATGAAGTTGCCATCATTTATATCTATCTGAACCCTGGTTGCAAGAGTTCCAAATAATCTGCTTTCTCTAGGGATCTTTGCATTTGTAGGACCACCAGTTTCTCCACAATCTTTCCAAGGAAAGGAAGGTTGGAGACAGGTCTAAAGTTGTCAAAACTGTTGGATTGAATGAAGGCTTCTTGAGGGGGGAGTGTACCACAGAAGCAATGGAACACATCCTCACTCAGAGAGGTATTGATTACTGCTCAGATCCAACCTCCTGCCACCTCGCAGGAAACCTTAACCAGCCATGAGGGGCAGGGATCCAACCATGGTGGAGCTAACACTGTAGAGGGCCCTATCCAGTTCCTTAGGATTCACAGACTCAAAATAATCCAAGGTCACTTCACAAAATGAGGCCCAAGTCTTCTCCATTGGCACTGTCCAATTGGAATCCAGCTCCTCAGATCTGTTTGGCTTTGTCCATCAAATGCTGTGAGAATTCTTCATAGTGGCCTTTCAAATGATCTTGACAAAATCCTTCTGTAAAAGGGAGGATTTTGCCTTTAAAAAGGTGGCTGTACAGTATTCATCTGACACAACAAGGGCAGCAAAATATTTTATGCTGTTTGAAATACCACTGTGTAGGCTCAGATGTGAGCTTATACCAGTGTCCAGTCAGACGCAAGGCAGATCTTCCTCCAGTGGTGCTCTAGACATCTCTGCTGCTTCATGTCCTTGAGCTCTTCAGTAAATCAAGGGGCTTCAGTGGATCAGTGAGCAGGAAGATGCTGCTCTGATCCAGTGCCCTACATGTCCTTTAATTCCATTGGGGAAGCAGAGTCTCAGCCAAACTGCCCACCAGATCTTCAGAAAATCTCCAAGAACCCTCTGAAAACCAACAGGATACATCAAGTGCCTGGGGTAAACTGATCGAATAGGTATTTCTTCACAGTGGAGGTGGGTTACATCACAAAACTCCATAGAAATCAGAGTGATCTGCCCATGATGAGAGGCAAAATGGAATTCCTCTAAATCAAACTGCCACTTTAAAATCACATTGTGTCTGCCCAAGGCAAACCATGGATCTAGTGTGTAACCTCTTATGTGCATTGGGCCCTCAGTAAGTTGGGTCAAGTCCATAGTTGTTATGGCAGCCAAGAATTCCTGGGCTGCTCCAGACCCCTCACCAAGAGGAGGTAGGCTAAAGTCCTCCAACACTGCTAACCAAGGGAACTTCATCACTATCCCAGTGTCATGCGCTGCCTACTACTGAGTAAAACACAGACACTAATTTAGGGAAGATCAGGTTCTGGTTTATTTCAGCATAGTGCATAGCTAGAAAAAGCTGAGAGTGAAGGGAGCGCGCCGGTACGGGGTTTAAATAGCCCGCGCCGGTCAGCGCCCCCCCCACCTTGAGTTGTGTCATCCCCCTAAGTCCTGTATGCTTCGTTGCCGGTAGGTGAGGGATTGCGAGGCCCCTGCTGGTGCCCCGGGCTTCTCTCGTAATTGTCTTCTTCCTCCGGCCGGTGATTGCTTTCAGCTGGGCGATATCCTTTGCGTTCCTGCTGACAGCTCCAGGCGTGCCTCATGATCCGCCCTGTCTTTGTCGCTCTTTCTTCCCCCTTTGTGTTCTTTTGACTGGATTTTCCGGCCGGGGTCGTTCCCTTCTCCTCGGGGTCTGTGTCTGTTGTTGTGTGTCGCTTTGCTTATCTTTTAATCCCTTGCTCTTGTTTCCGTGGTATTGTTATGTGTGCCGTTGTGCTGATGCATTCAGCTCAACGGTGCTCATGACACCCAGCCATCAGGTTGAGTAACCCTGGCAGGGATGCCACTGTGCAGCAGGTAGAATGATGCACAAGCAACAAACCCAACTGCCTTTCTCACCCAGATGTGCAAACAAGTTCTCACATCTGATTATTTGCAGAATAACAAATAATCACCTTGTGATGCCCACAGAGTCCTATGGGTGACAACAACCCCCCACTCCTCTGCTCAAGGACTGCAGCTGGTGCAAAACCTGAAACCTGGATGAAAGAGAAATTTCCTCCCCCACCCAGTTTCCAGTAATATAAGCCAGGTCTTCCCTCCCTCCCACAATGAATTCATGTATGTGGAAGGTCCTATTGTAGACAGAACTGCTTTTTGATTAACCAGGTCTTTCCTGGTATATCTGTACTCATAGTCAAACCAAGTTGTAGTCTGTGAATTTGAGCTGGTTTGCCCAAATTGGTATTTAAGATGTTAAATAGTCATAAATCTTTCTAGAGTTGTTGGGAAATATTATGACAGAAGCTCTCCAATGCATCGACCTTGTGCTATTTAATACATTTTGCACTGTATTTATAACCACCTCTAACCATTTCAGTCTTTTCTGACTCACTCATTTTTCTTCCTTTACATGATCCCCATGGTCCTCAATGTCCACATTTTCTTGCTCCACTTTCAAAATGATATTTACTTGCAAATGATGAAAGCATTGTGCTGTCATGTCACTGCCCCTTTTTCTACCTGTGTCATGACATCCCATGCATGTACAAAAGAGATGGAGTTTGCATTGCAACAGTGCAACACTGCTTTTGTCATTTTAACAGAACATCAGATCCTATGGATGCCTCTGTCCCCATGCCTGCAATTAGGATTGCCTTCTCCCGTGACACCTGACCTTTGGAACAATAATCCTCAGAGATCCAGATGGTTCCAACCTGATGATGTTCAGAAAGCTATTAAAGACCTGGTTATTCTCCCAGGTTCTGGGGCAGAGTAAAGGTTTATTTATTTATTTATCCAATGTATATGACCACCCATTCAACAAGTGAAGGCTGAGCCTTGATCTTTAGTTATATGTTATATAACTAACTTATAACTTTAGTTAAAAATCAGTCGAACTCCAGTTAAAATTAAAAATTCCAAAAGACAAAAAAGAAGGATGAGCCAACATATATCTTTCATCATTCTTCTTTGTTGTGTAATTTTTACTTTAACTCTTAAGTTACCCAGAGTCGGTGGAAGTTGAGCTGCCTATACATTGTATTAATATAAATAAATATATAAGGAACATGCATATGTTACAAAGTTTTTTTTTTTTAGTAAACAGTCCTACTTTATTGAAATTTCTGAACAGAATAGGTAACACTGTTTGTGTTCACAGCATTTTCAGAACAGAATATTCCATAATCTCATTTGCAACTAAAATAAACTCTCCATTTCCATCTAGTCTGACAGGCAAGGCTTTTTCATTCCAAACATTGCTCAATAAAATAAGCATTGTCAGAAAGAGATTATACAGTATTAGACATTCCGATATAGTCCATTATCTATGGAGCTGTTCCTTTCTCTCTCTCTTTTTCCTTGATATAAAACACTTTCAAAATGTTTATTTTCCAGAAAAATATGATTAAGTTGGTGAGACCCTAGGTGTCAAATCTGCTCATTCAGAATGCAAGGAAACTTTCTTTGTGCTGCTATGATGTATGAAGATATTTTATTTGAGGCAGGAATATGATGAATTTTATTCTCTAATTAGTAGCATCTGGTCACACATTTCTCTGCTTGATGTTGTAGAAAATTCATTTTTCACACAAGATTTGACTGGTCAGCGGGAAATAAAATAATTCATTTGCAGCATGCTATAGTCCATGTTGTCTACTGTGTCTGCAGAAAAAAATATATCTTCTTTATTTAAATATATCACTCCATTCTGGTAAAAGAATCAAGAGAAGTAGAACCATATTGAACATGAATGATTAAGGTTTAAGTTGCCATTAAATCCATCTGCCTGTTCACTCTGAGTTTTAGACAAGCCCATGAGGGCTTACAAGAGAAGAGGAGACCCATCAAAGGGTTCTTTTCTCAAGGTTTCCTCAACTTTCGCTTACCCTGAAAGTTTCCGTTAGCTCAGCCAGGGTAAGCAACCTGATGTTCTCTGTATGTTTTGGATTACAAATCCTATAATCCTTTGCCCTATGCAGGCTGGACTAAGTTATAAGATACATAGTATATAGAAGGTTTCATATTGCCTATCTCTATTGCAGATTTCCTGGCCAGCTCAATCAGTTACGTCCAAACTTAGAAATTCCATGTGCCAAGTAAGTTTTGTGTTTTAAGGTGCCCTGGAAACACTAGCTTACCTGGAGTTTCTCAGTGAGAAGATCAGTTTTGTAGAATAGCTTCCTTCATGTAGCTTGGTTACTATCATTTTTTTTTTTCCAGAAGTGTGCAAGCTCCGTAGTTTAATTAACTTAAGGCAAGAGTGGGGATTAAGTTCTCTGGTCAAGACTGAATACCAAAGTTATAGAATCACTTAAAGTTTCCAGAGTTGGAATTCCTCAGCATACCATTGATTGAAGGAAGTTTTCTGGAAGAGGCCTGAACCAACAATCTTTATAATAAGAAGATGGGTTGTGTTATAGGACAGAGTGTGTGTTTTGCATGCAGAAGATCCCAGGTTTAATAACAGCATTGGCCAGATAGATCAATGATTTCATGGGTTCCCATAGATCTATGACTATACCCATGAGCACTAAAGTAAAACTCAAATTCTTGGAAAGGTCATATAAGAGCCAAATTTATATCCAAAGGTCTCAGGTAGAGTTTATTTCTTTATTATTTCTTTAGTTGATTTCTATAGCTGCCCATCTCAGCAAGTGACTCTGGATGGCATAGAGTTATGGAGCAGTGTGCAATTATAATTGTGTCTTAACCTCAGTAAAAGAATAATAATAATAATAATAAGTAACAAGCTGTTTTAGTCAGAGTTCAAGAAAATTTTACAGCAACAATCTTTGACCCTGTGGAAATGCATGAATATATTATTAAGAGTAATAAACAGACCTTTGTCTTTCATTCAGTCTTGAAAGTTAAACCAGCTGCATAGCATATGATTGTGGGTGTGTTAACAAACTGCTGCCATTGATGCCCTGGGACTATGCTAGATATTCTTCAAGGTGTGTGTAATGGTAGAGTTGGTCTCCCCATAGATGAAGGTTGCATCTCCAACTATATAGAAAAGAGGTCTGTTGCACATCAAAAATCATTATTTGTTATGTTTCATCTTCCCCTAATTAATGCAATCTTATTCCCATTTAATACTTAGACAGTGTCCACAGTCAGCTCGGGTCAAAGGCACGATGGAATACTAGTGTTTCCATTTGCTTCCAAAAACCAAGGGCAGTTGGAACCACTTATACCTCCAAGGGGGAAGTGTTTCATAAAGTGGGGGCTATTACAAAGAAGTCCTGCCTTCTTGTCTGAACTCTGTGTACCTTGCAGGGGAGGGGGAACTTTTGAGAAGTTGTCAAGCCCCTTAACTACATGGCACAATCAAGGAAATGAGATTCCCATGGATTTTCTTTAATGAATGTTAATGCTAAGAATTAGGAGTTAGAGTACAGAATCTGGAGACTGATATAGGAACCCATAAGCTCTCATTTATTAATGAGTTCATTGAGTCTGGGTCGCCTTGAATTTATTTTTCCTAGAATGTCTCTATCCTGTGTGTCATGACATGAATTATGTGAGTTGTACCAGTCACACCATAGTGTCATGATACAAATAAGATACAGTATTTCATTTCTGTCATTTGTGTAAAGATTTCAATAGTTATGTGATGTCACTAGCCCCCACTTCTCCCCACTCCATAGATGCCCATGACTCCTGGCATCGTTGCTTTCCATAGAATATCTTTCTGTCAATCTGAAGCCTCCTTGGCTGCTCACACTTCTCAATCTGAATAGGCCCAATGAGCAAGTTGCTTTGGGATTTAACTGAAGAACTAGAAGCCAAGAAGGCTACTGACTATTGTGAAGATAATTACGGCAGAAAAGAAAGGGTGTTCATACATACTGTTTGGCTACTTGATAATTAAATAAATGAAAGAACATCACCCATGAGAATTTCTCCAACATTCTCATAAACACAATATTTTTCCTTGAATTAAATGAAAATGATGTTTAAATGCAGCAGTGGTATGCTACCACTTTGTGATAGCATGCCATAGGAGTCAAGGTGTGAACTGTTTACTCTAAAAGGAAGAATGAAACTGATCCGGCTTATTGTCAACAGAGGGTATCCTTTCCTTCATAACAGCATAATGATGTAATACATTCCCATGTTATTGTTTTGAGTCTCTCTCTCACACCCACATAAACACATATAGTTTACCAAGAGAAACAATTTAGTGGTTTCAAGTAATTTCCCAGTTCTAAAAAACCATGTCCAGTGATGCAACTAGCCCTGTTGACCATGTTCTCTTCTCATGCCTCCCCCCACCATTATGCAACTTGTCATCATTTTTTTTCTGATTTATAGAGCATTCTAAGTATAACCAAAAAAAATCCTGCTTACAATGGGAAAAAATGGAGGTGGGGGAGAGAGTGGAGAATACTGGGGAACAGAACTAGCTGTACAAATTCAGTTTATTTTACATATATTGACCTGAAGGTGAACTGTTCTGTGGCTTGAAGTCAAATATGCTTTCTTTCCTCCTTTACTTGGAACTCTGTGAATTCAGCTGCCTTGATTTTACTAGCTCCCAAGCCAAGGAAAATAAAAAAGTGCTTCTCTGAGTTTTCTAAAAGCATTCAGATGGAGTGTGAAAAGTTCATACATTGGCAGGTATGAATGTATTGGTTTGATTCAGAGAAAGAGAAAGGGCATGGATGAAACAGCTGTTAAGAAGACTGAAGGTTAGGTAGGAATCACCTGAAAAAAGACAGAAGGAGAACTCTTAGTATGCTGGTCTAGGACCATAATAAAGACAAGACTTGACCATAATAAAGACTTGACTTGACTTGACTTGACTTGACTTGACTTGACTTGACTTGACTTGACTTGACTTGACTTGACTTGACCTGACCTGACCTGACCTGACCTGACCTGACCTGACCTGACCTGACCTGACCTGACTTGATTTGTAAACTCTTAGCTTCTGTTCAGAAGAAAAAAATAATAACATGAATCATCCCACTGTGGAACTCTCAGGTAGACACTTAGTCCCTCCTCTGGCATATGGGAAGATCAGGCTACCTGAAATCTGTACGCTTCAATTCATATAGTGCTCTAGATGTAATGTGAAAAGAATGGGACTTGGTGTGAACTGGAATGTTACTGTGCATCCTTGCAATTGGACTTTTTTTCTGTCTCTACATTGATGATTTCAGGGACTGACACATTACCACCCCTGGCTTCATTCAATGCTTAGTTCAAGGCAGGATGCCAGCTCATAAGGATCGTCATGTAAGGAAAGAACTAGACCCTCCATGTGGTATTGCCTATCAAAAGAGGAAGGAAATTTGATCACATGACCCTAATCACTAGGTATAAGACTACGAATTTTGGCATTGAGAAGAAGAAAATTAGACAGTTCTCAGAATGAAGAAATGGATCCTAGCCTATCTCCCCCATGGTCAGGGAACTCATTTCACCAGGTAGTGTTTAGCCATTACTATTCAGAACAGGAGAAACATGTCACTGGAGAATCTATTTCAGGTAGCTTAAAAGTCACCTGTCTATTTATCCAGCAGTTAAAAACTGTAGCTCAGTTTCTCTGTCTTGTGATAAAAGAATCAAACAAGGGACAGCTTGTGAAGAACAAAAATCTATGACTGTTGTTCCAGGGCTCTGTACAAGCACAATATTGTTTCAGAAAGCAACATGGAAGCACCAGTTTGGGCTGAAAATAGGTGAATATGTCAGCAAAAGTGGCAGACATAGTCACACTAAACCATCACATTGGAGATTCCTAAACTCTGGTACAACTGTACAGACAACAAGAGGTTGAAGAATTTGTAATCTTAATGGTGCTACCAATCAATCCAGATTATATATTAGTTGTAGGCACATTGATTTGGGGTTTGATCCTTCCAGAAACCCAGCAATGATTGGTTATCCCTCTCCAGCAAGTGATTCTGGACTGAATATATTGTTACTGTCTTAAAAAGAATAAAGGAAGTACTCCATTAGCTACTTTGCAAGCCAGACCAACAATGTCAACAGATCTAGGAACAGCTTAAAAACTGGGAAGAGGCTTGCCTGCCAAATATATGCAAATATTCCTAATCTGAAATCAACATTCTTGGATTAGTCAGCCTTCTCCTTCAGTTTCATTTTTTTGCAATGCTAACTATTCCTTTTATTTTTTTTAAAAAAGCAGCTATGATTTTTATGCTAACAATTATAGTGCATACAACATTTATGCTTCACTGTTTTTTGCAGACCTCCCAAAAATTCAAGACTGCAAAGCTCTATAACTGGCCATTTTGAAGATACTATTATGGTTTATCTGGATGGGGTGGTGATTCAGATTACAGGCTTAGAGGAAACTACTTTTAAATTTACTCCAGGTGGACACAAATAAAAAATTAGCTCCTGGTCTTCTTTGCATTCCTGACAGACTTCAGGCGTCTTGCTCTTTTCTGAAATAAAATAGATTCTATAAACAAGATGCCAGTTAATATAAAACTCTCACTGCTCATGTACTGAGATTGATTAAGCATCTCTGAAACAAAATCAACAGTGAATTACTCTGTCATTGGCCTTCTTGCTGTATCCATTTGATCCATTTGGGGAGGTTCATCTTCATTTCTCAAAGCAAAAACAGCTGAACTAAGTAACATTCCTAATACAGCTCTGGATTCTTTGGCCTTATGTGGCCTTGAATTCCAAACTTAAAATTTAATCTCCATGTTAATTCACTTTCATTGCCTAGATGTGCTTTTAATAAGGCCATTTTTTAAAAAGTTCCTTTTAATGAGGTGAACTATTGAATAATTTTGGACAGAGCGCTTGGCATCTGATTTTCTATGCCAACCAATTCCCTAAAATAATATATTTATTACTAACACTAGCATATTATTTGGCTGGCTTTTTGTTCATAATCTTCCAGTAATTTCTGCTACGGCTGTTCCTATATATCTAAATTTGTATTGTCAATACTTTTTTTAATGCATTCTTGCCCTGCATTTCTTTATTTTAGTCATGGGAGATGATGTATTGCTGAAAGTTCATTTGCATTTATTTTTGTTTATGCCTGTTTTTAAAATATATTTGCTTCCCCCAAAACCAGTTGTTTAGTTTCATATCGTATTTCCTAGATGTAAGATCTGTTGCAGAATGCTGGGAAAGCCTTTAGCCCAGGAGAGGTCAAAAAAGTCACACACCAAGCATTTCTATAAAAACAATTTATTTACAGAAAGCAAAAAACAAAAGCAAAACATTTAAAGGACTTAGCTCTCATTGAGAGCTACCTGGCTTGCTACATGCCGGCAGAGAGAAAAAGAGGAAGTGAAGAACAAGTCCGGGCAGGTCCTCCCATCCCCCAGGCTATTTGCATGAAGCACGTGAGAGGAGACAATCTAATACAACCCCTTCACCTGGCCAAAATGATTTGTTACAATAGCAGTCTTAATCTATTAGTAGGAAAACCTCAACACTCCCCTTTTTACACTATAGATTAAGTTGCAAACCAATCTTCTCTGACAACTCTTTGTGTCTTGGTACCGGAAGAGGTTTGGTTAAAATATCAGCAATCATGTCTTTTGATTCACAATATTTTAACATTATTTCTCCTTTGCTTATCATATCTTTGATATATTGATATCTAATATCGATATGTTTTGTTCTACTTCTGCAGGCTTCAGATTTTGCCATAGCAATGCAAGCTTGATTATCCTCATAAACAGTTATAGGCTGGTTCACTTCCATGCCTATGTCTTTTAACAAATGTTTAAACCATGTAACCTCATTACAGGTTTGTGTTAGAGAATAAAACTCTGCTTCTGCAGTGGAAAGAGCAACAAGTGTTTGTTTTCTAGAATGCCAGCCTAAGCTAGATCCAGCAAATTGAATTAAAATCCCAGAAGTGGATTTTCTGTCACTGACATCTGCTCCCCAGTCAGAATCGGCAAAAGCCTGCAATTTCTCGGTTCCAGATGCATTTAGCTTCAGGCAATAATTCTTTGTTCCTTGCAAATACCTCATTAACCTCTTCAGTGCTGCTTTTCCAGTAGATGTAGGCTTCTCTACCTGTCTACTTAAAATGGCCACAGAATTTGAGATATCTGGGCGAGAATGATTTGCAATGTACAGTAAACTTCCAATTGCAGATCTATAGTTCTCTGCCTCAGTTAATTGAGTTTCTCCTGTATCTTTCTGAAAATCTATTATCATCGGAGTAGAGACTGGTTTACAGTCTTGCATATTAAAATCTTCTAGGAGCTTTTGAATTTTACTACGTTGGTTTAACAGGAAGCTACCATCCTTGTCTCTGTGTACTTCCAAACCTAGGTAATTGGTCACAACTCCAAGGCTTTTTAATACGAAATGGCTTTTCATGCAGGCTTCAAAATCAAGCCTTTGTTTTTCTGTTGATGTGAATAGCAGCAAATCATCAACATAAATGCACAGATACATATAGCCTTGTTTGTCCTTCTTCATATATACACAGGGATCTGCTTTTCCTTTTTCAAAACCAAAATTCTGCAGTTTTTCATCTACTTTTTGGTTCCAGGATCTAGCAGCTTGTTTTAACCCATAGATTGACTTCTGCAGTTCACAGACTAGATTCTCCCCTTTTTCATAGCCAGGGGGTTGCTGCATGTATAATCTGTGGTCTAAATCACCATAGAGAAATGCAGTTTGAATGTCATAGTGGTTAACTGACATTCCCTTGAGTGCAGCAACTTTTAACAGTAATCTAATTGATTCACCTTTAGTAACTGGTGCAAAAGTCTTGTCAAAGTCTAAATCTTTCCTTTGAGTGAACCCTTTTGCAACCAACCTTGCTTTATATTTTTGGATTTTGCCATCAGCATCCCTTTTCAGTTTGAAAACCCACCTACAACCCAGACAGCGTTCATTGGGAGGTAGATTTACCAGTTTCCATGTTTTATTTTCTTTCAAGGATGCTAATTCCTGTTGCATGGCAGAATGCCAATTTTGTGCAATCTCAGGTGGTAAAGCATTCACTTGTTCTAAAGACTCAGGTTCTGTGAATATGTGAAAAGCCTTTACTGTTTCAGCCTGAAAACGTGATGGAGGAACGCCTTTATTACTCCTCTGAGATCTGCGAGGTAATACAGGGCTTAAATTTTGACTCCTATCACTTTCCTGAGAAGCATCTGTCTCATCAGACAGATCTTCAGTTTGCTTTTCTGATTTAATGTCCTCATCAGGCAAAAGATCACCATCAGCAAGTCCTTGCTGTTCTCTTGTGGTGGTCAGTTCAACTGGAGAGCTAGAATTTAATCTCCCCCAGTTTTGTTCAGCAAAAGAAGCGCTTTTGCTAATTATTAATTTCTCTCCCATTATGAACCTGTAGCTCCTCTGGCTTTGTTCATAGCCAACAAAGATGGCTTTCTTTGTTGTGGGGCCTCCTTTCCTTCTCTGCTGTTTTGGAATGTGAACCCATGCAGTGCTACCAAACACTCTAAGATGGCTTACCTTTGGTTTCACACCATAAAACAAATGGAATGGAGTGTCCTGAATCATAGAGTTATACAACCTGTTCTGAACATAACAAGCAGTCGATAAAGCTTCTCCCCAGAACTTAAAACATAATCGTGAATCTTTTAACATGCATTCCATCGCATTTTGCAAGGTTCTGCCCTTTCTTTCAGCAACACCATTTTGCTGAGGGGTGTACGGGTTAGAAAGAATTTGTTCTATCCCTTTTTCCACTAGGAACCTTCTGAATTTGTGAGAAAGGTATTCTCCTCCTCTATCACATTGGAGTGCAGATACAGGCCTAGGGAATTTTCCATTTGCCCATGTCACAAAACTTTTAAATTTCTCAAATGCCTCATCTTTATGTTTTAAGATGTAGATAAATGTGTATCTTGAGAAATCATCAATGATGGTCATTGCATACCTTGCTTGTCCAAGACTTGGAGCAAAAGGACCAATAATATCAGAGTGTACAATTTCCAAAGGTCTAGTTGTAACTCTGTCACTGTGCTTACTCACAGGAGCTTTTAGTGTTTTGCATTCTTTGCAAACTACACAATCTAAGTATTTATCACAGGGTTTTATCTTTAGGTCAGCACACAGCTGTGGCATTTGTGCTATATACTTGATATTAGCATGACCAAATCTCCTGTGCATCAGGTGTTGAGTTGATCTCTCTTTTCTCTCTGGGTTTTACTGCGTTGTTTACTGGGCACATAACCTGTTGCAGAATGCTGGGAAAGCCTTTAGCCCAGGAGAGGTCAAAAAAGTCACACACCAAGCATTTCTATAAAAACAATTTATTTACAGAAAGCAAAAAACAAAAGCAAAACATTTAAAGGACTTAGCTCTCATTGAGAGCTACCTGGCTTGCTACATGCCGGCAGAGAGAAAAAGAGGAAGTGAAGAACAAGTCCGGGCAGGTCCTCCCATCCCCCAGGCTATTTGCATGAAGCACGTGAGAGGAGACAATCTAATACAACCCCTTCACCTGGCCAAAATGATTTGTTACAATAGCAGTCTTAATCTATTAGTAGGAAAACCTCAACAAGATCCTCTGTCTGATCCAGTGTAAGCCTGTACCCTTTGTGAACTGAAATATATAAGACATCATTTAGTACCTCTATTCAGTTTTTTAATTAAATTTTTATTCCATTTATTTTGGAATTCATCTCATTATGACTCATTCTGAAGTAGTCTGCTAATTGTGATTATTTTCATTTCTTGTTATTTTCAGTGAGAAGCCCAGCTAGTCTTTTCACTGCAGCTTTCAATTTATTTATAAAATTTATAAGGCCATCTGAAATCAGCCAGGCTATAAATGGCTTAACAGAATTTCTATAATGAAAACAGAATTGTAATTTCTTTGTTTGATGGTTGTGAGCCACCCAGAGTCATTGAGAGTTGGGCAGCATACAAGTTTACTATATTATTATTATTATCATTATCATTATTATTATTATTATTCAAAATCAGTAAAACATTTATTAAAAATAGTAAATAAAGATAAAAAGATAAAATTATGGAGAATGGCACTGCTGTGTACAATTAATCCCCAAGAGCCATGTTTTTAACCTGCTTCTGGAAGGCAATGAGAGTGGTGGCCACACAAGTTCCAGAGAAGGGAAGCAGCAATAGAGGACAATTGCCATCAGTGCTCTGTAGTTGTCTGGGTAGCACAGCCAGAAAATATTGGGGAAAGATGATTCCTAAGACACAAGACCCCAAACCTTGTAGGGTTTTATAAATGATGATCATCACCTTGAACTGCACTTGAAAACTACTGGTAACCAGTGTAGGTCACACAGCAGAGGTGTAATGTAGCAGTACCGCAATGGACCACTGAGCACATGTGCTGCTGCTGCTGCTGCATTCTGGAACAGCTGAAGTTTCCTGGTGGTCTTCAAGGGCAGCCTAGGTAGAGTGAATTAATAAACAAATAAAGAGATGAGAAGGGCATTTGCATTCTGTTCTTGCTAAGGCTGCAGCTGGCACACCAGCAAAATTGTGCTAAAGGTCTTCTAGCCACAGCTTCCAACTGCTCTTTGAACAGAAGCTGTGAATACAGGAGTACCCCCAGACTGCAATCCTGCTGTATCTGGGGGGGCACAACCCCATCAAGAGCTAGAGATGATGCCAACCTAGAATCAGTCGGCCTCTGAATCAACAGTCACTCTATCTTGCTTGTTTTGAATCTGAGCTTGTTTTTCCCATCCTTCCCATAAGGATGGGAACTCTTTAAACTGCATAGCTGGCTGGCATTCTGTGGATGCAATAAGGGCAGAGACGTAATCACTCTTCCCAGCCTTTTGGTTGTATTTTCTTCATGGGATTTTCTTCATGGGATCAGCAGGTGGGGAGAGGCTGTTTCAAAGTGATCCTGTCAAGCCCCTTTGTATTCCGGTGGTTAACAAGGTGCCCAATAGAAGTGCCTTTCAGGTTGCTGAAAAATTCCCAAAGCACTACTGAATAATCTACTGGATCCATCAGACATTTAAGGCAGACCATCTTAATAGGTTCCTCCTCCCTGCAGAAGTTGTGGCTCCAGGTAACCCTATGGTACTGAGGAAGTGATATGTCCTTAACTGTCCTCCTAGCTACATGGAAGCATTTCCTCATTTGCCTAACAGTCTAAACAAATCCACAGCCATCCCAGCCACAAGATTAAAAAAAATTGGCAAGTGATGCTACCATGCAGCTGGGAGGTCAGTGCAATAGCAGCATCCCCAGCTTCACAAACAGGCTTCACATCTGGCCAGTTACAGAACAGCACTCCTCACAACAGCTCCCATTCCTATCCTACCTCCTGGGATCAGGAAAGATGCAAAACACAAAACCCACTTGGCAGATCTCCATGAGATGGTCCCACTTCATCCAGCCAACTCTGGTAATACATGCCAGGTCTGTCTTCTCATCCATGATTTTATCAAGAAGGAAGTCAGTTTTATTACAGAAAAAATATTAGTAATTTCCATTGAAGTAATGCCTTTAGTGATCAGACCATCTTGATTCCAAGTGCCAAGAAGGATCACCAATTATGGGCAATTTCAGAAACACATCCTGTAAGTTACCCACTGTTTTCAAAGGATACCCTGCCTTTTTTTCCCCCACTTGTACTCTCCTGCACTTTCCATTATGCTTTCTTGAGAATTAACCATTCTGCCGTTTCCAATGAAATCAAGTTTTCTGTAGTTTCTTTCTTTGGCAAAAAGGAGGTAACATCTCACAGAATTAAGGCCAACACTAATGGATAGTTATCTACCATAGTTTAACTAGAGTTGGCCTTTTCTCTAGCAGGTTTCCCAATTGCCGTAAACATCTTCCTTGTAATCATGCATTTCTATTGTTTCTTGCATTTCTTTTATTTGTAAACCACCCGGATTCTCTAAGGAGTCAAAGAGCCTTGAAATTGGAATAAATAAATAAATTTAATTATTCTTTCGTTCCTCACATTCCAGAGGGAAAAAGGGGAGAAATGGGAAAAGCTAATAGTAATCTCAGTTAGAAATACACCAGTGCCTTCCCTTTTCAACACTTATTTTATCCCTTTCATTATTCAAGAGCAAAGTCATTAATAAGGTATTACATTATCCAGCATAGATCCAGGTTTGTGGCCTGAAAGAAGCCCAGAACTATGTGATTCAACACTGCTTGTCTCAGATGTGGTGAACTATGTCCCTTCTAAGGTGTGTGCATATATATGCATACAAAAGTCATGAAACCCACTGTAATGGTATATGGGAATGACCTTGGGAGACAGGAGGAAGAGCAGCAGCCTAGAAAATGGTCAGATAAGCAAAATCTGAGTCTGAAGGAGGTACGGGAGTGGAAAAAGCATCTCAGAAGGGACCCTCCCTATTTTGGGGGAGAGTAAAAGTAAGGGAGGGGAGAGGTTCTTTCAGACTTGCAAGATTCTGTTAGTGTAACCTTACAGTAAAGGTCATGTTAATACTCATGGTTGGGGCTTCTTGTCTGGACTACCTTGAAAGGCTAACACCCACGCACACAGCAAAAAGCAGAGCACACACAAAATTAAGTTTAAATAATAATAAATTAACTCCAGACTCATGATGAATCCTGCACAAGTTTGCTGCCTTAGCTTAACTGCAGCAGTGAGGGTTGCTCAGTGCTGCTGTGATGGGGACTGAGTGGGAGCACTGCATGACAGGAGTCCTCAGCACAGCAGGGCCAAGTGAGACTCACTACTGCAGTTAAGCCCGGGTGATGAGTTTGTGCCTTTGGCCAGAGACAGCAAAGAGGCCCTCCTTTCCTAGCCTTGTGGTGGTAGCCTCCTAAGCATGAAGGAGCACCTCCTTCCAAAAAAGACTTTCATTTCCCTCCTTCCTACAAAAAAAGGCTTAATGGCCCTCCTCCCTCCCAAAAGTATTTAATTAATTTCTATTTTGTTTTGGGCTGCACAGGATCCATGGTCATTGTTAACATTTCATTCAGAGAAGAAGGAAGGGATGGAGGGAAATGAAAGAGAGGAAGCTATCTAAATGCTTTTGATATAATGTTTTTCTTTCTTTTTTCTTGTTTTAAATTTTTCTTGATCAATTTTTTTATCAAATTTCCCAAAATTAGAAAAAACAAAACAAAAAAAATGCTTGCAAAATATTTATTGCAATTATAAGTTATCAGTGTGTTTATATTATAGTGAGTTTGTACTATAATATGTGAGCATGTATATGTAGAGCCAGTTAGGTGCAGTGGTGAAGGCACCCCAGGCTAGAAACTAGGAGACCATGAGTTCTAGTCCTGCCTAAGGAACAAAGCCAGATGGGGGATTTTGGGCCAGTCACTTTTCTCAGCCCTAGGAAGAAGGCTTTGGCAAGCCATTTCTGAGAAATGCTGCTAAGAGCATGGCAGGGGGTGTTGGCAGGTGTCAACAGTGTTTTCAAAGCAGAACTTTTAAAGAGTGTATGTGACACACTATTATCCTTTCTAGTTTCTATAACTAAGAAATATGTAAACGTTTTAACATGCCATTACTATATGTGTTTGCAATTTACTTGAATAGTCATATAGTGACACACAAATTTGTACTTGGTTTGGGGAAACCTGAACTGTTTTGTTTTTTTCTTGCCACATGGCATGTCAGAAATTGGAGGCAACATTGGTGGTGTGTGACTGCTGCTATGTCTTCTCTATCAGAGGATTAACTTACATCTTTTTTTCCAAAGCATTATGAGAGACAATTAAAATCACACTGCCTCTGGAAATCTGTTCACAGCAGGCTAATTCTCAAGTGTAAATGTGCCTGAAGAATCAGTTGATGAAGGGAACATTTAAGCTTGAAAAGCAGAGACAGCTTGCCAGTTGGAGACTGTAAAATTAACATGAGATAAAGAAGTGAGGTATGAATCAGCAGAGTAACATGGCTGGTAAACAGTCTAGTACAATTTAGGCAGCTTCAATAGAAATTTAGTTTACAAATTCCAAATTGTCCAAAAGTAATAATTCCACTCTACTCCCCCACTTTAAGTGTTGAGTCCAAATCTGGGTCCCGCTGTATCAGAAGAATGAGGCAAATCAGAAAAGGTGCATTGCAGTTGATCAGTGAGCTGAAAAGTCCTGTGTGGAGTAATTAAGGAAACTGGGTATGTTTAATATTAACAAGAGAAGACTGGGAATGAATATGATAGCACTTCTCCACTTCACTGAAAGGCCATGATTTATTTTCTTACCTTCCCAGAGTGCGTGGAATAATTGCCCTTAGTTACATAAAAGCACATTTCTGTTGAATGTTGGGAAGAATAATAACAGTTGACAGTTAATCAAGGGCTTTAATTAAAATTTAGCTGGTAAGCTCTCATGACTAACTAATTCTAACTATTTTTCCTTCAACTCTTTCTCTCTCTAAGGATCTTCCTACTGGTTCCTTAGACCCAAATAATAAAAGGATTTCTACACTCTTCATGTGTGTAAAACCTTACCTGATTCTTGGATTATCAGTCAGAAATACAGTCCAGTTGTGTGTGGTGTCATGTGAAAAGATGACAGACCGGGTTTCCTTTCTCCATTTAGTCATGTTAATTACTGAGAGGTGTGATTAGCTCACCTTCTTTGTGGGTGATCAAGCAGACCCTGGGCAGCCATCTGTCCTGAATTCTTTAATTTGGTCTCCTGCATTGAGCAAGGAGTTGGGCTTGAAGGATAAATGTCTCCTCCTGGTTCTTAAGATTCTAACACTGCAGAAGCTTTATAATAATTGTAAACTCAGACTTATCTGAGCTAGTATGGGAGTGAACTGGGTCTTTTCCAGTGGGAGGATATTGTTTGCATATTTTGGAAGAAGTGATGGAATCTCAAGGTACACAGAAAATAAAACTTTGTAGAAAAATGTATGTATGTATTAATCAAAAAGACTCAACCAGTTCCTGATAAGCCTGCTTATGCATATAATTGTACCTACTTACAGAATCTCTCTCCTGGGTCCCTTGCTCATTATATGTAATGAACTGTATATGATTCATGAAAGCACATGTAACATTAAAATTGATTACCATATATACTTGCAGATAAGCCAAAATTTTTAGGGGTCAAAATATACCCAAAAATTGGGTTAGGCTTATCCAAGGATGGGCTTATCCATGAGTATATACAGTAATACTCATATATCCCATATATGCTCAGGTATAAGCCCATCTTCAGTGTTTTGGTTGAGGACATAAATGTATGTGTACTTTTGAATACAGATGATTCTATGTTACTGGCTAAGAACCCAAATAATTTGCAGCAAATGCTAGACTGTATAATGCAATGAGTATGGAACTGAAAATTAATATATGATGGATCAGAGTAATCATGTTTGACAGGGAAAATGGAGCAAATGATTGCAAAATATGCATAAATGCTGAAAAACTAAAGCTAGTAGATGAAACTGTGTACATTGGTATAATGTTTTCAAAAGATGGGGAAATGACTGGAGATATTTTAAGCAGTACACATAAACAAAGAAGCAAAAGCCCACTGGGGGGGGGGGAAATTACAATGAAAAACGGGTTGCTCAGTAAATTCCTGTTTTATCTCATAACAAAGGGATTTCCAGGATCCTAGAATTCTGAAGTTTAAAGTACTATTGTTTGATCAAATGTTTACTTTAAGTTGAAAATAATTTTTGAGAAAATAAGAATACTCTCTTATCTCAAAGAAAATTTATCTCTGAAGTAGTACAGCCATTGGTTGAAAAACATGAGGATGAAGATGATGATAATTTTACAAACTGTATCCTGCATAAAAGTTTTGGTCTTGATAAAGTCAGTCAGACCTTTGGGGGGAAATGGCAGCTTTTGCACTGAACATTAATTTTAAAACACTAGAATGTAATCATCTTAAAATCCTTCTCTCATGGTTCCACTGGGGAGGAACATTATTTAGAACACATATGTACAGTAAATTGTGCCCAATTGTGAAGTTCTGTGACATCATTAATATCAGGGACTGACCTGAAATGCCTGTTCATTGACCATCTCATTTGTGGGTTGTGAGATGGCAGGGGAAAATTCCAACTATTGTCACTGTGCAAACAATGGTGGGAAGTTGCTTAGCAGACAGATGTCAGTTGAATCAAAATTCAGTTGACTTTGGCCAAAGAGGCAATGATTCATGACATGGGAAAGCTTTTAGGAGCAACAACAAAAAGCTCCATGACATCGTAAAGACTTTAGGAAAAATGTGAGAACAATACTGAAGGAAAATGACAGGAGGTGATGTGTATCTCAATCGTGTTCTGATGTTCCCAAAGTCATTTGTTTAGCTGTCATTGGAGAAAAGACTGCTGCTTTAAACACAGCATACCTAGGAAAGGTCATACAGAAGATCAGATCTAGAGGCCTACCTAACAATGATCTGAAACATACACACAAACACACACACACACACACACACATGTGGATGCACATATAGACACAGGGACTTGGACCTGGACTCGTATATATCTACCTAGACTAAGTAGTGGCCTTCTTTGCAGTCTTTACTTGAAAGAGATAGTAGTAGTGGTGCATGTAAGAATGTGTGTCCATCTGTCTGTCTGTCTATCTGTCTATGTATCTATCTTAGGAACTTTGTCTTGACTCCTCTGGAAACGTTCACTTAATCATAACTTATCATGCACAAAAGTGTCAGGCCAATGGGATGGAGAAGAAACCACTGATCAGTTGTAGAACATAGAAAGTTCCTGGTTCTACCTTTGGCATTGGCATTTAAGAAGGATCCATTCAAAGGTGATAGGAAAGATTTCAACCTGACACTCTAGAATATCTCTATAGATTTGTGTAGGCAACCTTAACTTAGAAGGAGGTTGAAATGGTCTAACTTGTTGCAAGGCAGTAGTGTGTAACATCTGAGGAATTCAGGAGCCAGGGTTCGGCCTCTTGATCTTTTGGAGAACCTTCCAGAAATATGGAAACCTTTCCTGAAGGATCAGGGTGAACATTTTCCAGCTTATATTGATATTTATATTTAGAATGAAAAGGCAAGGATGAAAGCAGGAGGGTGAGGATGGAGTGAGGATGAAAGCAGACCAACTCCAAAATTTTGTTGAGGCATTTTTCAGGGATGTTGGGAATTTAAAGGTGGAGATCAGAGCAGTTTACTTCCATAGGGCCCCTGGAAGGCAAATGCCAAGAAAAAATGGCAGCAGGGAGATATTTTTGGTGAGTGCTGGGTGAAGAAAGGTATTCAGTTCCACAACTGAGGAGCTTTTTCAGCTGTTTTATATTCCTGTTCCCACAATACACTTTACTGGGTCAAGAGGGAATTGTGTGTTGTGGGAGCATGAGTAAATTGACAATTTAATTTCCAGATGGTTAAATTTAGCCCCAAAGTGTTCAGTCTTGCATAGAGTTAAGCCACTGGGCTAGAAACTGGGAGACTGTGAGTTCTAGTCCCACCATAGGCACAAAGCCAGCTGGGTGACCTTGGGCCAGTCACTCTCAGCCCTAGGAAGGAGGCAACAATGGCAAACCACTTCTGAAAAATCTTGCCAAGAAAACTGCAGGGACTAGTCCAGGCAGTTGCCAGGAGTCGAAAACTGACTTGAAGGTGCACACACAAAATATACTATAGTTGGCTTGATTGACACACTGTGTGACAGAATATTTCAAAGATGGGTCCAGTTTTAAGGAAGTGCCAATGTCCATTTTCACACTGCATGACCAATAATGTATTTTCCTTTTGTATCCCAGCTTTCTTTCTCTTTCCCCCATCTATCTATTTATCATCAGTGATTCATACTATAAACACACACACACAGAGACTTACCTTTGTAGCATTTTTAAACCAGTTTTGAATCACACACTAATATCTACTCTTTGTGATTCTTAACAGAGAGTAATCTTCTCACAGCCTTATATAAGAAAGAAGAGACCATCAACGTTTGGGAGAACGGTTACATCCAGAGCCCACGTTTCCCACACAATTATCCTAGGAATTTGTTGCTGACATGGAGGCTATGTTCACCAGGAAATGCTAGAATACAGCTGGTGTTTGATCATCAGTTTGGACTGGAGGAGCCAGAGAATGATATCTGCAGGTAAGCTAATCAAACCATTGAGGAGATCTGGTGGTGCATTACTGCTCATTTGGTAGAGCAACTTCAAGCTGGGCCAAGGCTAGCCACATTTCTTAGAGAAGTAGTTTTAAAAGTTTAAGAACTACAGTCAGACTAAACTTGTCTTCTTCTTGGAACAGGATTAGGGATGTTACCCAGGTTGAAGGAAATTGTGTATCAGACAAACCTAGGAGAACTTATGCCTGCTCAGCACAGGGTGGAGTTCCAAAATCCCTCTATAAGCTGCTAAAAAGGTGTGATTTTGAATGTAGCAGAAGGGGGGAGAGACAGAGAGAGATTTGATCTACCTATTGGCATTTCCCAGCCATTAATTCCTACTAGTCTTTTCACATATTTGTTTTTTAAGGGTTTTTTTTTTAGTCTTGCTTCTCTCTTAGCTGTCAATTATGAAATGTTTGTAGGGTTTAGAATGTTGCAGACTACTTTGGAAAGAAATAGAAATATATATCTTTTCATAAATGAGATAAGTAATTAGAAACACAGACATACATTGCATTATCAGTATATAATGTATTTTTGAATTAAATTTACAGGTAAATCAAATGTTGATTTAGACTCCTGATCTCACCCACTTCTTTATCCTAGGCCAGCCTACTTTTTGAAATTGGGATCCCAACTTGCAACCTCAGGTTCCTCAGGCCTAAGAAAGTTTTGCTCTTTTATACTATACATTATCAAATGTATTTTATTTCTATGAAGCAGTTGAGAAGGGGAACAGTGGCTGAGAAATGATGTATGGCAAGAATAATGATTATTTTTATGCAGGATTTGTTCTTTTTAATGTTTATTTGAATAAAAATATGACTGGGGAACACAAAGGAGCCCTATTTCAAGTTTGCTGGCTGCTTAATGGCTCCTTTGCATTCAAAGCATATGGGTAGATTTTACCCCATACTGAATAATCAATATCTGAAAATTTGCAGATTTTCTTACCTAGGAACTATCCAAGCACACCTGAATCTGGCATGACGTGTTTTCAAAAGCAGGTTTCTGTGTCGCTGTACCAGGCTTTTCAAAATTTGTGTAAATAGGAACATCAGATTATATTTTCTGCTGGCTCATGGTTTTAGTAGTACTCTACAACCTTGTTATTCCCATATTTTAGCCATTGAAAAAAATGCTGCGAGTTCCCATGCCTTCTTCCTCCCTCCTCTTTAATGCAGAAGGTATTCAAAATGTCAGTCCTACTGTCTGCAGTGATGCTTGACATTAACTGAGATTAGCTTTAGCCAAGATTTGCAAAACTAGCTGGAAAGCTTTCAAGTAATTGAATCCAGGTATTCATAGACACTCAGTCCCCAAGTGATACAAATTTTATTAGGAAGTGGTTTTTGTGGGTCTTATAGTGAACAGAGAAGTACTGGCTGTTTATAAAAATGAATAGAGCATATAATATATCATAAGGAGCTCAGCAGAGAAGCTGCTGCCCCATTGACATCTTAGCGCTGCCCCCCAGAAGTACTGTATCTTTAGAAGTAAAATTAAACCCTTTTTTTCCTGGGACAGTTCTCCTCCATATTTGCATGATACAGTACCAACAAAGCTAACTCTGTGGACTGTTTGGACCTATACTTAGGCTGTGGCTGCTAGTTCCTTGAATTCAGGGGCTGTAAGCCACTGTGTTGATGGTTTTAAAGTATGTTATGGACACTCTCTGAAAATGCCCCACCCCCAACCTTTCTAGAGAACTGAGCAGACTTTCAAAGTTGGGCTATAGCCACTGTTTTTATTTTCTAAGAATACCTCTGTGGTTTCCAGTGCCAGCTCAAGGGTATATGATACATGTAGGCCACACTGACTGATGGCACCACCTCCTGCCAATGTGAAGGTTTGAATTTTTAGAAAGCCTTTGTTTTCAGAAGGAGGGACAGTGTTGTTATTGTTGTTGTTGTTTATTTGTTCAGTCGTTTCCGACTCTTTGTGACTTCATGGACCAGCCCACGCCAGAGCTTCCTGTCGGTCGTCAACACCCCCAGCTCCCCCAGGGACGAGTCCGTCACCTCTAGAATATCATCCATCCACCTTGCCCTTGGTCGGCCCCTCTTCCTTTTGCCCTCCACTCTCCCTAGCATCAGCATCTTCTCCAGGGTGTCCTGTCTTCTCATGATGTGGCCAAAGTATTTCAGTTTTGCCTTTAATATCATTCCCTCAAGTGAGCAGTCTGGTGTTATTTCCTGGAGGATGGACTGGTTGGATCTTCTTGCAGTCCAAGGCACTCTCAGAATTTTCCTCCAACACCACAGTTCAAAAGCATCTATCTTCCTTCTCTCAGCCTTCCTTATGGTCCAGCTCTCGCAGCCATACATTAGTATAGGGAACACCATTGCTTTAACTATGCGCACCTTTGTTGTCAGTGTGATGTCTCTGCTCTTAACTATTTTATCGAGATTGGTCATTGCTCTTCTCCCAAGGATTAAGCGTCTTCTGATTTCCTGACTGCAGTCAGCATCTGCAGTAATCTTTGCACCTAGGAATACAAAGTCTGTCACTGCTTCTACATTTTCTCCCTCTATTTGCCAGTTATCAATCAAGCCGGTTGCCATAATCTTGGGTTTTTTTGAGGTTTAGCTGCAAGCCAGCTTTTGCACTTTCTTCTTTCACCTTCATCATAAGGCTCCTCAGTTCCTCTTTGCTTTCAGCCATCAAAGTGGTATCATCTGCATATCTGAGATTGTTAATGTTTTTTCCAGCGATTTTAACCCCAGCCTTGGATTCCTCAAGCCCAGCATGTTGCATGATGTGTTCTGCATACAAGTTGAATAGGTAGGGTGAGAGTATACGGCCTTGCCATACTCCTTTGCCAATCTTAAACCAGTCTGTTGTTCTGTGGTCTGTTCTTACTGTTGCTACTTGGTCGTTATACAGATTCTTCAGGAGGCATACAAGATGACTTGGTATTCCCATACCGCTAAGAACTTGCCACAATTTGTTATGATCCACACATTCAAAGCCTTTAGAATAGTCAATAAAACAGAAATAGATGTTTTTCTGAAACTCCCTGGCTTTTTCCATTATCCAGCGGATATTGGCAATTTGGTCCCTAGTTCCTCTGCCTTTTCTAAACCCAGCTTGTGCATCTGGCAATTCTCGCTCCATGAATTGCTGAAGTCTACCTTGCAGGATCTTGAGCATTACCTTACTGGCATGTGAAATGAGTGCCACTGTTTGATAGTTTGAACATTCTTTAGTCTTTCCCTTTTTTGGTATGGGGATATAAGTTGATTTTTTCCAATCTGACGGCCATTCCTGCGTTTTCCAAATTTGCTGGCATATAGCATGCATTACCTTGACAGTATCATCTTGCAAGATTTTGAAAAGTTCAGCTGGGATGCCGTCGTCTCCTGTTGCCTTGTTATTAGCAATGCTTCTTAAGGCCCATTCAACCTCACTCTTCAGGATGTCTGACTCTAGTTCACTGACCACACCGTCAAAGCTATCCCCGATATTGTTATCCTTCCTATACAGGTCTTCTGTATATTCTTGCCACCTTTTCTTGATCTCTTCTTCTTCTGTTAGGTCCTTGCCATTCCTATTCCTATTCTATTGTCTTCTTCCACTTCCGTGCATTGCTTGTTTAAAAATAATTCCTGTTCTCTTCTGGCTAACCTCTGGAATTTTGCATTTAATTGGGCATATCTCCCCCTATCACTGTTGCCTTTTGCTTTCCTTCTTTTTTGGGCTACTTCTAGTGTCTCAGCAGTCAGCCACTTTGCCTTCTTGGTTTTCTCTTTCTTTGGGATGTATTTTGTTGCTGCCTCCCAAACTTCTGTCCATAGTTCTTCCAGGACCGTATCTACTAAGTCCAGTCCCTTAAATCTATTCTTCACCTCCACTGCATATTCCTTAGGCATATCAGTGAGCTCATATCTAGCTGATCTGTGGGTCTTCCCTAATCTCTTGAGTCTGATCCTAAATTGTGCAAGAAGAAGTTCGTGATCTGAACTACAGTCAGCTCCAGGTCTTGCTTTTACCGACTGTATAGGTGTCCGCCACCTTTGGCTGCAAAAGATGTAGTCAATCTGATTTCGGTGTTGTCCATCTGGTGAAGTCCATGTATAAAGCCATCTCTTAGGTTGTTGGAAGAGAGTGTTTGTTATGCAGAGTGAGTTTGTTATGCAGAACATCGGATTCGCTGTTCACCACCAGCACAGTCGGCCGCTTGCCGTCCTTTCAGCTTTGAGCTAGCTGCGTCATCACGTCTGGGGCTAGTTGAACTCATCCTCTGTTCCTCCCCAGTAGCATTTTGACCATCTTCCGACCTGGGGGTCTCATCTTCCGATGGTATACCGACATATCTCTGGTTGTACTGATCCATTTAGTTTTCATGGCAAGAATACTAGGGTGGGTTGCCATTACCTTCCCCAGGGGTCGCATTTAGTCTGACCTCTCTGTCATGACCTTCCTGTCTTGGGTGGCCCTTCACGGTTTAGCTCATGACATCATTGAGGTGCTCAAGCTCCAGCACCATGGCAAGGTAACGATCCTTTGCTGAAGACAGTGTTGGTACCTCCTAAGTTTTGGTGCCCTAGGCCAGTGCCTACTTGGCCTTAGCCTAAAGCCAGCCCTGGTGGCTTTTATGGCTTTTATTTATTTCTTAACTTACATCTTGTATTTCTTCTCAGATAAGCTCTCAAGGTGGCTAAAAGGTAAGTGTCTGGGTGGAGCTGTACTCTGGGTGACTTCATGGACCTCTCCAGGCTGTTCTCTTGGTATAATGCAGAAGTGGTTTGCCACTGTTTTCTTTCAGGAGGGTTTTTGACTACTCAGTTTAGCCTAGAGCCCTATTTTGAGGGGGTCTCCCATCCAAGAACTGACAAGGTCCAACTGTGCTTAGCTTTTTAAGATCACTCGGGTTGGATTGATGTTGCAGAACAAAAGATGATAATGAGGATGATAAGGATGATGATTCTCATAAAGGTGATGCTAGAAGCTGGTGTTTGGCTTTGCAGACTTACAGATTTCCCATTTACTTTTGATTAAAAGGATCCTTTAAAAAATCAAATGCTCACTGGAAAAAAAAATCCTCTCATCTGCAGCCTTGCATCACTGTGTAAGAAACATTTTCATACCAGACTACTAATCTATCACCTTCGCTGCAGATATGACTTTGTGGAAGTGGAGGATATTTCCGAAATTAGCACCCTCATCCGAGGACGGTGGTGTGGATATAAAGAAGCTCCTCCCAAAATAACATCAAAGACAAACCAGCTGAAGATCACCTTCAAATCAGATGACTTCTTTGTGGCTAAACCAGGATTCAAGATTTATTATTCCCTGGTGGTAAGTAACATGATGGTGTCTAGAGAGGAAACAAATGACTGCAGTAGGATACAAGAAATTATTGGGGAAGGAGGGAAGAGTAATAAACTTCAAGTTAAGATAATGAATATTATTTCCTTTTGGAGAATAAATAGTACTGATGAAATCAGCAGAAGAGGGAAACTATGAATTCAAACTCACCACTCTTCAATTTAATAACATGTATAGGAATACTATACACTTGGGGCTAGAAGCAATCAGGTGAAGACAGTGACAGAGACCCTCCTCCCCCCATCAAAAAAAACTGTGAAAGCTGACACTCTTATTAAGTTCCAATATGATCTCATTTGAAATCTGAACGGGAGAAAATGCTTTCAGGGGTTGAAGCTCATGAAGCTAAGCAAAACACACACAGGTCATCAGCAATAAAAGGGCTGCAGATAGGGCTCAGCAAATTATTATATTTTGGACATATTGTGTGACGATCTAGCTCTCTAGAGAAGGCTTTAGTGGTGGGAAAGGTGGAAGGAAAGAGAAGGTCAGCAGCGAGGTGGACGGACTCAGTGACAATGGGTGCATCATCAGAAGACCTGAAGGACAAGATTAGGAACAGATCATCATGGAGAAAATCTGTCTATGTGGTCTGGAGTCAACACCAACTTGATAGCACATAATCAAGGGCTCAGCATGATTAGCTGGTGGTTAATGTAAGCTCTGGGGCTTCTTTCCAGAATAGAGGCAATGTGTTGGAATATCCTCAACGATCTCAGTCAGACTGAAGACATTGTTTAAGGAAGCAATATTTTCTGAGCCTGTCTAGAATGGGGAAAGAAGGACATGCCAGCTTACTTTTCCCAATCATGTACTATCAGCCCACCATACAGAGTTTTTGAGTGTGGGAAGTTCCCTCCTATGCCTGTATATTAGGATATAAATACAATACATTGTGATAGATACTCCACAGGGGAAATCAGTAGATCAAGTAACATAAAAATAAGAGTTGTGCTTTAGCCGTTTGTGGTTAGAAATTTATTTTAAAAATAAACATACCAATTAGCATCTGTCTGTGGACAGAATTCTTATGAGCCAGGTAATTATATCAGTGACACAGTGGTGTCACTCTGCTTTTCATTATATAAATTTCAAGGCATGTTGAAACCTGAGCAAACATCTTACTGAGAAAATAGCTGCTATTCAGTTTTCTCCACCTTCTTCTCTTTTTTACTTTATGGATTTCTCTTGGATTGGGCAGAAAATTCTCCTGCATTTTGCTGCAGTTGTCTTTTCATTTGGTCAGAGAGGGTTTGCTTTAGAATTTATTCCAAAGGAGAAGAGAAATTCAGAATTACATGGAGGGGCAGACATCTGTGACCATCTTGTCTTTCATTGCATCTCTTTTTATCGGTCTTCAGTGTCCCTGCCTGTAATGGTATGTGGGAATTGCCTTGGGAGACAGGAGGAAGGATCGCAGAGTAGGCAACAGTCAGATAAGAGGCAGCTGAGCCCACAGAAGGAATGGGAGTGTGGCAAATGTCTCAGAAGAGACCCTCCCTAGTTTCTTGGATTGTAAAGGTGAGGGGGGAAAGATGTAATTTCAGTCTTCCAAGATTCAGTTAATGTAACCTTACAGTAAAGATAGAGCTAGTACTTCTGAGTGTGCTTCTTGTCTGGACTACCTCACAAGGCTGACATCATCTTCCCACACTTCTAGCAAAGAAAGTTCCAGCAAAGAAAGCATCAGGATAGTATTTTTCCCATATGGCAGTGCTAAAAAAGGTAATTAAAGAGGGAGTTATGCCTTTGATAAATTGTTGAGGAAATTCCTCTGGAGAAATTCAAAGAAAGAATTTATCTGCCCACATATTTGGTGGAGAATTTCAAAGGGCCATTTTTCTTTTCATATTGCTACTGCCACTGGTAAGGCGGAGTCCTGCCCTTGGACAATGTGGATGAAGGAAATTGTGATCTGCAGCCTACTGCCTGAGGAAGACTAGCTTATTGTGATTACAATGACCCATTGTTGCCTGATAAAGGTTGTGGAAAATTATTGGAATTACTGGAAGAATTGGTTTCTTGGTATGGGCTTGGTGAGGAGAAAATCCAGCCCTTTTAGAGAATGTTAGAGAAATCATTCAGCTAATTTCCCTGCTCACAAACTTAGTGGAGAATCTCAAATGGTATTTATGTCCAACTCTGATATCTATTATACATGCTAGTGAGTCAGATTATTTTCTTATCAGCCAAAGCATTTCAGGTCAATGACTAAGGAAGAGGAAACTGTATGGAGGCTTCAGTGCTGAAAGATCCAGAAGAATCCAGATCTGGGCCCTTTTGGAGTCAGAATACTGAGTTAAACAGGCTATTGACATAGCTCTCCAGAGCTGTTCTCATGAGTTAAGTGTCTATACTGTAGAAGCCTTTAATTTGAAGGCAATTTAGCAAAACAACAATTTATGATATTGCTTTCCCTGGAGTACCACAATGCATAAAAATTAAGCACTGTTGCTTTGTGTGATATTTCCAAAGGACCTCTCCTATAATTAGTCAGCTTTATGAGAAACTGTGTGCAGTTAATTTGAAACCCTGGGGCTTCAGAAAACAAGAAAATATATAACATTGCAAAAGAGCACAGATTTGTGTTTTTTTTCAGGAGTGGAAATTTGATGAAGGCCGTTGCCAAGGGTCTGTGATGTCAAGGATGTGCACAGAAAGTCAATTTTGCTTGCCAGCAGCCTTTGTGAGAGAACATAGTCCCATGCTGCTCAGAAACCAGAAGGTCCTTTCTAGATCGTGAGACCTCTGAGCATTTCATGCAAGTTTAAAGGAACAGGTCCAAACGTCTTTTTTTTCCGCATGAAAATGAAAATAATATATAATGATCCCCATCTTTGATTCTAACACATTCTTTATAGGCATTCTGCATTTACAAAAGCAAACTTTTCTAATTTGGTAGTCTCTAGATATGATGGATTATAAATCTCACAATTCTCACCAGAGCAATCAGTTGAAAATTATGGCTGTTATAGACTACCATGACCGGTAGGCTCTAGCTTGGAGAAAATGAGTGATATCACAAGCTGCTTAGATGTCTTTTTAAGTACTCCATTATATGGAATCATATGCAATGGTCGTACCAGTGCCATACTGAAAAGTTCTCTGGCATTTTTAACTCTTCTACAATTTGATGAAAGCAAATTGCTTTTAAAGGAGAAAAAATGCTTGGAGACATTCTCATCGGTGGCATATAAGGCCCTCACATTTGATTTATTTATTTTAAATATTTGTATCCTGCTTTCCTTTTTTTAAAAAAATCCTCAATGCAGTTTATAATTAAATTATTCAGGGGCATGTGTAACTGTTTTGATATATAATCCTATCTCCAGAAATCTGAACCCTTCCTGGCTTGTCACACTTGAAAGACATTCCATGGGAAGAAATCAAGAGGGAATTCCTCCCATTTGACCTTTTCAGATTAGGAAGTGAGGGCAGACAGACAGGTTTCAGTGTGATAGAAAGACTTGTAACAGAAACCAGCATTATCAGAAGTAATGTAATGGTATGTGGGAATGACCTTAGGAGACAGGAGGAAGAGCCGCAGAATAGACAACAGTCAGACAAGCGACAGCTGAGTCCACAGAAGGAATGGGGGTGTGGCAAGCTTCTCAGAAGAGACTTTCAGTAGTTTCTTGGACTGTAAAGGTGACTGGGAGGGAGAGATGTACTTTCAGACTTGCAAGATTCTGTTAATGTAACCTTACAATAAAGTCAGAGCTAGTACTTCTGGGTGTGCTTCAGGTCTAGACTACTTGCTTCTGGTCTAGACTACTGTCAGCAGAGACATCACACTGACAACAAAGGTCCACATAGTTAAAGCAATGGTGTTCCCCGTAGTAACATTTGGCTACGAGAGCTGGACCATAAGGAAGGCTGAGAGAAGGAAGATAGATGCTTTTGAACTGTGGTGTTGGAGGAAAATTCTGAGAGTGCCTTGGACTGCAAGAAGATCCAACCAGTCCATCCTCCAGGAAATAAAGCCAGACTGCTCACTTGAGGGAATGATATTAAAGGCAAAACTGAAATACTTTGGCCACATAATGAGAAGACAGGACACCCTGGAGAAGATGATGATGCTAGGGAGAGTGGAGGGCAAAAGGAAGAGGGGCTGACCAAGGGCAAGGTGGATGGATGATATTCTAGAGGTGATGGACTTGTCCCTGGGGGAGCTGGGGGTGTTGACGACCGACAGGAAGCTCTGGCGTGGGCTGGTCCATGAAGTCACGAAGAGTAGGAAGCAACTAAACGAATAAACAACAAGTACTTCTGGGTGTGCTTCTGGTCTAGACTACTTGCAAGGCTGAGAAGCTGCACCCACCACCAGCTGAAGTTCAAGGCACCACCAAGATAAATTCAAAAGAAATTCTTAGGCTTCCTGAGATAGAAAACAAGAGAAGAACATTTCTGAGGAAGTGCAAGGTGAATTTCAACACAGTATTTGTTTTAAACAAAAAACAAAAAACAGAGCAATCGTATATTTCCAGCAGACTGAAAACTAGATGCCTCTCAACAGCAACGTTCTCTTCTATCCACCTTGTATTTGTGAAAAAAGAAGTGTTACGTTGGCTGAGCTGGAGAGAAATAAACTTGCCCGTGCCTTCTGTTATGGTCCTTAACAGTTTTGTGGTGCTTCTAGAGTTTCTGAATTCCCCAGCATGAGATGAGATTGTGGCTCTGCATTTCCCCTTTTTATAAGAATAAGATATGGAGTAAGTCCTGAGCCAGTCCTTATAATTAATGGCCTGTAGGGACTGTAGCCATAAAGGTACAGTTCATGAATATCAGGATGTCAGTTTAGATTATTATGATGTATCAACATGGAGTGGTTTGCGTTTGTTTTTTCTTATGAATGGACTTATCCTGAGTGAAAACATCATTATTGCTTTAAGAAGAAGGCAGTGAGAGACCTCATCCATCTTGTTGCCAAGAAAGTAGCATGGATCACCAGAATTAAGCTCAGCTCAATGGTGACTTGGGTTTATAGCCTTTTTTAGGGTTTTATAACATATAATCTCAAAAGGAAGAAAGGATGGGAGAGATGGACAAGAGGGAGTTCAACTTCCAGACAATCAGACAACCACCACCAAAAGAACATATATGGCACATTTTGATCATCAACACATTTAGGAAGATCTTCAGAGAGGCAGTGATAGATCGGTACATCAGGGAAGTCACCACAGTATTTGTGGGCACTAATGCTGTAGGCTTGCCAGGTTTCCAGCTCTGCCTGACTCTATATTCTTTTAATTAAAAGAAGAATCATTAAACCAAAAGTAAAGTGACAACCTCTGGCATAAACTTTAACATCATCCTAATTTATATGAATGCCTCTAGGCCCTCTATTGAATTAGAAAATTTAAAAAATGGCAAGTGGTTTCAGTCCAGTGCTTTGTTTGGAATGATGCTTATGTGCCTAGAAAGAAGACAAAAGTAACTTCAGGTGATAGAGAGGCAAGGTCACTAATTTTACTCCAGTAAAATTACTGATTACTCCATGAAATCAGTGTTTTGTGATTACCACATCCATCATCATAGCCATGCACTGATCAAGCAACCCCCAATCACTGAAAACATCCACAGCATGTTCTCAACGTGCTAAACATGCAGCCCCAAAAAGTTGTTTATTTCTGATGTCAATCTACTTTTAAATATTTTGGATATATGAAGCAGTGTACATGTGGTTTTGCTAAATACATGAGTCCTACTTGGGTATGCTAATCTCCCAAGTGATTAAGAGTCACTTGAGGGAGAAGAGATATGGAGGTGCTCATACTGGGCTGCCAGTCACCATCTTTTGTGGGCCACCTGAAGTTTAGCCCCTCTTCAATTTCAAATTCTGGAAGATCACCATTGCAAAAGATGTGGGCAGACAACACAAATAGTGTAGGCTGTTCACTCGTAGGGTTGGCTTTCCATCTCATTGTTTTTGATGGGAATAAGGATGATAACAGCAAGCCTGCTGCCATTCCAATGATCCTAACAGTTGGATTAGAATAGGGCTAATAGGGCCTATAATAAGTAAGGTGAATTTCAACACAGTATTTAAAAAACAAAACAAAACAGAGCAATCGTATATTTCCAGCAGACTGAAAACGAGATGCCTCTCAACAGCAACGTTCTCTTCTATCCACCTTACATTTGTGGAAAAAAAAAAGTGTTACGTTGGCTGAGCTGGAGAGAAATAAACTTGCCCGTGCCTTCTGTTATGGTCCTTAACAGTTTTGTGGTGCTTCTCGAGTTTCTGAATTCCCCAGCATGAGATGAGGAAGCCCCTTATCATGAGTTTAAATGAGGAAGTTATTAGGGCCTTACAGAATGTAAACTTCAGCAGAATGATAATGCATAGTACTTTCACATTAGTATGCAGGTTTATTTAGCCATTTCTACCACACTTTATTTTTATAAATATATTCAAAGTGGCTTAAAAAGTTTCTATAGCATATTCAAAAAATAATGGGATGAATACAGCCTTAGATGTCTTTAGAAATCAAACCCTGGTTTGTTGATGACCAGCTGACTTCCCACTGATTTTCAGGAAGTCTGCCCTAGGTATAATTCCATTCAGATCCCTAAACTGTTGAAAAATAAATATTAAAATTATCATTGGATCATATGAGTAGGTTTTTAAAAGTTTAAAAGCAGGGAGGTAAAACATTTGGCCACGTGGGAAGTTTTGTAAATTAGAAAGTCCATAGCAGCATGTACAGTGATTTAACAGAAAACTCATGAAGCTGTTTCACTATTTCAAGGAAAGTCCACAATCTGTGCATTTAATCAAGCTCCTGAAGGAGGTATGATGCCCAACAGAGATTTTGATGATGGACAGACTTTTTTTTATTTCTATACCAGAGGCAAAGTTCAAAGTTCAATATTTTGAATGTCTCATTTCCTGTCTTCTCCCCCATTATTGTAACTGCAGAAAATTATTTAACCTAATACACATAGCCATACCACTTTTGTAGATGCGGAATGGAATCTGTATGATGTAACATACTGGAACAGATCATCCAATATATCGTAATGTAAATTAGTTTCTGATATGGAATAGAAAAGAGCTCTTGAATATAGCCTGAGGGCTGTTCTATCATTTTGCATGTATATTTTTGCAAGCACTGCAAATTTAATTGGACATATTCATCATATTTGCTTTTAATTCCAAATTACTATGTTAAAGCAATTTCTATGATTTTTTCATGAAATTAGGTTAAATTATTGGAGTGGATATTTGCTTTCTGTAAGATCCACAAATCTTCATAGAAGACAAATCCTATTCAGCTTGTGCAAATCATATGCACAGTCAAATAAATATACTTCAAAACAATGAAAAATCAGAGATTTTTTTTTTTAGAAAAAGGAATTATAAAATTATTTAGGGAAGCAAATTCTTATGAAATTTCAGGAAATGCTCCAATATCACCTCCTGCTCTTTTGAAGATGCTCTCATCCTCAGAGGTCCATCGTTCTCTTATGTTGACCTTAGCTATGGAATGCAATCCTTCAGAAATTATATTTAGCTCCATTTTTTCCAGCAATTAGGAAGTCAGAAAAACTATTTCATTCACAAGGTTTTTAACTGTTAACTGATTTTAGTGTTAATTTTGATTTATGTTTTTAACTTCTTATATTCTAAGTTTTTAGGTTTCTTTAGTTTTGTAAGCAATCTTAAGGACTTCCCAGGTCTATATTGATTAAACAAATAAATAAATTACTTCACTCTGCTTAATGGTAAGGCTGGCTCTGTTTTTTTATGCGTTTTCAGAGGCTATTAGTTGCTTTCAATCATTACTAATTGGATGGTTTACAAATTCACTAGTTCTTATGGATACATTATACTTTTATAGATAGAAGTATTGACTTTCATCAGTATGTTTTGGCACTGTGTCTTCAAAACACAGTTTTAAATGCAATTTAAAAATTGATTCATGATCACAAAATTTTATCCTAGGATTGGAAAACATAATTGTCCAAATTTATTTAAAAAGTAAATCTTCATGTAGTGTTTATAGCAGTGGATACTAGTAACCCCCGGGGGGTTATTTGCAGGATTAAGTCAAATACCAGCAATGTTTTATACTATTAGAAAGGAATGCAGACACTGAGACTAAAGATTTGAAAAAAAGCTATTAGGATATCTCATTAAAAAATCTGTCAAGACAGAAATCTCTTCCATTGTATCTTTCTTCCAGCTTTTCGCCTGGTCTTGTTTTAAAAGCCTGAATAAATAGACCTTCTATCATTCTTTCAGAGAGATCATCTCAAAGAAAAATCTCACTGACAGGAAGATTTTTCTTCATTGTGAGCTTATATTTTTCCCTTCCTTTAATTCCTCCCTATTACTCATGCTGTCTTCTGCCATTTAAAGATCTGTACTTTGTCTCTCCTTCACTACTGTTTCTTCTCTTTCAAATATCTTTGGATCAATGAGCATTATTTTTAGTTTGTATGTGAAAGAACTGTGCTCACATCTCCATTCTAATTAAAATTATATACACAGTTCCATCCATTGCTTCCTACATTAGGTGCCTGCTGATACCACAATGCCCACCACACCTCTAAGTGGCACCGAGGCACTTCCAAGATTATAAATAAATAATATTGGGCCAATTTTTATGAGATCGCCCAACCATGCAAGATTTCAGGGCCCTCACATTATATCAAAGAGGTTAGATCAACAAGATCTCACCAGATTAGGCAATCTCATGAGATTTTTCACCCATTTCCATTTCTGGTTTTATTTTAAGGTTTTGATATTGTACTGTACAAGAAGAAATTGCTAACCTCTTATTCTATTCCATATAGACTATCATAATTTTTATTTGACAAACGTCACACTATGTTACAGCAGAATTGTTTTATAGATCTAGATTTTTTTTGTTGGAATTAGCATAATTTTCTTCATTTGAGTCATATGTTATAGTAATGGTGTGTAGTTTTTTTTTTTTAATTTGTTCAGTCATGTCCAATTCTCAGAGACTGCCTGGACAACTCCCTGCAGTTTTCTTGGCAAGGTTTTTTGAAAGTGGTTTGCCATTGCCTCTTTCTAAGGCTGAGAGAGAGTGACTGGCCCAAGGTCAACCAGCTGGCTTTGTGCCTAAGGTGGGACTAGAACTCACGGTCTCCAGGTTTCTAGCCTGGTGCCTTAACCACTACATAAAGGAGTGGTTTAGGAGGAGAGACTCTAAGATACTATAGATCAGTGGTTGCTGGGCTTTATACCACATCATGCCCATTCTGAAGCCAAATATGTTAGGTTTCTTATTCACCTGAATCTGGATCACTTACATCAGAGGTCTCAAACTCTGGGTCATGACCCACCAAAGGGTCATGAGCATTTTTTTTTTTTTTTTAAATTGGATTCGTGGTCACATTTATTTTTATAAAGCTGATAAAGTTTGCCTAGCTGAACAGTGATCAGAGCCTGGAATGAATTTTGAGAGATGGCCAAACAGATGTTATGCTATGATTGGAGATGGTTTCACACTAAATAGCAACTTCCTTCCCAAGTGCTTTGTAATATTATATGCATTGTCTTTGGGATGCCTATACGAAATTTGATATATTTATCCGTTTTCCTAAATTTCAAGCTTTTGAAAATGGAATCGTTTTTGTTGGATGGTAAGAGAAAAAGTAAAGATGACCAACTTCCTGGTAATGCTGACAAAAGTAAGCCTAAATCAATGAAGAAGAAAATGTCTTTTAATAAGCATCATATTTATTTATTTCCTATCTCCAAAATCCATGAGATGACATGATCACATAGATTCACTTATCAGTTTAGGGGGTTGCACCAAAGGACCGTAGCAAGCAGAGGTACAACTTAAGGTCCCAAAGCCATATGTGGCCCTAAAAATGTCTTCAGTGTGTCTCCAAGAACACCCAATACTTGCTATCAAGAAGTAATCTTTAATATACCAAAAGGGAAAAAAATATATCAATGGTTAACATGGTAACTGCATTTAATTAGTATAATTTTAGTTAAATACAAATGAAATCCAGTCAAATTAACTTTTTCTCCCAAACCTAAGCGGTTTTGGGAAGCAGTTCATGCCATTCAAAGACGTAGTTATGATTTCAGCCTAAAATGTGCATTTGAGTTACACAGGAATTTATCCATCTCCAACTTCCCCCAATCTGTTGTTCTCTAAGTGTGTTGAGTTAGAACTTGCATTGTCATTAGCCAGCATGATCATTGCTCTGTTGTCTGGAGATGATAAGAGTCAGGGTCCAACGCATCTAAAAGTCATCAGTTGAGGAAGGTTGTCCTCATTTTAATTGGCAGTAGCTTTCTGGCTTCTAGGACAGATCTTTGCCATCACCTAAATACCTCCTGATTCTTTTCTTAAGGAAAGGCCATGGATTGAATTTAGGGACCATACAAAATATGTGTCTTGCAGACTCTCTTCCAACAAGCCCCAAACACTTGCCGTTTGACCACATTATTTGTTGTGCAAATAAAAAATTGAGTTGCTGAATAAAGGGAAATCAAACAAATATTTGTTTGGCTGCTTGTTTTCAGCAGCAGTGCATTTAGAAGCACTGATGGGACAGTTTTGAAAATGAAGGACTATTCACTGTAAACTGGAACACCCTATTTAATGTAACATGGCTTCAGCTATTCCTGCAATTACTAGGCATATTTGTTAAGTAAGCTGAAAACCAGCTAATCTGAACATCTAAATAATTCCCTGAGAAATGCATTTCTTGTTTGAACACACTGAGGCTGGCTGGGAATAACGAGACAGTGGATAATAATCAGGTGCTTTGCAGACGATTTATCTCTTTCACAATTGTGGGCAAATAAAATTTGTCTTCTTTCTCCTCTTAGCCAAAGTTCTTGGTGCTTGCAATGCCCCCTCAGTGCTGGTTCAGGTATATCTGCCAGGTGCATTTAGAAAGAGATTAAAGATGTGGAAAGTGCTTATTCATGCACCCAACCTTTCAATGCATATAAGTCAGGAAATATGCAGATGCACTATTTTTCTTCTATAGCTGCTTACATGGCACTCCCATCCAGAAAGCAAAAGGAAAAAAAAAATGCCTTTTCCAAGTCAAGGTTAAAGAGTATTTCTTGACAGTACTGTCCTTTGACTTTATACATTAGCTGGGTTTGCACCACACACTATCTTTAGTTACTGGAGTAACCAATTTTCTGTGTTTGCAAAGCAAATTAAGTAATAATCTCATTAGACAGGCTGGGGTCATACAACCTGCTAAATCACAGAAAAACTAACACTAACCAAGCTTAGCCTGTTATATAAACATGCAGGCGCTAGTTTTTTAGGTGGCCTAGTTAAATGTCTTAATCAGCACTGCATGATTAATATGCCAGTCTATAACACTGACTTTTGACTTAGATATGCATATAAAAATAATGTTCTGTGGGTTTTTTTTAATGGCTAGAATTTCTGCATGGATTAAATGGCAGATAAAATAATCACAAAAAATATATTTAGAATATTGTGTTCTTTCTGAAACCTTATATATAGCCAAAAGGAGGACTTTAAATTTGAAATACATGGATTATACAGGCAAATTGGATGCATTTTATATTATTGTGTTCTTTTTGGCTGTGAAGTATCACATAACTCTCAGGGTAGCCAACTTTTGTGCTGTGAAAATGGGGCAACACATTATTCAGTATGTTTTCTTGGATGGGATGGGCTCTCAGAGTTTAACAGCATTTTACAAATTTGTCTCTGATGTTTGATAAATCTTCGATGGGAAAAATGTGATGGCCAGTCACTCTCTCTCAACCCAACTCACCTTACAGGGTGGTTGTTGTGGAGAAAATAGGAGGAGGAAGGAGTATTAGGTATGTTCCCCACCGTGAGTTATTTATAAAAAATAATAAAGTCAGGATAAAAAATCTTCTTAAAAAAAGATGTGTGCGACAACTCGTAATGTTCAGCGTGGCGCGCATCCCATTTTGTTCAGTGGGGTTTATATTCCTGCAAGTAGGCGGAAAATCACGGTATTTAAATTTGGCCCAACTGCTAAAATGTCTGTTGCCTCCTGATCCTGGAATTTGAAATACCAACTATGGTGTACAGCTCATCACATCTTCTATATCAGTCATTAATAAGGAATTTCAGAAAGAATTGTGCCTTGTTTTTTTTTTAATTAATAATCCTGATATCCTTTAAAGACCCTTTCTTTTTTTCTCTTTTGCAAAGATGTGAGAAACCAATGTTACACAATCAATGGGAAGAAAGAGATCTCTCTCATGCATTCCCTTTCAGACTATCCGGTTAAGGTCAGTTTAAAACAGTCCAAATAGCAGCATTCTTTGCTGCTTCCACTAAATCAGCATCTTTTGATCCCACTGGTAAACAATGAATCTGGCAAAAGACCATGCATTTAATCTTTAGAGACAGAGAAAGGTCTCTCGCATATGCCAGTATTATTATCTTAGAAAGTTTATAAAGGCTTTTCCTTCTTTAATTTGGAGATTACGCACATCCATACACTAACACCCCACCTTCTTTCCAAAAGGCAATGCATTCTCCTTCAGGAAGGGAGATAAATAAATTGCTTTACCTTCTGTTCTCCCTGTGAAACATGACATTTCTCTTACATGTTTACTGCAAAATGAAATGGAATCCACAGAGCTTCTAAAAAGTCAATGAATCTTCAAGTAAATTCAGTAAGACAAGTTCATGTTCTGCCCATAGCCACAGTTCTTGCACATAGATGGATGCTTAATAGCACTCAATAGCACCTTGCCCTTCCTCCCACCACACAGTTGTACAAATGTGTACTTAGGTGTGATATCAAAGTGTTGTAGAAAAATCCAATATCCTTGGTTAGTCCTCCTTTGAATGCACATCTCTGCAATGCAGCTAATGCCAATTAAACCCAAATCTACTATAAAACAACAATTAGGAGTCCAAGTAGAAAATGTAATTAACCAGAATCTATTTAATCAAACAACACTGCATCGAGAAGGGAAGGAACAGTCTAGCACAACAGCCAGTGTGGGGTATTTCTTTTTTAGGTGCCTTTTAAATTGGTACTGATTTGATTTAAACTGGTGATTCAAAATCTGAAAAAAAAGGCATGATTCAGTTCAGATATGTGATTTGAGGGCAACTTGATTCAGTTTGAAACAAAGATTTGCCCATTTCAAAATGCTAGAAGGATTTTCATTTTTGGAAGAATGGAATGAAAATAGTCAGGGGCCTCCACAGGGAAGGTATCAAAAAGTCAAGATGGTACCCACAGCTGTACAACTGAAGGCCTGTCCCTTTTTTTACGTGTGTTAATGCATATTTTTTTTTAAAAAATGGAGCTTTGACTGCAAAATTGCAGCCACCATCTTGACTTGTTTGACCCTCCTCTATGGACTCTTCAGAAAATAATTATCCATGGCAAGTTTCACTAGAATACCTTCAAGGGTTTTACCACAACAATTTGTTTTAAAATATCCCTCCTGTATTGCTTTGCAGGCATGAGAAAAGGACAATGCAAGAGCCTTGGAACTATCCAGCAAAGTCCTTAGAAAGCAGTTGACTGAACCAATGCAGAAAGTCCCCTATTCCAATATAAACCCAGAAACATTCAAAAACTTTTTTAAAAAAAATAAGAAGCTCATGCTTATCCGTAGCTTTTCTGGTGTTCCAGGCTTGACATGGTCAATGACAAATGTCCTTATGGGCTGGTCTTAATTTACTGGCTCCAATCACTGATTTCTGGAGTGCTAAAAGAGTAGGCACAGTTACTTGGCAAATTTATCCCTTCATTTCAGGAAGGACTTGGTGAAATGAAGGCTGTGACTTGGTGCTACTACTTAGTGATAGTTTGCAGAGGCAAAAGGAGCAGGATAGGACCATCTTCTGGTTTCCAGCCCATTGCCTTCACCACTAGACCAAACTGGCTCTCTTTTTAAATGATGGTTTGTTAAATGAACCACAATTGGCTAGACCCACATAGTGTTAAAGTATAAAACATGATTTTACAAAACACAGTGACTAGGTTTATACAATACAGAAAGCCAAAACAAACAAGCTATCATATAGCTTAATATAATAGCTTAATATAGCTTAATATAATGTGTGAACCCAGTCAGTGGCTTCATTCTCACAGTATATAGTATTTATCCATCAACAGTAAAGGAACTAGCAGTCAAGAAATATGCTTCTGACTAACACTTGATAGAACAGCCATGAAGGCCTTGGAAAATATATTCAAATACCATGATGTCTCTATGCCTACAAAGATCAAAACTGGGCAAGCCATGGTATTCCCCATGACACTTCAATGGAAGTGAAAGTTGGATTTTAAAGAAGCAGGATAGAAAGTGTATTAATGCTTTTGAAGTTTGCTACTGGAGAAATCTCCTGAGAATACAGTGGGCAGCCAAGAAAACAAACCAATGGATCATCAAACAAATCAACCCAGAGTTCTCACTCAAGGCACAAATGATCAGGCTGAAACTATCCTTCTTCAGACACATTATGTGAAGATGTAGCTCTCTGGAGAAGAAGCTTTTATTCCCCCATCCACCTTGGGAAAGGTGGAAGGAAAGAGAAAAAGAGGACAACCAGCAGCATTGGGAATGGACTCAGTTACAGTGGCATTGAGTGCACCATTGGGAGACTTGAAAGACCAGGTTAGGGACAGATCATCAAGCAGAAAATCTGTGTGGTCACTAAGAGCTGAGAATGACTTGATGGCATCAATCAATCAGTCAATCAATCAATCATATTTAACCATAATCTAACCAAACAGGCTCAGTTTGCATAATATGCTCAGCAAGCAAGCAAGAAAGTTTCACACTAGGTTTTTAACTGACTTGATTGTGTTGTGCAAGCACAAGCAATCTCTTTTCCTGCAGCCCAGCATATTTCAGAAGGCAAATCCAGGGCAGAAAGTAAGAAGAAACCCAGGGGGAAAAAAAACAAACTGCTGCTTTTTCTTTAAAAGATGGGAGCAGGTGGAAATAGGAGAAGAAGGAATAACAAGATGAAAGGGTGAGAAAAATACTAGGCTTTGCAGTTATGGATAGACTGACAAGAAGATTGCAAAGATGTTCTAGTTTGCTTTTCCCTCATCCTAATCAAACTTATGGCAACTTAAGATAACAAAAAAGTATCAGAAGAAGTGTGAGGTTGGAACCATGAGCCCAAGAGGTCTTCAGATTGTTTTTCTTAAGTAGCAGCCATACGGAAGGGCATTCAAGGTATTGAAGGGGCATTTTAGGAGAATTGTAGAACTTGTCATAGGGATCTGGTTGTTAAATAATTAATTGGGTGCATATTAGGTAGTATAATTGCATAAGCCTTTAAAATGAGCTGAAAGACATTTGGAACCCAGCCATCGCTAATACTAATAAACAAGTCTGTCACAGTAATGCCAGAAATCTTAATCAGTTCATCGGCTGATTCATCGGATGACATTTGCATATGAAATGCATTCATTGTTTTAAATGCAAAATGACATTTTGATCTGTAATTCTAACCACCCTGGGAGTAATCCCTACAGAAGTTAGTGGAGTTTATTCTAGATTTATAAGAAGTGTGTAGGATGATACTGTAAATGTATATCCTTTTTTTTTAGGGAACACAAAAGAGAGCACTCCATTGCCTAGCTGATTTCAGCACCCCTCCCCTCTTTTTAAAATAAATAAATATCTGTGACAGAAAGGTTTTATAAAGTGTTGTAATGCAGAAATGTTTCCAGCCCATGAGTTAAGTATCTTCTTATCCCCACAGTATCTGAATAGTGGGAAGGAAGACCATGTATGTTTGCTTCAGACATACAGTAGGCACACACAGTCCTGAAAGCCCTTAGTTACAGGACCACTTCAACATGTCATCCTTTAATGTCCCTCCAATCAAGCGTAGGTGGACATGAAAATGACATCTCTGCCTCTTTCACATCACGATTGTTAATCTCCTGTTGAGTCCAAGGAGTCATGCTTCTGCTCTGCTGAATACAAGAGAGGCTACAGAAACACTGGGTAGGGTGTATAGGTTTTTTATTTTGCAGTTTTAATCAAGGCAGGTTCTGACTCCCAAAGCTGTCCATCATCAGGGAAGAAGTTCGTCAAAGTTTTCTCTCAAGGGGACTAAATTTTACATTAGGAATTAGATTAAAATCTCCACTTCAGATATCTCAGGATAAGGAAAGGGAGGTGGATCTTGGTGATGTGAAAGGCAAAATCAAAGAAAAGGGAAAGATCCTCCTTAATATGAACTTGACTCTTGCTGACTACATAGAGTCATTGACTCCATACAGAAGAAATTCTAAATGAGATAAATTAATTACATCCATGTCAAGTTTTTGGCAGCCATACAGAAGTGGTTGACCATTGCCACATTCTGAGATATTTATCAATTCCCTGGTCTAACCTACAGTCCTAGGCTTTGCTAGTGATTTCCCATTAAAGTGCTAACCAGGTCCAACCATACTTAGCTTTTTTGGAATCAGCAGCTGTCGGCAAGGTACTGCTATCTCCATGGCTAAAGGCAAGGCTAAAGACTCTTAAACCTACTACCACAATCCTACACAGGTCAATTAAGCAACCATTGCATATGGCAGAAGTACAGAGTCTTTGGGTGCTTAGCTCCATATGTAGAACCAGAGCAATCTAGAGTCCCATGGCCATCGGCAGTCCTCCAAACTCTTTTGGTGGCTCCAAAGTTATACCAGGGAATGCCAGAGAAATTCAGTGGCCAAGTTTCCAGCCAGTTTGAGGCAGGCAATACACAAACAGATTGTAAAGTAAGCTCTCAAATAAGTAAACTCAATTTTAAAAAGATTTCCCTCACTCCCACAACAATCCCCACAACCCTCTGAAAAATATCAGCCCCACCCAATGAGCCCCTTAGACTATCAAAAAGTTGCTAAACTCTGATATATGAGAATGGAGTGGTGCCACTTATGGCAGGGACAGGGAGAAAAAGAGATGTGCTCAGAAAGGGGCCATCACCAGAGTAAAAAGCTTACCTTTCTAACCCCTCCACCTTTTTTTCCTTAAAGTGATTCTCTTCCATTTTTACCTTGTTGATGACAGTTGGGAGGGGCTGAGGAACACCCACAATTTCCATTCCCCCCTTTTTGATACATAGTTTTATCTATCTATCTATCTATCTATCTATCTATCTATCTATCTATCTATCTATCTATCTATCTATCTTCTGTGGTAAAACACACAATACTTTAATACTCCCCATGACAGCTTCAATATTATGCCTTACTCTACTTATAATTGCCAAGAACAAAAGGAGCTTATTCATGCTTTCTATAAGGAGAAAAAGAGCCTGAATAATTACAGTTTCTCTTTAAAATCATAACCCTTAAAATGCTATTGTAGCTACAAGAATAATAAGGAGCTGGCTCCCACTGCCCCAGAAATAAGTACTATTTTATAATAGGGGAAAAAAAAGATTTTTTTTTAAATCACAATATTAAGATGAGAGTGTCAAGAGTATAATCTGAGTAGGAAACTAGGAATGAGGCTGAAATAATAGCATTATACCTTGTAGGAACTGGGAAATCAACAGAGGTCCTAGAAATGGCTTTGCCTGCTTCTCTCCCCATTGTTGCTGCTTTCTGGAGTAACCATTTGACCTTGGGTTAGGAGCCTTAGACTAGAGCTACTTATCTGGGCTCTAAAAATCTAGACAGTAGATGACAGCAGAGAGAAAATATTTGCTGCCAACTAGTGGTCATCCTGACTTTAACAGCCCCAAGGATGGTAGCCCTACTGTAGAGAATGAGGGAGTTGGCTCTGAGGGAAATAGGCAAGAACCATTATACAAGCAAAGAAGGCTGAAAGATTCCTTAAGTCCTGGGAAACAGGATAGTATTCAGAAGAGACTCAGGCAGGCTCCTCCCACATTCATTGGGATATAAGGGCCGGGGGCTGGGGAGGTAAAGCACTAACCATGCTTGCAAGATTTTGCTAGTATAATAAAGCAGTGTTTCTCAACCATGGCAACTTGAAGATGTGTGGACTTCAAGTTCCCAAGGTTGAGAAACACTGCAATAAAGTGTAGTTTGAGTCTTCCAGCAGAGTCTGCTTCCTGATCTGGTCTACCCTGAAGGACTGAAACCTACCCTATACTGGACAGGTTGGAAGACTGGTCTGAGAGAAACAAGATTTCCTTTAACAGGTAGATATGTAAAATACTGCATTTAGAAAGAGAAAAAAATGTAGGACACATATAAAAGGTAGGGGATTCATGGCTTGGAAACACTACATCTGAGAAGAATTTTGGTATGGTCATTGACCACAAGTGAACATGACCCAGCAGTGTGAGATGGTTCCTTGAAGGACCAATACAGTTCTGGGCTGCATTAGGAGAAGCACTGTATCAAAGACTACTGGTAGTTCTATGTATGATTCTGGGCATCCTCAGTACTGTGTATGATTCTGGGCACCACATTTCCAGAAGGATATTGATAGAGATGATTCAGAAGAGGGTAACAAAGATAATACTAGGAGTTGAGGTCATATTCTATGATGAGAGGCTAAATGAACTTGGGATGTTCAGTCTGAAGAAAAGATTACTTACAGGAGACATGATAGCTATATTCAGATACATAAACAGAAGCTATAGAGAAGACAGTCAAGAACTATTCCATGACAAGAGAAACTAGGACCAGAAAGAACAGGTATAATCCACAGCTACCTAGATTTTGTTTAAATATAAGGAAATTCTGACAGATCAATAGAACAGTGAAACCAATGGCATCTGTAGATTCTCCATGACTTGAGATTTTTGAGAAGAGGCCAGTTAGACACCTCTTGAAGATGGTTTAATTGGGCTTCCTGCACATTGAAGGAGAGTGGAACTAGATGATCCTTGTCTCTTCCAACTCTATAGTTCTATGATTTATGAATACATCAAATTTCATCCTTGCAATTCAGCTCTTTGTTTACCATTTCTTTCCAAAACAGGCTAGGAGAGCATGATTTATTTCATTTATATGGCCACCCATCTCACTGTAGTGACTCTGAGTGGCTAACATCACATAAAAATTCAATCCAAAATTAAACATCAAACTACATTAAAAGAAAGTCCTATAATGGCAGCTAAGGACAAACCCAGTTGACAATAAAATAACAGCAACTCATGGGCCCCCACTATGACACTCATGTCTGAAAACAGATCCAAGTCTTTCTGAAAATCCACCAGGGCCAGTCTAATCTCAGGGGATATGATGTTATAAAAGGCAGCAACTGAAGGAAGATACATTCACTGTAGGAATCCAGCCATCATCAAAGGTGTTTCTTTATGTCCCTCCAGTATCAGAAATATGGCTGATAGAAATGTAGTTGTGGCACCCAGTTTGTGATCCTTCCTCATTCCCACACAAAATATTGCCTTCAGTACTTTATTCTGTTGGCTTTTTTCCCCTTTAATCTGCTCTGAATACAAATGGACAAAAAGAAAATTGTTTATATATGTATTAGTACAGCCTTTCTCAACCTTTTGACCCTGGAGGAACCCTTGGAATATTTTTCAGGCCTCAGGGAACCCCTGCCCATTCAGGCTCAAATATAGGCCACAAGTTACAAAATTATTATATTTGTTTCATGTGTAGGCCTGCATATATGCTTTAACAGTGTTCTTAAACTAAAAATAAAGAATGAAACTTACCTCTTTAATGTGAAGTTGCCCAAACTTGAAATATTTTTTTTAAAATAAATCATGATCTCCCAGGGAACCCCTAGTGACCTCTCGTGGAACCCTAGGGTGCCACAGAACCCTGGTTGAGACATCCTGTATTATTATGAAGAAACAAATGCTAGGCCAAATTAGGACTTAGCATTTTCAGGAGTTGAATTTCAATTCTAACTGGTATTCTGCAAAGCATTTTCTGTGCCTTACATTCCATCATCATCTTTTCCCTTCTTTTGACAAAGATTACCAGACCATGGAACAGTGCACCATTATCCAATCATTATATGATCAGGTGACCATTGAAAATGTAATAGAAGAGAGAAGATGATGGGAATGACAAGAATTCCCATGCTGCTACCAGCTCCAAAAGTATACTCTGATTTTGTTATATATCAAGTTGCCGGTCAACCCTTTGAATTAAGGAACTCTTGAAGTGCAGCAAAAATCCTACATAGCATTAGAATTAACACTTGCTTTCTCAGGTTGTGTTCCCCGTTCATCTCCTGTGGCTATGTTGCTTCTTTCCAGTCCAACTTGCAGAACTGAGTGTGGAAATCTTATGAGGAAGAAATGGCGAATGAAGAATTGGGAGTTAAATGTTTTCTGATACCGAGCACATCAAAGAAGAGCTTAGAACAGAATATTTCTCTCTGACTGGCTAACCTTCTCTGTAGAAGGAATTTTCTCTTTAATAAGAAGAAATAGATTCCTTTACTCTTAACACAGTTTGCTTTCCATAAATAGAAAAAAAAGCTCTGACTGTCTTTGATGGTAATTGCAGCTGAAAACTTTCATGTATTTTTGACAAGAGTTTGGAATATCGTACTCTCCTTCCTATTATAACAAGTAATTATGACAGGGAAGATTAGGAGGCATCCAGGACATCGTTTCATATTATTATTAACATAGTCATCACTAATAAAGGAATTATAGCTGGTAATGTACATTGGCAGCCAGGCTGTTCAACCGCTTTCAGTATGTGTGACTCCTGGATATTTAAGGTCCAGTTCAAGTGCAGCATCAGGGAGAGGGGGGTGGGGAAAATCCCACATTTATTTCCCATTAAGCAGTTCAAAAATAGCTTACTAGTTTTTTCACCCCACTTCTCAAACGTTATTTTTTTCAAAAGGGGGGTTATCATGCAGCTTTGAATTGTGTGTTTTTTTTCCCCTAGGGAAATATGTAAGCACTTGGTTGTTGTTGTTGTTCTTATATGTTTGGACAGGAACAACATTTTTCCAATTAACAAGCAATCCAGAACTTAAGCATTTGCTGGTTTTCATATTGGGCAAATATTCTGATTCTGCATAGTACCATCTGTCTGTCTGTCTGTCTGTCTATCATCTGTCTGTCTATCTCCCTCTCTTCCTTCCTTCTGTGAATTTGAGGCAATTGAATTAAAAATATTCTCAGAGTATACTTAAAATACATATTTCGATTTTAAAAAACAATAGTAGATAATGCAAAAACGGACCCAACATGGCAGACGTGCATTTGCTCCAAATGATGGTGAAAGTGTTGTGCAGTTGCATGGTACCATGGCAACACTGTTGTCCAAGGCAACAAAGATTATTGCAAAGAAATGTGTTTGTTCGTTTATTTAGTTATTGTCATTGTGTTATGTAGGCAGAAGCTACACTCTCTGTAAAAATGGGACTCAAAATATCCCATAACTTCTGGAAGGCATTTAGATCCACTCAGGATGAGGCCAAGGAGGTGAAGCATCTCAATTGGTTCTATGCGTATAGGAGAATATAGTATAAGGATAACAGTGTTCTGTGACATTAGAATGGACAACAGCATTTGAGATTACATAAGGGATGATAGGTCTCAACAGAAAAATCCTTTCTCTGGAAAATCTCCCATACTAAAGAGTAATTTTTTTCAGATGTCCTGGGTATTCTTTTAATTTATAAGGAATATTTAAATCGGGGTGGTGTTCAACAGTACTGCAGAGCACACCACCCATGTACACAGAACTGCTATTTCCAAACAAAGGACAAGATCCCAAAACAGATGGTCAGATGGCAAAAGTTGCTCTCTGAGTGAGATGGGCAGGGAATAAATTTGATATATTAAATAAATAAATAAATAAATAAATACATACATACATACATAACTGTATCTCTATACTGGCCAGTGTAGACTAGAATATGAAGAAAGAGGAAAGAGAGTCTGTATGCTTTATAATTCTTTCTTTCTATTACTGAGACATGGAAAATAAGAAAGACACCAGTCTGCCAATGTATCTGCCATATCACAACATTCATAAGGAAATGTACACACAGAAGAACGTCAAGGATTATTGGCTTGTAACCTGTGAATTAGGTTCACATGATATGTTAGACCTTAAAACTTAGATTAAGAGAATACAGTTGCTCTGTTATCGAATGTGATGCCATAGTCTAGAGTGTGTGCCAATGTAGAATCCTGCACTATGATGCAGATGAACAGAGACATACTTTCAGATTTAGGAAAGTTGTTAAGAACACTTGGAGAAATCATTGTGGTGTTATTTGGGTGTGCAGGAATAGGAGATAATACAACCTGAAGATTGGCTTGTGCTGGAAACCCTTCAGAGACATTAAATAACTGCAGTTGGAATAAATGTCTCTCCCCAGTTTGCAGATGATATATTTAACTAGAAGAAGGGTAATAATGCAAGGGGAAAAATGAAGCCCCTAAAAGCCAAGGGAACTAGTCTGATGTAGTGGTTATGGCACCAGGCTAGAACCCAGGAGACAGTGAGTTCTAGTCTCACCTTAGGCACAAAGTCAGTCACTCTCTCAGCCCTGGGAAGAAGAAGGTAAGGGCACTTCTGAAATCTTTCCAAGAAAACTGCAGGGACTTGTCCAGGCAGTCACCAGGAGTCAAAAACTGGCTCAAAGGCACACACACACACACAAAAGCCAAGAATAGGTGGTGCACCAGGACAAAATCTTTCCATCCCTCTGGAATACTGCCCCAGACTAAACTGCAGTTCTTTACATTCTTACATGGAATAAGATCCATTGAACCTGAACTGAATTCTCAGTAGATCTTTGTAGCTTGTATAGTTTTCCTAAGTATATTCTTAGGACTTATATTGGGTGTTTAAGGAATACAGATACAGAAATCATATGACGATATTTGTGAAGGATCACACAGAGTACTCAGGAATACATTGTGAAATAAAATAGCTGTGAGTCTTGTCCAAGTTACCAAGACATCAGAGGGGACGCTAATCACGTTTTTTCAGTTCATGCTTTCAACCCATGTCATAGCTCCGTGGTGCCTTGTATATTTAGGACACCAACCCTTCAACCTCGGTCCCCCAAGGCTTTCTCGTACACTTCAAATGAGGAAAGAAAATCCAAACCCCTCCATTCAGTGGGTCATATTCCACTGTTAAAGCTAACCAGGAGATAAATTGCTTTCAGTTCTAAGAAAGAAAAGTGGGGTAGAAGTTCAGTGACAAAATTATAAACAAGTTCCCTTTACAGAAAACAAAGCTGAGGACAACTCCAAAAGATTTCAGTGTAATTCATGAGCTCCCAACTGCCATAAAGTGTGCAGTTTCTCTGTGCCAGTGTTTCTCAATCTCAGCAACTTTAAGATGTGTGGACTTCAACTCCCAGAATTCTCCAGCTCCCAGCATGCTGGCTGGGGAATTCTGAGAGTTGGAGTCCACATATCTTAAAGTTGCTGAGGTTGAGAAACACTGCTCTGTACCTCAGAAAATAGACAAATGGGACAGATGTGTGAATTGCCAGTACTTGTTGTGGAGGGGGAAAAAAACCCAGCTTCAGTCCTTTGCTAGCAGATTGAATGAAAACCACCATCAACCTAACATTTATGGATATGTAAAGGGTTCAGCTCACTGTTAGGTAGGAATATGAGTCCTGACATAGGGTGGATTTGGATTTATTGGGTGATGTGGATTTTGAAAATAGTAATAATGCTGCTTCCTTTTCTTCCTTGTTCCTTCTTTGATTTCTTCTGTTTTCTTTCTCTTCCCCCCCCCCTTTTTTTTTTCCTTCTCTCAGATTGACTGCTCCTTTCCCACCACCATAATCTTCCTTCTTCTATTGTCTGGAATATTCAGAGTTCTTTTGTCTACTTTTAATTTATGTCTGTTTCTCCTCAATTGGTTTAACCATTTGGGCATCCCAGTGAGGTGCTGTTTGGATGTTATGTCTCAAGCACCAAAACACCTTTGACTAGTTGTGCCTTAGTCAGACAGAGTGCTATTTTTCTCTTTTGTGCGAGGGGCTGCTCCTGTGATTTTAATAATAGCTTAAAGCATCCAAATTCAGTAAGTGCAGCTGCTGTTAGGCAATGGCTCCTGTCAGAGGAACAAAGCTAACAAATATAGCCTTTCTTATTTTGGTGCAACACTCTAAGCCAAGCTGCATTATTTTCTACTGAAAATTAGCCTTTTTTAAGAGCTAGTTGTATTTATGTACTCTTTTTTTTTGTATAAAAATAAGGCATGTTGTCTTGGTGTGCGTTACTAGAAAACAAAATGCCTGGGTTCATCTATAACACAAGCAAATTGCAAGGATCAGTAAAGGAACATGAAGGGTGGAACAACTGTGTAATTCATGCTTTCAGAAAAGAAAAGAAAATACCTGCATGACATTATTTTTTGTGTGTGTGTTTGTGTATGTGTGTTTCTCTTTGGTCTTCAGGATGATCTTCAGCCTGTTGCATCTGAAACCAACTGGGAATCAGTCACAAGCCCGGTCTTGGTAAATAATGTGTTAATCTATTATCTGAAAGAGAGGAAATAACTGGAGTTCAGTTGAGATCCATAGCAAGGAGATTATTTGGATTCAACTTCCACTAAGGAAATGTGGCTTACATTTTTCAGTGAATTGATCAATCATCAATGTCCCCACAAATCCACTCCAAAGCTCTATCTGGCAATATCCTGACTATTCTGAATAGATATTAGTTATTTGATTTGGGTCCTTTGGAAACATAGCATTAGAGAGCTTGCTATGACAGGAATGAGCTTATGTAGACTGCTTTGCATGAAGAGAGTCCTAGATGCCATCTTTAGCATTCCCAGTTTAAATAGATATGTTAAATGGCTTGGCAAAAACCCCTGCCAGGCAACATAGGGAACCAGTGCTAGTCAGAATAAATCAGCCTTTTCCCAACTTGGCACCCACCAAATAAGTTAGGAGTGTAGTCCTCAGAATTTTTACACATCATGAAAATCATCTGTAGAGAAACAGACTAGGGAAGACTACAAGAGATTAACTATGGGTAGATGGACAAATAAGCTAATCTGGGTAAACTTCTGTGCATTTGCTGTGGGTGCTCAAATGGACATCATACTCCTTACTTGCCTCTAAGAAACTAGAAAAAGGTAAGTTTCATGTCCTTCCCAATTTTCATTATTAATGATGCTCAGGAAATCATTTGTTAGACTTAGCTACTGGAGCTTGGATGTCATTCCAGAAACAATAGAGGGCATCAGCAATCCGTGTTAAGAATTAAAGTTGAGCATGCTTCAGAAATGATTCTGAAAAACAATAGAAGTGTGGCAGCACTTCTTTAAGGTAGTGGTATTGTTCTTCAGACTTCTACATGAGCCTGAAAACAGACATTGCTATTTTAAGCAGTTAACTCTTTAAAGCAGCTATATCCTCTTTTACACTGGAAAAGTCTGGAAAAAAGACATTGCAGCTTTAAAGAGATGCTGCACTTTGTTCTCCTCTGCAGTTTGAAACATTTCTTCTGAATCATTTTCAAAGCAAGAACAGCCCTGCTAAACTATCTTCAGTACATTTATCCTGTTCAGTTACTGAACAAACTGCAGTGGTATCTTTTACAGGGTTCATTTACATATTGGGTTACTATGGAAGAATAGTTTTTTTAAAAAAAAAAACGATGTTAAACATTGTTGCTATTCTGAAAAAAATATATAAATTTAATCTCATTTTGAATTCTTATCTATCCTAGTTCCCAGGTCAGACATACTGTAATTTTTGTTTGACATTTGTTAAAAATGAACTGCTAGTATTTCTTCCCAAGTAACAATCTATTGTTGAATGGAAACAGTGAAATTTATAATCTGGCAAGCCTTAATCTTGGTCCCTTAAATAATTCATCTTTGACTTATCCTTGGGATGCAATGCTTAGGCCATAGGGCACATGTAAATGTTTTTTTCTCCTAAAACTGTTCATACCCTCAGCAAAAAAAAATAAAAATAAGCTTGTTTAGTTTATCCTTAGCAACTATATTTTCCTGAGAATCTGCCAGCTAGTTGTCTTAGAATATGAGATTGTTCTCCTGACTTGCCCCCCACTCCCACCCCGGTCAATAAAATAAAGCTTCCTTTTTCTACACGGACACTATGTTTTGAAAATCTGTTTTTACAAACTCCAGGATTTTGTACAAAAGGAAAGTAGTAGTGAGGATATTGTTCTTTGCTCACCTTGATTTCTTCAGTCTTCTCTCTGATCCATTATCTCAACTCGTCTTCTCACCTCTATCTAGATTGCAGCAATAAAAATCAGGCATATTGCTCTTCATGACCACAAGACCTACCTCCTTATAATTCCTATTCCAGCAGACTTTTTCATGTCTAGCACAACTGTTCCTTAAAATAACTCCTTGGCCTGTTTTTTTTCTTTTTTTTCAACTCTTGCAAAACATCTATCTTGGACATTCACTCCACTTGATCCACCTATGTTAGAATCTCCTTGACCCTCTGACAGTTATATCTTTTTTCCTTACTGATCCTTATGCCTGGAACTATTCTTGAGAATATCTCCAGAAGACCATTTCTCCTATAAATCCTTCTTCAAAACCCTCCTTTCTGAAAAGTTTGCCTCACCCACCATTTCCCACATCTCACTGTAACTAAGTACTAGAATTGAAAACTCCACAGCCTATCCTATTTTTCTCTCCTCCCATTCCTTCCCTTCATTATTTTTCTTATATTTTATAGAAGTGCTCTTCTGCTTTTATACTGTTCATTATCATGTTCTAAATAAATAACAAATAAATAAAACTGGTTAGCTGTGAAAAAGATACTTAGAAATCAGGAACTGCCCATTACTTCAGTGGTGGACAATGCTTGGGGCTGCAGTTCAGCCTCCCAACCTTTCAGTGAGTCACAGGAAGCTTTCTGGTGACATGTTGTCACAACAAAGGGTGGAACTGAACATTTTTACACTTCTTTTAGGGGATGGAGTTCTAAACAACGTGAATAATAGAAAGAGACTGCTGGAAGGCAAAGCTCAAACACTACCCATGATAAACTCTAAAATTGTTTTGTGTCAAATCCAGACCCTTTGAGAGGTTAAGCATGTGGGTGGTAGCAGTTGCCTCCAAGAGGCCTCATGCTTCCCTCTCACTTTACTTTTCAATTAAAAAAAATAAAAAAGCATGGCTAAAATGGGTCCCTTTTATCACCAGATTTTGTCAGCATTATCTTGGGATGCTGGGGGCTTTATGCAGATCACAGATTGGTCATCCCTGTTCACTGCCTTCATGAACTACTGTCTTGTCCCTTGGTCTTCCCAGCCTCTGTGCATTCAGCTGGGAGATTTATACTTGCTGTCTATGGCTGGAAGAGAAGCTCTACTTGCCTTTGCTTGAAGCAAAGTGTGCAACTCAGCAAGAACCTGCTTTCTTTGAGAGCTGTTATTTGCATCAAGCAAACGTAAGTAAAGCTTCATCTTAGTACTCCTCACTAAGGGTGAGAAGAGCAAGTACCATTCTTTGTACACTTTAGCCCCACACAATTATGTGTGATAGATATAGATATAGATAGATATAGATATAGACATAGACATAGACATAGATATATAGATATAGATGTGTGTGTGTGTGTGTGTGTGTGTGTGTGTGTTTACAAGGACATATATCTCCATACAGGAAACACAAGTGTTGTTTTCAATAATGTCTAGTTCTAGCCTTGTGATAATACATTGTTACAATCCAATACGGAAACAGCTGTTTTGATCTCCTTGTTCTTTTCTACATAATGTTCAAAGTACGCTGCCCTGTATGTCATTCTTAGGGCATTTCCTATCGCTCTCCATCAGTGACTGATCCTACCCTTACTGTGGAAGCCCTAGATCAAACCATTGCTGGATTTGATACCGTGGAGGAACTGCTCAAGCACTTTAATCCAGATACATGGCAAGAAGATCTTGAACACCTGTACACAGAGACTGCCCCACCTCGAGGCAGAAGTTTCTATGAAAGGAAGTCAAAAGGTAGGAAGCAAAAATGGGTGGATTGATGCAGCAGCAAAATATTCTGTGTTTGATCTGATATTAATTTAATTTTGTGGCTGAGGTGGTTAAAATCCTTGGAGGGATGTTGTAAAATTTTAGCAACTGAGTGTCTGATATCCAAGTCCATACTTTGTTCAGTGAGAATTAAAATGCTTAACAACCAGTCTACATAATGAACATTGGAGAGATATTTGCAGCCTATAAAAGCCACCTGCTCTTACAGGTGCTGGTGCCAGATGTTCTTCTAAGTGCAGTGTGATTTTTTAAAAAATGATTATCTCCCTCTTATACTGCAGCAGAATAATTAAGATGCTTGCAGAGGACAGGAGTAGGTAGATGTAGTACTGGTAATTAGGACATCCATGTCTTATATGCAACAACTGGCTCTAACATAAAGCCAAAAAGCATTTGTTCACTGGAGAAATGGTTAGATATGTCCAGATTTTATTAGATGAGCCCAAGGCAGCTGGATACCTTAGAAGACACTTTAGTCAGCTGAGCAAACTAAAAAAAAAAAATTACTCTGCCTGGAGCAAATACTTATTCCTTATTAATCCAATGTAGTATGTGCATTACTATTTAAAGCAGTATCCTCTATGGTTCTTGATACATTCTGAATTGTGTCTTTTCACCATTTTGATTGAGGGTATATGCATGTACAGAAACACGTGTGCATACAGACACACACACACACCCCTCCATCTTCTGTGTGAGAATATGTGTGTCTGTGTATATGAACAGCAAACTCATTTTCCAAATGCCCATGTGGCCAAAATGATGCTACCCATGGAAAAAAAAGGGGGGGCGGGGGTATCAGCAAGCTTTGGAGGACCTAAGGTTTGCAAAAATGCAAAAGAACTTCAAAAAGAATGAAAAGAGGACTGAGCATACTGTATATTTATTTATTTAATTTTTATCCCACCTTTATTATTTTTATAAAAAACTCAAGGCGGAAAACATACCTAGTACTCCTTCCTCCTCCTATTTTCCCCACAACAACAACCCTGTGAGGTGAGTTGGGCTGAGAGTGCACCTGGCCCAAGGTCACCCAGCCGGCTTTCGTGCCCAAGGCAGGACTAGAACTCATAGCCTCCTGGTTTCTAACCTGGTGCCTTAACCTCTAGACCAAACTGGCTGTATTCATCATAAGTGGAATGGCTGATTGATTGCTGGGGAAATGGAAATCCAGTTGGTTGGGGATTAATAATAAATAGTAATTTATTAAATTTATATGCCACATGACTCCCAATTACTTTGGGCAGCTTACAATTGTTAAAATGTTTTTTTAAAAAAAAATAGAAAAAACACACACAAACAAAAAAAAACACCCAGCAGAAGAGAAAGTAACAACAGTGGCAAGGAAAGTAATCCCAGGAGGGGAGGGAGGGAGGGAGGGAGGGAGGGAGGGAGGGAGGGAGGGAGGGAAGGAAGGAAGGAAGGAAGGAAGGAAGGAAGGAAGGAAGGAAGGAAGGAAGGAAGGAAGGAAGGAAGGGGGCATCAGTCATTGTCTCCAAAGTTCTGGGCAAAAAGCCAGGTTTTTAAGACCCTTTGAAACACAAGCAGGGTTTAGAATAAAATGGCAAAAATGTGATTATTTTGTGGCAGATAGCACTTGTTATACTTTGTTTTGCATCTGTTAAAGACTTTGAGTTAAATCACAGCTTTTTGGGAAAGAAAACCTGATTCATATCTTCATGTGATGTGGGGATCAGAGCATGTTAGCCAGCTCTGGACTGTTGATGGAATGTGTTTTAGTAGGAGCATCTATGCATAAAGCCTAACACATGTATATGTTCATCTTTCAAACAAACATCAAGATTATATAACAGGTGTATTGTACATGATGAAATCAGTGGTCTGGATTCAGGCTGAGTGAGTTGTATTTAGGTCCCATTGAGATCAAACCAAACTTCACCAGTGACTAACTTTTCACTGGTTTTCTGGAAAACTAAGTTGAACTGACCTAAGGTTGCACCAACCTATATCTGTCTTGTTCAGACAGGAAAGACCACAATTTCTGCTTCTCATTCACAGACTGAAGATTTGTAGAGCTTCATCAATTCTTGTTGTTTACAATAGAAATATGTTCATGAAATTTGCTTGGAAACAATATGCAAGTGGCTTGCCACTGTCTTCATTCAGGATCTTAACTGTATTTTTTTTTTATTTGTCATTAGCCCTGGAATTTCCTAGTTTCAGTCTATACAGGTAGTGTCAGATCATGCCTAAATTTTTGAGACCTTGCCAAAATGACTAGCTGTTAAATAATTGTTGTTGTTTATTCATTCAGTCGCTTCCGACTCTTCGTGACTTCATGGACCAGCCCACGCCAGAGCTTCCTTTCGGTCGTCACCACTCCCAGCTCCCCCAGGGACGAGTCCATCATCTCTAGAATATCATCTGTCCATCTTGCCCTTGGTCAACCCCTCTTCCTTTTGCCTTCCACTCTCCCTAGCATCAGCAACTTCTCCAGGGTGTCCTGTCTTCTCATTATGTGGCCAAAGTATTTCAGTTTTGACTTTAATGTCATTCCCTCAAGTGAGCAGTCTGGCTTTATTTCCTGGAGGATGGACTGGTTTGATCTTCTTGCAGTCCAAGGCACTCTCAGAATTTTCCTCCAACACCACAGTTCCAAAGCATCTGTCTTCCTTCACTCAGCCTTCCTTATGGTCCAGCTCTCGCAGCCATATGTTACTACTGGGAAAACCATTGCTTTGACAATGCGGACCTTTGTTGTCAGTGTGATGTCTCTGCTCTTAACTATTTTATCGAGACTTGTCATTGCTCTTCTCCCAAGGATTAAGTGTCTTCTGATTTCCTGACTGCAGTCAGCATCTGCAGTAATCTTTGCACCTAGGAATACAAAGTCTTTCACTGCTTCTACATTTTCTCCCTCTATTTGCCAGTTATCAATCAAGCTGGTTGCCATAATCTTGGTTTTTTTGAGGTTTAGCTGCAAGCCAGCTTTTGCACTTTCTTCTTTCACCTTCATCATAAGGCTCCTCAGTTCCTCTTCGCTTTCAGCCATCAAAGTGGTATCCTTAGATAATTAGATGTAGATAATGATTGTTGAAATAAAGAAAGATATATATAGGGCTGTGGATTTATTTAGGGTTAGGGTTCATATCTGCTTGCTCAACAGATCTTTCTATCATTATAATATTTATTTATTTATTTATTTATTTAATTTTCTATCCCGCCTTTACTATTTTTATAAATAACTCAAGGCAGCAAACATACCGCATAGTATTGCATCCTACAGACTAGGGTTTTTTGTTTTTGTTTTTTTTCATTCAATCTAGTTTGCTGCAAAAATGTCCCAAACTGTGTTTTGTGTTCCTTTGGTGAATTAAAGAAAAATAATTTTGAGGGTGCCAAATTTATCATAAGCCAATAGGATAAGCATTAGTATGTTGCATGATTTTTGTTCTAAGTTTCTTAATATTAAAGGTGTTTATTAATGAGTCTGTAGTGATATTCAGTATTCATGGTGGGTAGAAACAGAGTCCATTTCCAAAAATGAAAGAATGTATTTTGTTGATGGAGAAAACCAGGATCCAGAAGGAATTCCTTCTTAGAGGAAGATACAAGTTCTTCCTTCAATCTCTACTGCCATTGCTCACATTATTTCAGAAGGTTCCTAGCCCTCCAAAGCAGATTTAGTAGGGGAAAGGGAGTTGTAGGGCTATGGAAATTGTCAACAATAACTAAAACCACTCCTTACCAACCATGGATTTTGTTTGGTACAACGTGGAATGAAACAAAATTATATGTAACATAGCTGAACTGTCGCAGAAAAAAACAGCGAATTCTCTTGAAAATTCAATGAGGAATAATTCCAGGTATTCCCATTAGAATGTTCCAAGATTGTTCAAGAGATCAATGGTATTTGAAAAACTTGGTACAGTTGCCATAAATAGTGTTTTCCAAACTGTGATCTCTATGGGTCAGGTTCACCTCATTGACCTGAATGCTTTGCTTTGCTTTCACCTGCAATCTCTGTATGTTCCTGAAAGCCACCCAGTCACATTGAAAAGACTGCCTATCTCCAATTGTTTCTGCTGCCTGGGACGTTCCAATACAGTGAATGCGGTCCGGGTCCTCTCTATTAAATGTTGTCATCTTGACTTCTCCCATGTGACATCCTTTCAGTATTTAAAGAGTGCTGTCATATTCCCTCTCACTTCCTGTTCTGAAGACTGAAGATTCCTGGTACCTTCAACATCTCATGGGACTTTGTTTTTAATCACCGGAGCATACTCTCTGCCCTTCTCTGAACCTGTTTTCTGAATCCTTCTTAAAGTATGCATCCAGACAATCCACCACATCACACTATTGATTCATATTCTTTTTGTTGTTGTTTATAATCAGTTATAATCCAAAATCATTTTTATACTCACTATAACCAAGCCTGTCCTACTGTATACTTGTGCATTAGATTTTTATTTCCTAAGTGAACGATTTAGAACAGAATTTAATGTTATTATTTTCACCCTATTTCTTTAATCTATCAAGATAGTTCTGAATTTCATTTTTGTATTCCGGGATATTAGCTACCCCACTGCCATTTTTGACATCTATAAATTTGATAAATATTCTATCTATCTATCTATCTATCTATCTATCTATCTATCTATCTGTTTATTTATTTACAGGACTTATATGGCTGCCTATCTCATATGATGATTCTAGGTAGCTCACAACAATCCATAAGAAACATAGTTAAAAACAGAAGTAGTCTTCCCCCCAGGTGCCAGACCAATCACCCTCACACCTCAACCCCCATCCTAGCCCAATGCTTGGAAGAAGAGCCAGGTCTTCACAGCCCTCCAGAAGGCTAAAAAAGTAGGGATCCTTCAGATCTCAGGTAGGAGGCTGTTCCAAAGGACTGGAGAAGGTGTGCCTCTGAGGTCCCATCAGATGGCAACATTTAAAGGAGGGGATCTAGAGCATGCCCACCCTATCTAAGACAGGCAGATATCCTCAGGGAGAGGTGGTCCTGCAATTAACCTGGCCCTGTGCCATGTAGGGCTTTAAAGGCAATGACCAGCACCTTGAATTGCACCTGGAAAGCAATTGGAAGCCAGTGCAGCTCACACAGCAGTGGTGTTACACAGGTGAACCACAGGGCACCCAACATTGCATATGCTGCTGCATTCTGGACCAGTTGCAGCTTCCAGATGGCTTCAAGGGCAGCCCCATGTAGAGTACAATGCAGTAATCCAAACAGGAGGTGACTAAGGCAGGGGTGACTATGAGCAAGGCCTCATCCAAGTCATTAATAAAAAATGTTTAAAAATACAGGGCCAAAACCTAAAACCACTCAACACCTTACTAAGATTTGATGAGGAACAATCAATGAGCACACCAAATATTATTTTCATGTCAGCTAAATATCCATTTAATTGTTATGCCATTGAACCCATACTTAACTAGTTTGCTAATCAGAACATCATGGTGTAATTTGCTTGGTTGAAATCAAGGTACATTATGTCTGTAACATTTCCACAATCTACTAATTGTAATTGTAATCCCATCAAAAACTGAGATAAAATTAATCTGGCAAGGTTCATTTTTCACAAATCTATCCTGACTTCTGTTAATTACCATCTTGCTTTTAAAGTGCTTCTAGGTCTGTCTCTTTATATACTGGTCAAGAATTTTCAGACTAACCTGGTTTGTAGTTCCCTATATGCTCGTTTTCTCATTTTTTTAAAAGATAGGAGCAATATTACCTCTCCTCCAGTCATCTAGCACTTTCCCAGTTCTCTCAGATTTCCCCAAAGGTAATATATAAGGGTTTAGCCTGACCATCAACTAGTTCCTTTCATACCTTACAGCACATTTCATTTGGCCCTGGAGATTTAAGGTCATTCAAAGTAAATAGGTATTTCCTTGTGTTTCTATCAAACTGAAGTTTATTCATGCATTCAGTATGATAAGTAGTTGCCTCTGAGGGATTTTTAGACATATGTAAGTTACACAGTGTGGCTGTCTGACTTTTCTAGGCTAGAAAAATATCACCAGCTTTACAACCTGTTCCTGGATTGAGAATCGGGAAGAACAATGTTGACATAGTAGTCAAAACAAATCTGTTGTATTCATTGTTTTTTGTATTTCCAAAAAGAACCAACAACTGAATTAGTACAGGAAGACATAAGCAAAGGAAAGCAGGGATTGTGGACCTTTTAAGGGTTAGCCCAAATCTTAATGAGATTTTTTAAATCCTGATGTAGGAAGGGTTCAGAAGAAGGCATCAGAAAATACTATGATCATATAGTATTACACATGTACGTAAACGAATCATTATAGGTTAAACATCAGAAACTGAATATTCAGACTGTCTGAAGTGAAGTGTTTTCAATGGAACAGCACCCATTCAGATGCTAATTATGATGCTTAGGAGAACTGAGGAGAAATGAAATGGTACACGTGACTGTATGAACAAGCCTACTTATAATGAAAAGATGCTTTCAGAAAAGAAAAGTGTACGTGTGATTAAATGTACACTCAAATCAGTAGGGTTTAAATGCATTGACTTTTAGATTTCACTCATAAAGATTCATTTGTCCTTAGAGGAACACACTTTCATTCTGTAGATTATATTATGCCACAGCATGCAAAATGTACAAAATACTATGCCAGGAATAATTTAACCAGCTGGGGCACTTGATATAGGTTTAGCACACTATGACAGATTTACAGGTTAAACAAATTTGCTGCTGGGTTATGCTTTTTAAAGCAAGGGTTAGCAAAATAATGGAGTATCACACTTTAGTGTTTTTCCAATGTGCACTGTGACAATGGAACAAGCTACACACTGAACATTCAGCCTTCCTGTGAATTCCCAGTGTTCTGGACCATCCCATCCATTTGTCATTAATATTTTCCCCCTGCCTAAACCAAAATCAGACAGAGGAATTTGATGTCTTCCAGATTGACGAGGCAATGTCAGCAAGTAACTAGAATCCTCAATGTATTTATCTTTGAAGGGTTCTGGGCCATTTGCCAATAAGGCAAAGTATTTTGAATGATGAATGCAAAATACATTTTTGCTGTTTGCTTGCAGCATATGTGTATCCTTTCTTACATGTAATTAGTAATCCTCACTCCAAGACAGCAGTTTTTAAATGGTTTATATATGCATTTGCATAGATTTGAAGAATGCCTGGCTCCAAACAAGTACATATATATATTAAAAAAGCTAGAATGGTAAAAGAAACACAGTATATTCATCCAGAAAGACCATCCCATACAAAATCTTCACCCATTATCCCATCCCAAGACCTGGATGAATAGCTATATTTTTAGTGCCTTCATGAGCATCTTCAGGGTGAGATCCATACAGGTCTCCAGGGCAATGCAGTTCCAGAGGGCAGGCACTGTGACAGAGAAGACATGTTTCTGATAGATGCCATTGTTTGATTGAGAGGACCTAGAATGCACCCATTCTTCCAGAATTCAGCTACGCAAGCAGAAACAATCAGAAATAGATGGTCCCTCAAATAATCAGGCCCTTTGCCATGAAGGGTGTTATAGGTGGTAACCAGCATCATGACTTGCATCCAGAAGCCCCCTGGCAACCTGTGCAGCTCATAGAGCAGGTGTCACATGGCCATGCCACCTCTCTATATAATAACCATTCTGTGTATAGCTAATTTTTTTGTGGGGGGTGGTGGTGGCGTGACTTTGAGTCAGTGTTGGCTACTGATGGCTGCCTAAACTAGTCCCTGCAGTTTTTGGAATTGGTTTGCCATTGCCTTCTTCTTCCTAGGGCTGAGAGACAGTGACTGGCCCAAGGTCACCCAGCTGGCTCTGTACCTAAGGCAGGACTAGAACTCATGGTCTCCCAGCTTCTAGCCTGGTGCCTGAACCCCAATACCAAATAGCCCATGTAGTTACATATAATGAGAGATTGGTTAATTTAAAAGATTTATAAGGCTGCCTCTCTTATAATTCAAACACTTCCACAACTTTACACTTAAAAGAAGACTGTAAGACTATGAAGAAGACAACCACTTGTAGGAGTCTTTAGATCTGTATCAAGCTGCTCCATCTGATAAAGTATTAAATGTGGCCACCTTCTCCTTAAAGCGCCTCTGAATATTTCTCCAAGATGGCTACCTAATCCTTTTCTCTTGTAGAAGGTAAGTAAGACTTCCTGCCACAGCTGAACCTTGTTCAAGCAATATTGGCTAGGTTCAGACATTATACTAAGCCAAAATGTGGTTTGTTACATTGCATCGTAATGTGTTGCACAGTTGAAGCCATTATGGCTTTTAAAGTAGAATTATGGCTTGATATGAACTAGTCCACAATGTTTGTCTAGACAAATGATGGCTAAAATAAACTGTGGCTTAGCTCAATGTGTGAATCTGGTCTATTTGAGTTCCAGCAGATTCCTATATTTTGGTTGTTCTTGACCCTGAATGCTAGCTTGCTTTCTTATCTTCATTCCTCATTTATCTTCTAGTTCTAACTAAACTCATTGTCTGGGTCATCTTCAATTACCATCCATAACCCAGCCTGGCAATGTTGGGTATGATATAGGGATTGCTGTCCATGCCAGATTTTCCCCCATCTTGCCTATGAACTACAATTTATTTGCCAGTCTTACAAAGCTTCACAAATGTTCTTCCCACTCTCACTGTGATAAGAATCATTTCCAACTGTAACAAGTACCTCAGAAGTTCAGCAATAGGCATATTAATTCTACATCAAATTATACACTTATGTTTCATGGAAACATTTCTCCAGCTCCAATATTCTACCTTCAGGAAGTTCTATCTTACGCTAACTAAATTAAAACTTATGATGAAAAATATGAAAATCTATTATGTATACTTGTGGCCAAAAAAAAAAAAGTTTAATTTAGGCCTGCTGATAGATAGTGCTAGCCTGTATTAAGTAATTGTGGAACAGCTCCTTCTGAAAGATCTACCACATTCTTCAAATGCAGGTGACATTTTTAATCAGGCACATTACCTAACTACTTCTATATTTTATCTGTAGCTATAGAGATGGACTGTAATAGATCTATAGCATAATAATAAATGAAGAAGAGAAAGCACCAAATGATTCTCTGGAAACAGCATGTTACCACTATAGAAAATTTACTCATCAAACCTATGAACTCTCTGTTTAGAAATTAATTCTATGTGAGTGTGTGCCTACAGAAAGATGGGATTTATATAGGCTTGCAAGGCTGAAAGCAAAATACAAGCAAAAGAAGAACAGAGAGATAGAGAATTTCCCATCACTGCAAGTTAAGAGAAAATGTGATGTTTGGTATACATGGATTTATCTCTGAGGAATGAATCCTTTCTTTAAAAAAAAAGGGGAGTTCTGTGAAGCCAAATTCATTCTTGGCTTGAATCCATTGATATCACAGAAATGGACCCTTTATGACAGCAGTAATTTCATTCTGCTAAGGCAACTTGACCTTCTTCCTTTGAGGTAATTGACATGCCAACTTATATGAGCCATAGCATTCATTTCATGTGAATGGTTAATGTTCCATTGAAAAGTCCAGCCTGCTTGACCGTTCTCTTTAAGATTTTTGCCAGAGAAATTTCATCTTGGAGTTGCTGTCCAACTGAAGGACACAATATACATGCACATACACCCACAGATACTCCATCATGAGTATATGCTAAAAGAAAAATCGATCCAATTTCATTCGTTTGTTGTTGTTTATTCGTTTAGTCGCTTCCGACTCTTCGTGACTTCATGGACCAGCCCACGCCAGAGCTTCCTGTCGGTCGTCAACACCCGCAGCTCCCCCAGGGACGAGTCCGTCACCTCTAGAATATCATCCATCCATCTTGCCCTTGGTCGGCCCCTCTTCCTTTTGCCTTCCACTCTCCCTAGCATCAGCATCTTCTCCAGGGTGTCCTGTCTTCTCATGATGTGGCCAAAGTATTTCAGTTTTGCCTTTAATATCATTCCCTCAAGTGAGCAGTCTGGCTTTATTTCCTGGAGGATGGACTGGTTGGATCTTCTTGCAGTCCAAGGCACTCTCAGAATTTTCCTCCAACACCACAGTTCCAAAGCATCGATCTTCCTTCTCTCAGCCTTCCTTATGGTCCAGCTCTCGCAGCCATATGTTACTACAGGGAAAACCATTGCTTTAACTATGCGGGCCTTTGTTGTCAGTGTGATGTCTCTGCTCTTAACTATTTTATCGAGGTTTGTCATTGCTCTTCTCCCAAGGATTAAGCGTCTTCTGATTTCCTGACTGCAGTCAGCATCTGCAGTAATCTTTGCACCTAGCAATACAAAGTCTTTCACTGCTTCTACATTTTCTCCCTCTATTTGCCAGTTATCAATCAAGCTGGTTGCCATAATCTTGGTTTTTTTGAGGTTTAGCTGCAAACCAGCTTTTGCACTTTATTCTTTCACCTTCATCATAAGGCTCCTCAGTTCCTCTTCGCTTTCAGCCATCAAAGTGGTATCATCTGCATATCTGAGATTGTTAATGTTTCTTCCAGAGATTTTAACTCCAGCCTTGAATTCCTCAAGGCCAGCTTGTCGCATGATGTGTTCTGCATACAAGTTGAATAGGTAGGGTGAGAGTATACAGCCCTGCCGTACTCCTTTCCCAATCTTGAACCAGTCCGTTGTTCCGTGGTCTGTTCTTACTGTTGCTACTTGGTCGTTATACAGATTCTTCAGGAGGCAGACAAGATGACTTGGTATCCCCATACCACTAAGAACTTGCCACAATTTGTTATGGTCCACACAGCAAAGGCTTTAGAATAGTCAATAAAACAGAAATAGATGTTTTTCTGAAACTCCCTGGCTTTTTCCATTATCCAGCGGATATTGGCAATTTGGTCTCTAGTTCCTCTGCCTTTTCTAAACCCAGCTTGTACATCTGGCAATTCTCGCTCCATGAACTGCTGAAGTCTACCTTGCAGGATCTTGAGCATTACCTTACTGGCATGCGAAATGAGTGCCACTGTTCGATAGTTTGAACATTCTTTAGTGTTTCCCTTTTTTGGTATGGGGATATAAGTTGATTTTTTCCAATCATATGGCCATTCTTGTGTTTTCCAAATTTGCTGGCATATAGCATGCATTACCTTGACAGCATCATCTTGCAAGATTTTGAACAGTTCAGCTGGGATGCCATCGTCTCCTGCTGCCTTGTTATTAGCAATGCTTCTTAAGGCCCACTCAACCTCACTCTTCAGGATGTCTGGCTCTAGCTCACTGACCACACCGTCAAAGCTATCCCCGATATTGTTATCCTTCCTATACAGGTCCTGTGTATATTCTTGCCACCTTTTCTTGATCTCTTCTTCTTCTGTTAGGTCCTTGCCATCTTTGTTTTTGATCATACCCATTTTTGCCTGGAATTTACCTCCCATGTTTCTAATTTTCTGGAAGAGGTCTCTTGTCCTTCCTATTCTATTGTCGTCTTCCACTTCCGCGCATTGCTTGTTTAAAAATAATTCCTTATCTCTTCTGGCTAACCTCTGGAATTTTGCATTTAATTGGGCATATCTCCCCCTATCACTGTTGCCTTTTGCTTTCCTTCTTTCTTGGGCTACTTCTAGTGTCTCAGCAGACAGCCATTTTGCCTTCTTGGTTTTCTCTTTCTTTGGGATGTATTTTGTTGCCGCCTCCTGAACAATGCTGCCAACTTCTGTCCAGAGTTCTTCCGGGACCCTATCTACTAAGTCCAGTCCCTTAAATCTATTCTTCACCTCCACTGCATATTCCTTAGGAATATTAGTGAGCTCATATCTAGCTGATCTGTGGGTCTTCCCTAATCTCTTGAGTCTGATCCTAAATTGTGCAAGAAGAAGTTCGTGATCTGAACTACAGTCAGCTCCAGGCCTTGTTTTTACCGACTGTACAGATGTCCGCCACCTTTGGCTGCAAAGGATGTAGTCAATCTGATTTCGGTGTTGTCCATCTGGTGAAGTCCATGTATAAAGCCGTCTCTTAGGTTGTTGGAAGAGAGTGTTTGTTATGCAGAGTGAGTTTTCTTGGCAAAATTCTATCAGCCTATGTCCTGCTTCATTTTGTTCTCCCAGGCCATACCTACCTGTAATTCGAGGTGTCATTTGACTGCCCACCTTAGCATTCCAGTCTCCTGTGATGAAAATAACATCTCTTTTAGGCGTGTTGTCCAGTAGGTGCTGCAGGTCCTCATAGAACTGCTCTACTTCAGCTTCTTCAGCATTTGTGGTTGGGGCGTATATTTGGATCACTGTGATGTTAGATGGCTTGCCCTGAATTCGAATTGAGATCATTCTATCGTTTTTTGGATTGTATCCAAGCACTGCTTTAGCCACTTTACTATTAATTATGAAGGCTACTCCATTTCTTCTGTGGTCCTCTTGTCCACAGTAGTAGATCTGGTGGTCATTTGATGTGAAGTGGCCCATTCCAGTCCATTTCAGTTCACTGACGCCCAGAATGTCTATCTTTAATCTTGACATCTCACCAATAACCACATCCAATTTGCCCTGGCTCATAGATCTTACATTCCAGGTTCCAATGGTGTGTTGATCCTTAGAACATCGGATTCGCCGTTCACCACCAGCACCGTCGGCCGCTAGCCGTCCTTTCGGCTTTGAGCTAGCTGCGTCATCACGTCTGGGGCTAGTTGAACTCATCCTCTGTTCCTCCCCAGTAGCATTTTGACCATCTTCCGACCTGGGGGTCTCATCTTCCGATGGTATACCGACATATCTCTGGTTGTACTGATCCATTTAGTTTTCACGGCAAGAATACTGGGGTGGGTTGCCATTACCTTCCCCAGGGATCGCATTTAGTCTGACCTCTCTGTCATGACCTTCCCGTCTTGGGTGGCCCTTCACGGTTTAGCTCATGGCATCATTGAGGTGCTCAAGCTCCAGCACCACGACAAGGTAACGATCCTTTGCTGAAGTTCATTTGTTTACTTTTAATATATTCATTTAAAATGTTTTTTTAATTGCTTGGAAGTTACTGCTATTAAGTTTTTTCAGTTTGTTAGTGAAATTATACATACTGTAATGGGCTCTAGTATTTTTTCATTCTAAACCCCTGAAGGATTTACAGGAAGATTCAGTGTCATTCTAAGCCTGGAAAGATACTTCAATGAAAAACTATACTCTGCTTCTCCCTCCACCTTCTCAAACATAACAAAATGCAAAGAAAGGAATTTAATAGCCAGGAAGACTGGCTTCAAACAAGAGCTTACCCAACATCTCTTTGGTTCTGTTTGCAGTGTAGGCTTCCGAGGTATCCAAGCTTGCGGGAAAATCAGAAATTGGTTTGGCTCTGCTCATAAAGCTTTGGGGTGACTGAATTTCAGGAATTTGGATTTCGCCCCTCAGTCCCAACCTTGTTCTCAAATTCACTGATGCCATAAATTCATTTTTCAAATGGAATACGTGGTGATTCTGTCAGGATCAGCAATCTTTTCTTCTCCACAGACACCATTGCAGACGTTTGTGTGATGGTCCATTCATGTTTTTAAAAAACAAACTCTTGCAAGATGCCAGATGACTTTCAAAATCTCATGGGAGTGATAGTCATCTTCTTGGCAAGGTCATCAGGCAATCTTTTGTGTGTGTGTGTGCCTTCTATAAGAAAATATTTCCTGAGCCTGGTCCCTTCCAATCTTTTAGGCTATTGTGTTCATAATTCCTAGCCAGTGTTTCTAAGTGGAAATTATGGGACTTTCATCTAACAGTCTGGAGTGTACCTAGTTGGGGAACTATCCATAAGGGATAAAATCTCCCCCTTGGTGTGGCTGGTGTATATCTGATAACTGATTGGCACAACGCTTGCCTTTGTTTTTAATGACTCCTGTAGCTTTTCAACATACTTAAAGCAGCATTTTTTAAATATTTATTTTGAAACTGGATTTCATTGCTTTGCATCTAAATATTTTAAGGAGATAATCTTCTCTCTCTTTCCCACTAATGTCACTTTAGAGCAGTAGTTCTTATGCACTTCTTTATCTTTGCAACTTGTAAGTTACTAGTGACCATAGCTTGTAAAACTGAGCTGGTATTAGATATGCCCACAATTACTGCAGATGAAAAATGATTCTTTCATTGGAAAGCTCTTCTTCCTTGTAGGTAGAATTAGCTTGAATGGCCAGACATGAAAAGAAGAGGATTTGAAGAATGACAGAGCACTACATTTCACCTGTTAAGGTGAAGAATCAATAGCTTTCTATTCTTCCTCTTTGCTATGCACACCAGATCTTGCTTTCAGTGCTTGAGTGCACTGGTAACTCCCATTGATTTTATGCTTAAATCTCAAGGAATATATACATCTTTGTAGAGATAATGGCACTCTTGGGAAAACAGAGTGAATTTTGGCAGCAAAGGAAAGCATATAAGGTGCTCTTAAACATACATAAATTTGATATCAGGGATCAACTACTTTGATGGCCTGGGCATCCACTCTTCCATTTTTTTAAAAAATGCCTAAAACTATTGAGAATTTTTACTCCTGAGATCTTGCACCAGAACCCTGAAATGTAGTGTGGTCAGTGAGTTCTCTTTCAAGATCTCATGCAGAATCATATTTGGCAATCTCAGAAGTGTTATCAACTAAAAATACATCAAATGACTGGGTACTATTGAGAGCTTCTGTTTTAGTGTATAAGTTGTAATTTCATCTTTGGATCATTGAAAGTCCTGCTTAGCTACCACTACCATTTCCACTCTCAACTTCACCAGAAATTTCCTTTGTGCCTTTAAAAGAGTATTTGAAAACTGAAGTCTAGAATCACTTCTTTCAAGTGAAAGCAAAGTTCATTAAGTTACCATATTCCCTACCAAATACTAATTCACTTACAAAGTAAAATTGTGGAACTCACCCCTCTCTCTCTCTCTTCCTTTAATATGCTTTTAAAAGGATTTTAAAAGTGCATACACACAAACATATCAAAATGAAACAGGAAAAATTGAAAGAAGAAAAGAATAAGGACAAGGTAATATTTAGGGACGCGGTGGCGCTGCGGGTTAAACCGCTGAGCTGCCGATCGGAAGGTCAGCGGTTCGAAACCGCGCGGCGGGGTGAGCTCCCGTTGCTCGTCCCAGCTCCTGCACACCAAGCAGTTCGAAAACATGCAAATGTGAGTAGATTATTTGGTACCGCTTCGGCGGGAAGGTAACGGCGTTCCGTGAGTCATGCCGGCCACATGACCACGGACGGGTCCTTAGGGACAACGCCGGCTCCAAGGCTTAGAAACGGAGATGAGCACCGCCCCCTAGAGTCGGACACGACTGGACTTTACGTCAAGGGAAACCTTTACCTTTACCTAATATTTATTAGTCTTTCTGTTACATCAATAGAAAGACAAATCATAAACTCGTATTACCAGTCCAAACTTGTAAAAATAGGGTATTGTTTTTCCATTGCAGAAGAATCTTTTTCCTACACCTATGCTTGATGAATCAGTGGTTCTTCACATAATGATAAGTTCCAAATTTTGGGTATGTAACTCAGAATCACTTTTACATTTTTACAACATATTACTCTTTTAAAAACCATATTAGCAAAACTATGACTATTAAACCAAAAGAGGATGATAATGAGGCAAGCCCATGCCTTATGCATAAATGCCTCCTTCATTATTTTACACTTCCAGCATAGCTAATTTGACAATTAACCCACTTTGGTGGGTGTAAATTCATACAATGATACAAAAGATATTGTGGATTAATATTACAATGAAACCAGAATTATTTTTATTGGGTTTTATGGATGATGAACTAGAAAAGAAATATGGGAATCTAATATTGTATATGGCAACTGCAGCGAGATTATTGTACACACAAAGATGGAAGAGTAATGAAATATCCACAGTAGAAGATTGGATTATAAAATTGACGAACCTTGTGGAAGTGGTGAAGCTGATCAGTTTGGTCAGGAAAAAAAACAATAAAGACTGTTTTAAAAGATGGAAGCCTTATATGAGCTTTTTGTTGAAAGAAGAAAAGACTGCATTGATTATTTATGGATTTGGGGATTAAAAAGGGATAAACACTTTCCCAAATTTCAGGAACCAATGGTTGTATTATATTCTGCCTTGGCCAACCTCTCCCTCAAGTGTTGTGCTGAGTCTTGAGATGTGATGGATTCAGTCAAACTGGAAGAACTTCAGGTGACAGTAAGGACAATTAAGGACTAGACATGAACTCCTGTAATTGAAGGGATTGGAAATATTTAGCCTTGAGAAGACTAAAGGGAGGAACACATGGAAGCTTTCTTCAAATACCTGAAGGTTAAGTCTCCAGAGGACAGTACATGCAATAAGTTGCAGAAAGGTGGATTCTTTTGGGGTGGGGAAGAAACACCTCATAACAGGAAGAGTGGTTCCACAATGAATCAGTTACCAGAGAGCTGATGGATTCCCTTTCACTGAATGTGTTAATGGAAAAACTAGACATCCCTGGTCTGGGATGCTGTATTTGGGAATCCTCCCGTTAGCCACGAACTAGATTCAATGACCTAAATGTCCCTTGTTACCAGTTACCAGTTAGAAACAGCTGGCCACAGTACTTTCAGGGACATTTTAAAGGAAGGTGTTGAGTCATGCAGACCAATTTATTCAAAGTTAATTATAAACTTTTTATGTCTACCCTGGCAGGAAAACTAAATAATCTCCTAGCAAGCCTAATACACTCTGATCATATAGGATTTGTTCCAAAGAAATATATGAAAAACTAAAGAAGTGTTGCAAGTATAAGAAATCACTCCATTAGAAATACTGTAGCTTAATAAAAGGATGGGACAAATTCAGAAGTCCAGACTTATCTCCTCTGGCTTCAGTATTAAATATATATTTCATGAATATGGTAAAGAATTTGACAATTCAATTATTAAAAAGCAAAAATGAAGTCATTCAAGATATTCTCCTTAGAATGATCAGAAGTACTTTTGTGGTTTCCTTATCTCCAAATGAGCAGTATAGTCCAGACAGAATTTAAAAACAAGATTGTAAGCTCAGATACTTGGCTGAATTTGAAATATTTGTAACACAAAATACAGAACATTTTACAGTCTATATAAGTTATGACTGAAATATGGTTTGGAGACTGAACAAGTTAAAGTTTGCATGATCAAATGGATGCAGAACTTAAACAGAACACCTGATATCCCACAATGGGAGGATCAGTGGAAGACAAACATTAAATTCTCTGCAAATAATACATTAAGAGTAAATGGATAGATGTTTTTCCTCTGGTACATTACCCTAGTGATGATTGCTAGACAGGACAACTGTCATGCGCTGCCTCCCCCTGAATAACATTCAGACACTGGTTTGCGAATCAGGCTCTGGTTTATTGCAGGGCAGGTACAGTGTTGGTGGAAAAAAGCTGAGAGTGACAGGAGCGCGCCGGTGCGGGGTTTAAATACCCCGCGCCGGTCAGCGCCCCCTCGCTCACGGTCACGTCACCCCCCTTTGTCCCATGCGTTGCCCTGCCGGTGGGTGAGGGTTTCCGGGATCGCCCATCATCAGGTTTCCATTCTTCTGCTGATTGCTTTCAGCTGGGCGATCCCCGTTGTATTGCCGCTGATGGTTTGGGTGGCTCCGTGATTCATTTGGCTATTGTTTGTTGGCCGTTAGTCGTTGTAGGTTGATGGCTACTTAACTTGTACCCCTTCACCTATTTCCTTGTCATTGTCATGTGTGCCATTGCGCTGATGACTTTAGCTCAACGGCACTCATGACATACTGCCCCCTTTCCGAATAGTGTTCTCCCCCGGGTTTCTGGGTTTTCCCCGTGGAGCTGTCAAAACGCCACATTTTTTTTTTTTTTTTTCAAAGTTCCCGCCGGAGTAGTTGTCGCCCCTCCCTTTGCTCCTCCCTCTACCATGTGCCTTCCCAGGGTGTGTCCATGGTGCGCATGCTCGGGTTCTGACCTGGCGTGCGCATGCTCCAACCACACCCTGTTTGTTTGGCTCAGTTCGGCGAGGCGAGAGGCGTGGCTGGTCGGGTGCTTCTCAGCTCCAGGTAGGGCCCTTCTTTTCTTATTTAGAGTGCGTCGCCTTTGTTGTGTCTCCTGGGCGTTGCCCCCAGGTTGCCCTGTTGACTTGCTTGCCACTCCCCCGCGGCCGGGGGGCGGGGGGAGGGTGCTGGCGATCGTTTGTCACCACCCCGTGGGCCCGGGGCGGGGGGAGTGAGTCCCGGGGGGGGAAGGTCCACCCAAGTCGCGGGCTTGGGGGGGGCCCTTTCCCTTGGGGCACGGGAGGCGGGGGGGGCCTGCGGGGGGGGGTTTGGTTTTGCTGACCTTGGTAGCGGTTTGTCGGGGTATGCCCGGTGAAATGCTCTGGTCAGGTCAGGCGCGTTAACATTGTGCGCCGCCACCCATTCCGGGTGGGGGAAGTGTTTCCACCTGACCAGATAGTGTAGAGTTCCTCGTTGCTTGCGGGAGTCGAGGATGTCCCTTATCTCGAAGTGGTGTTGCCCGTCGATCATTAGCGGTGCGGGCTGTGGCGTGCTTGGGTGCCATCGGGAGGTGGTTGCCGGTTTTAGGAGGCTGGTGTGGAACACCGGGTGGAGTCTCCGGAGGTTGTGTGGCAGGTCCAGGCGTATTGCTACCGGGTTCACTATTTGCGTGACTCGGAACGGCCCGATGTACTTAGGCCCCAGTTTTTTCGAGGGTTGGGTTGACTTTAGGAACTTGGTGGATAGATAGGCCATGTCCCCCGCCTGGAACGTCGGTTGTTGGCGCCGGTGCTTGTCGGCCTGCTCTTTGTAAGCAGCCTGTGCCTCCTTCAGCGCCGCCGTGATTACTGGCCATGCTTCCGCGATCTTCCGTCCCCAGTCGCTGGCGTCCACCTGGGGTTCCGGGGGTTGAGGTAGCTCCGGTATGGGGACGAAGTCGCGCCCCGAGACTACTTCGAACGGGGTTTTCCCCGTGCTCGTGTGGACGGCGTTGTTGTATGCGACTTCGGCGAACGGGAGCAGTTCAGCCCAGTCGTCTTGGTGGTAGTTCGTATATGATCGTATAAATTGCTCTAAGGTGGCATTAAGAACCTCAGTGGCTCCGTCCGTCTGAGGATGCCAAGCCGTAGATAGGGCCTGTTGGGTCCCCGTCAGCTTCAGGAAGGCCCGCCAGAATTTGGAGGTGAACTGTGTGCCCCTGTCGGTCACCACACGTGCGGGGCATCCGTGTAGCCTGTACACGTGGATGAGGAAGAGTTTGGCTAGCTGTTGTGAGGATGGGACCGACGTGCAGGGGATGAAGTGGGCCTGCTTTGAGAAGTAGTCCTTCACCACCCAAATGGCCGTTTTCTTCTGGCTGGGTGGGAGGTCCACTATAAAATCCATAGAGATTTCCTCCCATGGGCGGGAGGGTTCTGCGACCCGTTGCAATAGCCCCGCGGGTTTGCCTGGTGCCCGTTTGGCCCTAGCGCACGTTGGGCAGGACGCCACGTAGGTTTTTACGTCTCGCCTGAGCGCGGGCCACCAGAATTGGCGCCGTGTTAGGTGTAGGGTCTTGAGGAACCCAAAGTGTCCCGCTTGCTTGGCGTCGTGTGACCTATGCAAGATCGCCTGGCGTTGCGAGTCCGGGACGTAGATTCTGCCTTCCCCCCATGCCAGGTCTTGCGCCATCGTTACCTTGTCGGGGTTCGCCAGGAACCAGGGGTCGGTTTTGAGGGCGGCGGCGAGGTCCGTGCGCATTCCCCCTGGTAGTTGCGGTTGGCTTCTTTCCGTCGCCGGTTGTCCCGCCGTCGGCTGCGCCGTAGCGTCGAGCTGCCTCCGTGCGCCGCTTCGGGTGGTCACGGCCATCCCCAGTTGCGAGGCGGATAGGACCGTCCCAATGGTGTCTGGGGCGGGCTCTTCGTCTTGGGGCAGTCGGGAGAGGGCGTCGGCCAGGAAGTTCTTCTTGCCCGGCATGAACTTCAGCTGGAAATCAAAGCGGCTGAAGAATTGGGCCCATCGGACCTGTTTTGGGCTAAGGCGTCTAGGCGTTCGTAGGGCCTCGAGGTTCCGGTGGTCCGTCCAGACCTCGAATGGTTGGGTGGCTCCCTCGAGTAGGTGTCGCCATGTCTCTAGTGCCGATTTCACCGCGAAGGCTTCTTTCTCCCAGACGTGCCATCGCCTCTCTGTCTCGGAGAACTTCCTTGACAGGTAGGCGCATGGTTTCAGGAGCCCCGTGGAGTCTTTCTGTAGCAGGATGGCTCCCAGGGAGAAGTCTGAGGCGTCGGCTTGGACCACGAACGGCCGTTCTGGGTCCGGGTGCGCGAGGATTGGCTCCGTAGTGAACAGCGCTTTCAGCTTGTCGAATGCGGTCTGGCACGCGGGAGTCCAATTCAGCACTGTGCCTGGGTTCTTGGCGCGTCGGGTGTCCCCCACCCCTTTGGTTTTGAGGAGGTCCGTTAAGGGGAGGGCTATCTCAGCGAACCCCCGGGCGAATGACCTGTAGAAATTCGCGAATCCCAGGAAGCTCTGTAGTTGCCGTCTGTTGCGGGGCCGCTCCCAGTTTAGCACCGCTTCGACTTTTGCGGGGTCCATTTCGATGCCGTCCCCGGAGATTCGATACCCCAAATAGTCTAGGCGCTCTTTGTGAAACTCGCACTTTGTAGGCTTCGCATAGAGCTGCGCCCTTCTGAGCTTGTCGAGGACTTGCCTGACTAATGTTACGTGTTCCTCGTGTGTTTTTGTGTAAATAAGGACATCGTCGATGTAGACCAGGACCCCTTTAAACAGATGTTCATGCAGTACCTCATTGATGAGCTGCATGAACACCCCAGGGGCCCCCGCGAGTCCGAAGGGCAGTACCTTGTACTGGAAAGCGCCTAGGGGGCAGTTAAACGCCGTCTTCCATTCGTCCCCCTCCCTGATTCGGATGCGATAGTACGCCTCGCGAAGGTCCAATTTGGAAAAGACTTTGCCCGTGGACAGGTGGGCGAGCATGTCCTTCACCAGGGGTAAGGGGTATTTGTTGGACAGGGAAGCCGCGTTTAGGCCCCGGTAGTCGGTGCAGAGCCGTAGGGTCCCGTCTTTCTTCTCCCGGAATAAGACGGGGGCTCCGACCGGTGAGCATGCTGGCTCTATGAATCCCCTGTCTAGGTTTTTATCGATGAACTCCCGGAGGGTTGCCATCTCCTTCGGGGTCATCGAATAGATTTTTGGTCGAGGTAAGGGGACGTCGGGCAGTAGGTCGATCCGGCAATCCGTCTTGCGGTGGGGGGGTAGTTGGTCAGCCTCTGCCTCTCCGAAGACCTCGGAGAAGTCGGCGTATTGTTCTGGTAGGTCTGCTGTGGTAGCGGCGTTGTCTTGTGTGGTCGCCTCCGCTCGTCCTACCGTGGGGTTGCTTTTGCCAGCTGGAACTGGTGCTCGATACTCGCCGTCGCCGAATGTGAAGGTGCGGGTCGCCCAGTTGATCCGCGGGTTGTTTGTCGCGAGCCATGGCATCCCCAGGACTGCAATGGGCCGTCCGATGTGCGTGACTACGAACGATGTGCGCTCGGTGTGAGTGCCCATTTGCAGGGTGACCGGCTCGGTTTGTAGCGTGGCTGGTTTCCCTCCCGCTGTAGAGCCGTCCAGCTGGTGGAATGCCAGCGGCGTGGGGAGGGGGAAGCAGCGGAGGTCGAGTTTGGCGACTAGGTCGGGGTGGATGAGGTTTTTTGAGCACCCCGAGTCCACTAGTGCCGCGGCCGTGGTGGCTCCGTTGCCGGCAGAGAGTTGAATTGCTGCCAATATTACGGAGCTTTTGTCGTTTCGTTGAGGTGGTCCGCGTTGCTGTCCCACCGCCTGCCTTGCCACGCGTCTCAGAGCAGGCGGGGAGCATTTCCCGCCGGCTGGTCGGGGTCGGTATTGTCCTCTTCCCCCCAGTAAGCGTCCCAGCCCTCTTTCGGTGTCGCTGTGGCCACGGTCATTCGGCGGTGAGGCGGCGGCCCCGGGTTGGGTGGTTTGGGGCTAATTTTCGGGGTGGGCTTGGGCGCGCTGGTCGGCGGTCGGTTGGCGAAGCAATCCGCCGTCTTGTGCCCTAATTTGCCACACCTCCCGCAGGGCTCCCGGTTGAACTTCTTTTTAGGGTATATGGGGCCGGCCATCCCCCCGTGTGGTCCGGGTACCTTTTTCCCGACATAGTTTGTGTCTTCCGTGGTTGTCATGAGGAAGGTGCGGTGCGCGTGTTCGGCTTTCCCCGCGAGGTGGATCCACCCGTGTAACGTTTCTGGGTCGTCGCGGTAGAGGGCCCATTGGAGAACGTCGCGGTTGAGCCCCCTTTTGAAGATTTCCAGCAGGGTGGTCTCGGACCAGTCGCTGACCTTCCCCGCGAGGGCTTTGAACTCCAGGGCGTAGTCAGGGACCGTGCGGGTGCCCTGTTTAAGTCTTTGGAGTGCGCTTTTCGCCCGTACTTTGGCTAGGGGGTCTTCGAAGTAGTTTTTCATCTCTTTGATGAAAGCAGGGAAGGTGGCGAGGGCGGGGGAGCTGGACTCGTACAGTTGGACGTACCAGTCCGCCGCCCTGTCTTGGAGTTTGATCGCCACGGCGGCGATCTTGTCGGCCTCGGAGTCATAGGAGTGTCCGTGCCTCCCCATGAACTCCCTAGCGTTGGTCACAAAAAACGAGAGTTTTGTGGGGGTCCCATCGAAGAAGATGGGGAAGTCCTTTGGGGCCCGGGCGTTTTGTGCGGCCCCGCCTCTCGCTTCTCGGGGTGTGGTGTCGGCCGCCTGTGCCGTCTGCTGGCCCTCCGCTGGCCCGTGTGGGTTCGATGCTTCGCTCGGGGTGTGGGCTTGTGCGGGGACGTCGTTGGGTGGCGCGGGGGGCATAAGCGCCTGGAGCATGGTCCGGAGTTCCGTCAGCTGAGCCCGCATGGCCGCGAGTTCAGCTCGTGCCTCCTCGTCCACAGCCCGCGCCGCCGCTGGGGCCGGTTCCGTTGGCGCGTCCTCGGGGGTGGGTTGCCGGCGGGGTTCATCGTCCCTCTGCCGCGGGTCCGCTTCCTCCGCCGTCTGATGGGTGTCTCCGTCGTCCTCCTCCGTGTTGAGCGCCGTGGGGCTGTCGCTCCACGCCCGTTGCTGGGGTGCGATGTGGGGCGCGGGGTCCTCCGCTGGTTTCGGAAGTCGTGCTGCTCCCTCCCGCGGTCGGGTTGCCTCCGTCGCCATCTCCCCTTGGGGTTGGAGCTGAGGCTCGGGTCGGGTGGGGTGGGCGTCCATGGCTCCGGGAGTCCGCGGTGCCTCTGGCCTTGGTCGGTCCTCCTCTGTCTCTTGCCGCGCGGCTCGCCCTCCTTGCCCGCGCCGTTCCGGCCTCCTCTTGCTGGTCTTCTCGCCGTCTACTCCTCCCGCGGCTCGTTGTCGTCCGGTGGGGCTCGGCGAGGCTGAGTTTATGACTCTCAGCTTTATGTCATGCGCTGCCTCCCCCTGAATAACATTCAGACACTGGTTTGCGAATCAGGCTCTGGTTTATTGCAGGGCAGGTACAGCGTTGGTGGAAAAAAGCTGAGAGTGACAGGAGCGCGCCGGTGCGGGGTTTAAATACCCCGCGCCGGTCAGCGCCCCCTCGCTCACGGTCACGTCACCCCCCTTTGTCCCATGCGTTGCCCTGCCGGTGGGTGAGGGTTTCCGGGATCGCCCATCATCAGGTTTCCATTCTTCTGCTGATTGCTTTCAGCTGGGCGATCCCCGTTGTATTGCCGCTGATGGTTTGGGTGGCTCCGTGATTCATTTGGCTATTGTTTGTTGGCCGTTAGTCGTTGTAGGTTGATGGCTACTTAACTTGTACCCCTTCACCTATTTCCTTGTCATTGTCATGTGTGCCATTGCGCTGATGACTTTAGCTCAACGGCACTCATGACAACAACATATATTCAGAAAATTGTTAGAAATGTAAAAATCAAGCTGGAACATTTTACCATAAGACGTGACAAAGTAATAAAGCTCAACTATTCTGGAAGATGATCTATTATAGGATGAAGGATGAAACAAATCATAAATGTTGACCTTCTTTTTCTATCAGTTGTTGTTGTTGTTTTTTAATTAAAGCTTACATACCTACAAAATACATTCAGTAGGGTTTATGAATGATAACTACTACCAAGATATTTTAGGCTTTATAGTGGAAGTCATGTTTAATTTCTTCATTAGAGGAATGGCAGCTTAAACTATGGAAGTATGAATCAGTGTCTAAAATAACTCCATATGTGAAAATGAAGTTTGATGTTAGCTTCAACTTAATCTGGAAGCCACTTGTAAAGTATAATTCTATATATAGGTTGGTGCTGTATTTGGGCTCTCTTAAAATAAAGGTTCTAAACTCTTTAATTGTGATTGCTTATTTTTTATTATATAACTCTCTCAGGTAATCTAAAATTTGTTATTAATAATAGCTAAATAAAGCAGTTTTGAAAGTTTTAAAAATGTTAAACTGTCATGAACACACCTTTACACTGTATTGTTTTAATCCAAGCTGATATCTAGGGGCAAAAGTGAGGTGTTTCTTCGAATGGAATGGTTTCTACTTTCTTTTAATCTTCTATTTTTCTGCAAACATTGCTATGCAAATATTTGTGTTTTGTAATTTCTATGTATTTTTCTTTTTCCTTTCTTTTCTTTTTAAAATAAATAGCATATTTTTTAAGGAAGGTTTTGCTGAGTCTTTCATCAAACATAACACCCATTCAAAGATCTGCACAGCCATCTGGTGGAGGCAGGGGCTGAACTGTAATTAAAATATGCAAAATTAATTTAGGCCAGAGATTAACTGATTTGTTGGCTTCTATGGGGAACAGGTATTTTATTTACAATGGTCTCTCTTTTTCCTCCTCATTCCCTTTTGCCTATTTCAGTTGATTTAGACAGGCTGAACGAGGAGGCAAAGCGTTACAGCTGTACTCCAAGGAATTACTCGGTCAATGTCAGAGAGGAACTGAAGCATACCAATGCTGTTTTCTTTCCTCGCTGCCTCCTTGTCCAACGCTGTGGAGGAAATTGTGGTTGCGGCTCTACAAATGGGAAATGTGCTTGTACGGCAGGAAAACTGGTGAAAAAGTATCATGAGGTATCTTATTTTTTATTTTATTTATTTATTTATCATATTTTTATCACCGCCCATCTCCCCCACACGGGGGACTCTGGGCGGTTCACAATAAAACAGTTTAAAATTCAATGAAATCATAAATAGTATCATTAATCCATAAATATCAATATCAATAAATAAATATAAAATGTAATGAGATCCCAGTAATGGCAGATCTTGCTTTTTATGTCTTTTTTAAAATGTATGTAAACTGCCATTGTCGTTTTTAAGCTGAAGATAAGTTACATGTCTAAGTGCCATCTACTTGTGGTCTACTTCTTCCACACATATGCTACATGCTTCTTCCAAGTTCTTCATCTTAAGAAGAGCTTTGAAGAAAAGGTGTGTGTGTGTGCAAATCCAGTGGAGCTCATGCAACAAAGGTGTTATGTGTGCAAATCTTGGAGTATATGTATGCATATATATATTAACAATATGTATTTTATATATGTATACATGCCTTCAAGTCAGTGTTGACTCCCAGCGACTGCCTGGACTAGTCCCTGCAGTTTTCCTGGCAAGATTTCAGAAGTGGCTTGCCATTGCCTGCTTCTTAGGGCTGAGAGAGAGTGACTGGCCCAAGGTCATCCAGCTGGCTTTGTATCTTAGGTGACATTAGAACTCACGATCTCTTGGCTTCTAGCCTGGTTCCTTAACCACTACACCAGATTGGCTCTCTAAGGTCTAATATACATTAGGAATAATGAACAAGTATTTATTAAGTCTCTACAGGTAAACTAGGGCAATGCCAATCTTTAAACCATCCAAATTTTAAGGTTTATTTATTTATTTATTTATAAATTTATTCACTGCCCATATCTCCCCAACGGGGGGACTCTGGGCGGCTTACAATAAAACAAGATCAAAATATAAAACCATTACAATTAAAAATACAATAAAAATATAAATCTAATAAAATCTACATGGTGAAGAGATCTTAATCAGACCTTCAGTGTGGTAGGTCCCTCCGGATCACTTCATGGTGCTAGCCATCCCCAGGTGTAATTATTTGCCCTCCCATTCCAAGCCTGCTTACAAAACCAGGTCTTTAATCTTTTGCAGAAGTCCAGCAGCGAGGGGGCTTGTCTCACCTCTCGGGGAAGGATGTTCCAAAGGGCAGGAGCTACAGCAGAGAAGGCATGCTTCCGAGACCCCACTAGATGGAATTCTTTTATAGATGGGGTCCGTAACATGCCGTCCCTGCATGACCGGATGGGGCGGGTCAATGTAATAGGGATGAGACGGTCCCTCAGATATCCTGGTCCCATGCCATGTAGGGCTTTAAAGGTGATAGCCAACACCTTGAATTGGACCCGGAAGCAAACTGGGACCCAGTGGAGCTCATGCAACAAAGGTGTTATGTGTGCAAATCTTGGAGCACCCAAGATGGTCCACACGGCCGCATTCTGGACCAGCTGTAGCTTCCGGATATTTTTCAGGGGTAGCCCCATGTAGAGCACATTACAGTAATCTATATGGGAGATGACCAGGGCATGAGTGACTGTTTGGAGGGCCTCTCGGTCCAGGAAAGGATGTAACTGGAGCACAACACGAAGTTGCGCAAAGGCCCTCCTGGCCACGACTGCCACCTGCTCTTCAAGCAGGAGTCGTGAGTCCAAGAGGACCCCCAAGTTATGAACCAGATCTGTCTGGGGCAGTGCGACCCCATCCAGCACTAAAGATGACAAGTTCCTGGGACACGAGGTCCCATTAATCCACAGCCACTCTGTCTTACTAGGGTTCAGTCGAAGCCTGTTGTTCCCCATCCAGGCCCCCACAGCCCCAGACACTCAGAAAGGGTGGTCATGGCATCACTTACTTCACCCGGGATGGAGATGTACAATTGAGTATCATCAGCATACTGATGATACCTCATCCCATGGTGACGAATGATCTCACCCAGCGGTTTCATGTAGATGTTAAAAAGGAGAGGGGAGAGTACTGATCCCTGCAGCACCCCACAAAGAAGGGGCTGTGGGGCCGATCTCTCCTCCCCTATCAACATTTGGGACCGGCCCTGGAGGAAGGAGGCGAACCAGCGCAAGACTACACCGCCCACCCCCAACTCCCTGAGCCAACCCAAAAGGATACCATGGTCGATGGTATCGAAAGCCGCTGAGAGGTCAAGAAGAGCCAGGATGGATGCACTGCCTCCAACCCGCTCCCGCCAGAGATCATCCATAATTGCGACCAATGCCATTTCCGTCCCATAAGCAGGTCTGAAACCTGACTGAAAGGGGACTAGATAATCCGTTTCATCCAGGATCCTATGGAGCTGCAATGCCACCACTTTCTCAACCCCTTTCCCCAAAAAGGGGAGGTGGGAGACTGGGCGAAAATTATACCCTAAATAAAAATAATTAATAAAAATAAAAATAAAATAAAATAAAATAAAATAAAATAAAATAAAATAAAATAAAATAATAAAAATAGAAAATAATAAAAATAAAAATAAAAATAAAATTTTTAAGGTGCACATTCATGTCATGCTAGAATTGTTCTTCTAAAGCTGGGGGAGGCTTCAGGGGGCTTGAAGACCTGCTCTGGATTCCAGAGGTCATAAATATTTCCTAGATTAAGCCCCTATTCCAAGCACACAAGCTTTTCATTATCTACTGAGCTTTTCCTTGTCATGATTCTTAGCAAAATCCAGCTCTGGTATGGTGATACATTGCCTTTTGGCATAGTGATAGAGTGTCTGACACTCATTATATTTTCTCAGGCTAATTATGTATGTTTCCTGCATCAGTAGGTAGATGCAAAGTTGATGGTTCTAATTGGCTGAAGAAACATATTTTATTCCTTGCTAGAATACTGGCACCTCTCCCAAATCATTGTTACCTGCACTGAAATTTACTAATGACAGTCAAGGCTGGACTTGTCACATGAATATATCTCTTCTATAAAGACAAAATTACTATGATTTTTTATACCAAAGCACTGTCACAGCTGATTCAATGTTTTTTTTAAAAAAAAAAATCTGAGGGATATGACCATTTGAATAATGGAATGGAGTCAAGATAGGGCCTCGTGTCAGCAAAGGATATAATTGGGGTTGTTAGGTCATTCTGGTACTGCTGTAAATTACAGGTGAAGAATGGCTATTTGTCCTCCTTCTGATGAGATGAAGCACAGGAAAAAGTCTCTTTTGTTCTATATCCTTTGGAGTAATAGTGTAAGGGAAGAATTTATTATGTCAGTTGTCTCCTAGTCTTGTTACTGGCTATTTGGACAAGTATGGGGGGACAAAAAAGCATGGGATTGAGATCCTCTACCACCCTGGCCCCTTTATTTTAAACTGAGTCTATCCATCCAGTATGCATGCCCCAGGTAGAAATACAGAAGGGTCACTCCCTGTAGGAGATTTAGGGGACAGCAAGAAATCAGTGCTTCTCAGTTATGGCACCAACCCTCTAGAAAAGTCTTCTTCTGGAGACCTGGATGATGCCCTCTCTCATAACATTCAGAAAAGCTGTCAAAATGGAGGTGCTCAAGAAGGCATTTGAAGGATAAGAACTTTGTCATTTGGGTAGCCCAGTCATTACTATGGGTTTTATATTTTAATAATGATTTTATCATTATTAATATATTCTTTTTAGAGGGTTGTCATGATTTTTAAGTGTAAACTGCCATGAGTCCTTGAAATAAAATATAAACCTTCACAGAGCAGCAGCTGGGCAAATACTGCCATCATGCTCCAATGCTCCTCTTCCAGGGAAGTGATTGGTGGACTGACTTTAGGAACAGGATGTGGTCTTAGTGAAAACATTTTAAAAATCAGACAACTGGCATTTGTACAGATTGGCTGGGCTAGAGATGTGGAGAAATGTCTAAAAGTATGAATCTATTGCATGGACAGCATAAGGAAAAATAAATATATCAGCTCTGTAACAGAGATGGAATACCTACCTAGTAGCCAAAGGTTAATATAATTTATGATGAATTCTAGTGAATTTTTAAAGTTCTGTTGCCTGCTGACATGTCAGATAGTAACCAGTTGAAAGAGTATTTGGTCAGAGCAAGGTGGAAAGGCCTACATTCCAAGGGCATTATATAAAAAGTAAAGGAAATTCACCTACCAAGTGTGCCATTATGCTATTTCCATTATTAAGATATCACAGACCAAAATTAACTAAGGACAGTGTTCTAGCTTCAGCTTCAAATGACCTGGCTTTTGTAAATGTAGATGCAAATGAATTAACAGTACAATGAGTGCCAATTTGAACTTTAGTATTAATAGACCCTGTGAAGATAAATCTATTTTGGATACATGAAAGGCGAGACTGATATTATCCCAGGAAAGTTTCTTTTTTTAAAAAAAATAAAAGCTAACTATCCTTCACTATCTTTGCTCCACATTAATCTAGCCACTTTTTTACAACCATAATCAGGGCCACATGGGTAAATGAGATGGACTGCCTTTGTATCTTAGAATCAATTTAACTGTTCAGAAAGGAGAGCATGCCGGGTCCACAAGGGACTGTAGCACTTCAGAATTCATATTATGTGCGTAGCAGATGAGAATCCCTTTTCCTAATATTTTAAGATGGGAAAGGGCATCTGAGAAGCCTGTCTGCTGATATTATTACCCATGTAATATGTCAGGCATTCAAAGGTTGAAGGAAATGTGCTGCAAGAGAAAGGCAAGTCTCAGTTACATTATGGCTCAGAAAGATAGAAATCTCTGCACATGTACATGCCTGTAGATAGTTTTCTTGGAAGCTGCTGGTCTTTAATTTAAATAAATAAATAAATAGTGAATTGAGATATTGCAATGCCAGCATGTCCTATTCAGGTCCCAAAGGCATTCATAGAAAATACAAATGGAAGGCTGTGGACCATTGCTTTGTCTGAAAATGTCCCTACCTATCTAAAGGAAAAGGGTAAGCTGTGGATTGTAAGCATCCTGGAGGAGCAAGGAAGGATTAAGGGAGTGAGAAGTTCATCAGAGAAGGGTAAGGAGCCTACTAGAGCCAAGGGAAATGTTCATAGTTGTCTGCCCATGATATAACCAGCATTTGGGGCCAGTTGTTTCCTTATGTACTTGGTCACCATTTTACATTTTATATTTTGTAGTTATATATTGTCTGTTGTTAGATGGTTTTCTTTGTTTCTTCTTCTATTTGATTTATGGTGCGTTTATATTGTACGGAGGGACGTGGTGGCGCTGCGGGTTAAACCGCTGAGCTACCGATCGGAAGGTCGGCGGTTCGAAACCGCGCGGCGGGGTGAGCTCCCATTGCTAGTCCCAGCTCCTGCTCACCTAGCAGTTCGAAAACATGCAAATGTGAGTAGATCAATAGGTACCGCTTCGGCGGGAAGGTAACGGCGTTCCGTGTCGTCATGCTGGCCACATGACCCGGAAGTGTCCTATGGACAACGCCGGCTCCAAGGCTTAGAAACGGAGATGAGCACTGCCCCCTAGAGTCGGACACGACTGGACTTTACGTCAAGGGAAACCTTTACCTTTACCTTTACCTTTATATTGTACACTGTCCACAGTCTCACTCTCTGAGTTGGGCAGCCTTATAAATCTTTAAGTAAGTAAGTAAGTAAGTAAGTAAGTAAGTGAATTTTGTATCCATATATACAGTAGCTGAAAGAAAGATGAAAGGGTAAACTATCTGAACTCTATAGAATGCTATAAATTCTATAACACTGGAATCCTTAATTATGAATGGATGGCTGTTCTGTTTATTCCAGATCTGGAAAGAAACTTGCCAGTACTGAAATAATGTGTAGACCTGAATGTAGTCAGTCTTCTGAATCTTTCGATTTGATGATTCATTTTTCAATCTTACATGATTCAAAATGTTCATAAGCAATATATTACATTAATTTACTAAGTACATGTGTCTAAAACAGCATCTTTACAAATATACTTGTCCTTCCTTATTGTATTAGTGTGATGCTCTCCAGCAGCCTTGTTTGTGGTATCCAACTCCATTTTGGGGAAAGAGCATCACAGTAGATCTCCTGCCTGGCTGCTGTGATCAGTTAGCACGGCATTTTGCTGATAGCTGTTCAGATTCACCAAAGTGTTGACTCTTCATGGGCAGATCCATTGTGGTGACTAGGGAAATGTCTTACCAAGACTGGGGACTGGGGAAATGTCTTCCGGGCTCTGGACTCTAATGGGTAGGATGCTCCATCACTTGTTCCAGCCATTTGGCCCAGGAAGACCAAGACTGGATCCAGGAGAGGATCCTCACTTCAGAAGGGGGTAGTGCCAGCAGCCTTGAAAGAAAATACTTATAAGGAGCAAAGATGGAGTATAGAGAAGGAAGACCCTCATTAAAGACCAAAGGGACATTGAAACAATACTTCTTTGTCTTGCTTATGTAATATTAACAAAATAAGGTTCACATATATTTCTGGGTGGGAAAAAGCCCTTTAAAGTGGAGGCTGCCATAAATATATTAATACAGGAATGGGAGAGAGTGAATACCTATGAAACTGAGATAACAAAATAGCCTGATCATCCATCCCTAATGATCAACCACAATCCTCAGCACAATTTCAACTCTCTGCCTCAAATTTAATTTATTTCCATATAAACTTCATTTTAAAAATCAGCAATTCATTCAGGGGACTGTTCAACCCTTACAAGCAGGTCAAAAAGGTGTTTTTAAGAGGCACAGGAACATAAACAATATAAATTATGATGGTGTTTGTATTTCAAGTCCAGAGTATTCTTCACTAAGTGAAAGTACCTAAGCAAAGCCCTTCAGGGTTTTCAGTAGAGTCAAAGGCAGAAATTCTGGACAGGCTCATATTTTAATTCTTCTCCTATATTTTCAATTCTATGGGAACTTACAAGGGCATCATAGTATCTTATATTCCTATAAACCTGGTACCTGGCTTGGCCATTGTACGTTCCATCTCAGCTTTATTAACATGGCTCCACATTCAGGATTGATATGGCCTCTGACTTATTAAGAGATTATGAGAAGAATGCTTTCTTAGGGGCTCCATATTTATTTACTCTGGTAATCCATCAGACCTGGCACTGGTGCCTCACATCTTAGAGCACTGATGATTGCTAATGCCCACCTTCAGTGATTTCTCCCTCTACTTTCCCTGCATCAGACATAAAATTATAAATTCTTTTATGCCTCATTTTCCTCATATCTCCCCCCTCCCCACCCGCCTTTCAACCAAAGTCCAAAAACTGTAGTCTTTCTCATAGAGGAATTGTTCCAGCCCCTTGACCATGTTGGTTACCCTTGTCCACCTTCTTTTCAGCTATATAGTTTCCTTTTGGAGTGAGATGATCAAAATTGTACTGTTTTCCAAGACTGTTCACACTGTCTTAAAATCTTAGGGTTGGAAGGGGCTAATGAAGCCACTATGCTTAGTCCCTTATTCAGTGCAGGAATCCAGATGAAAACTTCCAAACATCCAGCCTCTGCTTGACTGCTTCCAGCAAAGAAGAGTCCATCATTCCACCAAGGAATTGGTTCCACTACTAATTTGCCTATTTACATCCCAAAGAAGCGATAAGTGAAATGATTAGTGAAAATTATGAAGTTATAAACTAGTTATAGATACAATAAGCATCTTCTCTGTCTCTTAACATTTTCTCTTGGGGAGTCACATGCCTCAAAAAAAAAAAAGGTTTTGTAATGATTGGGCATCATTTCTCTTTCTCTTTTGGTTCCTCATTTTTTTCCCCCGTTATCCTCCTCCCCCTCCCCCTCCTCCCCCTCCTCCTCCTCTCCTTCTTCCTCTTCCTCTTCTTTTCTCTCTCCCTCCTCCTCCTCCTTCCTTTTCCTTTCTCCCTCTTCTGCTCTCCTAAGCAGATTACCAAGGAAGAAACAAATCACTTTTACTAAAGGTTCTAACTGATCACCTTACAAGTGATGAAATTACTTTGAAATTAACCAAGGGTCCTACAGCCATGGGCTGCCATTTCTTGTACTTCCAAAACACCTGGAGGATACTAGATGAAAGTTGCAGCAAAAAAAAAAGCTTCCTTTTAACTCTGAGTAGACATGCCCAAGATTCATAAGTAGTCAAATGTTGAAGAAGGACATTATTACCTTTCCACATTACTGAGATGAGGCATACCTAGAAAGTTCTTACCTTATCCTAATTACATTCTGATTCCTTCCTTACCTGTCTAGGTGCTGAGATTTGTCCCTGAAGCAGGTCATCTCAGGAGGAGGGGTAGAACCAAGAACAATATGGCACTGATTGATATTCAACTGGAGCACCATGAACGTTGCGACTGTGTCTGCAGTGCAAAGCCACCGCGATAAAAGCAGAGAACCTGGTTTTATTTGCAACTTAGAGGACCTCTTTCTCCTGAAGAAGGAGCTGTCCATGCTGATTTGCCCAGTGACCACCGAACTTTGCTAAAAGCCTGCATCCATAGCCTTTTGATTTAAAGTGCTAAGTGCCATGACAGCTTACCATTAATAAAGCAGATTGACAACTCTGAATGCAAATCTGGGATTAAGTGTTAGAAAACAAGTGAACTCAAGGGCTGAATTTTTCATGCCTGCAATGAAATCTACCTGCATGATGGCAGCACTCTTTTGGCTGAATTCATAGTTGGCTTTTAAAATTCTTCATGCGTGCATGTACTCACAATACTTTTGCACAAAATTCTTTGCACAAACACACTTAAGCACACTTACAGTGTAAATTAAGGAAAAAGGAATTCTGTATATGCGAAATGGCTAATGCAGTTTATATACAACCACCAAAGTCCAACAAATACAGGTGTGTTAGGTTTACAGAACCCTGCAATGGAAGTAAAAGACTGCATCTAGCAATACAGGCATTCATACCTAGATATATGCATTACAGCAGACAGATCACAGCAAGCAAGCTTGTACATTAAGCAAGCTGGATCCAAGTGTGCTAGGGTCCATATATAATCTGCTTATTTACATAGATTTATGAATTACTCTCCATGGAACTGGCCTTGTTTCCTCAAAATGCAAGTTCCAAAATACCACACAGATATTCATTCAAATTATTAGCTTTCATTGGTGTGTGAAGTTGTCACCAAACATTTTAGCATATTGTTAGAATAGGGTCAGTCTATTATCAAGAGCCATACTACTCTTCAGGCAGTACCCTAAAGATCAGTATACTTCCCATTTTAGAGTTTCAGAAGAACTTCCTAGAATTCTTGCTATCTAGATCAGAAAGATCCTTCCTCAGCGTTGTAAATAAATGCATCTTTTGGGCTTTGGCAACCTTCCCCAAGCTGATTCCTTCCAGATATGTTAGAATCAAACTAAGAATTCTGGGAGTAGTCCAACACATATGGAGGACCACAAGTTGGAGAAGAAAAGCTGGATTGAAACCTTCAACACACTATTGTGCTGAAAGGAAGTGGTATATCCATTCAACTAATTCAGTGGTATAAACTTCACAAGCTCTTCATTTCTGGATTCCATGCCAATCTGGTTTAGATAAGCCAAGTAGTATGCACATTTTTTCAAATTAAATAGTTTGACTTCAAAATGGGCTGTTCCATCCTACAGGGCTGTTTCAAACTGAGCATGTTTGTGGTATAACTGGAATAGCTTGCTGTGGGTCTGGAATAACCTATTTCAAATCAACATTTTGCCCACCCCTAACATAAACGCTGAACTCTAGGCATAAAAAAAGCAAGCTATCTAACTAAAAATCCTCTGTTCCAAGTAAAACGTATCTGGTTTAGTGATGACTATCAGCAGATCCAGAAGCTGGATGTGTGATTTCTGCCTCTTTCCCCTTCTCTCCTATTTCATATAATATTTTATTTGTTTGTGTGTAGAGTAGTTCTGATAACAAAGCTTGGCATTCATATGATGTAACCTTCCCCAAACTGGTTTCCTCATGCTGCCCTGGGCTGTAATATCTAGCCAACTTTTAGTCCATGATCTGTAGGCCAAACTGTCTAAAATAGCTGGGGATAATAGGAATGGGAACTGTAGTCAAGGTATGTGAAAGACAGCTGATTGGAGAAGACTGGCATATAGCTCTCAAGAGTTCAAAGTGCTTCATAGGCTTTTTGTAAAGCTGCACAGGGCTTCCAGTCTGAAGCCAATAAGATGCTTCAAAGCACATGGGGATGCAAACATCTTTTTGCCTTTGAATTGGAAGTGTTGCACAATATTATTTAGCTGCAATCTTTACAATAACTGGTAAATCAGTATTTTTATGCTTCAGATCCAGGACCGTGCTGAAACAGCACTTTCACAACAAAGATGAGATCCAAGCCATTGACTTCTAATTACGGCTTCCGAAGGGCAGATTTAAAGATCAGTATAATTTTAAGTACATGCAGAATGCAATATTCTTCACATTACACAAAGTAATATTACTTAACTGCCATCAGTAGTTCCCATGGCTGAGTGTAATCTCCTAGGACTTAAAACAATCAGAATTGTATTTTGAATAGGTAATTTAATGCCTTGAGCCCACAAAACAAATGTTTATTGGGTTCATACAATATTAATAATACTCACTTAGTTTCTGGCTATTGATAAAGGATTTGAAAAGCTACAGGATAGAGAGTTTCCTGTGGTTTTGAATCTCTAATAGGAAAGTTCTTTGAGGGACAGTATTTTCCAATTACTCTGTATGAGTGTGTGTATTCTATATTTGTGAAGAGCACACACATACTATCTCATTTCTCGTGTAAGTTGTCCAGTGAAAAATGTAGGGCAGTTTACGGTCAAAAGAGAATTGAACATTTGGATAATATTTTTTTATTAAAAGTTTTAAAGAAACTAACACCAGCTAATCAAAAACAGAGACAACAAAGAAAGAAAGAGAAGAAGAAAAAGGAAAAAGGAAAAGTACGGTGAGAAAGAATAGAAAGAAATAGAAGCTTCTAATTTTCTCTGCAGCAATTAGAAGCATCATTACAAAATTATCTCTTACAAAAAAAGCTCACTTTTTTCTATTATCCTTTTTTTTCTAATCATCAAAAACACAAGTCATAAGTGCATTTTTTTTCCCGTTTCATGCAAAAAGGCTATAGGGGGTTTCCAGTCAGCCATATATGTCAATATTGTCTTTTATCTAATCAAGGACGTTAATTTAGCCATCTCTGCAAGTTCCACCATCTTCACCAAGCATTCCTCCATTCTGGATGATGCCAAACCTTTCCACCTTTGAACATATACAGTAATCATCTTGCTGCAGTTGTACTTTTTAACTGCTTCTGGAACTTCCCTTATCTTTATAGGTCCATTCAAAATGTGTCTTTTTCTTCTGTAATCCTCAGTAAATTTTGTATTCTCAGCTATTCATCTATTTCTTCCAATGGAATATCATGTCCGTTATACAAATTAGAGTAGTATTGATAAAATGTTTTTTGTATGGCCACATTATCCAGTACCTCCCTCCTGTAGTTTTAATATCATTGTCTTTTTCTTTTTGCAGTTTGTAAGCCAACCATTTCCCTGGTTTATTCACAAATTCAAAATGTCTTTGCTTTGCATAGTTCAGTTTTGTTTCCAAAATCTTAATTTGTACAATCTTAATTTGTTGGGAGGTACTTGTATTTCCTGGGGAATTCCTTAATTCTTTTCTTTTAATCTTATCCAAAATATTTTGTATTTTCTCTTGCATCTTCTTCTTAAGTTCAGAGTTATATTGTATCAGGTTACCCCTAATAAAGGCTTTGCTTGCATCCCAAACCATTCTCATGTCAGTATCCTTATTTAAATTATTTTAAAATAAAAAATCTTTTAATTTCTTTTTACAATTCTCAACAATTTCATCTTTCTGTAACAACACTTCATTTAATCTCCATCTGAAAGAGTTAGATTTTCTTTTATAAACCAGACTCACAGGATTACAGTCTGAGAAAGTCTCTGGTAAAATCTCTACCTTAGAAATTTTAGTAGCCAAATCTCTTCAAATCCAAATCATATCTATTCTTGAAAAAGATCTGTCTCTTTCTGAAAAATACTTGTAGTCTCTTGAACTATCGTTCTTTTGTCTCCACACATGAACTAACTCTAAATTGTCCATCAAATCAAAGAAAACTGTTGGTAATTTACCTTGAGTAATTTTAATATGTTTCTCAGACATCATGACCAATTGGGAGGAGACCACTCCATTCCAATTCCCTATCAAACACCGTCATAGGAAAAGTCCATTAGTTTCTCAATAAGTTTTTTGTAAAAAGTCACTTTACCCTCATGCGGGCATAAACTCCAAGACCATAATCTTAACCCCATATAATATAACTTCTACTGCAACAAGTCTACCGTGTTCATCAGTTAATATAAATTCTGGGTTTAGCTGAGGGTTAATATACAAAGCAACTCTGTTTCTCTTAAATTCTTCACCTAAAGTTTTATAGGCCAAATATTTTATAACTTTTTTCCTGATATGAGTCTCTTGTCGGCAAACAATATCTTGCTTTAATTTTTTCAGATAATGATCTTTTCTTCTGAGGAGGAGGAGCATTTGCTCCATTTATATTCCATGTTAAACATTTGCAATCCATACTCAGGCCACAACTTTAGAAAAGTCCATGCCTGTAGCACCTAATTCAGTATCATCTTTCAGTTCCTGTTGCATCTGTTGTGGTTGTTGTGTAGGTCCCTCTGAAACCTCCATTTCCATCTCCTCCAATTCTCCTTTACATTTGTCTAAAAAAACTCTCCTTCTAACAGAATTCATTCTAAACCTTTGCTGTTTAAAAGTAAAAATCACACCTTCCAATTTATCCCATTGAAATGGGATCCTTTTCTGTTTTAATTTTTCAGCCAAGAAGGAATATTCTTTTCTCTTTCATAAAATTCTAGTGGGAATCTCTTTCAAAACAATTATATCTGTATTATCCATTTTCAGTCCTATATTAAAATGTTGCTGCAGGACTTAATCCCTTGTCTTCTTTCTAACGAAACGCACCAAAATATCTCTAGGGACATTCTTCATCCTGGCAAATCTGGAATTTATTCTATAAATCTTATCAGTTTCTGTCTCCATATCTTCCTCTTCTAAAACCAAAAAAAATTGCCAAAACATTAATAAGCCATTCTCTAATACATTTTCTGTAATCTTTGATTGTAAATGTAATGGAGAAAATAGGTAGAAGGCCTCCCTTGATAAGGATTTATATTTAAATGGAGTCTGAAGCTATACTTTATTTTTGTATGTTGCTTTCTGATTCCTTGCTTTAAGGAAGAAAAAATGGTTTTACAATAGCATTTCATATATAAAACTAAAATTGGCTTGTTATCAGGTAATATTGTGAATTTCTAAACCACTACTGCTATCGTCCATCCTCTAAGTTGGTTCCTTTTATCAAGCTGAACGTCTTATTTGCTCCCTTGTTTACTTCATCAAATTCTTCCTGGAATACAGTTTAAATATGGAAGAAGTTACCACTTCCTATTGTAATGAAACACTTGAGAATATAAATATTTCTTCTGTGTTTGTTTTCCTTTATTTTTATGAGTTCTAATTGTCTCATAACTCAGTTACTTTTTGAGGCACTTAATTCATTATATAAATCTTATTTTAAATGAATTGTTATTAAGCCAAAGATGTATTAAACCTTATTGTTTTAAAAAGATGTTCCCCAATTCCTTGATCAACATTTCCCACAATTCCATATGAACACTGGGAAAGTAGCATATTGAACGGGTTCCTTTATCATCTGTATTGGACATTATTAACTAAACTGTAGTCCCATTACCACTGCTGGTGCTATTTAATTGGATTACTGGTCCGATGTAGCTTGACTAGAACTTTGAATCTTGACACTCTGCTTCAAAGAAAGGTAACTGTGGAATTACCAATTTTACAGCATAAGTGTTCTGTAAGTAAATGAAAAGCAGACCAAATATTACAACCTTGTCCTTAATTAATTACTGCCTTTCAGTTAATTTCTGGGTAACTTCAGCATGATGACATTGGTCTAGTAGATCAGTCATGTGGTAGCATGTGCTGAGTCTACTTTATTTGTACATACTATAATTAATTGTTAATGTTCCAACTTTATTACTCTAACTAAGGCATGTTTTGGGCAAAAGAGAGAAAGTAAATGGGTTGCTTCATCTGCTGTGAACAGAGTCAAAACTGCCACACCATTCTGACTTCCAGGGAGCAGAGAAATACAAACTTTCAGATGATCCCACTGA